>NW_026562430.1:177500-1377500 GCF_027474105.1 Poeciliopsis prolifica
TGAGGAGTATTTAATGAACTTGAAGTGCCTTTATGATTCCCCACTCTAGAAGGATTAGGAAGGAGGGAGGGAAGGAGGCACCTTCCCGCATGAGTAGCTCTGCAGCCGGGCTGACTTCCACATGGCTCTTTGGGGATGCTGCCAGGGAGCAGAAATTCACTTTTAAACGAGCATCTCTTTCTTTTGGGTTGGGTGGTGATGGATAATGCTTCCCCGCATTAGCGAGAGAAGGGGGCCATTCATCACTGCGACGTGAGCGCGCCGGTTATGGTGGCACGTTCAGTGCATCTGCATGCTCTGATTGCATGCAGGTAGCGTCGCACTCCTGTGGAAAGGGGAAGATGATGGTGGGTGGAGGGGAAAGTTTTTGTCAGACAGAGCATCTGGAGACAAGAGCTCTCACTGGTGTCAAGCTGAGGGAGGATATTTATTTGGTTGGGGGTCGTGGGAATACTGGAAGTATTTCTTGCGGCTTCCTTCAAAGCCTATTGGAACTGACAGTATAAGTTTTAGAAACAAACGGCAGCTGTTTTGGAATTATCGTCACTCTTAATTCTTTCAGAATGCCTCATACAAAATGTCTGCGTATGGTGTTTATAACAGTTCATGCATGCTACACGCTGCATATATTTTAAAATCTTTTGATGGAGGAGTGGGATTTTGACCCATTCCTCCATCCAGATCTCTAGATTTTGCAGGTTTTGGGACTTCTGCTGGGCAATTTGTAAAAAAAAAACACAAAAACCGTAATATAACCAGTGACAACTGGTCATATTATGTCACAAATATTCTATATTTGGAAGATGTAGCAGAGTGAGAGACTTTAGGAAAAGTTATTTCATGTAAACCATGAGATGTGGCATTTTTGACTCTATATTGCTGAGATAGAAAACATTTGAACTAATTTGAATATTAAACTGAATTAAAAATGGTTTAATAACTCAGATAATTTGAACTAATGGATGCATTAAACGTTTACTCTGTCTGTATAATCAGATTGGCATTTTGTAAAGTGTCTTCAGATAAAAGTTATTGTGAAATGGTGCTTTATATTTAAACCCATTCCAACATGCTTTGATGATATAACCGTTCTGCCGTCGCTCCGGCTTTAAGCTTGAGATTGTTATCCTGATAGAAGGTGAAGCTTCTCTTAGGTGGCTTTCAAAAATGATTACAATAAAAATCTAAAATCATATCTAGTACTTTTACTCAAGCATTTGATTCAATAAAAGTCATTTTTGAGGGAGAAATGTCCAAACACACCCATTCACACATCTTAGGTCTTGTTTTTGTGCAGAGGGTGCTCCCCTGGCAATGCTCTCTGGAGGTTATTACTGTTACAAATAATCCCATGATGACGCCATGTTAACACTGTGTCAAAGACAAAGGCGGGATATTGATTTGATATTTGCAGCTGCCTTTGTTGGTGGATTTGATTGTTAAGTTGCTGCTCCATCCACTGTTTACATGAAAAGCCTGGTCATTGTAGGAAGGGTTTGTTTATAACTTGCTTATGCTTGCCTATGATATGTTTACTTTTACTCTATGCTCGTGTCCCAGTGGCCTGATGCTGTTATGCCTCTGAGGACCCAAACTGTCATTTCAGAGGCACCGATAAGCAAATCTAGCAGGGCCCCCCACTCTTCCATGCTGCATGAAGGACTGCTCCAATTGTTGTATTTTCATCTTGTAGTGCCTCTTCTCCATTTCCCTGCATAAATATTTCGACGCCAGAGCTCTAATGCTGGTGGGGGTGCTGCAGTTTCCAGCCTTTCGCTACTGAGAGATTTAAAGTGCGATATAAAAATTCAGGTGAAAAACAATGCAAGGCAGAAAGGAATGCAGGCGATAAATCTCCAAAACGCCTACTGCAAATGTCCCATGAATCTGCCGCCAGGGCGAGAGCGTCTGTGTGAGTGTGCTGGGCTGATATGGAGGGGAAAAAAAGAAGAGAGAGGAAGGGATTGCTAAGTTGGCTGTTTGACTGATATTTAGCTGAAGCTCAGCGCGGATGAATGAGGCTGAAAATCCTCTTTTCCTCCTGGGTGCAGTTACTCTGAGCACTGTGATACGGAGCTACCTCAGAGAGAAGGATGCTCTTGTAACATTATTTCTGCCTCCTATAAGGAATAAAATAAAACTGTCCTCAGAAGATTGGAGTTATACACAGAGCTGAGGTGCATTAACCAAACAGAGAGCTCTCCGCTGAGGCTTCCCATGGACACAGGCCTCTCTGGCACTAATCTCCCCTCTGCCCCGACACTTTCCTCACAGCTCACACTTCTCATGATCCAATCATGAAACCACCGGGAGAGGAAAAACAGGAAAACAAAATAAAAAAAGAGTCAGTGAGTGACAGCTGCGGTCTCATCTCAAAATACAAATCAGTTTTTTGCATTAAGAAAAAGGAAAAAAGATGTTACCAACTTAGACAAAAAAAAAGCTCTTTATCTACCACCACCTGACAACCTGACCATTGGGCTTAATGGAGCAGAGCAGAGGACTACCAGTGGTATTTGTCACTGTTTTAAGAATCAGAGGTATAGACCTGCAGACTGAAGAGTTGCAGTGTGTGGGTATATACTTAAATCTGACGACCTGCAAAATCCAAGCTCCCTTTTTCCTTTCAGCATGATGCTGAAAATAAATGACAGTTGTCCAAGATGCAGCGCGACATTCCTGAAAAGCAGCGTTTCAAATGCTCAAGGTGTGTTGTTTTATTAAGCTTTTTCTATCTTTGCTGACATGCGACAGTGTCCAAGTTCAAAGTAGGACTGCTGCAGCTGCTTATTCAAAGCCACTTGGTAAACACACGTTACTTGTGGAGTTAATTAGTTGCAGATGAGCAGATTTATGAGCAGAGCCGGGGAGACTCTGGAGGTTCTGTCCTGTTTGAAGCAGAGAATCGTCAATTATTTGGGAACAGACGGCTTCAAAGTGCAAGTTTTGATTTTTGCCTCAGCGGACTAGATAAAAAAGCTTGGATTTAAAGAGTTATGAGGGGCCGTTTTGAGTCGAAAACAAACTGGGGTAACATTTTGCGTCGTCGACATTAAGCCGATGTTATTTCTATCTCGTTTCCTTTTAAGCAGTCGTCTTCTTACTGAATTTGCTCCCAGACACATTCTTAAGCACGTCATCCTCTTGTCATTGTTGGTTGATCACAACTTTTCACTAAATACGAGTTTATTTTTTATTCTATTATTGACATGCTTGTTCAAATAATAACAGGCTTTACAAGTCAGCCCAGCTGAAATGATCTGACAGCTTCGGAGAGAAGAATTGTCTGAGGTGCCAGCGTTGAGCAGACTATTACAGAGGCTATAAGATGTTTTGGCAAAGAACGCTCAGACCCTGACAACTTGTCAGGCGAGATTGCTCCACTAACAGCTTTCCTTTATTTGTGACTGACAGGTACATTTTTAGCTGCTCTTCCTCTCAGGTTCAAGACTTTAGTGAAGTTCCTGATCTATATAGGGCAACTGTGACTGTAAACACAGCAGCCTGAAGTGGTGTGAACAGGTGGCCTGCCTCATAGGGCCACTGATCATGTTGTGTGTCTACAATAAAAGTTCAGTTATGAGGAAATGCCCGAGCGCTTTAATAGCTTGAGACAGAATGGCTGGCTCAGATGTGCTGATAGAGAAAATGTCAGTGCTGAGAGTCTTCTGGGAAATCAAATGCTGTGCCCTGAACTAAACTGAATTCATCAGAGGTACAGTCCTTGGTTATAAGCCATTAAAAATGCTGTAGGTTAGTCTTCACAGCTATATGTTAATTTCTTCTGTCCTGCTTCACAATGACATCACTTTTGGCCTACTTGTAGCTCTGAATGGCTTTAAATCTCTTCCTCCATGTTTTTGTTTTTGGACATAGTATCCTCTGGAGGGTAGCAGATGATATTTTCCGAGAGAAAGGAGAGAAATGGTTTGCTAAATGCCAAGATTCAGCCCTTTGTTGTCATTAGGTCGGCGATTGTTGGCAGGCATGCTGCCACAGAGGCCCTGTTGAACCACCGACTTTCCCCCTCTTCTCCACATTGACCCATATAGGTACTTTGAATCCCTGGCAAGCCAAGTATATCTGGGCCCCCTTCCCAGGAAGACCTTAGAGAGGTGGGTTTGTGGTGGTCGTGCATGCATGATCTAAAAAAGTAGAAATATGAGCATGCTGTCAGCTCCCGTACATACATGCGTACAAAATCAGGCTCCTGGCTTGTGACAGTATTTTGGATGCAGATTAAAGTATCCTAGGCTTTGAGTCTCCAGGTGGTTCTCTTCTAGCAGACTCAGCAATGATTTAAGGTGAGGAGGGGTACAGGATTTTGTTATTTATACAGGGTTCCTACACAGTCTGAAAGAATATGGAAATTTGTTTGAAATGTTTTCCAAGTTTGGAGAAATAAGGAAGAAATGTAGCATATGTTTTAACCATCTCAATCTTAAATGTCCACCTATCCATTCAGGCATCAGTCAATCATGAATCTGTTTTTTCAT
Source organism: Poeciliopsis prolifica (assembly GCF_027474105.1). Lineage (NCBI taxonomy): Eukaryota > Metazoa > Chordata > Actinopteri > Cyprinodontiformes > Poeciliidae > Poeciliopsis > Poeciliopsis prolifica. The sequence goes on from NW_026562430.1 coordinate 181,997, forward strand.
CCATCCTCCTGCTTTATCTATTCTTTGGTTTATGCAAGTGCCATAGAAATGTTTGAAGTATGCAACTAAAACTTAAAAAATGTGTAGCAACACGTTTTATAGTGTATGAGGCATTTTAATCTCAATATGTTAATGTTATCCAGGTCTAAGCTTGAAGTGAAGGGCAAAACTTAAAACTGATGTCCTTTACTTTGTAGTAGCAAAGTCAGTGGCTTTTGTGCTGAAAAGGGATAAAAATCAAAACAAACAGAAACAGAAAGTGATAAAGTTAGAGGACCAAACAAAGTTTCCTCTAAGAAATGTGTTGACTGGCGTTCTTCCTGTACCCCCTCTCTTGGAGTCTGACATATAATCCCCAGATTAATTAGCTGTGTTTCAGTCACTTCGTGTAGCGCGACCCTCAGCAATCTTGCCTATCAACTTACAGGGCGCCAGAGTTTTCTTCTCTTTGATGATCGCCTTGGCTTCAGAGTCAAAAAAGCCTTCTCTGATCTGACACTAAAGGAAAGCGCCCCTGTAGTGCAGACTGATAAAAGCTCTGAAAAACAACATTTGGGTAGCACACACATCAACAGGGACGAAAGAAAAAAAATTGGATTAATTTGGTTGTGAAAACAAGAGGCGGTATGGAACAATGACAATCTGGCTCCTTTGGTAATTTCCTGTCGGCATCTATTCCTATGATGTGGTGGTGACTGTTCTGCCGGGATCAATCAAACCTGTGAGCAGATGGCATCGTATTCCTCCAGCAGACTGAGGGTTGTAAGAGATTTTTTTATTCCAGAGATGGTAATTGGCCTGCTATTCCATGGACCGGGAGTGTGCTAACAACCACTGCCATCACCGCTGCGCTGCGGCAACACCTCATGTTCTGATCTGAATGACTCATAATGTGCTACAGGCTCCATTTAGTTTTAACGCCAACTTGTGTTTAACATGGCTTCTACTAACAGGCAATAATGATAGTGTGGAAAAAGCAGCTACAAAACAGTCTTCTCCAGGGCTTTGTGAAAGTATTCATACAATGTTTTTCTGTGTTGTCAAATTACGGTAGAGACAAAATTATGGTTTTCATGTTTTGTTTTTGACATGTCATGGCAAAGAGAGCAAATAATCAGAGAGGCAACCAAGAGGCCGAGGATAACTGGAGGAGTTGCATAGATCACTACTATTTGTCCCATTAATAAGTGTTTTACCTATAGAAGAGCAGCCCGAAGGAAGTAGCACATTATTAATTGGCTTATTACAAAAGTAAGATTATCCTGACAAAAATGGTTCTTTATTGTGAATACAAGAAACTCATAATGATAAATATGCAAACCCCAAAAAGTGACAATATGGCTTGGATCGCTGCTCTTATTGCATACTGCTCTGATGCGTCATTTTTCTTCCACTTCACAATTAAAGCGCTACCAATATTTCAAGAAATGTACACTGACGTTTGACGATGTGATGCGAGAAAATGTGAGGGCATAAATTTGTTTAGAAGTAACTTGGAGCTTTTCATTTAGCATATTCAAAATGTTGTATTTCTATTTAGCATAAATATCCGGTCCCACACACACTTAGTAAGGCAGTCACAGTGGACTAACAGTAAACAAAAACACATAGTCTGCACTTCATTTGCAAATAAGGCTTGTATTTAGGTGAGGAAAGCTTATGTAGATAAATGGAACCGTGTGTGGGAGACCCGGCAAGCTGTATAAAAGGGAAACAGTGTAATTGCTTGCGCATGGTAAGAGTGTGTGTCTCTGAGACGGTGGGCACTTCAAAGCTTTGATGTTGGCGCTCCTAAATGAGGGCCACCAGAGGTCCCGACTAATGGGACATCATGGGGAGATTAGAGGCCAAATAGAGCAGGCAGGCAGGCAACACGCTCCTATGTATGTGCACGTTGCCCAGAAAAGCAGCGAGTTCCTGTGTGTAAACCTTTTGTAATTAAAAGTGAAAGATTAGCTGAAAGTCTTGGCTGGTAATTAGAAAGGAAGAACCTACTATTTACAGTATTGGTCAGTGCTTTCTATAGTATGGTATAAATCCTTTATTAAATAATCATAACAATAATTATAATAACAATCATAAAAGAGCATTTCTGTACAAAGACCCCTTTAAAATAACAACAACAGCAGTCCTAGTAGTGCGAAAAAAAACAGGGTGGGGGAATCTTGTCCTCTCATGTTTTTTGTTTTTTCTTTCCTCTTAGCCCTCCCAGTCAAAAGAGGGCGCTGTAATTGTCACTGTCAGTGTCAAATGAGTATATTTTATGCCGGCTCCAAAGGCAAACTGGATCCCCGAGGCTCCAAGGCACTTTGAAGAGAGTCAGTGGGGTCCATCAATGTGGGCCTCCGAGGACGAAAGATGCCGAGAGTGAGGGTGAACGAAATGAGTGCGCTTCTACAGTGAACCCGTTGAACGTCATTTCTAAGCTGGAGTGGGTGTTTCAAACAGGCATGTGTGTGTCCAAACATTACGGGTTGACTGTGTACTCAATGTTCTGTATATACAACAGTACATTCAGTTGAAACCAGATATTTATACATTGGAAAAATATGCACAACCTTTTTTCATTGTCTGACTAACTTTTACCGTATAAGGTTATTAAATCCAGAAGTGTAGGAACTGGTGCACTTCACAAAATGGATTGTACTAAAATGAAAGAAAATTGCATGGAATTTTTTATAGATTGGCCTTGAAGCTAAGCATAGTGTCAAGTTAGCTACAAAGTGACTTGACGACAACAAAATAAATGTTTTGGAGTGTTGTAGTCCCGTATAAATTGTGGGCAGAGCTGAAAAGCTGTGTGGACTCAAGACATACTAAATACCTGGCAGTTTCACCAGTTCTGTCTTGAGCAATAGGCCAACATTTCAGCAAACTATTGAGGAAAGTTTGCAGAAGGAACAGAGTGAACCAATTCACAGTTTAAAAATGCTTTTTTTCCCTCATTATTCTGGCATTTATTATTGGTAACTGACTTATGACAGTAACTGTTTAGTCGGATTTATTGTCGGGCGATGGAGAAAAAGGTCATGCGGTGTATGTAGACATCTACGTTCAACTGCACAAGTGAGGTGTCTGTGTATTCATGTGCTCAGGAATGAATGCTGAGATCGTTCTTGTTCGTCCTCTTTCTTATCATGGCTTACAAGTCTCTGACTGGTTCAAAACCGTGTCGTAAAACAAATACATAAAAAAAGCAATGACAAAAAAAGCTTGGCTGGTATGCAGTGATAAAAAAGAAAAGATTCCCAAAGTAGGCCACCATTAGCCAATAAATTGAGGTGGATGCTTGTGTGTGTTGGAGGAAAGATGGAATAGGTCCTTTAAATCATGGCTTTTGAGGTCCACGTGTAAAAATGTCTCGATGTTGCCTCGACAATCCTTTTTACCCCCCTACCCCCCAGCATTTCCACACACAATGCTTTGCTTTTAAGGCTTGTTGTGCATCTGGGCACACAGTCGCTCTGTTGATCGGATATGTCTATGGTTTGATTCTGATCCCATTTGTTCTTTTTGTTTTTTTGAAAGCACAGAGCGAGCAAAAGCTCCTGGGAGGGAGAAGCATGGGGGAATTCGAGTGCTCTGTCAGTCACAGTCTCGTTTGTTCTTTCGTTTGATTTGCTTCCTTCAGGGTTTTCGGTCTCTGCCCCAACCAGCAATCCATAGGTTGCACCGTCCAAATCTCCTTGACCTTTTCTGATTTGCCGCCAATGTAAACACGACCTTCTCTTTGACAGGAATCAGTAACAACTAAATCTAACAATAACACCTTTCCATCAGTAAAAGAATGCTTCCCTCCCTACCTCTACATACACCCATACATACGCACACACACACACACACACACACACATACATATATATCTATATATACTTTCTTCACCTCTTCTTTTCCCCAACTTATCTTTAACCACAGGCCTGGAAACTGGCCCGAAAGAAAACATTAAACAAAAATAAAGTGATTGAGTAGAAACTCAACTAAAAATACCACAGAGGGAAAGAAACTGAAGGGCCAACTGAGTGTGTAGCAGGAACAAAAGAGTCAAGGGGCCTTACAAAGGAGCTAAGTTCTAGGCCACTGTGTTCACAGGTGATCAAAAAATACTCTTTTCTAAACTTATTCCTATCCTACCACCTTTCCAACACAACGTATCCAAATCTGTCTGTGTAGTTTACAGTATCCAGTTGCAAAACTAGACTTATCTATGACGCATTTAGAAGCAGTTCTCTTTACGTGACCCGGGATTCAGCAATTGATATGTGTTGATATTCAGTGTTTGAGGCCTGTCATCCCTGCAGTGAAGCAGTCCATGGAGGTAACCCTGGTCTCTCAGTCGTTGATGCATTTGCAGAAACAACTGCCAATACTGGACGGTGCTGCGTTCTCCAAACAAGTTCTCACTGAGACCTGCACCACTGAGGAACACTAAAGTTGGCAAAGATGAAGAAAACAGAGAGAGATTTTCACAAAATGCCTGTATCTTTTCCTCATCACTTCTCTCATGCTTCAGTGCAGCAGCGCTGCTGGTTGAGTTTGACTTTGTGCTTGAGGCCATCGTACAATTCGAAGTTGTAGTTCTCCAGAGTGGTGGAGGATCGTGACGAGAGCCCACTGTAGGAGCACGTGCAGTACAGGAGGAGGCCGGCGCACACTGCCCCGAGCAAGACGCCCAGGGAGCTCATGACGATGATTGTGACCAGGATGGGGTCCAATGTGTATAACCACGAGTTATCTTTTTCTGAGGTGTGTGTCACTGGAGGATCTGATGATGGGGACGTTGGCACGTTCCAGTCTGGGTTATGCAAACCTAAGACAGATAGAGGAGAGTCGATGAGAAAAATAAGGTATTTACATAAGTTATCGCTGACTGTGTCAGTCCCCTTTATGACCACACTTTCCAGCAGGATAATTCATCATGTCAGAAAGCTAAAATCAAAACCTGAATTTTTGAACAGGACAATGAGTAATTATTCAACGTACTAACAGACACTAGATATTTATCCATGCAGTGGAACGGGACACTTGCATCCTCGATGTGCAGCCAAAAATATCAGCAGGAACTTTGTGATGCTATATAAAAATTAAAGGTGTTCCTGAGGCACAAGGGAGTCCAAACTCGTATTAACAAAGTGTACCTAATAAAGTCATGGATGAGTGTATTTTGGTATGTGAATGATGTGCCTTACCACTGCCAAGAGGGTCTCTGCCCATGGAAAGCCTCCCATCTCCAATGTGTTTGGTGCCTGTCAAAGAAAAGCATAGGATCTTCAGCAGCAAATCAATTTACACTTACTTTTCACATTCGTCCAAAAGAAATCCTATAAAACTTGATGCCAAAGAATAAAAAAAACAATCTTGTGTTTAAATGTTACATATGTGTCAGATGGCTTTATTTTTGTGCAATGACAGTGTTTTTTGTTTTGTTGATTGGCACAAAAACTCTGAATATGATGAAACATGGCAGCAAGAGTAAAAGACAGAACCCATCAAACTTTATTTAAAGCAGAAAACTAGGGCACTGAAGTTCACAAAGAAGTTACAAAATGTCACACATCACCCAAAGCCAGCTGTTTTTCTACTTGGAACAGCACTCCAGACCTATTGTACTGTACAATTACCCTCCAAATATTCCCGGTTATGTGTCAAACAAATAAACACGAGCAGGATACATTGGAACACGTACCTAAATAAATCTAAGGCGAGTGTGCATTGCCATACTAATATTAGCAATACATTACTGTTGTGCACTTCTGGTTAGTTTGTCACTTTACCGATTCATACATTCATTTTATCCGCATATTTTACGCTCAGACATAGTCTACTGAATAAATACTTCATACTACACCATATTTCCTTTTGACATGGAGTCAATCTCAGAGTTTTTGACTCCACTTCCTAATACTGTACAGCAAATACAGTGGACACTGGTATTTGCATGAAAGCTGAAATCTGCAAGACCCACTGTAAAAATGCATATAACTGCCTTGTTAAATAGCTGAAATACCAAATATATCTTATAAATCAAAAGGCATTGCCACTGAAGCTAATAGCCACAATCTTCTTTATTTCTGTTCTTGGGGTCTGGCTGCTTTGCAAACACCAGTTAATAGAAAAAACTTCACATAGATCAATTAGCAAATACTAAACTACGAATAGATGAGAGTTCACTGCTCCATAGAGCATGAAAATCATTGGTTCTCGAAGTAGGTTTCAAAGTTTCCTAAGGTGGGAGTGACTGATGATAAACCTCCCTTTTTGTTAAACACTCTGAAATGACTAAATATGAAATGACAAAGAGGCAAAATGACTGGCCATTTCTTTTACTGTAAAATATAGAGGCCTATAAAGTGAATCACTGAACGGTTTTAAACGTGGCTTTTGTGTCTTTAGCTCCATTTCATTCCAATAACTATGCTAACAAGAATACACAATCAAGTGGAAATTAGGTGTTTGTGGCAGAATATCTAAGACAGGAATATTTACAAGATCAGTACCCTTGTAAATATACCAAATAAATTCACCTACACATGATACTTTCTTTTGCCAGTATAAGAAAACAAAACAGACAAATGTATGCTTTTAAAATAGAAAAATATGACTTTATTAATAGAGAAAGTTCATTAAGATACATTCCTGTCAAACACACAGTCATCACATTTGATAAAGATTGTATAAGACTGCTCATTCTGTGCCAGGACAAGTTCAAAACACAATATCAATGTTGAAATCATTGCTGTCAAGGTTAAGAGCGATGCATTTGACGATTAAAGAAAGAAAAAAAAATTGGCAACGTTTACAATCAACAAAGTAGTGCTTATGCCTGCCATACTCTTTGACATGGCAGGTGGCCTGAACTTAGACCTGATGCCAACGTCTGAATCAGAACATGAGTAAACTTCTAATAAAAGCAGCACTTTGGTTGAGTTTTTAACTTTGTTTCTTTGTGTCTATCTGTGTTTGCTGCTCTTGGCGAGTGTTCAGGAGTGGGAGTAGCTGCTTGGCAAGGGATGCGACTAGATCTAGAGGTCTTTGATGGCCGATGGCATTATTAACACGGTTGCCAGGACAACGGAGGCTGGCAAGGAACCGGGCGACGGAGGCGCAGCAGATGGGAGGAAAAAAGTGCTTACTGCAGCCTTAATAAATGTTATCCATCCATTAACTAATTACTGCTATTAGAAGCTTGGTGGGTAATGGTGTTGGGATGGATTGAGTAAGGTGTCCAGTCCCTCTCTTCTCAAGCTGATTTAAAAGCACAAAATGAGAGTGTGCCAAAAATAGTTTTCCTCCACAGCGGAGGAATAAAAAGTGCACCTTTGTCGTTTTGTCAACAGACTGAGGTGTATTCTGCTGAGGTGTGGGGAGAAGGTGGTGGGTTTTTGCAGTTTTGACAGGCCCAGAGTGCAGTACCCCATTAAGCTGCAGAGCAAACGCTCCAATTTCATTCAAACCATCTGAGCGCAGGTCAAAGCCCATCAGCTCTGGAGCAACTGATGGGGGGGAAATCGGTGCCAGTCGGGGACATTTTTTGCAAAATTGCAAAAAAGCAATATTTTTTATTATTGTGGCATCCAAAGCCAGAGCCCATAAATGTAAATGTATGGGAAGCCCTCTGCAGAACTTAATGACATTTGAATTAGCTGAACTTATTTGAAAACATAAAGGACACTGGCCTGTAAATACCAGGAGAAAGTGCATCTGCAGTCTTTGACAGCATCTTATGGCACAAAAGAGATCAAGCAGAACAGCTGGGCTCAGGGTTCCTAAATGGTTCACATGTCAAAATTCAGGACTTTTCCTGTCTGACTTTTAAAGGTATTTGTAATGTTCACCAAAAAAAACTGAACTATTAATTTATGACAGACGTTTCTACAAAGGTCAAATTTAAACACGGGATGGATGGATGAAATGATAAAACAACATGACTGAGAGTAAAGTCAGGAAACACGTATTATTTTGTGGAGAAACCCTGAAGATCTGTCCACTGGAAGTCATAATATCCTGAAGCTCTCTTTCAAGGCTGCGCTCATACACTCCAAAATACTACACTTATGGCCTCCAGCTGGTCTTGTGGCATTGTGGGATTTGTAGGAGCAAAAATCAAGTAAGAAGTGGTGATGGCCGACAGCTGTGTCTATTTACAATCTCCCTTAAAACAACAAGCGCATATTCGCACTGAAAAACACGACAAGGCTCGGCCTGGCGCAGGCTTTCATCTGGGCAGCTCAAAGGTGAGGGGGTTGGGAGTAGTGAGGAGGGAACAACCGGAGTGGGTGGTAAGGAGCACGAGTGGGAGTGGAACAACGTGCTTTATTACACCATAGAGTCAGGATGAAAACACTAAACACTGAGAACGGCTGCATCCATCACCGACTGATGCCTTTATCAGGAGAGGATGAGCCGCTCAATCAAACAAGCTGGTTATCTCCGTTTTGCGATGCAGGGATTTAAGTATGACGGATTTGCATTCTTTTGGGTTTTAAATGTGCACATGCTGTGTTTGAAAGATCAATGGAAACATATTTTCTTCCTTTCCATCCGGTGCTGCAACGCCCTCCACGTTGGCATGAGTTGCATCGCAGCTATCCAGCGTTGTTGATACAGAGACACCATGAGCAGTATTTTCTTCCAGCTTGCCAGATCATTTCCACAGTTACAGCACAGCAAACGTGTCTCAGCCTAACAGTTTTCTCCCCTTTTTGTGTCTCTTGGGTCTTGTTTTAGCCTTGCCGTTTGGCAGCTCTGGCTGGCTTAACCTCTTCCCTACTCCCTTCCCATCTACCCACAGTCACACATGTCTTTGTCTGAGTCCACGCTGGGGTCGTTCCTGGCGGACTGTCAGGGTTACGAGGGAGCCAGACGCTGCTAAATGGTCCGAATCAAGCTGCCCGGGAAAAATAACTTCGTCCCTCTCATCGGGGGCAGCGTGGTGTGATAATGTCAAGAGCAAACTCCTTTATGAAACAAAGATGCAGAGTGTTTCTTTGCAAATTTTCACGTTGTGTCACCATCACCATGGTAGCATAGTAGCTGTAAACAGGAGTGGATCTTCTACGGACATCACAAGTTGGCATCCAGACGGCTAGCCGGTGCAATAAACTAAGTGTTTCTGTTTTTAGCAGAGGGTGCGGTGTCGGTCCCGGCTGTCCAGCCTTACTGTCAGGACTGGCTCCACCCCTGGGGTGGCCATACTGGTGGACCAGTTAGAGTACTGGAAGCACTGTGAGGAGCTGTGATAGGCCACGGAGAGCTGGTTCTTCTTGGTGGCCAGGTGTTGTCGGCAGCAACAGAGCGCTCTGACCAAGATGGCTACCGCCAGGAAAAGCAGGGCGCCTCCGGCGGCCATAATGTAATACCAGTGGATGGGCAAGGGAGGCACAGGAACGCCTCCCCCTGGTGGAGAAATACAGAATGATTGGCCAATGGGAAAAGAGAGGAGCGGCATTTTTTTTGTTTATTTTCTGCATTTAATTTGCTGCTTTATGTTCTTTTTTTCCATCTCTTAGCTCACAAACAGCAGGCGTGCAACTCATTTGAGCATGCACAAGCATGCCAGTTGTAAAGAATAAAACAAATCCTCAATGCCATAAATAATAATAATAATAAAAAAAACATGAAAGCATTTACTTCTGTCATGGAGCTGGGGTTGCAGTTTGAGGACAACTTTTCACACCAAGATCACCAAGAGATTTAGCTTGACACCAGTCCAATAGCTGATTCAGGCAGATGCAATGCAGGCAAGTCTGTTTGAAGCTGCAGTGATTTTACTTGGTGTGAACTGAAGCCACAACTATTAGTTATACAAGCAATCACACACATTGAATTAAGGAACTTCCTCTTCCTGTTTCACACTGGCACGGGATGCCACATAAAGCCTTTGGAGCCATGCAGGAATCAGTGGGACGGCCAATTATTTAGCTGGCTCATGTTGCTTGATTTGTCCCAAGTTCGTAAATTATCCTGTTCTCTTGTCTCGGCTTCTTCACATTCATCAGCCATCCTGGCCGGTCCTCTCCTCCTCAAAGCCAAGAGGCTGTCTCCTTAGAGAGCATCTCCACAGATCCTCTCTGCTTCTTCCCCTGGCGCCAACCTCTCCTTCCTTAAATTCTTGGTAAGAACAAACTAACCGTCTTCCAAGAAGCTCGTATGCTCCTTTAAAATACAGCTGAAATAAAACCCAGATGAGATTTGGGGAATACGAATAAATTAGCATCCACATGAACTGTGTGAAATCTCACACCAAACTAGGGACGGGGGAAGCAGAGCTCAATACTTCCTGATTTTTGGACCGTGTCACATAATTACAGAGAGGGAAATGGTGCGTGATCCTGCTACTTCACACCGCACACACTCATCAGACGTAACCGAGTGGAGGGACCCGCGCTCGGTGCTGCTCAGTCACTCTATCTGATTGCTTTCCGCCGGGAAAACCGCCGCGTGCGTCATTGTCAACGCCAGCGCTCGTGCGCGTTCGTCGAGGGTTAGGGGATTTTGCGCGGGAGTGCGAAAGCCAGGGAAGTGCACACGCATCACATTCTGCAATAAAAGCCCCCAGACCAGCCTGCATCTTAGTGGAGGGCATTATGAGACGGTGAAACACTTGCATCAATCACAAAGAGACCTCCTCCCCCCAATCCTGTCCCATCCCATCCCCACCTCCTTGGATGCTCTAAACATTTTTCATGAGGCATGGAGTTATTAAATCCCTTCAGGTTGTATCCTGTAGACTCGACCTGAGAGAATAAAGCTATTGTCAAATACCTGTCTGCATGAGGTTGGTGTGATTTAGCTTGCCTTACACACAGAGTTTGAGACTAATTCTTTGTTGGTGACAAAACTAACCTACTATGCAACTTCCCTTAACTTTTAAACTGAAATTGTGTTTATCAAATGTGATTGTTTTCATTTTAGTAGGAGGTTTAGATGTTTCTTCATGCTGGCTGATGATAAAAATGAATGCAGTTTAGTCAGTTCAGCTCCAGCAGACTCAACATCGTCAGTGAAGGAAAGGTTTGAGGCGACATTGCAGAAAGTATTCACACTCTTGCGACTTTTCCACATTTTGTCACGTTTCAACCACAAAGATCAATTAATTTTATTGGGATTTGATGTGCCAGACCAATACAAAGTAGCATATAGTCATTAGAAATCTCATTAAAAAACATGTTTGTATTCTCTGTGTCAACACTTTGTATTAGTTGCAAGTGTTTCAGGATGTCACTATCAGCTTTGCACATCTAGAGAATGAAATATTTTCCTTCTATTTCACATTTCTGCTCTACTTTGTGTTGTTCTGTTACCTAAAATCCAAATAAGATTCATTGACGTTTTCTGGTTGTAGTGTGACAAAACTGGAAGGCACTGTAATCTTTCGTTTTGCAGTTTGGACAACCAACGCGAGAACCCCCCCGTCTCCCCTGGGTTGATGCATTCTGACGGGCAGGAAAGCAAGACCACATTTAGGAAGTGACATCCTTATAAAAGCCAAACTCACCTGGGTTTTCTGGAGAAAACGCAGAGAAGGGTTCTATGAGGACAGGGAACACAAGATTCAGACAAGAACAGAAGAAGAGAATCTATTAACATGACGGAAAAATGTCACAGAAATATCTCAAGACGATCTAAATGAAATTTCGCTGATATTTAATGTGAATAATGGCATTTTCTGAGCTTTTTGGGAGGAATGCAATTTCTTACATGGCATGAGTTTGGTTGTGAGAAGGTGAGGAACAGTGTGTGTGGGCTACATGAATGCGCTTACTGGTGGACTGGTGGGGAAGGCTGGGAGGTTCTGGGTGGCTGTAAACTAACGGAGCAGAACCTTCACTTTGATTGTGTGGAATGCAAACAGAAAAAAGCGGCAGTGTGTGTGCGTCTGACAGAGTGTTTGACAGCGTGTGTGTGTTGAAGGGAGGGCGGTTAAAAGAGAAGGAACGAGGGGGGGAAACAACTTGGGAACGAGTTGGCGGGAACACAAACGCGCTGTGAAAAACTCAACTGTGTTGCTTGATAAGAAACATCCCAGCATGCCATGGGAGTGGCAGGAGGAAGTAGGCAAAACAGGAGGGGGAGATATGAAGGCAGGGCTGTCATCTTAGCCATCCAAGCTGATGGGCAACATAGTCTCTCTCAGGACTTTGGTGACACATTTATAAACACAGAAAATGGTGGAAAGTGCAGAGAAAAGCATCCCAAAAAAAAAAACCCCAGACACATTTTCTTTTAATTACACTCTAGTCCACCTGTGAAACAACCTCCAAAGAGATGCTGGCTGGGGTTTGGCTTTGAACCTACAGCTTGGTCTCTGATCTGTTTAAGACCCTCTCTGAAGCCCCCGCTTGGGCCAGATTAAGTAGGCTATGCTTGTGCTCGACTCACGCTCTTCACTCCCAGGGCTTGCTTGGGAAACAGCCTCTCTAGTAATTCCCTCTGACGGTTCGGGAAAAGCTCTGTTTACAAAATACGACAGGAACGAGAGCAAGAGAGATGGATGAAGCAGAAAGGAGGAGGAAAAATCTAATGAAACATAGATTAGCATCTTCAAGACCCACAGGGCATTTATGGCCTACTTTTCCCATTCTTCTTTTCTTTTTGGTGAAGAAGTAAACGACGTCCCTCCCTCCCTTTCTCGCCCCCTCTCTCCTCCGTTTTATCTCTACAGTTGGTGGGCTCTTCGATCTCCAAAAGCTGGGATGTGGAGGGGAGGATTAGAGTTTGAAGTGTTTACCTCCTCACATGCATCAATGTTCCAGGACCTTGTGGCTAAAATGTTTTTCGAACAGCGATTTTGCATAAAAACTTCCATTAAAGGGCCTTGTCGAGCTTTTATGACATAATGTAGGTGTCTAATTATGAAATAGGATTAAAATCTTGTGTGTTTATAGTTGTAAAAAAAGAAAAATGGATGTTTATTTTCTTGTACTTCACAATTATACTCTTCCTTTGTTGTGTCATCACACCAAATACCAATAAAACACAACAAAATAAAGATTTTTGTGGTTGTAACATAAAAAAAAAACATATGAAAAACATGTGAATAGTTCGCAAAAATATGCCAACCAGAGTGAGCAATGACGGATGTGTTGATGGTTTGCATGTTGTATTTAAAAATTCATTTTGGCCAGCTATTGTATTACGTGACGTACCTGTGCACTCTTTCAGAGGGGAGCTTGCACTCATGTGGAGGTTGTCTATCCAGATGTGTCCTCTGGTGCTGTGATGAAAGAAACCCTCTATCACAACCTGGCAGCCAGAAAAGAGACGGAGAAGCGGAAGAATGGATGTGACAGAGGACAAGATGAGGGAAAGGCGGAGCAGGGGGCGGAGGCAAATTGAGAACAGGGACAAACAGGAGGAGGGAGAATAAAAAGTTAATATGAACCTGGTTGCACTCAGCACTTGCAATGATGGTTTAGTTTACTTCCAGCTAATTATGCTAACTTTTTTATGAGAACATCAACTTCTTGTGATGGCTCTGACAAATGCATGAGAACAAACAACCAAGCGCCTGGCAGAGACAAATACTTTCTCTGTGTACTTTCTAAAGTTAAACCTAACTCCAAAAGAATAAATCTGACTGACTGTGTTTTTTTTTCTATGAATGCAGCCATTTTCTACCTGGAATTGTTTTGGGGAGCGTGGCACGATGGTCCGGCCTTCTTTCCAGACTGTGGTGTGATTGTCGCGGAGCGACCACAGGAGAACCTCGTCATTGAGGTCGTCCCGCAGAAACACATTCAGGTTGCCCTGGGAATCCCCCCACATCTGGTAGGAGAAAAGGAGGCAGAGGGGTCCGGCGTCGGCGGGCACCACCGGGCTCACGAGGCGAGCGCGCTGCTCCAGGTTCTTCAGGCTCACGTCCAGGTACAGGTAATTGTTCAACGCTGGAATGGTAGAAAATTAAGATTTACAGCAAATGTATTCACACTCCTTAAATGAGAGCTGGGTGACAAACAAATTTTATTGATTGTTTGAATCTTTGGCAAGTAAAGATTTAATTTTGGGATTTTTTTCCAATGCATTCTACAACAAAATATAAGGGTCAGACTAAGTTACAGGTTTTATTTCCTTTTTACAAGACGAACCAATAAAATTCAAATGATATGAGAATACAGTTTTAATATACCAGAACAAAATTGTAATTTTAGGAGAATGAATTAACCAAAAAAGGCAAATTAATTATTCAAGCTTTTTTTTCCTCATTAAAAGACGTTTTTTCCATAATTGTATCTCTTTTGAGCTACATTCTTATAATGAATCCATTGTGCAGCTCACAGAAGTTAAAACCACTGAAATAAAAACATCTCTTTCTGGCAAGAAACAAGAAATAATTATAATTGGATCTGGTATAAAAATCTTACTTTTAAACCTTATTGCCCAGTCCGGTTTGTTTACTTTTACAAGAAGCTGTGTTTTAGTATTTTAACTCTAATCCGATTGGCTGTAAAATTGATGGCAGCATTGTGTGAGGCTGGAGGATGTGTTCATTTCACAACCTGACCCTTGAGCAAAAAAAAATGGAGCTAATCACTGATTGCTAACAGGAATAGGATCCCTGCTGCACAATGGTCGCACAGAACAATAGGGAAATGACAAATATAAACACACCGAAGAATAGGTCCTAACAAGAGGGCCATTCATATGTGAGGTATCATGGCCAATTCCTCTTCATTCCCCTCTCAGGTAACTCCTTTAGCGACTAAAAACAAAAAAAAGTCTCGACAAAAAGCACTGCACTCCATTTGTTTACACCAGAGGATGTTTAGTTTGCAAATTCGACGCCGGCACGAACTGCATTGTGAAAGACAAGTGAGCCGACTGTATGAGAAAAAGATTGAATGCGAATGTGAGTGTGAGAAAGAGCGACTCTGTGAAGAATTTCCTAAGTGGGCCCGGTGGGAAAATGTCCAGCATCAACAATCTGCACATTAAATCACCTGCGTCGTCACAAACAACTGTGTATATGCTGCAGGAGTCCTTCAGGGCCAGAAAAAGAATCACAAGCATAACAGCAGATTATAGGATCTGTCTGAATGTGTTAGTTTCCACTGCTTGCTGCACAGCAGAGACTAATAGCCTGTATTATTCAGCAGCGCAGCCAAGCTCAGGTTGGAGAGTGACTCCACTGATTTGGACTGGACCTTTTCCTGAGTGGCTGTGTGGGTTTTACGTCGGATCAAACAAGCTGTATCTGGGGGGAACAAATCTGTCTCGAATCTGACAGGCCCGCCCCCCCTCTGCCCTCCATACGGTCAGAGTGGCCTGTCTGTGACACTTTCCACACTGTGACTGTGACAGTATCTCCCATGGCCCATCTTGACTCAGGAATGATTGTGTGTGAGTGCAGTCTTTGCTGAATTTGAAGAATATTTAGTGCTCTACAAAGGATTTGAAACAATTCCCCTTGACCCCTTCAGATTGTTGTAACTCCTTCTAGCATTACAGGATTATTAATCTTATTAATTTTGTACAAAAATTTACTTTTTTTTTTCCTTTACATTTTTGTTGACAGTGAACTGATAGGTAGTTCAAATTTTTTTATTTTAAAAAATAAAACCTATAAACTTTAGCATGCATTTATATTTAATCCACTTTACTCTGAAACCCTTGCATATAATCCAGCGTAAACAGGCGACTTTAGTCCGAAAATTTGCTGGATTTCACTTGTTTAACCAACTTTTGCAGTGCTGTCACAGTGACCCACTGCTATCCCGCTGCTTTCCCAGACCTGGTGGAAAGTGGCGTGCTAATCAGACCTACAAACCACAGACCATCAATAATCTATTTCACTGGTTTTCTGCTGCCACAGGAGGCAAACAGTGAGTGAATTTGTGGAGCTTAGTTGTCACATTTTAATCAGGAAAGCATCTAAAGCCAAAAATAATCTCATAAATCCATGGTGGCTAATTCTGGCTTTATTACTGGTTTCACATCTGAGGTCAAGAGGTGACAAGTTTGTGGCTTCTGGGCCACAAGGGAAAATCGAGCCCTGCAGAGGATTAAACAGTGATTTGATAGTGGTGAAATAATGATCCTGTTCTGGCTGAGATTTCTGACCTTTGACATTCGGAGGAAAATCAAAGGCGTGTATGGTGTGTCAGAATGGCTGGAAATGATACTTCAAACATAAAAAGCGCAACCTGGCTTAATCTATGCAACCCTCCGTGATGGGGCTGTGATGAAAGAAGCCGCTTTGAAGCCCTCCGTTGAAGCCAAACAGATCACGCTTCAGGAGCGGCGGGATTAGCGTAGGATTGTTACCGGTATCAACGTATATCAGGTTTTTAAAAGGTTAATATTTCAAAAGTGTACCATACGGCAGCTTAACGTCCTTTCAGCAAGATGCAAAAGGTTTTAGCAAGTTAAGTTAAAGAATTTTAGGAGCTTGTAAAGGCTAGGACTTTTAAAAAATATAAAGATAGTTAATACTACCTGCATAACTCCAGGTAGCACTGATAACATATTTGCCATTTATGCACCTGCCTTACATTCCTTCAAACATGGTACAAATTATACAGTCAAAATATATAATAGCTGCTGAAAAGGCTGTTTTTCCAGCAAGCCAAGGCTCTGTAAATACTGAATACCTGTTTTCCATCACACAGAAAATGGTCATCAAAACCCAACAATAATAATTTGGTTTGACAGCAAATTTTGGGAAGAGAATCCTTTCAGGGATTTTGCAGGAATGTTCAAAGGATAATTTTAATTAGATTATTTCCTGTTTAGATTGAGTGATTTGCTAGTGACACACAAGTTATATTTGTGTCACCATCTGGTGCTGCACACTGCTGGTAAGCTAGCTGGAAGAAATATGTCTGATTGTTTCTAACTGTAAAACTGAAAGAGCAGCTCCAATCAGTATTATTTTTTTTAAAGCTACATTTTGCCAGTGATGAGATGTCTGTGAAGGCTGGATGCCATATTCTTCCTGATAGTCTGATCTATTAAGTAGCATTAACTAACATCACCTTGTCATATTTACATGTCTCTAAAAAAGAATAGCGGCTGTGGGAATCTCCTGGATGCTTCACAGGAGATTCTATAAATATTAATTTGAAAATTGAGCATACAAGGTCAAAATAGTTATTCAGCTGAGGTGAGGTGCTTCAGAAGGTAAAAAAAAAAAAAAATATATATATACAGTGCTTTATTCTTCCTGATCCCAGAGAGAATCCTCTTCTGTAGCTTTGAGTATCATGCTAAAAGCCAGACATTTGATGACTGCTTCTGCATAAGGAAGAACGCCACTTCTGCAGGGAATGACTAAATAGTGTCATGAAAGGTGGGGCTCACGTAACAGTTGGAAATGATTGCTCTTCTTTGGACTTTAATTACAGCTGCTGGGTCCTAACCTCTTCCTGCGGAGCTTTTTGACACCGTAAGCCTGTTTGTCACATAGGAGGATGTATGTACATGCCTGACACATCCGCGGCGTCTGTTTCCCTCCGATTCCCCCGCTTCATTTTCATTTCAACACCCTTGGCGAGCAGCACGGCTGGCAGACAATGCTGCCACTAAATTAGACTGGTTTCAATTTAAGAAAATTATTTTAATCAAATTGAAAAAGTGACTCAATGAAGACGCAGTGGGAGAATGACTCCATTTAATTGTGGAAAGCAGCATCTTGTCTGGACCCGCCGAAGTTGATAAACTTAATGCGTTTGTGCTTGTGCCATTTTCTCCACAGAAATAAAATCCTCCCTGCAGCTGCATGCATAAAGGCTCTGAGCTGATGTAGAAAATCATCAAACACTGAAATGCATTTTAGGGATGCCATGTTTTCGAAATTCATTCAGCCCTCGAGTCTCTGCAGGCGAAATCTGAGTCATTTAGCCAACCAGTCAGAGAGTCCAGAGGGGGTGAATTACAAGATGGAACATAAAACAGTGGGTGTTATGCTTTTTTTCATTTTTTATTTTTATTAACTATGCATTCAGTTAGATAGCCTAATAAATATGGAGGGTGAAATAACACTAACTGTAGCCATTTACACTATAACTGGAAATTAGATAAGAAAAAACGTCTTCGGGTTGTCATTATCAGTATGACACATTATTATCATAATGACAGTTTTAATTGTCGTAAGGCTTCAAAGATAACATAAATATGTGCTATAAACACATGTAAGTAAGAGTTTATTTTGTGGATGTGAAACTTAATAAGTTAAAGGAGCTTTTGAGATTCTAAATCGTACATTTTAAAAGAACAACTTGAAACGCTGAACTTTAGGAAAGTCAGGAGCAGATTAGTTTTGGTCGATGTGCCATTTGAGACGTTTTAATGCAAATTGCATATATATATGTAGACATGTTAAGGTAACTGTTTAATTCTTTCTAATTACACGGTGGCAATGTTATAATCTCACGCCTGCACTTACAAGTTGCTCTCTTCATTTTTCTCACCATCCAGCTGGATGGTATTATTTCAAAATAGCCAAATAAATGAGCATTTAGAGTTAATCTGAAAAAATGTATTTCAGGAAGTCTAAGCGCATTAAATGTTGTCAAAAACAGATAATGTGTTAAACGAAAGATTAGATCTGCCACTGGAACATTTTTGTTTTCCACGCTTTTCCACATGAAGTATTATCAGACTCATTCATTGACAAAATTGCATCCTTTTGTTAACGTGGGGGGCGTCACTCACATTGTTTACGCCTCGACCAGAGCAGTGAGGCGCCAGGGTCCTGTGTCCATCCGCACAGGTCGTGGTCAAAGTCGCACATGCCAAGAGATGAAGGAGGGGTGGCTGCTGTTAAAACAGTGAGAAGAGAAGGAAAAAAAAATGTAAGAACAGAGTAGGTTGGATGTGAAATGACCTTTATTACTGTTGAATCAAGCCTCCTTAAACGACGAATGATCCAAGGTGAGATACTTTTTACCTGTAGTCATGTTGGGGACTGTGGTGGCTTCTGGGGTGGGAGTCGTAGTTGTAGTTGTGGTCGTGGTTGGAGTGCTGATTTCTGCAGAAAAAAACACAAATAATAACTTAGTTAGGTGCAGAAATGATCAAAAAATTTTTCTAATCTGATAAGTCAACTACTAAAAGCAATGCAACGCAATAATACCATTGCTATGAGCTTGCATGGTGACACAAAGACCAATTTATTGCATGAACTCTTCAAAATGGTAAAGATAAGAGAACATACAGATGAACTTTGAGGCAGTCACCAAAACGTGCCCATGTTTACAATCAGAGCAGTAACTAAACAGTTTAAAACACTGTTTAAGTTTAAAATAAATATCTGCTTTAAAGCAGCTCTAAACCGTAATTTTAGCAAATACTTTAAACTGCTCCTGCTTTTGTCTCCTGCCAGATGCAAAAAAGGACAGAAAGCCTCTCAAACACCCAAGAGGGCCTCTGTCATGTTTTGTCTACGGGCTTAGATGTCGGTATCTGTCTAAGACGCATACTGGCCAAAAAACGCGCACACACACACCCACACACCCCACACACACACCCACACACACACCCACACACACACACATGTCTGACGCTAAAGCTGATGGATGGATGTGTCTAACTAACTCCCCTCGACCTTGGATGGGATGATCACACTCTGAGACCAATCTCTGGCTGTCAGCATGGCTCCAGCACACACATATATAAACAGATGCTCAAACCACCACTCTGTTGTCTTCAGATGTGCGTATGCGTGTGTGCATGTGTGTTTTATTTTCATAACTTCCATGCATTTGGACAAAAATGGAGAAATGTAAAACTCCTGTCACGCCGTTTCCTGCCTTGCCACGTATGCTGGCATATTGAGAAACATGTGGGTCAAGCAAATGAAGACCCACATCATGTCCTGTCATGGTTTTGAAGTGCGATGCTTCTTTTAAAGATTTTCATGCATTAGACGCGTATATAACAGTAAAAATATGTAATATGGAGACCACATCTCTTGATGCCTCATGCTCACCCATGTGTTGCTTTCTATTTGTTTGTGTTATGAATAGTGAGTGAATATTGGAATCAAAGGTGTTTTGCTGCTTGTTCTTTAAATTGTTGTGGAATGATTTTGGTTCATTCTTTTCTTTTTGCAGAATTGTATTTCATTTTCTCCCCTAACAGTGTCTTTTAGTTGAATCATGAAGGAAACTGAGTTTTGCAGTGATGAAATGTTCTTTGATGACCTCCTAGATGATTCATTAATGCACTTTTGAAGTAATCATAATTGGTTGGCAGAAGAAATTGTTTTTCACTGCATTTTACCTTGTGTTAAAGACGCTTTGAAGCATTGTCAGATAGTCAGATTTTCCAATGGCATCAAGTAAAAAAAAAAAAAAAGAAAGATTTTTAGCCGTCAAGTCATAAAAAAGGCACAGTTTGCGCATTAAGAAAAACAGATATGTACGCAAACGCACATGTGGAGCAGGCTGCAGCTGGAATGTGAAGTGGGAGTGTTATTAGGAGCAGATGGGTCAACCTTGGTGCTAAACAGAAGTTTGGGTCAGGTCTCAAACAAAGCTTCACATTTATCATGTGAGCAAATTGCATAAGAGCTTTTCTCCTCCAATATCTGCAGAACAAAACGATTACAGATATATTCACAATGTTTTTAAGCATCGCTTTGGCAAAAGCAGAAACATCTTTTGACTATACAAAGCGGATTATCCAGCATATCACATTTCATACTCCTTTGTCAGCTTTCCCGGCTTTGTCTCACTTAAGACGACCCAAACAACTCCGAGGTCTGGACGCCCAATGAGCTCATGTGAGACGCTTTCATCGGGAAAACCGGCGCACAGAACATCGTGAGGGGAAGCGAGGTCGTGAAAATTTACAGCTCCGAATGCCTGTTAGTGCCGCTACTCCAGAGTCCTGCTGGGAATTTTTCATCTCTCCTTGTGACTACCGTTTAAAGGCTGCGGAAAGCAAACACAATGTGATAGACAACTGATCGGCTTGGAAAATGAGTGGAACGCCGCCCCAGCTGGAGAAATGGCACACATGAAAGGAGTTAGCCACAGCTGGCGACGGCTTCTGACATTAACCCAGCGTTAATGTCATGTCCTTTATGCCAGTCATTTTCCACCTAATGAGATGCTTATCACTGCCGGGAAGGTAAAGGCAAGGAAAAGCAGCACCTCTTCCCAAAAAGCATCTCTCCGTTGCCTTTCTGCCTTTTTATTCCACTTTGACCTTTGAGTTCGATCTCAGGACAAGGTGTTAAAATAAACCACCTATGTTACCTGTGTGCACAGCTGAATGCAAACACACACACACACACACATGGACTTTTGGTCGAGTCCATTAAGATTCCCAAGAACTTGGTGCTTTCAAAGGTCAGGCCCTGTCACGGTGTAAATGGGCTGACCTTTCCAGGCTGTGACAGGAGCGGCGAGGCCAACGCGACTGACTTGTGCATTCGTGCGCACCTAGAAAGACCGAATGTGTGATAACGTATGCGACCTGCCTCCCTTGCCTCGAGCACTGTGCTCAATGTGTCCAAGTGCGGCACGGTGGAGAGGCCTAATAATGCGGGAAAAGTCCCTCTGCGGCAGAGCGCCGGATGACATAACGTGTCTGCAGCTGCAGGTGGTGATGCAAGTCATCATCATGCTGCAGGACGAGGCTCCGAACTCTTGGGAGCAGCTGACACATATAGCGCAAAGTCATGCAAGCAAGCGTGCTGAGATTTCTCTCCGTTTTTACACCTGAACCTTTTCTTTCTCACTCACTCATAGGGAGGTGGCGCGGTCCAGCAATGATAGACATAGCTCACTCCCAAAGAATCTGACTCAGCAATATGTCAGAGACAGGAGGAAGGGGGGGGGAAGAAAAAAAATTCCCAATTATGTAGAAAGCTTTTCTGTAAATCTCTCCCTGGCACTCCCAGGCGCAGTCACACGCTGATAAATGGACACACATTCCTGTCCCAGAGGAACGAAATGGGAAAAAGAAGTAGGGGTGAGCCTTAGTGGTTTATCCCCGCACGTTTTAGTACAGTTCATTCTTGTGTTTCTGTCACTTCAGAAGCACATCCTACTACTAAACCACTTATTCTCAGAAGGTTAAGTCCCTCGTTTTGAGAAAAAAAAAAGTTCTCAAAAAGAATTTACTGGCAGGAAGTAAAAAGGGTCAGGTTAATTTTTAGTAAGTGAATATAGAATCAAAATTCTCTCACATGAACATGTCTATTTGATGGAAACAAGGAATGATGGACCCTCAAACCTCAGAGAAAGCAGAAAATCAGTTTTGCCAATGAATAATTTGGATCGATTCATGTCGACAACAAACCTCTCATTCCTTGCTTCTTATTGGTCAGCAGGTCAAAATGGAGCATATTGAGCACATCTTCCGCCTTGCATGATATCTAGTCACCATGAAAATCCCGATTTGCTGATTATGTTGTGTGAAACCACTTGGAAGTCAAGAAATCCAAATTGTTTCCTGCTTGCATTTTTTTTCTCCAAATAGTTTCACCAAATTGACATAAAGCCATATTTTCCTATTTTCTTAAAAGCTTTCGGGTTTCCTTGTGTGTCTTTAAGTCTTTCTTCTTCTGATGTCAAAGAGGCAGACCTGAAGCTTGTGCTTTTAGTTTTATTGCTTTTTCTGAAATGTTTTGGGCCTCCTCACATAAACGCTAATTAAAGGAAACATTCCAAGCTCCTTGCTGTATTTACTGGGATTTTAACAACAAACAGAAGCACGAATCGAGGTACCGGAGGTTTTAATTATAGGTGTGCACATGAACGTGTGAGGTCTCCTCCTCTGGATAAAGCACCGAGATTATCAACCTACATTCTTTACAGATCCGCAAGGATTCCATTCCTGACGGTATAAATATTTAATTTAAGGAGTATGCAAACAAACAACGACAAAAAAAAAAAAAGCTACTGGTATAGCAGAAGCACTGCGTATGATGCAGCAGTGCGGAAATATGGAAAAAAAAAAAAAAAGATGAGCAACAGGAGAGTGAGGGGAAGGAGAGGGAAACAGGCGAGGCATGGTAACCAGAAGAGAACAAAAACATTTACAGACCCACGCACCGGGCCCCGGGCTGGGAAAGGAAAGAACTGAAACCATGTGCAGAGACGCAGGAGAGGCAGCTCATCCTGCCTGACTGATGGTAGCTGCTGATATGCTAAAACATGCATGAAGGGGGAAATATGTTTGTCTCATCAGCCTGAATCACATCAATAAGTAGAGTGAAGACATCACTGAGCGGCCTGAGCGGAATGATTCACAGGACGTCAGCAGCGGCCCGATATCCCAGCTGAGTTGGTGGTGGTGTGTGAACAATGTGCGACTGTAAGCCACATTTTGCCAGCGCCTTCATCGTGAATTTAAACCTTTGTGTCAAAGTGCTCATTTCATTTTGCTTCCATCTTTCTGGATCTTGTTTGTTGACTTAATGCGCTCAGGCCCGGTCGTTTTCTTCACTCGTCAGTCAGCAGTTAATGTAAAACATATTGCTTCCTGTGTTTCGTAAGACTTCAGGAGGTCGAGGGAGGTACAGTGCCTTACAGGATTCATCATGGTCACAACCATAAACCTTAATGTAGTGTAACAGGATTTTATGAGATAAACCAACTCAAAATAGCCATAATTGTAAATTAGAGAAAGTATCAGACATGGATGGGACCCTGGAAAACACGGAGAACATCTGAGAAAATCCTGGAATCACGTATCAAATTATGTCTTTAGCAGTTCGACCAATCAGCATGCTTGAAATATTGTTTTATGGTTGCTGTCCGATCAGTGACGACCCGTTAACATCCTTACAGTTTGCTTACAAAAGTTTGGGGTTTTTACAGTTTACATCGTCTGCTTTCGATTTTTTCCATTGAATAGCCTTAAAATAGATTGATAATGTCAAACTGTGCAGTTTTTCACAGAAGTTGCTGCCATGCTGGCCATGGATATGCAGAGTTCAGGACAACAAACCTTATTAATTTCCCCAAAACAAACTGTAAAGTTTCATTTTGACCACATCTAACCAGAGCACATACTTTCACACGTCTGCTGCAGCCGTCACGTAAAATACAGATGAAACACATAGAAGGTTGTGATAATGTGTGAAAAAAATTCAAGCCACAGCAGAATTAGCGCAGAAGTTTTTGGAGAAAACTAATCCCACATCCTTGCGTGGTGATAAATCTTCACTGCCCAAACAGATAAAGGAAATGAAAAGCTACAAACAGACCGAATGATGAAAAGCATCTTCAATTCCAATCAACACATATGGACCCGGTTCTTGTTCGGCGGGTTGTTTGGTAAATATGTGTCCAGCCCTTTGCGTGTCGAGCTACACGGCCGCCCTGTTCAGGCGCAGCAGAGGGAGTGGTAAACAGTAACAGACCGTGTGTGTGTGTGTGTGTGTGTGTGTGTGCGTATATCAGTGAGAGTGTGTTTGTCTCTGAAGGAGCACAAAGATCACATCTGGCCAACAGACCGTGCTGGAAAGTGAACAAACCGGCGCTCTCACTTGCTGGAGATGCATTCCTGTAAACTAAACCTTGTACAGATCCCTGCTAAGTATTGGGCTTGGAGAGCAAGTCAACTCTCCTTCAGGTGAAACGATAAAAATAAAAAAAATAAATAAAAAAGAATCTGAATAGTGCCTCTCCTCACCTCAGGCAGCCTCTAATGACTCTCATGCATATCTAATGTGAGCCACCTTCCTCCAGGTCCATGCGGTCCTGCCTGGATCATTTCAATTCAGCAAATAATTCGCGACTGAATCCTGCAGGCAGGAAATGATGGGGGGATAAAAGCAGAAAGACATCCTACCTGGAAGGTCGCATCCAATGATCTCCACTCGCATCCCAATCCCTCCTGGGGACCACCGCTCTGGATACAGCCTGATGTACTGCGCCACCGTCTCCTCAAAATGACGCAGCTCCGGAGTGTCGTATTGCGTGTTGCCCTCAAATAACTGCACAAAATATTATCACTGAGCAAATGGGCACCTCAGAGGAGGATCTTTCATTAGCTTCACCCACCCTAGGTTGGCTGGTCTTTACATCCATGATGAAGTTCCAGTCTTTTCCATTCAGGCTGTGTGCGACTTTGTATTTCCTGACAAACGCGCGGTTGTCTGTGGCAGGTCCACTTCCTGGGTCTCCTCCCCGCGCTCCCTGGGTAATGACTCCCCGGACGGTCTTGGGAACACCAAGGTCCACCTGGAATGAGATTTAGACAACATTCATAGAAAACAGCCCAGGCTTAGGATACTTGGAGTTTCGGGTTACTTGTGTAAGGACTGTAGAGCAGCTTTACCCCTCATGTGGACAAAATAAATTGTGGCAAATGTATAATCAAGGGTTGTGAATATCTTTGCAAGGTATTTTTAAAAGTCCATCAGACCAAATGCACAGTAATTAGGACATAATCTCATACCTGGAGCCACTCCTCTCCAGCCAGAGACTGCGTAGGCGCAGGGAACCAACCCGAACGACTTGCCACAAGCCGAGCCGTGCTGGGATTCCACATCACGTCTCTGCTGGACGACACCGAGATCTGGGCATCAGGGAGCAGGCCGGACATCAAGCCCTGCAGGTCCGAGCACGGAGCGCCTGGAGGAAGAAGTGGAAGGAGGCAAGAGAGGAGTTAAAGCGTTGTTACGCATATTCCCACCAGGGAGCGGTTAAAGATTGCACTCCTGGCAGCTGAGCTTTAGGATTTCAGATCGGAGGAAATAGGAGAAGCAGCGATTCTGGCTGGACTCTAAGCGTGCAGTTGGACTCCCATTAGCGAGATAAAGGCTCATATTAACTCCACCGCTGCTTTGCATTCATGCAATTCACGTCTCACACTGATATTTAAGCATCTTTTAATGTCATTCACTGCACTGTTTTTGTCACTATACAGGAAATGAGACTGAGCTCTGCAAGTCACTGGCACGGGGAATATATGTGAGGAGGAAATGAAGGATTAGGAAAAGGTAAAGGCATAATACACAAAAATAGGAGGAAGAGTTGGGGGGGAAAAGCACAAGTGACTAGCAGAAAATGTCGAGATGAGACATCTGCAGAGAAAAACAGGAGGAACGCGGCGGCGCCGGATCGGCATGGAGAGCTTGAAGAAGAGGAACAAAGACACAGAGAGAAAGAGGGAACTGGTGGGAGGATGGGAGCATGGGGGAGATGTTAGTTGTGCTGACGGTTTAAGGGAACACAAATCAAACTTTCATGCTGTTATGTCACTGCAAACGCAAAGCCGCGTCAATAATAAATAAATGGCCCAGGACGAGCAGATATACGTGTGCACGTTCCTGAACGGCGCACCTTCCTTTGAGGTCACCGCCCTATATTTAGAAGCCGCCTGTGTGCGGCAGGTTGCACCGATGCTGTAGGAGCTAATAGCTGTTTCAATAGCAGCTGTTGAGGCTGAACTGAATCACGGTTTCTGATGTAAGAGTGAACAGGGAGCCATGAATGATTGAGCAGCACTCGTTTCCCGATCCGGAGGAGCTCACAGAGCGAAAAGGAAGCTTCAAAAAGAGTTTGGAAACCATGGGAGATTTTTCTTAAAGAGGGAGGGCAGGCTGGAGACAGAAAGCGAGCATGGAGAAGAAGTGGAGGGGCATCAGAAGATTAAAGCGACACATGGTGGTACCTCCAGACGGAACAACAGAGTACGCTTTCTTTCATTAGCCTAAGGCTCGGTATACTCAGAAGACAGCGCTGGGAATATGCATGAGTCTAAATGTACACGTTAGATCCTATTTCTTTTTTTACTCTTTTTGAATAAACTTTGCATGATGTACCAGACAGTTGTTCTTACTGGAAAAGCATTAAGCAGTGGCAGGCAGAAAAAGGTCTGAATATCAGGTTTTTGCACAAAATTATGAAAATAGGGCTATTATTACTATTACCACTGCTACCATTAAAAATGATCACTATCATATACAGTTTGCAACGCTTCATCATGTAATGCCATTTAGTCTAATGAAGGAAGATCTGTCAGGTGGTTGACCTGTGATCTGGCATCCATGGAGCTCAAATCTCAGCGCGATTCCATTCTTCCAAGCTTGAGGCCGGATCCGGACGAAGCGAGCCAAAACCGGCTGTGGGATGCGGTTCAGGACCACTTCGGTCGGGTCTGTGTTGGCGTGGAAGATCTGTGGAAGAAAAGCAAGGACAAAACATGCTGTCAAGAGGGGAGACGGCAGACACACACACGCACATCTCTTGCTTCGACACCCTCCCGCTGTGCGCAGTTTCGCTCGGCTTCACACGCACAGTGGCAGGCCGGACAAAGCGGAGACAACCCAAACACGGATCCGGTGTCAGCATCCCAGCTGTCGATGTGTTCCCAGGTCAGGGGTTCAGTGCCGGGAGGCTGGGAAAGCCCACTCACTATATATATTTTTTTCCCTCTCTTTTTCACCTCCATGCTTAAACGCATGCAGACGCTGCCAACTCAACACGCTGGTGGGCACAGGAAACCCACGGGAGACGTGACCTGACACGACCGAACGCAGGAAGTCTCTCCGGGTGGGCAGGATGTCAGTGAAATCCACTTCCTGAGACGTCCACCTAAAATCATCAACGCTCAGCGTTCTCTCCTTGAACACTCCCTTCCGTCCTGCAGCCAGTTCAGAGGGACCATGTAACCACAGTCACTGGGTTTCTTCCTGCTTTGGGTGGAAAAGTGACCTGGGATTGACTGTGGTGTTGGAAATCAGAATTCCCAGCTCATATTTGTGAATAACTTCCCTTTCCTCCCCCCCCACTTCCTCTTCCAAATCCTCTCCCCACTTCTTTGTCATCTCATTCATTTTTCGAACCTTTTCCTCCCAGACTGCACAGTTGATGTCTGTTCACACCTCCTCCTTCCTCACCGTTGCCTTTTGTTGGCAGCTACTAACCGAAACCACACAGGAAAACCACAGGAACCCACACACATCCACCCTACACACTTAGATAAGCAGAGGAAGAGCCTTTTAACCGACTGAGTGACTGTTAAGTGTCATTCGCTCTCTATCTGTCGGTGGCTGACCGTGGCGGCTGTTAATATAGCATCAAAACACACTGCGCCGCAGCCTCGACGCACAATGAGAAAGAGATGAGAGAGACAACAGTTACAAGCAGCTGAATTAAAGATTAAAGGCATCATCCTTTATAAAAAAAAAAAAGCTTCCTACACGATTTTTCTTTCACTTTAATCTGAGAACAACACGATCAAACGCAAACAGTCTCCCGCAGTTTGAAAACTCAAAGTAAATGCACTATGTTAGCAAAAGTATTCTCCCATTTTCACAAATAAAGTTGAGTAATATCCGATTCTCAACTCCTGGGATGTCAGCCCACCCTATTGCAATGTTAACTTTTTTTTTTTTAAAGAAAAATCTTTACCAAAGGCATATTTATGAGCATTCTTCCAGACGTTCAAATCCAAGGTCAGACACTGACGTTGGATGATAATTCATGGCCCCTTATTCATAGCTTATAGGTATTCTAGGAGGTTGAAGTCGGACTGATCAAGTTATTCACCTTTATGTTGGAACAGGACGGTGCATCCAGAAAACTAGTTTTCACAAATATCAGGGATCTTTTGAGGGTTTTCATAAATATTAGATTTTATACATCTGGGGCCATAAAAGTGATTGAAACACCCAAATTCAATATTTTGGATGGGTGAACAAATATGTTTAAATATATTTTTTTTCTTGTGTAAACGGAGCTTTCTTATAATTTCTACTGAAAAAAATTCACTGCAGGACAAGTGACCCATAGTGATGAGAGTATATTTAATCTTGAACATTTTATCACATTAACACAGCAAACGTAAACAACTGCTGACCAGCTTTACAAACATTATGGTCCTTTTAGCAGCATAAATGAGAATATAATATTTCACCTAAAATCCTTATGAAGTATAATAAAGATTTTGGTCGTATCATGACTAAAGATTTGAGCAAAATTCCCTCACTTTCGAAACAAAACCTATGTCAGAAATTTTATACTAACAAACTGTCTGAATGTTGCCCCTTCAAAATCCTACTCAAAGGGGTTTTATTTGATTTTGGGCATGGCCTGATTTAATCAAGTGCAGCTGACACTGGTAATACAAAGCAGTGTGAGTGTTTGAACAGATAACAGGGCTATCGCCGCTGAATCTGCTGCTGGATGGAGGGATAGGCAGCTGCTGTGTTTACCTAAGAGGCACAAGAGCCGATGCGGGCTCTTATGGGGGGTTATGTAAACTCCTACGCACGCTCACAAAGAGACAGGAGTGTGACGAAAGATCAGCTGTCCACCGTCTCTCCCACTCTCGGATAACCCGAAACAAAGGCAGACAGGATGAGAAAACAGAGGTTCGAATGCCCGCAGAAGAAAAGTCGAAACCAGATGAAGTGGGTAGAAAAAAACCCAAAAAAGAGAGAAAAGGTTGAATGGAGGGCAGGGTGTAGAAGTTGGAAGGAGATGAGTGGAGGAATGTGGGACAGGACGCAGGGAGCAGTGCTGACGAGCAACAACAAACAGATTCATCACTGAAACAGGAAATGTCCTTTTCAAGTATTTATCTCATGATAAGGAGCTACAACCCAAATTCGGAGGAATTTCCTCAATTCTGAAGTGATTTACTGGAAAACCAGCTAAAATCAAGTACCGGAGAGCCAAATCAGATGATTGGAATCATGATAGTTAAAAACAGGCATAGCCTCTCCAATAAGCCTGTTCTTTACAGTGCAGCTGGCTGCTTTATCCTTTGTTTGTGTCTTTGGAATAAAGCTGGGAATGTGTCCAAAAACTCTGTTATTCACAGAGAGAACAGGTTGTTCCATAAAAACCCGCTCGAAAAAGGCTCATCTTTTTTTCCAAATGTAAACTAGAGTCACATTTCTTTTACTTCTCTTTTTTGGTATTTTGTAACGCTTTAAATCAAGCACACTTAATAAGACGACAAGGATTCCCTGCATCCTTATTGCATACATTTATCAAGTCACTTCTCACGACGGATGTGGAAGCTTTTAGGGTCAGAGGTCACAACTGACAACTGTGTGGGGCGTCTGCAGAGAGGAGTGGGAGAAAATTCTTCTACATAATCTCCAAATCTCCTGTGTCCAATCCACTTCCTGCCCTCCATTGTCGAGACACCTGAGAGGTCGCTCGTTGGACTCTGCTTTAAGGTTAAAGGTTAATGGCGCGAGGAAGCAGATGGTTGCTCATTGACCAGCCCCGTTGATAGGCAGGGTTACTTTTTGACTGAGTAGGAATGAAATGCCGCTGGTGGTAAAACAGGAGTAGGTGCAGCATCATCCATCTGTTTGTGTGTGTAGTGGTGAGGAGGAGGGGAGGCGGGACGGTAATCTGCCAGACAACAACGCCGCGTCTCCAGGTTCTCCGCCCCTCACGTGACCTGCCACCGAGGTGGGCTGAATAATTGATGTTGTCGTGTTGCGTCTCATTGCGTAGGGGGTCATGAAATTATAACGAAGAACCTCTCCCCCCCCCCCCCCCCATTACACACACAGCGGTGGCGATAGCAGTAAGTGGGGGGTCAGACTTGTTTGTGCATCAGGAGTGTTTAAGTATTGATGACCCCTTCTGAGAAGGAGGTCACTAAGAAAGGAGTGTCCATTTCCCAGAATCAACCTTCTAGTGCAGAAGAAAGCAGATGTTTTACTTTTTAAAATAAGGGGTAGTTGGATTGCGTCTTGATTTAGTCATTTCGTTTTCTGCACATCATTGTGTTTTCCTTCAAGCTGACAACACCAGTGGGAGATATGAAAAGCTCAGCACAAGACATTAGTCTTTCAATGTTTTTTTGTTTTTTTTCTACTCCTACAGTATTTTATTCCCATGATTTCACATCCTGTCTTTCTGATTCTCCTCTCGGTTCTTCATAAAGATGTCGACTACATCAAACCAGTTCTGGCTGAAACTGGATTCTATGTGATAGAGCAACAAAAAGTTGAGGAAGTTCTAGGAAAGTTTAGTCAAAACAGATCTACAAAGAGGGGCATGCATTTAATTTTGATCAGAAACATTCCAGCATAGCTCTGGCTGTTTGGTTAGGATTTGATCAATCTCGAGTCTTTTCTAGCGTCCCCACAGCATGATCCCACTGCTGCCATGTTTGCCATGACGTGTTCAGGTCTTCTAAACCGCCTATCATTTTGCATGTAGGCCGAAAACTGAGAGGACTTGCATTTTGAGTGTGCATGAAGGTTTGACATCCATCTTTTTGGTCAAGCCTTGCTGCAGATGTTACCAACTGTCACTAACTCCACCTGCGTGCCAATGCAAATTTGATTATGATTGTTGTATTATGCATGAGCATGCAAACAAAGCCTGTGTGTTTGTTTGGTTCTGTGGGTTTGCAGCACACCAGGATTGGATGAGCAGGCTGAAATGCTGTGTGGGCTGTTTTCCCCCCCCCGTATTCTCCCCCCCATCCCCTTGCTCAGGGTTACTTGATGTGTGTGACAAATTTAGCACAACCTCACGACACTTTTCAGCAACACAAAGCTTGTTTAGCACCAGAGGCTGCTGGGACCTTCCCTCACAGACGCTGACAGATGACAGTGTGTGTTTTTCATGTTAATTAGTGCGGGCATGCTCGTGTGTCTGTGTCGGAACGCGAGGAAGAGAGAGAGAGAGATGGAAAAAAAACCCAAAGATGACTGCACGCTCGTGCCTTACTGTACGCGCGAGTTGGTGAGAAATGCAACTCCCGAGCGAGTTAGCATCTCATCAAGTAATGAGGTGCATATGTGAGCCGCGCGACTTTGATTTAACGAGTCACATGCACGTTAAACTGAGATTGGGTTGGCATGCAGAAAATTGGTGAAAAGGAACGACAAAAAAACACAAAAGCTTTTTGTGGGTGTGACTCTAGAGGCGGTATCCTTGTTCTCTTACTGTAGTTTTCATAACTTCCTGTGCTGATAATAAAAAGGCTCCCTTTTCCCTGACAAACACAGGAGAGTGAAGATTGAAAAGCCTTTCCTATTATTAATAGTAATCTCTTATGTGATGTGCAGATATGGCGCACGTGCAATTCATAAGCCGCTGTAACATTAAGCTCACTGGTAAATGACAATTAGAAGAACCAAATCCCAGTCATTACGAGACCCCCCGATGAGAACTGAGCTTCAACCACTTAAGGCTCTTTGGGGGGACTTAGGACTGGCTAACAGGGGGGCTTGACCAGCACGACGGGTGGATTAGTGGTCACGGAAGATTCAGCCGGGGTCCATGGGGAACGGCGAAGCCCCTGACCAACAAGGAGCAGAGAGTACGCTCCGGTTTTAATATTAAACTGTAAATCCGGGCTCCAAATTATGGCAAAAAATCCCTTTTGAGTTTGATTTGTTGAATATATCCATTTATTAAAATGTTGGTCTCTTCCAAGAAGTCTTTTTTTAAAACATGCTAAAGGAACGTTAATTAAATCAATAAATCGTTTAAACAGGAGCTGTCTGACTACCTGAAGTACAGAAAACACAAAAACATCATGCGGACATGAAGGGGCAGGACATTTACCAGAAACCACAGCAGCAAGTTCACCTCCGAAAGGGAAAAAAAAATTCAAAAAAATGAAGATGAGTGGCTTAGTCAAAGCCTGATTCTAATTAATCCTGAATGACTTTGAACAGGCCTCGCTGTTTCAGGTCCGCTGTACTCAGGCATAGATTCTGAATAAACGCTTGTGATTTGAAATCCTAATGTGACCAATACTCTCATGTTCGAGGTCCATCTTTAAACTGTCGTCATTTCTTTGTTTGAATCAAAAACAGATGGTCTGGTTCACATTTTATGGAGGTTATGCAACGAGGACAGAAGAGCAGGACTTCCTGGTTTCAACTCGGAGGAAACACAGAATTTGTTTTGATCGCCGTCGAGTCACGCCTAATTTCCCTTTTAAAAACCGCACTTTAAAAATTTGCTAACTTCCATTGACCTCTTTGAGTCACGCCGCCCCTCTGTGGATTCAAAAAGCTGAAAACGATTTTCATAATGCCTGCAATATCCATCCCAAAAGCCTGCAAATGATGCATCTGTCTGAAGCCGTGTCTGAATGCATCTCAATATCTTTTTTTTTTCTTCCTTTTTCTCCAACAGATTAGAGGACTCACATTACCAAAACACAGACGGACCTGCAAGCACCATGTGTGTACATCTATATATATGCACTTGCACGCACATCTCCAGACAGGAAGATCAGCCAGAGGTTATTTAAATGGGAATGGGAGGGGGAGGTGTCTGTGGATTGAGTGGGCTTGTGCTTGTGGAAGGAATGGGGACATCTGGGGGCTCTAATAAATTACACAGATGTTGACTTTTAAGGCAAATCCACATTTTGCTCAATAATCTCTACATCAAATACCCCCCACTGGCACCACCCAAACCAATCACGGTCACGCACAGAAGAGGAGGGGGGCCCTGGTCCGTACGGGTTAGTCTGTGCGGATTAAATCACCCCACCTCTTCTCCCCACTCTGTTTTTCTGCTTAAAATCCACAGAGACATTAAGCTTGGAATGAGGGGAAAGAGTTGGAATCCCCCAAGAGACAGGTGGTCGCACAGCAGCCGCCACTGTATGCAGAACATCACATGCAAAACAACAACAAAAAAAAGAAATATAAGGCCCCGTCAAAGCACCAAACAACACCAACATCACATAAATTGTCCCAGTCCACACCTGGGACGACTCCAACGGTTTCACAACCCCAGGTGTCTGTTTATGCGTGAGCATTACCCTGAGAGAGAGATCACAAATCTAAAATGGAGATAAGAGCACACAGAGGATTTCATTGTTCATGTTTTACTTGTCTTTCGCTTCTTTTTCTACCTCGTGACCGGGGTCACGGTCGAGGTCTACAAGCGGTCGCGGAAGCGGAGCGACACCATCAGGAATGCTGCATCATTTGATGCGACTCCTGGATGAACACAGCTGCCTTTGTTACAGGAATGAGCCGTGGCAGCGGAATAAATGTACTGTAAATAAAGAACCTATAGCTGCGAGCAGAGTCCGGTTTCCTCCAGCGTTTTGAAGGCCAACATACCAGAATCAAATTGCTATATTGCGAACTCAGCCTGAAATCAAATGATTTTGGTGGAAAAGTTTGGGGGTAAACATCTGACAATTTAATTCAACTTGACACACAAACAAAAAAAAAATCGCTTCATCTGAATTGAAGTAACAACTGTGATACTTTGAAACCTGATTATGCTTGCAGTCCAGTAAAGTTAATTTCCTAAATTTAAAAGTGCACAGCAAAGACTAACCCTGTGGTTCTTGCCGTGTCGGTAAACCATCCAGTCCTCTCCATTGGTGCTGATCTCCAGTTTGAAGGAAGTGACGTAATAAGCCTTCTGGGTCTCTTTGGATATGGCCCCCTGTGTTGCTATCCCAGTCAACACCTTTAGGAAGTGGAGGTCAACCTGAAATAAAAAAGAAACTTTATCGGAACAATGTTCAAATTATTGGGTTGGGGACAAAAAAGCAAAACCGCAGAAATGAGACTGGCACCGTTAAGCTGGATGCCACGCTATGATTCTAAGCGGAAGATGCAGATAAGCAAACCCAAAGACGATTCTAAGGTGCAAAAGCATAAACAAAACATAATTTCCTTTTTTTCTGAGAAAAAGAAGATATGGATATCCTATGAAAGAGAACGTCTCTTTTAGTTATTAAAACGAACCTATTTAGAAGAAAGCATGACTGACATAGATACCGGAGACGCTCCTGCCGCTGTGTGCATGTCGCACAGACAGCAGGAATTAGTGGCAGACTGTGCCCCACCGCTGGGGAAACTGAGGAGAGCATGTATGTGCATTGTCATGTGTGTAAGGTGAAGGAGGCGGGAGGTAAAGATCAATGGCTCGGTGTTCGGATGCGTTCCAGGAGAGCAGCGTCATCAATCACAGCCGTCTCGCTGCTCTCCCCGGCTCATGCAAACGCGAGCGTGTTCCAGACAGAAAAGATTGAAAGTGCAGGAGAACTTCCTTATCATCGGTTTACAGTTCCTCCATTTCCCGTGTGTGTGTGTGTGTGTGTGTGTGTGTACAAGGATGTGTGTCCCCTGCAGTATATGAGATACTGTTGTATATTCCATCTTTTCCTCGCCACAACAAATTTATTATCCTCAACAAAGTGATCTTTAAGGTCACTTCATGGCTGGAATTTTTATAGAAGCTGTGCTTGAGCTTTGATTACATTAGAAAAATACAATCAGGTCTGTGAATAAACACCTGTATGTACTCCTTGTTGCTGTCCTCTGAAGGCGTCCAGGCGTTGTCGTCGTTGTTGAGGCGGGCCTGCCGCGGCAACCAGCGGTTGTCGTAGAAGCTGGTTGAAGCCGTGATTTGGTCGTCGCTGATCTTCCCCGACTCCATGCCGAGCGCGTTGCTACAGTGGAATGCTAGTAAAGAGAACAGAGGAAAGGGGAGAGGATTAATCTATAAATGCAATAAAGGTGGAAGAAGATTTGATTTGTCAGCACTGGTGACAGAAACAGAAAGTAGTGTGTATGCTGCATCTGTTTTATTAGTTCAAAACCTTAAAAGATACTTAAAAAGCATTAATACATGCATTAGAAATGATCTCAGTGCTTTTTGCAGAAGCTAACATCTGCAGTTTTCCTCATCAGTGCAGCCAATCAATTTTGGCATCAAATGATCAGAGCACCTTGTTCCACTCGCTTCCTACAAGCCTTGTGTCTGACTGAGCTGAATTCTGTGGTTGCAGCGCGACAAGCAGCAGGTGAGCTGAGGTAAACTGGGGTTAATTTATGTTCTAAATGAAAACACTAGGAGTCTGCTTCTGAGAAAAGAGCAAAAATACTTCTGGAGGGAACTTGAAAAAGCACCGAACCTAAAATAGCATGAAAGCAGGCAAAGCTGAGAATATGGAGAAGGTGAGGAAATGGTAAGAAGAAGAGAAAAAATAAGCTTCAGAGAGAAATGTGATTCAGGAGACGTTATCCTGCACTCACAGTCGGCGACTTCTTTGTGGGTGATGTTGTAGCGTGCGGAGAAGCCGTCTTTGGCTACGGCCATGTCTGTGTGGAAGGACAGGGACAGCAGGCCGGAGGACGACTGGATCTCCGGGGGGATCTTTGTCCCGCAGTACCGACCAATCAGAGGAGACGCTGGAGGAAAATCAAACAGATTAAAAATCTTTACTTGTTTTCTGTGTTTTGGTTTTTTTTTTTTACTTTAAAGCTGTCCAGTAGAAATTCTACTGCAGTAAGTGTTGACTAATGAGTCACAGCATGCCACCTCTTCCTCCCATCATTCCCAACTCTCCCTTTACTTTCCTGTCCATCCCTCCATCTGCCATGTGTGGCTCGGCCAGATCCCAGCAGGGGGAACTGGAATCCCTGCCTTCATGCAAGCTGCACTGGGATCAGCCGCAGATGAGCACCACAGACCCTCACGCACAAACACAGAGAGATTAAAATAGTCTCAAGACAGCCCCTCGCAACCCCTCCTGAGCCAGACGCTAAATTCTTTCACCCTTCCGTCTCGTCTCCCACCCCGAGGACTCGGCTCCCTGGAACTGGGTTACGCTTTAATTTGCTCCTAATTCTCAACTTTGAATGCTATAAATTGTTTTCAGCTATCAAAGCCCTTAAATTGGAATTTTAAATCCACTCGGAACCCTTTTTTAGCGACTGAAAATAATACAATTAGAGCAAATCCTTTGGTCCCAGCGTTATGTTCTGCAGGGGAGGACAAAGAGGTGAGAAATGAATGCCACTTCTCGCCCAGCTTCCACGAGCGCCTGACATTTAACCTTACGGCGATCCCGGAAACACGTGTCTCACCACTTTAAAAAAAAAAAGAACTATTGTTTTTCATAATTATGAAATATTTGGGTCTAGTTTCTCGTGCAATAATCTTAGTACACTTGAAATAAGACAAAACTAACTTACATGTATGTGTTATACTGATAGATTATTTCAGTTATAGCAATACATTTGTCCAATGTTATGAGTGAAATGATCTAAAGGTGGAGCTAGCACTTATCAATATTCAAAAAGCATTAAATTAAAACTAACTCCTAGAATTTGATGAAAAGTTACTTGCAAGCAAGTTTTGTTTTATTTCAAGTGTACAAAGATATTTACACTAGAAAATAGAGCAAAATATTGGGCAAGAGTTTGTATTTTTTGCAGTGATTCAATATTTGGTCTATTTCAAAAGAATTAGTTATTGCTAACTCTAACATTCAGTGTTTTATTTGTTTTACTTTCCTGCGGTTTTCCGTATTAACACCCCTTGATTACATCCAGAAATGTTTTTCCCTGATCTCATTTTTTCCCCTGCTCTCATCTCCTCCTGTTGATACCCATCGCAGCTGTCACTCTGACTCGTCTGGGGAGGAAGGAAATGCCAGGTGATAAGGAGGGGGGGTGATGAAGAGCATTACTATGGAAAAAGGAAAAGGGCCATGGGACAGGCCT
Organism: Poeciliopsis prolifica; assembly: GCF_027474105.1. NCBI lineage: Eukaryota > Metazoa > Chordata > Actinopteri > Cyprinodontiformes > Poeciliidae > Poeciliopsis > Poeciliopsis prolifica. The sequence continues at coordinate 219,375 of NW_026562430.1, forward strand.
ACTCCTCAGGGGCATGGAGGCACTTTGAGCTCCTTCTGTGAAATAGCGCTTCCTCTATGGGATGTAATGGAATGTAAGGAAAGGCAGCTCACATCAAAGAGAGCGATGGCAGCTCAGGAAATTGAAGGCCGGCATGCAAATTTACACACAGGGGCGACGGGGATTGCATGAGTCAGTGGATACGGCGTGTGAATGTTCAAAGTGTGCGCGCGTCCATTCATCTCTCCTCCTGGGGTTGCGTTCGGCTCACCTTGCGGAAGGCCGTCCCACACCTCCAGCCAGTCGTACTTGCAGTCGCCCTCGCCCACCATGAGGGGGTCATTCTCCAGGTCAAACGTGAGGAAGGTGAGGGTGATGTCCATGTGGGGCGGAGCCATGATCATGTAGGAGCACTCCAGATTGTGCGGGTATTTGTCCGGGAAGCCCGGGGACTCGATCATTCCGGACAGGCTGGTGAAGTTGCGGAAACAGAATTCCGACCCTAAGCAGATAAAGAGGATATAAGAAAATTTTAATAAATGAAAAATAATAAAAGGAGGAAGAAAACAGCCACATTAGGAGAGAATAGATGCGCAAGCAATCGATCATCACTAGCGTCTCAGAGAGTCGTTCGTCACTGACAGCCAGCTGGGATATACAGCAGCTGCAGTGGTGAGAAAATATGATACATATAAATGTATTGCATTATGAATACTGAAATCAAAAGATATGTTGAGTCATTGCACTGCAAAATCAACCCAGAAACGGTTCGACAGACACAAAATCAGCCTACTTCCATACGCCTGTCTATACATACAGGAACGCAGCCCTAAATGCAAGACATGCTGAAGATTTAGTCATGTTTTATGCCTTAGTTATGACCTGAAACAAGCACCCTCTAATGACACTCTTAAATGCAGGGCTAAAGAGCAGATCTGACCCCTGCGCTTCCTCACACAGTGAAAACAAATGAACCCTGAACTCTTCCCTCCTTGTAGTCCCTTTAGTCTCCTCCTGTATGCAGCTTTCCTTTTAAAAAGCGCACGCTCTTACGCCACAAAACTGGTGTAATGGTTCTAAGTGGGCCCTCTGCGGCTGCTCCTCATTAGCCATGCAGATTTATGCGCCCGGGGCGGCTCACCTTGAGCGGCAGCAGCTGTGTGACTCAGATCATCTACCCATCAGCCACTGCTTCCCGGCCCACTGGGGAGCCCGAGTCACGGCCGAGCGTTTATGGACCAGCACCTCAATGAGGGTCTCAGAGAGCAGCAAGCTGACAGAGAGCTTTGCACAAATGTCACACACACACACACACAACCTCATTCACAAACCGTTATTTTCTGTCTGCTGTCTTTCCTCCAGAGCATTTCTATCTTTACATCTCTGGCGATGAACAATTTGCTCTGGCTTGTTGAATGTCTTTATGTTCTTCTATTTTTATTCCTGCCAGAGGGTCAAGCATCCTAATGAGATAATGTTGCTTAGAGACAGGATTTTCATTTGATCCCATTTAATTGCAAGTCAGAAATCCCTGCACTAGTGGCCTTGCTAAACCAACTAATCGAATGCTTTGGAAAAAAAAAACCTTCCCAACTTTTTCACGGTGGACTTGCTGCAGCGGCAAACTTCAATGTAATTTATTGGGATTTTATATAACAGACCAACACAGTCACATCTGTATTCACAACCACTTACAATGATGTTCTATAATGAAATCTAGTAGTCTGTAAAAAGAGTCCAGATTTGTGAAGCTAATGTTAGTGAAGAAACAGAATCGGCAAGACCAAAGAACACAACATAAAGTTTAAGGATTATAAAACATGGGAAGAGAATGGCACATTAAAGTAAAACTGACATGTTATAACAAAAATAATTAAGGATTTTAAGACACCAAATACAGAAAGAAACCCTTTAGAGGCTACAAAGGACTAAACATAAAGCCAGAGCTACAGTAGAGAGGTTTAGAGCAAAGATGTATGGATTAGAATGGTTTAGTCAAAGTCCAGATTTTGGAGACTTAAATCAAAAATCCACTTGATTTAAGTCTCCATTGAATCTGACTGCCCTTAACTTTACTTAACTTTCACATCAAAAAAATGGTCCAACTGTATATACCACATAAAATACCAGGAAAACACGTTCAACTTTGAGGTTATAACATGAAACAATGTGAGGCGCCATCTACATTTTCCCATTATAGTGATTAAATAATAAATTATCAAGTTTTTGCTCATCTGCTGCTGAATTTACCAACATTTTTTCATTCTGCAACCGGTGTTGCAGTCAGCCCTGTTCTTGCGATTCTTTCCCATCGCTGACTGTGTTGGGAAGCAGAGTGGGAAGGTCAAGATGAAGCGGTATCTGGGGAATGTCAAACGTCGGAAAGCAGTTGTGCATCGCAGCAGCAGCAGCAGTAGCTCTGCGCTGTCTCAGAGAACTGCCAGTCTCCGTTTGATAACACGTTCAGGATTCATAAAAGCAGCGTTTAAAGAGCGCAGACACGTTGACTGGGCATTCCAGCGGCAGAGCATTCCTCCGAGGCACCGGTCCTTATTATCAGGCTGCCGTGTAAAAAAGCAGAGGGGTCGGCCGGCTGCTCCGGCCCTCCCCTGCCTGCGCTTGGTTAATGGTGGAGAACTGACCCCAATCAGCACGGAGACAGGAGGAAAAAAACGAAAAAAACAAACTCAGGAGACACGCAGTGTTTTCCTCCTCTTCTCATAACATCTTTTTCAGCCCATTGTGATGCAAATACCTTACATTTTTCACTTCTCGGCTCATATGTGAACGTATTGGCATTTTAGCGACGTCTTTGTCTGCCGATCGATGCGGCGTACACCGTGCACGTTGTGCAGAAGATGTTGACCCAAATGCATGAATCTCCTCCCACGTGTTAAGAGCTGCATTCAACCTTTTGTGTCATCTCTCCCACACTCACACACACACACACACACGCACACACGCACGCATGCACTGTGTTGCTTCAAACCATCACTGGGCTTCATACACACACCCTCGCAGAGAGAAATATGACAGTAATTTACAACAAGCTACAGGCGGCATCACCCAATCCCCTCACCTTTATGTTTAGTGTTGCATAAATCCTGCATGTAACTAAAGCACCTATTGTGAGGGAGAAAATTAACTATTAAGGATGCATGAGCAGCTGTTAGCATGTGCTATTAAGTGGTTACTGTAATGTGTGTGAGACTCACACACACTGCTTTAGATTCTTACTGGGTCACTGTGCAGCAAAAAAAAAAACAACCCTCAATCTGAGCACAGCTTGACTCGGCTGCACTCCGTCTTCAAACTGTGTCTGCAACCCTCAGCGTACTTGAACTATCCGCCTCCCATGCAGGCGTCTGGGTGCTTGCGCGTGTTTGTGTGAGCCAGTGTGGCGTAAGTGCCTTAGAACCTCTGCTTGCTCTTAAACCTTTGTGTTAGAGTATTAGAAATACTTTAAAACATGCAAATAAACAGTTCAGTTCCTTCTGCAAAAAGGAAAAATAAACATTTTTGATTCTGTCTACTCCAGTTAATGTGATCCTCCACCACAGACCCTTCCCAGTCAACACATCATCCCCTGACCTTTTGAATAGTTTGGCTACACTACTAGGTGATTACTTTTGTTGCTTTTATGCCTGTGGCTGCAGGTGTGTGTGTGTGTGTGTGTGTTAGACACAGTAACACACTACCTCAGATTCTTACTGGGTCACCATGAACGAAAAAAAAAAAACAAACCCCCTCAATCTGAGCACAGCTTGACTCCAGTGCGCCCGCCTGAGCTGGCAGCCTTACATGTCGTCGTCTGGGCGTGTATGCATGAGTAGCCCCACTTATTAGTTCGCAGCCAATGAACATGCTAAAAACAAGTTTCCCTGACATGTCTTGACCCATGGCTGAGCCAGACACGCACACACACACACACACACACGCCTGTCACTCGCAGGCCGCCAGTCGGTGCTTTGCGGCGCACCATGAGCTGCCATTTGGCAGGAGACGTCTCCTGGCAGTGAGCGGGAGGTCATGGTGTGAGTGTGTCAGTGTGGCGGAGAGAGGGGAGACGACGGAGGGCGGGTTGCTGGGTAGAAACCGCCTCGTCCGGCAGCAGCTCCACATGTTGTGTCGGGGTTATCCCCCGTCTCTCCTCCTCCTCTTCCTGCTGTCGTCTCTCATCTTCTCACTTTTCGCCCATATCCAGCTCCCTGTCTCGTCTGAGGAGCTCACCTCCGCCGCCGCACATAAAAACCGCCCCTACCTCACTGTCTGACAAACATCCACTGCTCAAACACAGGCACGCCTCTCATGCAGCACAACTTGGTTCAAGGTTTCATTGAAGGGATTCTCTCCAGAGCTGCGTGAGGAAGGGATGGGTGCGTGCAGAAATGTGTAACCCAAGAGGCGCTGTGCAAATGTGGTGGTGGTGGGGGGGTTGGAGGTGGTTAGAGTGGAAAATCCACAACAACAACAATGAAACATTGTGAACAAGAAACAGCTACAAAAAAAAAAAAAGATAAAAAAAGAAAAACAACGTTCCTGGCATGCCATGGTTTTGGCACTAATTTAGTCCTCAAACAGAGCAGCTTTTTTTTTTAGAGAAATTCCTCAAAGAGTATTCACACAAAATTAAAAACAACCCTTCTCAGCTTCCGTCTGTTTCCGTCTCTCACTTTCTGATCAGGTCTCTTGTTTCATTCTGCGTCAAGCTTTTCCCCATTACCGATCTGCCCCGTTTAATCACCTTTGCCAGTTAATTGCTTGAGTGTAATTTCAGCGCCAGGGTGACTTGGGCATTTCAGGAATAAACAACACCGCAATCAGGAATACGGTCACAGCCAGCACTGATGCAAAGGGGAAGGCGTCCAATCAACTAGATAGCATCAAAAATACACATGGAGTCAGTGTTTTGGCTGGAGCTCCAGTTGGTGGGGGGTCCTGCCTTAGGCTCCGCTCCCACTCCCACTCCCACTGTGACCCCACAGACGCCACGCTCGGCAGCGGTCACGGAGGAGACCCAACGCCCTTAGGTGCTCTCTCACCATCTTTACTCTGGATTGGCTGTGCTGTGATGCTCCCCATCCTGCTAGTGGCGGCTTTGGGGGGGGGACCAGGGAAAATGGGGGCTTGCTCTGCTAGTCTTCCCTCTGTAGCCGTGGTAACAGCATCAGTAGCACATGACCGTGTGTTTGTTAAAATGTCTGAGAGGCGCATGGGTTGTGATGAATAAAGGGTTAAGCACGCACGAGTAGGACTAAAGTAGGCCACAACAATAAGGGGGAGGAGGGAAGGATTTTACTGCACCCTTTTACTGGACAGAAGCTTTAAAGGGATAGTTCAGCATTTTTAAAGTGAGGTTCAGTCAAACGGTTACGAGCACTTGATATAAACTTTTATCAAGTAGATAAATGTGACTGAAAAATGCAACTTTACGAATCATTTTTGTGTCAAACCATTTTGTACTGTCAGAGTAACTAATGTGAAGTAAAGCAGCTGTTATATTTCTTATTTTTTCCACAGTTAAGTCTTTTTTCCCCTTTTAAAATGACCACAGCGAACTCCTGCCTACTCATTGTTCAGTAATCGAGGAATCATCTACTTGCACATTTTACAGTGGAACGTAACTTCCAAATTATTCACAGAAAATGTGCCAACTTGCAGATTTTTTCAAATGTATTACAAATGTATTGCAGCTTCCCTTGGCACAATGATACTTGTCGTTGTTTTTCTCTGTGCTGATTGGCTGCACCCCCACAACAGGAAATAAGGAAGACAGTTAATGTTAGCTTCTGTGGCACACAGAGTTTCCACTGTGCACATTAATTGATATTAATCTATATTTGGGGTTGAGCTATGCAACAGGAAATGGAATAAGCTTTTTTTTTTTTTACAGGGGGTCTTAGGGATTGATTTTTAAGATGGCAGAAGTCTGCTTTGGTCTGGGCTCCTAAACAAGCAGGTGCATTCAGCCTCCTGAACCTGCTAATCTGAATTCAAAGCAGATAAAGATGTAGAAGAGTTACCTGCAGCAGGTGTGATATTAGCTGCTTGTAACCTGTAATTAGATCCTCACTTGAAAAACCCTGAGCTATTCATTTGAAGAGTGCATGTACAAGGAAAGGATGATGTTTTGGGGAGAAAACACTCAGTCTCCCCTCTGGAGGCACAGTGCAGGGGGGAGAAAGTCAAAGGTCGACTACTGATTTGTGTTACTGTACCCAATAACACACACACACACACACACACAGCTCAACACAAGCTCATTCCTCATCCGACTGAAAAATCCCTGGAGTAGCTATCGTCACTGCTTATGAAACAGGATTCAATGAACAAAATAGAAACAAGCCGCTGCATCATTAGCTCATCGTACAGAAAGCACAAACACACACATCCACACACACGCAATCAAAACCAGACACACACTGTCTGAGTCTGAGACAGAGTGGTGTCTGTTCAAGATGGGGGAGGAAGCTGAGCACAAACACACATCTCCCAGCTGTGTGCTCTGATATCCATCTCTGGACGCACCCTTTAAAAACACATACAGACCCATAAACACAACCCTCACACTGTACACACATGTTGCCCTTTAAACGACCTGGAATTATGGCTGCATGAAATGCAAGATTTTTGAAAAACTATTCTTAGAATCCTAATATTTTTTTTCTTTTTGTCACACTTAAATGCTTCTCATTGTCAATCACATTTCAATTTCATACAAATATTACCCAAATTAATACAAAATGCTAAATTGAGGAAAAAAAAGTTGTCCAGACTAACAAGTGAAAATTTAATTTCCCACTAAAACCAGTTGTGCCACCCTCAGCGACAACGGCTGCTATCAAGTGTTCGAATCATGGAGAATCAAGAAGTCACAGACAGAACCTGTCTGACAAGATAAAGTAGGCTTAACGACCTAAAAAAGCAACATTGAATTTTATTCCAGTTCCTCCAGACGGCACTGGAGGAAATGAAGGATCCTGGTTTTACTCGACAGAAGTTGCGAGGAGCTCAGCAGAAACCTGCGACCCAGACCTGCCACAGACAGACAAACAGCCATGATGGGCGAGAGAGTGCAGGCAGTGGAGCTGTCGTAATTAACACTTGGCCTCAATCACGCACCCTGAATACGTTTTCACTCTCTGACGTCCTCCTTTCCTCTTCGGTCTGGCCAGCAATTCCCCAACCGTCCCCCCGTCTTGGTTGTTTTTCCTGTCTCTCATGTGCAGCTATCACGCCACCTCCACATATACAGGCAGAATCTCACACAACGAGCTGAGCAGAACCACCCACACACGCCTACATGTGCTCGCACACTGACACAATCTCTTATAGCCCCAGAATTTCTACCAGGATCTTATTAAAGCTATAGCAACCGCATCCCCCATCCTCTATCCATGTCTGTGTACGTGAGACAGATGCAATCTGAGCTAAAGCGTCATTGGGGTTCAAGGCGGTGGCCCTGGTAACGGAGCTGAACGACAAATCTGGGTCACAGTCGTTTGACACAAACAAGAGAGATTTTTTTTCTCAAAGGTGGGAGGCGATAACTTGTGATAAGAGGAATGCTTAGTCAATTCTTCCCCCCACAGCTCTTCCTCTTTCCATTTTTTTGTGCTTAAACCAAGACACAGGTTGGAAGCAAAACGGTTCAGGAGCGAGATGAAATGCTGCAAAAAGTGCTGGTGCGCTCACTTGGACATAAATCTTGCAGCTCCGAAGGCCATTTAACCTCTTCTGCCACTGCGACGACTATAGCAAACACACCCAAACGGCCAAAACAAATCTACTCCAACCTTGCGTGCACTTTGCCCACTTTGAGAGAATCCCATTTCAGCTCAAACTCATCCCCATCAATCTCCTCGCTTCAGCTTCTTACCTATAAACCTTTAACCTTCAGTCTAACTCTGAAGTAACCCCGGAGCTCGCTCCATCATCCCACCACAGCCTTCCACATCCAGACTTCCTCATCTTCCCAGAAGAAGCGGACTTTGCAGCAATTAAAGTGCATTCCTTACGTCCTCCATGTCTTAAAGGCAGTTTGCTTTCTTCTCTTTGTCTGATTACATCTGTTTTGCTTCTGCCAATATAAATAGGGGGGAGTGAATCCAGGTTTTTGGGTCCCACAGATCATCGTTTCCTCACCTGTTTTAAAGATCTCGTAGCGTAGAGAGAACCCGGCGCCCTGATGAGCGTAATCTGAGACGAATCTGATCTGGATTGAGGGCCCAGATGAGATGATGGGTGGCGGGGCGATGTTGCTGCAGTGACGGCCCAAAACGTCAGCGCTTTCTGAGGTCCCATCGCGGATCTCTATGAAGTCATACCTGAGCAAAACAAAACAGAATAAAAAAATCAAAGAGGGGAGAAACGATTTCTTTTAGCGTTTTCTTGCAATCATTTGTCTAAAAAGTTAGCACTGCATTCAGTTTATGGCAGGAATGTCAACAAAAAAGTGATGGGGTAGTTAGGAATTGGAGTTAATGAAATCCAGACAGGTGTTGACCTGAGAGCGGCTTTATGATAGAATCCCTGAATTTAGAAATACAACCAATCACGGGGAGAAATAAACTGTGTTGTCTCCCCACAGATGGATTCAATAAATGTAGCTCTTCTGACCCAGTTTTTGCTCGGGACGGCACGCTCAGATCTCTTTGATGACAGCTCGGGGCGAACAATCCCCAAATCCCTGAATATTGGATCACAGGAAAGAAAACGGAGGGAGGGCTGTATTTCAAACAGAACATATTTTAGTGAGCGTCTGTCAACTCGGAGGCAGAGGATGCGAGCAAACAGACGGCTGGATAGATTCATTAATAAAAAGAGTAAAAATAGATGGTTGAAGCTCATGAAAAAATGAAGAGGTGAGCACCACCGAGCACTGGCACCAAACTCGGTTCTGATTAGTTTCCGCATGCTTGTTTTCTCAGTTCTTCGTTGAGCTCTGACCAACCAACTGACCCCGAACGATGAAAGCAAATTCTTATGTCAGCCTGTGTGTGTGTGTGTGGGGGGGGTTAAGTGTGTATGAAAGAGAGGAAGCCAAAGAGAGACAGTGCACACCTATCTAATCCTGAATTAGCTCATCGCTCTGTGTACCATTCCCTATGTCAGCATCACTGATTGAAACAACATGCAGATTTGGTTCATGTTGGACTTTTTCATCCTTTTTTGGGCTTTTCTACTTCTGAGAGCACGCTGGGCTTGGTTGAGCGCGCTTCAACTCTGCCAGGCATAGCTCCAAAAAAAGAAAGGTTTTAATGGACCACAAATGTTTTTGCAAATGTGTTCGCTTCGGAGGTCATAACTCACACTGGGGTGTTTGGCACAACATGTTCTGCATGGGAGGGAGGGAAACTCTGGGATTTGGTAGCAACTTTCATAAATGTATGCATTCGAACAGAAAAGGAACATGATCACACAGAGACATTGGAACTGATTTAAAGAGATTAATACTCATTTAATATGTGCAGCAGGAATTTTGGACATTTTAAGGTGTCTCGGGATGGCTGATTTGTTTTTGTCAGGAAGAAAGGTGCAGAAACATCCTAGTTTGGAGTGTGAACTTTTCAATGCTGCACTCTTAGCTACAAAGGCTGTAATATTGAGGTGGATGGAAAAAAAAAAGCTGTGAAATTTAGGATGCATCAAAACAAACTAAAAGTTTGGCGCACAAGTGCAAACTTTCCTGAGGCTTGTTGCTGATTGGCTCATTCTGTAAACATAGGTTGGAATATTGGTCCGTTTTGTTTCTACACTCTGAAAATGGTGGAAATGTTCACCTTTCATTCATTCATCTTCATAAATAAGTGCTGTCTTTCCTGGATTTTATCCCTTTTGGGACATGAAATGCTGCAGAGTTGCAGCTTTTAGCATCCTAATTTGGGGTTTGGTCAGCATTGGATCGGGAAGGAATGTTTTCATTTTTGTTTGGTGGCAACCTGGTGCTTAAGTGCTATTTAATGCAAGGTTCAGTATAATTTATCTGAGTAATTATGCTCTTTTCAAAGACTATTAGACTCACTTTTATACCTCTAATTTTCTCAAAACGACCTGTTTGAAATAAGCATGTTGATGAGTTTCTCGACTGATTCATTTTCTTTCCATCCTTGTCTCCATAGTATCGCCTCCCTTTCCTGGTACATGTTGTATTTTCCTGTATTGCTAACTGCATCGCTGCAGGAGCCTCGCAGCTAAGTGAGAGCGCCCTCCGAACGTGCAGACGTGCAAACACACTTGTCTGAGTTAGTTTATGTGACAAAGCTGTCAAGGAACAATGGGGTCGCCTTTATCTTGCTAATTAGCATGATGAGCTGTTTGGTGCTGACAAAGCATTACAGGCATTTCTGGGCTCAAGCATATATTTAAAACCAACATCTTTGCTAATGTTCTTGCTGCTGCTTTAAAGTGAAAAGCATTCAGGGTGTGCTGAGACATGGCAATCAGCTCAAGCCTGTAGTTGCTTGTGGCATCTGAACACTAAGATGGCTTTTGTAGTTCCAGCTTGAAATAAAACCCGGATTAAGAAGAGTCACTAATCTCCTTTTTCTTTTCTTTTTTTTTTTTTTTTTTTTAGCTATCTCACTCTAGCAGCGTATTGACTCCAGTGCTGAGCATTCAAACTAAGACTGCTGATCGAGGGATAATCCCAGCACATTAATCTGGGTCACAGTGGCAACTGCAAAGGTGAAGACCGGAACACTAAATGGCTGAAATGAGCCGGAGATGTTGCAACAGTTGTCAGTGCTACTGAGGAAAATATGGAGAGGGCAGAACCATAAAACAAGAGAAGAAGAGTTCACAATGCCAAGCTTTTGATTTCGACATTAGGAGCTGCAAGATGCACCTCGCTAGAGTCTGGAAATCCCCACCTCTTGAGGCTAATTAAGGAATTAGTTTGTCCTTGCATTGTGATAAACAAACCAGTTCTAATCATGACCAGATGTGTTTAAGTCCTCATGTCACAGGCAGTTTGAGGATTTGAAGTTTTAGGCCTGAGTAGCACTAACACTTGCGGCTAAAGAAGCTGCCGTCCAATACTCTTATACATGCCCTGCTTGTAATCCTGCATTACAGAGGCGATCGTAGAGGCTTTAGTGCCAGGCTCCCACAGTGAGTCTGTGAGAGCCACTGCTATCCCTAATGCTTAAGGCTGTAACCAACACATGCTTGGGGAAAACAACATTCAGGAGCATGCCAACAAGCACACACCACTCATGCAAACAAGCGCACAACGTGGAGATACGGGCAAACACGGGCGCGCACGCATACACTGAGTGGCGTATCTCCAACTCCGGGGATAAAAGGCCCGTGAAAGAGCTGAGAGCCTAATTAGGTTTTAATTGATTTTGGAGTGGGTCTTTATCCTTCTTTCTGTCTCTCCCTCTCTCCTGTCGTGGATTAGCGTCAGCGAGTGAGTGTTCCTCAGATGTGATTATTGACCTGTTCGCTCAGCCTCTCCCCAGGCTCTGATGAATACATGTATGAGGGCCCGACGCGCGAGAGCCCCGCCGTCTGCCTCTCACACACGCGCACTTGAACACATTCCAGGACGTTGCACACAAATCGCCGGCGCACGCGTGTGCTCGCAGACCTGCGAAAGGCGCGCATGATGCAGCATCCGCACATTCGAGGAGACAGGTCCAGATTCCATTAGGGCTTGTTTTGAAGCAAGCTCCACCCCGTTCTGTCTGACACCACCATCCATTCCCCTCGTATGTCTGGCGGTCTGTCTGGGGTCTTCCCGACTGGCCCCTCATTGAGGGAGCCATAATAAGGCAACTGCTTCACCCTCCATGGTTTCCCCTTTGGGGACTAGTTGGAACAGAGGGACAGGGGTTAAGGAAACTAAAACCCCTCAGGGGCCAGTAATTCTGCACTGGTCCAGACATGTCTTCTCTTCTTCTGCTCTCATATATCACGGCGCCCCTGCGTCAAAGCAACTAATTGCCTTTCACACCTTTGCTGTTTGCTGGCGACCAGGGACATTTCCTCCAGCCGACAGTACCTCATTGCAGCCAAACAGAAGTCTAGTATCGATAGACCATATGTGTGCACATTATTATGTCTCTGTATCAACCTTTGGGACCATATGAGCTCTTCTGGGTCACTCAGAGTCCTATAAACACATGCTGGTACACTACTTGTTGGTCTTCTTTTAGATTATGTCAAATCAGCAATCAAAATCTTGTTTGCCAAACTCTCTTGAAAGTATTTTTTAGTTACAGCATGAGATTGACCAAAATTTGGCTTGCGGCAGAACCCTGGATGTCTGATTTATTTTGTTTGTGCAGATAATGCAGCAACAGCTGTTCCGGAATATCTGCAAACCAAACTTGGCTGGATTTAGACACTCAGGAGGCATTCAGCTGAGATGATTTTCCCCTCTCTGCTGTATCTCGTTTTATTTTCTCCTAATTTTCTACTCTCGGAGCACAGAAACCCACTAAATCCCTCTCTCCCAGACAATGAAGAGTCAGACGCCTGTCGCTTTCTTGTCCTGACGACGCACAGAAGCAGAAAGGAAGTAGGAGTGGAGGGCACACACACTCCAACGTCCCATCTCTCTCCCATCCTCAAAGGGGACTCTAATAAACCGTAAGTGCCTCTGAAATATTAACTAGATGCTGTGAGCGGAATCCCAGCAGATCTGCAGGGTCTGCCAACTTCAATCTTGCCCCAAAACAAACCGTACGTCTCTTCCTCCTGTCCTCATGCTTCACTGCCTTTCCTCAGCTGTCCATCACTGGCTCATACTTACAGATGACGGGGGATAAACCGCTGACCGCAAACCATCTAAGGTCAGCAGAGTATTAATCTCAACCTCTGCAGCTGTGATCCCCTTAGAGTTTCATATAAGCGTGATTAGGTTTTTCTCAGAAAGTTTTCAAATTCCTACAAAAATTCTGGGAGGCTTAGAAGGAAATTTGCTGTTGCAATTGTTCATTGACCCTCAAGGTTGAGGGTCAGGTACTGCCTGAAGCACAGGAGTTCAAGTATGTTGGTGCTCATGAATGATGGGAGGATGGGGCTGGAGATGAACAGAAAGGTTCAGGCCTTGTGTGTAGTTACGTCCACGCTTTTTCAATCAGTCAAGGTAAAGAAAGTTGAAAGCCACTAGAGAGCAAAGCTTCTGATTGAGCTTCCTCCACAGAGGGACAAGACTTAGAGGTAAGAGAGGAACTTTGTCATCTGCGTGGAGCTCAGATGACGGCTCCTTTTAAAGATTCAGTTGGAGTTTGACAACATGCAGGATGGACTTCCTTAAAACCTTCTCTGATCTGAGAAGGTTTTAAGATCCTCTAGAATGAGTGTCTGGAGAGCTTTGCTCAGCAGTTTCCCTTCTGAACCTGCTACCCTGAGGATCTTGGGTAAGCGGAAGATGATAGATGTATGGATGGAGCAATACACTCCCTGTGACCCATTGCTTGGTGTTTCAGGTCAACATGACTAATTGATCTACGTAGATATATCATCATTCTGTGTTTGAAACTACTGTGACTTCTGGAGGTTGATGATTATGATTTCGTTCTAAATGTCGGCCAAGCGCCAAATATCGACCAATCCAGTGCTGAACAACTCCCTTCATCCGTGACCTTTGGGAACTCATCCATCTCTCCTTTCACCCGGAACCGTACTCTACCTTCTTTTCCTCACTGCCTTTCCTTCTGGCTATTGCTGATCATCTATAGATTTCCCATTACAAGCGGAATACGGGGATCGATCCCCCTCAGAGAGCGATACAACACAAAGAAACACACACACACACACACACCTGCAAACGGAGTTACCTGTCATGAGGAGGCAGTGTGTGGATTTACAGCTAAATGTACGTGAGAGTGTGTGCATGTGACATTACGAAGCTATATCATAAAACCTTCTCACCAGAGGCGGAGTTCAATAACACATAACCAAATAAAAAAAAGAAAAGAAAAGAAAACCCTCAAAAGTGGAAGAAATGACTGCAACTGTGCCGTTCACTGTTTAATTTGAGCATGTGAAATTAAAACAGATCCTCCCTGGGCTAGAGAAGAGACGGAACGGGGGGAAGAAAAAGAGGAAGCCAGACAGACTGAAAGAGGAGGATGAACCAAAATAGATATGAAGCAGGAGAGAAACAGGAAAACAAGAAGGAATCGTCTCCACCTCGAGCTCTTTCTCCGCTTCCTCAGCAGCTCCTGCTATATCACTAGGTAGCATCCTGGGGCTCAGTGATGGCAGATTGCATTAGAGATATGGGCCTGATATTTCATCTAGCCTTTATTACATTTAGTTCACATCAATCGGCTGGCAGCCTGGAGGTAAGAGCTATTTGGCACATGGCCGGACTCCCCCTGAAATGAAATCCTGAATTAAAGTGCCACCTCAGACACGGAGCGCCTACACGAGGCTGCCGATTTGATTGCTGCAGTAGAGCCGCGGTCTCTGGCTGTGTCCGAGTGCTGAACGGGGAGAGCGAGGCGGGAGGAGCGAGAACTCACCAGCTGGCCGGGTGTATTAGCCAGAGTTCAGAACACATGCATGGGCTGAGCAAGCAGTTTTTTCCAGCTTTTTATGAGAGCCTAAAGTGTCCAGGGAGGAGCTATGATGGCTGATGAGCACTTTCACACTGACAGGCTGAATCTTTAAGCAGCTGTGTGTTATTTTATAAGCATCCAAAACATATGGTGCCTCAGAAAGGGTGTTTACAATTCTTGAATTTGGTCGTTTTATCACATGACAACAACCGGTTTATCTATTATGCTTGCATTTTATGTCACAGAACAACCAGAAGTATTCCATAACAGTGAATTGGAGGAAAAGATTAAGAATGAAGTGTGGGAGTATCCCTATTTTCCTGATAATACCTACCCTTTACACCTACGCAGTAAATAAAGTCTACCTAGAGAGCAACCAAGAGACCAGCTGTAACTTTAGAGGAGCTGCACAAATCCACAGCTCAGGTGGGAGAATCTATAAGCTACAAGTCCACAGATCTGCTCTTTTTGGAGAAGAGGGAGAAAAAGAGCCATTTCTGAAATAAATACCATTTTCAAAAAAGTTTACTGCCTTTCAGCAGGTCATCAGCATAACACTAATAATAAAATTCAGATGCTCTCCATCTAATCTGACAGAACTATTATGCAAAGAAAATTTAGCAAAAGCATCTGGAGAGGTAACGTAGAAGACCTGCGGCCATAATTCCACCAAAAGATGGTTAAAAAAAGCATCGACTCAAGATTGGTTCAATAAAACTGCACGCCGCACCTTTCAGATTGATATTTGTAAACATTTATCATCTTTTCCTCCAATTCTGCAGTAGATTCAATTCGCAGTTGACATCATCAGCGCTGTGATGATGTCCCTGAGGAGAGGTAAGACTCCTCAGGTAGCGCACTGCGCTCTGCTGCCGTCTCTCTAATCCCCGCTGCTATGCAGATTTCCAGTGCCGGCCAAGAGACTGAATCCCGCCACCTCTGCACCTTTCCTCCGGCTATCCTCGTGGAGAACCGTGAAAACATGCAAAAAAGTCCGCTCCCTGCTCTCGCCTGCTCACGGCGTCATGCCTAATCGCACAGGCGGAAAAAAGGGAAAGGAACCTGCAAAGAGGGCCACAAGGCTCGGATCAAGCCTTGCAGAAAGCGTTACAACAGGATGAAGAGAACAGGGATATCTAACGCCTCGGAGGGGGGAAAGCATCGTCTTTTGATGAGCAGAACATTAGTGTTAGAGGTCACGCATGCATAAATGTTGCAGCGATTTCCTGTTTTTTTGAGATGGGGCTATTTTACAGCACTGGATGGATGGAAGCAGGAAAACGGGAAGCAGAGCTGCTAATGCTTAGTAAGTCGTCCTCAGTGCAAACACACAGGAAGAGTCTGAGTGGGAGTGTGTGTTAGAGGGCAGGCAGAGGCCTCCGACCCTCCAGGCGAGTGTTAAAAACGGGGGGAAAAAAAACTATCCCAATAAAACTGTCTGTGAAGAGGAAGGGAAATCAGCCTCCTCTCTGCCTTTGGGCTGTGAGAAACTCCTTATCAACAGCCGAGCTGGGAGTCAGCTGACTTCGCGCCGTTCGGGCCGCGACGCCGGGTGCTAACATATCGGCAAAAGAGATAATTACCCACCATTTCTGCCTCCTGACGGAGAGCGACAGAAACGTCGGGGGGAAATAACATTTCCAGCTGTGGCAATGTGACACAGTCGAATGAAAAGAGCTGACAATCATCACGAAGGCCCACTTTCACCCACCGAGCTACTGAAGGGCTTGTGGATGTAGCATTTCTCTCCTGGCTATCTCTGGGAACAATGCAACAGCCGCCATCTGGGATTATTAGATCCCGAGTTTAAGGAGAGAGCGAGGCAGAGAGAGAAGGGAGACAAGTCGTGGGTTCATTGTGCATGATGAACTCGCACATAAACTGCTGGGTGTTATGGGAAATATGGTCCGTCTCCTGGTTGTTTAAAACCGGACTCACACAAAGGAGACAGTGATTTAATTTGAGGTCAAAGACAATAGAGGCTCACATGCTTCTGATTATTCACGTCTCAGATATAAGAGCTGACCAGCTTTATCTAGATAAACAGCTGGATTTCATTTACTCCCTCCCTCCCCCATATTTTGCCTGTTTATTCTTCTTCTCTGCCCACACCATCTACCATGACTCGGCTCTTTGATCCCGTTTTGGTTTCCTTCGCTCCAACTGCCCTGCATGCCCAACTTCAGCTCCACACATTTCAAAAGCGTCCTGGTATTTGACTATCAGATGGAGGAGTGTGTGTATGTGTGCTGGGGCAGGAGGTTGTTTATAGTCTTGATAAAAAAGTTCATTTTTGGATTAAATATATTGAAAAAGCTCTCGACAGGCATGCGGCCTATCTAAAGCTCGAGCTATTTGAAAAACTCTTTATATTTCTTCAAAAATTACGTTTTGGCTTCTGCAGAAGCTCTGATTTAACCTCAGATAGGAAAAAGAGCTGCATATATTTTATTTGCTTCTCTTTCTTTAATTTCTTTGTCACAAATGAATTTTTGTAACAAATATAAATATAGACTAAAAGCTTTTAATCTTCTCTCTTGTTGTCTCTATTCCACACAAGAATAGGTACATTTTTTAAAAATCTGTAAGTGTTTCAAATAAAATAATGTAAAGTAGTGCACAGTTTGTGCAGGTCACTGACTCTGCACCAAAGGGTTAAAAGGTTTAACTAGTTTCCATCATTCAGGCAGAGAAATGCCTCTTCAGCTAAGTGGACAGCTCCTCCTCTTCCTCCGGGTCTTACTTGCAGTCGAGCCTCTCGATCTCGAAGTGAGGGTTGAAGTTGAGGACGATGCGCTGCGAGGTCTCCGGCGCCTGGATGACCCAGTGGCAGTTCTGATGAGGCGGGTACTCCAGAGGATAACCGGGCGAGGTGATGTAGCCGGGCTTGCTGGCGTCCAGGACGCCTCCACAATCTGAATCTGTGGTGGAGATGGAGCACAGAAAGAGGCCGGTTATTCACCGCTCACACGCTCATTTTGAAGCATTTCCAATATTTCCACGACCGCCATAAAAACGCAGTTCTCTCCTGTCGGTGCGATGATGCGATGAGCAACAGATGAGCACTAAAACAAAGAAAGCAATTTAGGCCTTCGGTTTGGTGGAAATTGAAAAAACTTCTCCATTGTGGATTCTCAATGCGCTACTAAAACAATACAAGATGATGCATTTATTGGAACACACACACACACACACACACACACCCAAGCGAGGAAACACACAGTCTTTTATCCCCTCCTTCCACACCCAGCCTCTTATCTCCATCCTTCTCCTTGGGGAGCGTTCCTCCAAGTGTAATTGTTGCTCCAGCAAGCCAATCTGCAAACATTAGGACACATTCCCTGATCCTATCGCGCTCTCTCAGGAACAATAGCCTGCCAATGGCATCGCTTGGAAGGCTGAGGCAGGAAGTGACACGCAGACGGCCTGTCTAGCGGGGTTCTGAGGGGTCACCCCGACTCCGTATTAAGAAGCTAACGCTGCAACAAAGACTCCATTCTCTGCTCGCACCCTGGCGGCCGCAGCAGCTTCGGCGCTCTGCGTTATCTCCCGCAAACACGCCAAACACATAAACTCACACACACAGACAAAGGGAACATGTATAGCAGTATTCTGCACATACAAAAGGACGAGTCGCGGGCACACACACACACACACACACACACACACACACACACACACACACACACACACACACCACACACACACACACACACACACACACACACACACACACACACACACACACACACACACACACACAGCTCTGGGCCGTTCCTTTATTACGTTTTATTAAAGCTGGAGACATGTTCTCCATGACAACAGCAGGAGCTGGTTTATTGTAGCTAACGCTGTTACGGCTGCATGCATGTGGGTTTGCTCATGCTCCAGTGGGAACTGTAAATCTAATGAACTTTATATTGAACTCAAACACCTCCACATTATTATACAGCTGTTGTTCAGTGGCAGGCAAGGAAAACATCAAATAGATGAACAACCAAAAGCCTTAATGCTCTAACTTGGGGTTCAGTCAACAAGAAAACCTACTGATGGCTTGTTTGTCTATACAAATAATTTTTTATTATTCAATCACCCCCACCTTATTCTTACTGCCCCACCCAGACTCCCTTTCCTCCAGTCACACTTTGTACAAATCCCTTTCATCCAGTCTATCGGCCTCATAACTTCTTTCAACTCTTTTCCATCCAAAGAATACGTCCATCCTTCTTCATGACCTCCTTTCATCCCACTCATCCTCCTTGTGCCTTTTCACAAAACATTTCCATCCCACTTATCTCCCTCATCCTTCTCCCATATGATCCCTTCCTGATGACTCTCAGTCATTCACCTCTCTTTGAAGAGAAGCCATCGTTGTGGTCCTTGCCGCTGAACTGATTGTTAAACACTGTAGTTGGATTAAAAATGCAGCCGCCTACAACTAGGTTGAAGCACTCAGCCTCTGAGTCCAATCAGCTCTTGACATAAAACAGTCGATTTATTTATTTAGCTGGTTTTCTTTCAGATTTCTGCGACCACTTCAATAGAGAATGAAAGGAGAAAGAAAAAAAAATACGAGCACTAAAGGCTTGAAGTGTAATAGACCCTTCAAGTGTTGGCATTTTCACCGCCTATTGTGCTTAAAAGGCACACTTAAGATTCTCTGACATTCTACAGAGCCGCGATGGCTTTCTTACTTTGCAACCAGAGAGGAGTGACGCCCACGCTCTGCGCATCAGCCCCTCACAGCTGCCGGTGATTTCATGCAAGTGCGTGACTCCGGCTGCAAATGCACGCTGAATTGCATGCATTAGCACACACCCAGCTGCTGCTGCATGTCCAAATGCACACCAACGAAGGATGACACCTTTGAGGGGCCTGTCAATCACAAGGGCAGAGACGGGGATCAGGGGAGAACTGGCAAGCAAAAACTGTTCAAAAATATATCAGGGATGGCAAAGAATGGCTGAGGCAGACAGGAAGCCTCACATGCACACACAGACGTGGCTTTATCTGGTGTGACTGTGCAGACCGACAGTCATTGTTGAGAAGCCCATGGAGGGAACGGTGTGAAGGAGGCTATCGGCGCTCAGAGCCTCAGCAGATTAAGCCCTTTGGGGAGAAATCCTGCAGCCTCAACACTTTTTTCCTCTGAGCTGCCCATTGAGCGGCCTCCAAGGAAGGCAGGGAGAGAGTTGGAGAGTGGAGAGAAAGGGATTACAGTGGAGAGGAAAAACTGGTGGAGGAAGAGAGCGGGGATGAAAGGGAGGTAGAGGGAGACGAGTAAGGAGGGCCGGATAAAAGACGGATTGAGGGGGTAAAAAGGGAGACAGGGATTGATCGGGAAGGGGGGAGGGGAAGAGGAGGGTTGATTTATGATGGGTGGGTGTGGGAAAAAAGAGCATGGGAGACGACAAGTGAGTGACAGATGTGTGGAGGAAAAGGTGATGAGGAAGTAGAAATTCAGAAGGTAAGATGGATGCAGAGAACCTGATGAGACTCATTAAGACATGCCTGCACTGTGGAGACTCCCTGTGGACACTGACCCCTCTGTGAAACCTCTGTCAGTCAGCTCACACACACACACACACATTCATACACATATGCACTATATTGACAAAAGGTGCTCCAATATTTTGAAGAAAACCCAACACAAAGATTGCTTCACAAGTATTTGTTCAAGAATGCCACCTTCAGAGTAGCTCAAGAACAGTGGAGAGGGCTTCATGGATTGGATTTACATTTCCAAGTAGCTGCAGTCAAGTGCAATTCAGAGTGTTGGAATCACTGGTGTCAATCATGGCCACCATGACTCTGGTTTAGTAGACATGTCTGAGTGACGGATCAGAACAAACATCCCTTAGTTGGAAGTCTGGGATATATTTAATTTATTTTCTTCTCAAGGAAAAAAAAAGAGATTAAAATCAGAAATTGAATTTAGTGTTTAAGAAACTGAAGATTATATTTTTAAGCCGTACTGCTACACATTCTACTCTGAATCCTTGAGCATATTAAGACAGTTGGACATATTTATCTTCATTCAAACACTGTTCCCCAAACAAAGACCTGAAAGAAGCTTTCTCGTCCAACACCAGTGTCTGACCTCATGAACACACGTCAGGTAGAATGATCAAAAGCTCCCAGAAAGACACTCCTAAATCTTTTGGAAAGCATTCCCAGAAGAGTTGAAGCTGCTGCAGCTGTATAGGGTGTGTCGAACTAATTATAAACCCTATTAAGAAGGGGATAAAACTCAAGTTGATGAGTATGTGAAAGCAGATGAACGAATGCTTTTGGCAATATGATGCATATGTGTGTGTAGTCACTGCCATACATCAATAGATGAGCGCATGCTCTTTTAATTTCTTGGTCATCATTCACACTTAGTAAGCAGAAAGAGGCTCTCTTGTAGTATGTGTGTGTGTTTTGAGTGTTTTCGTCAGTGTTTCTTGTAGGGAAGCACTCAGGAGCTGCCAGAGAGCCTCATGAATTACACCCGTCTCGTCTTGTGGAGAAGTCCATCTGTCTCCACACACACACACACACGCACACACACACACACACGCTGCATATGTTCCTTCCATGCAGCCACAAGAACCTTATTACGCCAGAACAATGACGCTAACTGCGTCCGCGCGAGGCGAGTGTGTTCGGAGAAGCACACAGAGGAAATAAAATTAAAACCCAGCAGAAGCACCGTGAACCTCTCCATGCTCCTGAAGCAGCTGCACAATCTAATTTTAGCCGATTGTATCAATGAAATAAGTAAACTCGCTCTTTGCATGTGCGCACATTTGAGTCACTCCCAATCAACTTGGACTGGGAGATGTCTTTATCTTCGTTATCAGAGAAAATGTGCAAATGTCTGCATGTCTTAGCTCATGTCCTGCCGTGTGTGTGTGTGTGTGTGTGTGTGTGTGGGGGTGTGTGTGTGTGTGTGTGTGTGCGTGTACATTCATGCTCTCATTTCTATTAGCTGCCTTATCAGGAAAGCATGGCTTCACGCTTTGGGATAAGCTGCGAGAGTGAGGAGGAGGAGGGCTGATAAAGCCCTTCATCATTCCCGTGCCCATACTCTCCCATCCCACCACCACCATTACCAGCACCTTAATTAAAATGTGCTATCACCCTGAGAGAGGGAGGAAGAGGGCCGAGTGGGCAGCAAGCACACATTCAGTCAACAGTAAGATCCGGATTTAATCTCAGACATTCTGGACTGAACCAGAGCAGAAGAATCTTTATGAATCAAACAACATTTTAAAGAAGAATGAGCGAGACATGGAGGATTATATCAGCCTGAATAAATCTACAGAATCATGGGGAAGGACTGCTGACTCTCATGTGGAAATCAAGAACCCAGATTCAGGAGGATGAGAAAGAGATTCGCAGATTCCTTTACGTTGGAAGTGAGGTTTCCACAGCTGGTTCTGGTTCTGGTTCTGGTCCTGGTTCTGGTCCCGCTGCGTTTTTTAAAGTCAACGCCTCAAACTGCCATGACATTTTAGAGCATTTCATGCATCTTTGTGCTTAAAATGTTTTTTGAGATGCTGATTTCATATTTCATCAGGACAGCACGGCGAAAGGTGCTAAAAGTTGGTTCTGTGACCATAGTGGTACCGAGCTTGATTGGCCAGCAGACTGGCCTGATGATGCAATGAATCATGCAAAAGGAGCCCCAGAATAGATGGTCATAATTTTGAATGGGCTGACATTTTTTATGTGACATTATTATTTTCTGAGACACCTGCAGTCATGCAGAAAAAAATAAACAATCAGCCAAAGAGAGAGATTTATAAAACGTCTCGAGGCAGACGGCTACTTTTTGCAGCCAAAAAGGTCCAAACTGCACAAAAATGAACAAGTGAAGAGGGGAAAACATTTTTTGTTTGATTTTGACAAATCAAATTGTTTTCTTAGTTTGGATCATTCCCCCTCCTCCCTCTCGTTCCATCATGCGTCAGGTTTTCACTCAGTGTTGTATTTCAAAGCCCTCGGCCATTGTGGAAGAAACATGGACCAGGAGGAAGCATCAAATTTTCATGGCTCAAAAACAATGCAGTCCAGTTTGAACAAGTAAGCGTAGAAACTCTTCACAGCCTAGGAAATGAATGAATGTCCTTCGACCCGCACGTCTCCCTGCTTCTGGTGCGTTTTTTGTGACGCAGGCAGGAGACACAGTTTCCTGGTTTCAGTCATGTCTCTTTCTTCGCCAATTCTGCAACTTTGAAGACAATCGGCAGCAATCTTCCCCGGAATGTAACATCCAGAAACAGTTTTTTTTTTTTTTTTTGTTAAACAGTGCTAAATGAGTTTAAAAGAAGATCTTAACCAACAAAGGCCTCATCAAAAGCAAGCAAAATCCCGAAATCCTCTTTGCCTCCCAGAGTCTCCTCTTTCCTCCTCCCTCTCTAACAGGATAAGTGGCCTGTGCTAATCAGCTAAATGCACGGAGCTGGCCATCCTGATCAATGCTTCAATGGATCAATGAAGTAAAGCAGATGGCTGCAGGAAGAGGGGATCTAATCCAGAAGTCTACCTATCGTGTCTCCTTGTCCCTCTATGCACTTTAAGAGTCAAACCTGCACCGCTAAGGCCCTTTGCACAAAAAAAAAAAAAAAAAAAAGCTTTCCTCCCCATCTGGGTGGAAAGGAATAAAATTGCAGAGCCGGCACAAGAGAAGGAAAGCTGTGTGGAATCAAGTAATGCTGTGGTAAGTTTCGGTTTGATTTGAGTTAGCTTTCAGGAAAACTGACTTCTTTAAAAAAATAAAAAAGAGAGACAGAAAAGCTCAGTAAAGCTGTTTTTTTTTGTTTTTGTTTTAATTCACACCCTTGACTGTTCTCTTTTGAAACCCTCTGTGTGCTCAAATCAGCTCAAAATCCATTCAAAAACACTTTGGCTCTTGACAAAGCTGACCCCCCGCCGCTCCTTTTCTAAGCCGGTCCCAGAGCTCCAGCTAAGACCCCCCAATGCGGCTAATGCGACAAAACAGAAAGAGCAAGCTTTGTTTTATTTATCGGGGTCTTGTTTTTAATTTCACCCTGAGCGCGGCGGCCCGTTTCCAGGAGCTTTGCGAGGAGCCCGTGACTCCCATACCTGACTGGTATCGAACCGAGCGCGCCGTTTGTCTTCAGCTATGAATGCTAATAGGTGACCTTGTTTTTGCAGCTGATGCCACTGAGGCCAGGCGGATCAAAATGAGAGGCGCATGGAAATAGAGGAAGAGCATCAAACTAATTCAAATGACAAGAAATTAAGAAATTGAAGCGATTATCACATGTGATGCAAAATAATAGGTATGAAAATTATATGTGGTCGAAATTTGACAGGCAATTTGAAAGGTGCAACATCATTCTCCACTCTTTATGAAGTGAACAGTCGATCAGACATTTAATGTCAGACAAAAATGTGTTGAGTAAATGAGAGAGAAATAAAACGGTTTTCAACAATCTCAAAAAGCAACACCTTATGTTCTGATCTATCAGGAAATCAGACTGCAAAAAGTTACAAAACCACTTTTAAGAAGTTAACCAGATGAACACAATTAGATACAACTTTGGAAAAAATTTCCAAGAGGTGCTGCCCCACAAAAATTACTCAAAAAATAAATAAATAAATAAAATAAGAGCATCAAAGGCTCTTATTAGAACAACATCTAACGCCTCAGTTAAGATCGGTGCAAAAGAAGCCGGGTACAAATGTTTCAAGACGAATCTGCTGCACACTAAGTAAGAGACAAAGGCCTGGGTCGAGTTTGCTAAAAAGAAAAATTAAACAAGAAATAAAGGAGATGTTTTTGGAAGGTTTGTTTCATGGCACATAGGATCTAAAACTAAAAGTATTTCAGAAAAAGAGCATCATACTTGGAGTTGAACATTGTGGTGATGGTAGGATGATCTTTGCTTTTATCTGATGGATTCATTAAAACATCAAAGTTTGTGACCTTAAGGTCAAGCGAGTTTGGGCACCGATCCACAGAACATCAACTCGTCCCCCTCTGAATTTAACAAAATGACGTTTAGCCTAGTCAAAGGTTAGGCTTTAATCTAATTCATATGCTGTGGCGCGTCCTTAAGTAGACTGTGCAGTTATTAATGCTGCTTGTACTAAAATATAAACCATATTACATATAAAACATTGTCTAAAGCTGAATTAAAGAAACATATTTTAATTAGAATGTGACATTTCGGTCTGTTGTACAATTACTTTCACAATAATGTAATGATGTTGACAGATTTTTGTAAAAATATATATATAAATGTACATTTTAAAGCATACTGTTGACGTTTCTCACTATTATTTCTTGTATCAAGCATTAAAAGCTTCAATAAACAAAACTCGCCTCAAGAAGACACTTATTCAAAGGATGCACAGCCACCCCCTTAATAAACATGCAAATAAGCTGGTTAATGGCTTGCATATTAATGTTTATGGCAGCAGTAATTAATGCATATATCATGGAGTCAAGTTATTGTGATGACAGCACAAACAGAGTGTAAATTTCTCTGCTTCAGAAAGAGCGAGGCGCAGTAAAGTAACAACAGATCGCTCACATTTTGATTTCTTCTGAGCCGATCCAACGCGCCAGAATCAGTTTGCTCCAAAACATTTAGAAAGAGCGCAGTGAAAACATATCAAGTTACTTCAGTCTGCCATCAAAAGCCAGGACTTCTGATAGTTTGGTTTTGTAACAAGTCTGAGCCAAAAACAGACGTCCTCTTTTTTTTTTTTTTTTTCCATCTTCCTCTGATTTTCCCCCACATTAACTGCATTGCCTGGTGTCGCCTCGTAACCCTTCATGCGCTCTGTTCCCTCTGTCCAGTGCCATTTTGACTCCGTGACCCCCTGCACGCTTTGATGTTCCCTCTGTTTGAAGCACAATCCCCTCTCCCTCCCTCCCCACACTGGATCTGCTCCCCAAGCTCTCCTACTGCTTGTTTCTAGTGCGGTTTAGTGGACGGCATGCTCTCCTCTCCCATTCCCTCCCCTGTCTGCTCTGCTCTCTGTCAGTCTCTGGCTGTAATGTGGCTCTTGAGGCACGGGCATGTGGCGCAGTGTCTTGGCAGGAGAGGGAGAGGGTAAGAGGAGTTTGGGGGGGGGTAAAGGGGAGCAGAGATGCCCGATGACTGCCAGGAGAAGCACATCTGTCTCTGATCTGTGAGTACATGTGCTGCAAAACACACACAGCCAGAAGCTAGAAGCTTTAAGAAGAGGAGAAAAAGCCCAAAACAGAACGACAGGAAGAGTATTTACTCCCAACTGTATGAGCAACCAGACTGCTATGGATGACTGAGCCTCATGTGTCATCCTCCCTACTGGATCACTTCTCAGCACAATGAGCCCTGAGTAAACAATCTGACTACTATATCCTGGGCTAAATGTTTTCCAGTGCAGTAGTTCCATTTTCAAACCTAATTTGGTGCATTTTCAGTACTTTGTGATCTAGTTACTAAAATGTTTTTGGATGGATAAATCATGACCAACCAAGGACAGGGAGGCTGAATTTGTCTTTGCACCCCTTTAAACACCTGTGTGGCCAAAAACTAATGGTTCCAATCAACCTGAACTCCTTCTGAGCTCCAAAACCGGCTAACCCAAGCACTCAAAACCTCCTAAATCCGGCGCTGACCACAATCTCCTGTTTTTATGATCTGATTATGGAGAGCGCAGCGGCTCAGCGAAAAGCCCCTTCCCCAAAGTCGCCACAGGCAGCTCCTGTGTTCATGCAGCACAGGAACTCTGGAGAAAACATGGAGCTCCAGAGGGATAGAGGAAAGGTGAACTTTTCCCCAAATCCCACCAGTTTATAACATCCACATTTTAAAGACTTTGCAGAAGAAAATTCTGCAAATCTTGACACGAAACAATCTGAAAAAGGGTTTTGAAAAAGATCCATCTCAACACTTAGTTTAAGCTTTGAGGAGAAGAATCACATTTAACACTCGAATTTACACATGGAACACGGTAGTGGCAGTATTATGCTGAGGGGATGTCGTTGTCTTATGAGGTATTTTAAGCGGATAATCTTTATTTAGGATATGGAAACAAAAAAGTGACAACAACCTGATCACAACCTGCCGTTTTTACAGCCATCTGAACACCGAGCCCCTGCCTCGACAAAAGCACCTGGAGCTGCTGGGAAAGGGAGAGTGGTGGTCGCTAATGAACGCCTTAACGCGAGTCAGACCCCGCAGTGGCAAGAGGGGCTTTTACGCACGCTTTATTGACCACCAGCAGAAAGTGGTGAAAATTGCAGGTTGCAGAAATGGAACAACCCTCTCTGTAAAACATGAAACCCTGCACCTCCCACTTCCTAATCGGAAGAGCTTTTTAATCAAGATAATGGGTTTGTTGGTTGTTGCTGATTATTAATTAGAAAAATAAATCTAAACAAACAAAATCTATACGCATGACGCACAAACTCTGGAAAACAAACTATGAGTTTAAAGGTGACGATCCGTGCGCCAAAAACCAAGAACTAAAGTCAAACTCACTGCTCTGTCCTCCGACTCCACATCCTAAGTGACACAGTGTTATTAAAAATCCAACCAGCGTGGTGGGAAAATCCATCTCTGATCAGGCAAAAAAGAAAAAAAAATATGCAAAAAAACAATGTGACTGTCTGCTGTTTCCACTTTGTTGGATTTAAACGCTGCAGTCGCTCAAAAACACAAAATTCCACATCCGCTTCGGTCGAAGCCAAAATCTGGGAACCTTTTAAATGAAAAGACCTCCGATGTTATGACATGACCATTCTGGGGAACAACAACATCGGAGTGATGCTCGAAAAACTCATCCAAGGAACAGCGAGGGAGCAAAGTTCTGGTGGAGAGTCTGGACAGCGGCTCCAGGGTCGCGTCAAGTTCCGACACAGTCCGAGTATCTCCTCCTCTGCAGCTCCTGCGTATTTTACGCACACGGGGTGTCCGCTTCTCCTGCAGCGATCTGAAGCCCACCGCCGCGCTCCGAGCGTCGGACGCAGCTTTCCCAAGAAAATCAAACTGGAAGCAATCAGGGCAGGGTACTAAACGAGCGGTCTTCTCCTGTCTCACACCGCGCCGCTCTCCGCTTCACAAG
Source organism: Poeciliopsis prolifica (assembly GCF_027474105.1). Classification (NCBI taxonomy): domain Eukaryota; kingdom Metazoa; phylum Chordata; class Actinopteri; order Cyprinodontiformes; family Poeciliidae; genus Poeciliopsis; species Poeciliopsis prolifica. The sequence goes on from NW_026562430.1 coordinate 246,944, forward strand.
CCCTGCGCTCCGCTCCGCTCCTGCTCCGCTCTGACACCAGCGTGCGTCCCGCGTCTGCCTGCGAGCTGTGTGTGCAGCGTGTGTGTGAGTGATCGCTCTTTTGAGCTGAGCAGCTATCGCGTTACAGTCACGGCGCCCGGGCTCCGCCTCCACACACCCCTCCTGCCCTCCTCCTTCCCTCGCTCACTCCAGTTCCTCACCGTTTATTTGTAAGAGAGAGAGAGAAGGAGAGAGCAAGCCTCCACCCAACACACACAGCCCCTCTTCCCCCTGCAAGATGCCACAGATATGAACTCTTCCACCGATAAAGCCGAGATAAAACCACATTGTCATGGTAAAAACAAGGGACCCCAACTTCTCCAGGGGACGTTTTATCTCACAGGACCGGCAGAAGAAATAAACGCAGCGGTTCGCAAGTGCGCCTTTTGTGTTCAGTCTAAACTTTTCACGCCCTCCTTAATAGGAAAACTGTCCTGTTGGTCAGGGCAGGCAGGGAATGTCATAGAACACCAGTTTTAGTACAAATTAGAGTTTGGACTTTGATTAGGACATTTTATCACATAAATTCTCTGTGATCAAAACCATTCCTTTGTTGCTCTGGCTGTGCATTTAGTGTTATTCTTCATCTACTAATTGACTCTGAAGCGTTTCTCTGCCCACACTGAAGAAAAGCCTCCCCGCAGCATGATGCTGCCACCACCATGTTGCTGTTTGTTCAGGCTGCTATGCAGTGACAGCTTACCTTCCAGTAAAACCAAGAAGTTCAGTTCTGGTCTTACTGTATCTTTAACATTTTTATTCAACATTTCTAAATAATATGGCATGTAAATATTAGCAGTTACCACAGTAATTACAATCAAATAAGCACATAAACACACAAGGACATTATCTGATGTGCCTCAAAAATGTCCTGCAGGTCTCAGGCAAAATCTTAAACATGCTCAACTTTGCAGTTGCAACCAGACTGAAACTCGGCAGCGAACACGTTCACCAGGCTCTGCATCCTCGAAAGAGTGAGAAAGGGAGGAGACATGGCGCACGGCCGCCTTTCACCACGAAAAACACATCAAACGATGGCGGCAATGTCAGGGCCCTTAACCCACCATAGAGAGCCCACCTCAGCCCAGCCCAACGTCAGCCCTGCAATCAGCCAGGCCTAAATACAGAGCGGGGAAGCCGTGTAATAACATGGTAGTGAGGCCCAAAATAATCTGCTGAGAAAGGCCTCTGCAGTGTCCAGCCCATGTGCCCTGCCTGTGGCTTGTATTACCTTGTAATGGAGTGGACTGGTAGTATAATGACAGCATGTAACCTTGCTGGAATCTTTATTTGGAACAGCTCCGTGCATTCCTACCGGTCAGGACTCACGGGAATCCTTCTGACCCAACACAATTGTTTTTAGGGGGAACTTTTTTACCCCGGTCTCCGACAATGACAGGAATCAAACTCAGTGCTTGGAGAATTGTTAGAGGTTCGGCTTTTTCCAACAGACTTAATTCTCGCTGGATCCAGGAAGTCCTGAGACGTAAATGGCGTCGACGGCGTGACCCCCGATGCCCTTGACAGAAGGTTGTGTGACGGCTCTGCGTGTCCCCGTCTGTCTCCTCGGTCAACTGTCATCCCCCGCCCCTCCTCTTTCTTCCTGACTAGAAGACATCGACTTTCTGCTTTCTTGCGGCTTGTCAGTCATTTTTAAGCCCATCCACAGCCTAAGGATGGGCGGCTGTCAGACATCAATGAGATTGGTTAATCTGAGCCTCTGGGTGGGGGGGCAAAGGGGTGTGGGGGTCTTTCTGCTGGCATAAACCACCCTGCCATGTGCTCTATTCTGGATTTGCCCCTTGCTTGTGAGATTACACACCAGACATGAGTGTTGGGTGTGGAGAGAGCTCTGATTAAATGCTTTTTGATGAGAAAAAGTGATCTTTGCTTAACCTCACTTCGACCCTTCCACAGAGATAAGGAGAGGCAGAGAGAAGAAGCAGGCCATGTAAAACCGTCAAGCAACAGAGGGCTTACTTTCTGTTCCCCCCGCCCCATTCCTGTCCCTGAGGGTCATTTGATAGTCTCCTTTTCCATTTGTCAACATCTCTCTCTTTCCACCATCAGCTTTCAACCCCCCAAATATTGGGCCAACACTCAAGTGATGGAAACTGACCTGAGAGGGGGAAACAGCAAATGTTGTGAGCAACATAAGTTGGTATATTATTGCTGAATTGTTAACTGAAAGCATGCATTGCTCTGCAATAGAGCTCATTCCACATTTATCACCTTACAACCACAAAAGTACTGTTTGAATAGGCGCTCTATGTCATAGACCAACAGAAAGTTGTTTAGGTTTTGGATTCTTTCCTTTGATGTTTCTGTTTTGTGTTTGATTTATGAAGGGATCGTTTTGTGTAATTTGAAGTGTGGGGCATGCATAAATACAAGCCTTGTGCTTCTGCTTGTATCTTTTCAGTCAAATTGTTTATAGTGTTTTAAAGTGTGCATAACAAATTATTTGATGACTAACTGAATAAATAAATTACAAAAAAAAATAAATAAATTAAGTAGTGCCTAAAATGTAAGATTATTGCAACATAATTAGTGAACATGGCAACATTATGATGTGAGGATGTAAAAAATGTTTTATATTAAAATATCCTGATCAGATACAATCAGTCCATCTGCATAGCTGCTGCACTTTGAAATTCTACAAATAGCTTCATGCAAAAACAGCAACACCACTGCAGGAAGATGCTATTTTGAGCATGCGTGTCTCTGTGTCGGAGTCTGTGAAAGCGCCGCAGTTCTGAAGTCAAGCCTGTAGTTTTAACGCATGAAGCTCTTTTCCTGGTGTGTTTTTCCACAGCTCCCACCATCTGCTTTCTCTCTCATCTCTCTGCTGCACAGAACAGCCAACAAATGGCTGTCGCGCAGTCCAAATCCTCACCTCAGCACACCTGCGCTGGGTTCACTCATGGGTGGTAGAGGAGAACCCAACGGAGTCCCCTCCCCCCCACTCCCTCGGTTGTATGAATGTGTGTGTGTATGTTTGTGCGTGTGCATGAGAAAGAGTGTGTGACAGAAAGACAGAAAAGAGAGGAGAGAGAGAGACCAGGCTGTATACCGCCTCGCTTATCACAACCTGCCCCACAGACTGACAGCATGACTGATAACTCTCCCTCTCTTTCTTCTCCTATCACACACTCCTCTACGCTTTCAACGCCTCTCACCATCTTCTCGCTGTCGCCTCCGCAGAGCTGGTTGCAGGTTCAATTCTGGTTGAGGGTCTCGACTTTGGTCTCTTTAAGCTCAGAAACCTTGTTGCTGTAGTGATAATGAGTTAGCCTCCACTCTGGTAATGACATAAGACCGTATGTTATGCATCCAAGTAAATTAGAACATTATCCAGAGGTTGGTGTGTTAAAGGAATTTAATTGAAAAAGGGAAGCTGGAAACAGGGATAAACATTAAACCTTTTAAAATTGGATCTTGATACAAAAATATTACAATCATTGGTAAGAAGTGACTATGTGTTAATCTGTCAATAAGGGTGAGTACTGGAAAGTTTAGTGGAGGGAAAAATGCAGTTAAAAAGCTAAGCAGACTGTACAGCACAACAATTCTGAATTATTAATTCTGTCTGATACCTTTTTCAGCTGCTCTCCTGAAAATGCCTATTGATGCATATTCAACACACCAAACATTGAATTGGAAGCATTTTTCATCATCTAAAACTTGTGAGTATGAACAACATCCATCAATTTTGAGTTAAAGTACAGGGTTATATTTATGTGGACCAGATAATGGATGTTGTAATTCGGTTTTCCAAACTGGAAAACGTAATTATTATTATCCTGAATTATATCTAAAGCTGCTGTTTTGGGTCATCTATTGTGTCCAAAATGAATACAATTAAAGTATAAATGTAACTAAATGGAGGGGGTACTTATTGGCTTTATACAACATATATTTATGAATTAAAACAACATTACAATTAACTTGAAACAGATCATTATTAGCTAGATTATGATGCTGAACCTGCATATTCTTGTCTTGTAGGTTTTAATTGGACCTCAGCAAAAGGAATCCCAGTTCTTCAGTCATAATTTAGCAATGGCAAACCCTGCTGCATGCTGAAAGAATAAGAGGAGATGTATAGGAAAAAATAGCATCATAACATAAATGCATCTTAAGGATATACCAAATGGTTTTTGGCATTCAAACTCTCCCCGCTGTGTGTTTAATCCTTGAAATGTCATGTTTAATATATTTCTGTCGTCATGCTGTTCTTAGCTGTTGCAGTGACCCAATTTCCTCTTGGAGTCCCTTAAAATCAACTGATCCTTATCTTTTAAGTACATTTGCATGCATTTACGCACAGATCGTAATCTAACTTGAGATTCTTCCTTCTATCCACACATTCCTCCAGTGAAGAAGCTCCATTTTGTTCCCACAAGGCCCTTGTATCTTCTGCAGTGTCTTGACTCTCTCCAACTGTCACATTCCTGATAGGCCACCAAAGTTATGGGCATGCCCTGACCAGGGTAATAATTACACACAAACCCATACTTTAACCTTCTACTGTAATGCTCACGCAAATCTTCCCTTTGCTGTTGCCGTCTCCTTGGACTATATGGGAACATCTGGTGTCTGTCTACAGTCTTCCCACTCCTCCTCCCTCTATTTTTTATGATTTTTTTTCTTGTCAGTGCTACCTTCAGTGGCAGTAACAGCTCACTCATCAAAACACTTTCAGCTGCAGTAAGAAACAACAGCGGTGCCAGACAGAGAGGAGGCGTCGGAGTCAAGTTCTGCAGAGGTGTCTTTGCTCAACAAAGCAGCCGCGGTGGGAGAAGGTTTTATTATCTTCATGATTCTGTTTGGAAGAAAACAGACATGGCATGAATGTAAATATTATTATTTCGCCAGCTGACGTGTGCATGTTTCAGTGGTGTTTAAGATGCAATGCACTGCTGAGCCTTAAGGGGGCAGGAGACAGCATGGAGCCGAACGGGTGAGAGGTCCTGACTGCCTTCAGAAACATGCCTGAAACTGTGACTGCACTTCTTGCTGATGCAGACATTTTAATAGACAACAAAGTTATTGTTAGAAATATTAGTGATTCCGATAACAGACACATAAACAGATTTGCTGGCTCAGTAAAATGTGAGAAGTCCTAAATTAAGCACTTTTTTTATTGCTGAACTTTTAGATCAAAGCTTTTGTGAACTTCTAGCTAGTAATTTGTGACTTTCCTTTACCCCAGGATGTAAATAGCAGCTGGGCTGGATGAGAAACCAGGAGCGTCTTACCTTTGATCACAAATGTGATCCTGTCCAGTTGCTTGGATTCGAAACAAAGATCAATCTGGGGGAAAGCACCTCACACCCACGAAGTGATGGTAGGGATCTATGATGCAGTGGGCCTGTTTAAAACCTTAATATGTTAAGGTTTTCTCCCTAAAACATAAAAACACAATCAAGAAACTGGTTTACACCTTCTATTATAATCCATTTGGTTATTTTAAGCCGCAGAAATCCAACTCTGAGTTGTTAACTCTGTTACTTCTCCTATTTCAACCAGTTTCACCATTTCCTCAGTAACCAGTCAGACATGACTGGTTTGTTCAGTGGGTTTGGTGTGTGTGGGAGTCACGTCACATGCACACAGATCAAACAAGTGATCTGTAAGGATGTCGTTGCAAAACTGCAGCACCTTATTTTTGGAGAGCTGTTCATGACAGGCCTGCTCCATCAGTAGCTGCTTTGTATTCAGACATGAGTCCTGCACAAACTGCTCTGCTGTGGAGCCACAGTGGAGCTTCAAAAAATATTGTTTGCTCGCTTTAATTGCAAGATGTCTGCTCTATTCCCTGGCTACCTCTTGTTTATGATACAGCATCATTATCCTCCATATGTTGCAGAGTAAAAAAAAAAAAATAAAATAAAAACTAGGAGATGTGTCTCTTCTTCCTTTGCTTTTCCACCAGGGCCTATTTTACTTCTGCTCTGTTTCTTTCATCTCTTTCCACTGCCCTGCTGTGTGCCTTTATAGTCACATCAAAGTGACCTTCGCCACCCTGCTCCCTCCAAAAATCCCCACCCCCACTTTTTTTTTTTTCTTTTTAGTCAGGACACACACACAAATATATTTCCCAGGCAGTAGTGCAATAACTCTGGTATTAGGCAAACAACTGGAATCTTTTTCCAGCGCTTATCTTTGCTTCTTGACATTGGAAAGGTTACTAATATAAAAAAAAATGGAGACAAATCTCCTTAGATTGTGCATGCAGTGTGGCCAGTTTCACCGCCTTCGTAAGTAGCAGGAATTATTGCTGCTGCATTATGAGGTTTTAATTATCACAATAATAATAATAAAACAGACAGCCTCTTTTCCGTGCCTTATTCACTATGCGCAGCCGTTATCGTTTGGTCTCTGAAGGGAAGATCTGCAGTAGACAAAGCAGAGAGGAGAAACACTGGGGAACAAGTGCATGCTAATGAGAAACACTTCTTTTTTTTTTGGTTGCTGGGAGATAAAAGGTGTTGCACAGCTAGGAGCAACACTTTAATGTGTGACAGCAATGTAAGTCAGAATAAGGAGAATTATGTCTTTTGTATGAAGTCAGGCACTTAAACATTAAGCATGCAAGCTCTTACTGTCCATTTACATCATACACATAAGCAGTTTGTATGATATTTCGGACATGCTTCATACAGCACTGACATTACAACCTAAAGCCACATCATATTACAATGAAGACAAAGGATACATTTATTTTTTTCCACAAAGAAAAACCTTAAAAGTTGGACGTTGGTATGTATCCAGCCCGATTCACTCTGAAGCAACTAAATAAAATGCAGAAACAAAATATAGGGTTGCAACAACAAAGTTTGCTTTAATTGTGGTAGACAGATTTAATCAGTGCGATGATATTGAAAAAATAAAAAGTGAAAAAACAGCTAGATGCAAGCGTTGACTTGAGGATTTCTCTGAATGGCTACTCATTGTGATATGTGTGCAGAAAAAAAAAAGAGATCAAATTTGAATCTATAAACTGTTAGACTTGAGGCGTTTTTCTTTCTGAAAGAGAGGAAAAACTACGCCAGAAATTCAAATGAGGTGGAGGGGGATGGAAAAGAAAAATCAAGAGGGAAACAGATGGGAATAAGAAGCTAAGAGTTGTAAAAAGCCACAGAGAAGATTTGATGCATCTGCTGTGGAAGAAACTGGAAGAAAAACAGGAAAAAGTCGGGGCGAAAACAAACGGAGAGATTCCCTGGGTGCAATTAGGATAGAGGGCAAAGGAAGGAGTAGAGGAAGAGGTCTGAGGTTAAGATGGCTGGCCATCCAGAAAAGCAGACGTTTCTGAGACAGGCGTCTTCCTTAATGGGGTTTAACCCTGATGCGTTCACATTACCATCGTAATCTTATCAATTCATTTTGTGTGTGTGCTAGTGCAGCTAACAGCAAAGCACTTGGCCCCATTAGTAAAACCTAACTGACTTACAGCCTTCTGACCACAAAGGTAACATCTGCGTTTGTCATGTAAGCGAACGCCCCATGTTGACCCACGGCACGCTCTCCCACGTTTTAAAATGACATCTGGTCCCAAGTGAGTCCCCCAGCTGAAGACTGACCTTGAGAAGCACCCGGGGACACAATATGGACTTTTTTCCGATTTCACCTTGAACGGAAATAGTCCAGGTCGAGTGACGACAAAGACAACACCGATTTTTTTAGATATATCTGCAAAAACTGCCTGTTTGACTGCATTTCCTATCCATCTTTTTCCATTTGAGAACCATGGCTGCATGAGGAACTGGAGGAGCTTCACATCTGACTGCATGCTCCTCTCGTGTAGTCCTCCAGTCCTCGAGGGCCACTGTCCTGCAGCTTTTCGATGTGCCACAGGTACAAAACACAGGAATGAAATGGCTTAATTACCTCCTCCTTGTGTAGATCAGTTCTCCAGAGCTTTGCTAATTATTGTATTCAAGTGTGGTGCAGCAGAGGCACATCTAAAAGTTGCAGGACACCGGCCCTGGAGGACTGGATGTTGACACCCCTGCTTTAGAGCCTAACAGCACCACATCGTCTGATAAAAGGATTGGGAACAAGTTAGCAACCCTGGGCAGAAAACAACCTGAACAAGCTCGTCATTGTGCCTGCAATGTGGAAAGAGCTCTTGCTTTAAGTATACAGGATCAGATAGAGATTAAAATGAACTTCAGTTGTCTCCTGCTTCCTTCCACAAGTTGCCTTAAGGGATGCGATGATAAGCCCTCTACAGATTCACCACACAACCATGACCTCCAGCTATTCAACAAAGCAGTTTCTCTACTCTAATATTTTGAGTAATTTACAATTTTGTTAGATGCATTTAACCAAATGATAGCAGAACTTCAGAAAGACATTTGAATAATCTTATTTGTCTTAATTAGTTCCTTTCTTTTATGATTGGTTTATTTAGTAGTATTTCTTTTCTTATTTGTAATGTTAATTTAGCAAAAATAAAATGTATCTAAACAGGTAATAGCTAAATTAGCTGCCATAGACACCAGAACTCAGTTTCCTCAGAAAGGAGGATTTTTAAGTTGAATGACGAAAAGAGTTTCCTAATGAGACATCAAGATTCACAGCAACATGTAGGTTTTGTAGACGTTTTGTGCAAGTAAGCATGAAAAAATAATTCCTTTACCTTCATGCATGAACTTAAAATGACCCTTTCAGTTTTAAACGCTACACTCCTATCCTTTGGAATGCTTGAGGTGAAGACCCAAACCTCGATAACATTGTGTTTGCATAAATCTTACCATTGCATGGCACAAGAACCTGTTCTAATGGAACGCTCCGGAGCTAAATCTGTGGAGTACCCTCTTGATTTTAGTGCAAACAGAGTAAGAGACCAATCAGGCAGGAGACCGGAACCAACAGACACACAGGGGAGGTAGAAATGAGACGAAAAGGGGAAAAAGGCTGACAGGTGAACAAGACAAACCTGAGGATCCATCATTATTTAGCCTTGGATACACAATATCAAATGGAGGACAGGCGACGCCTCCATATCAGCCTGTTATTATTGAAAATGACTAATATATTCTGAAGAGAGAAAAGTCAGAGTGAAAGAGAGATGGATGAGATATGGAATCGGATGGAGACTGACACTCAATCTTTCTGAATAGCAATCCAATAACATCTCCCGAGTTTCCTTATGGCTAATCAATCGTGCCGCAGCGCAGAAACAAATCACCATATCGCAGAGTCAATAACCGTCAGTCACGGAAATACCTCGCCTCAACCGTCAGTGTTTATCAAACTCGGTCCAGTCTCAGAGCAAGGATGGGGAGAAGAGTGACAACGCATGCTTGGTATGCACCACTGCAGCTCCTTACAGTGGCCTGGGCTGCATGTAATTTAGATAGCGATAAGGAGGCGATAGCATGGTGCTGTCTACCACGCCATGACCCCCGGTGAAACCAGGCTTAACCAACGTTAAGATGGATGAAGATCTGGGCTTGGAAAGCCAAACACAACAACTTTATCGGGGAAGGAATGGGGGAGGCGGGCGGACTCACACCTTCATGACAAACAAGATGCAGGCCTGCCACATTGGACCCGTCTTAACGAAACTCACTGGCATTATTTACACAAAACTCGACTAGTCTGGAGGCAGAACAGTTCATGGAAAACAAACATTTAATGTTTATGTGTTTATATTTATTGTGAGCGTCCTGGTTTGTTACTGACATATTAATATTTTATTTTTTTACTGAAGAGCTTCATTTAATCTCGTTTCAGCTTCCAATAAAATTTTACTTAGTTTTCACCAGTTGAAAAGAAGTTGAAATTCATCGTTTGAGTTGTTTCATGGCTTTTCTCCCCTCTTGTAGACGTTCCCTACTTAATCAAGCCACCCACGTTAGTTTCAGCGCCATTTTAAATCATAACTCTGAACACAAGAAAAATAATTTTATCTCTAAAAACTGTGACCCAGCGACAGACCAGCTGGAAGAAGCAGCGTTAGGAGAAGCCAGACCTGGCCTGATGCCTCACTGACCTCACTGTGGTTTCATATTAATTACACAGGGAAAAATTGTCAAGTATTTCACAGCAAGATGATGGGAAAACATTTTTCTTGTCTTTTTTTCCTCTATATTGAAAGCATTCTGCTGCTGGAGGGGAAACTTGTAACTTGGAAGTTGGAAATTGCTACTTTAGCACCAATTGGATAATTAAAAGTTCATATAAATGGGCCAATTTATTATAAAATTGGAACATTCTTAGTCTTCAACAAAAAATTGAATTGTAAATGGATAGTTCTTCTGGTGGATGACGATCAATATATTTCATTTGAATTATATGTATAATTTGGATTATATGTATAATCTTCTAAATATACACATGAAATCCAAAGAGAGTCTGATTTCTGTCAATTTATGTCTTTGAGATGATTTCAGTCGTCAATCTGTGATCTGGACGCCTCTCTGTTAGCTTGGCTGGGTTTAGTGTGTGTGTGTGCACCATCTGTACGCCGCCGACAGTGTGTGGGTTTTATGGTGACGAGCCCAGTCGAAATTCAGATGTGGTTCGGTGCCGGCTTAACCCAAAGGCCATCTCTGAGAAGAATAAAGTCACACATGTGAAGAAAGTTCTTCTCAAAAGTCAGTTTGATCTGGAAACAGAGAAAAGTATCACCGAATTATGGTGATTGGAGAAGTCTTTCAAAAAAGTGCTGCACTTCATTTGTTTTTATCTCTCGCTTTGACTATAATACAAAGAGATAATATATGAAAAGAGAGCCTCTCACTTTCTCCACCTGCCATCTCGGTTTCCTTTGAAAACCAAACAGTGGTGAGTTTGACGTTACAACGAACCATAAATGCTGCTTTAAAATCCATTTACAGAGGAGGGAAACACACAGAATACGTTTATTTTTTTACAGTTATTATACAGCATAAATACTCTACATTGAAGCCAAACAACAAAACCTATTTTCAGACCTCTGCATTTTTTTTAAACAAATAGTTCAAATAACTAGAGTAAAATAATCATTTTAATCATCAATATGAAGTAAAGTAGGACAAATTGCGACTCGCGTATTTCACTGCCTTCTTCTTGTGAAGCCTGTGGTGCAGGTATGTTTTGTTTCAAGAGAAGAACATAGTTATCGGTTGATGTCGCTCTTTTTTCTCCTGGGAAAAAATGGTTGCCAAAGTTTGCCAAGCTGTATCTTTGCCGTATATTTAAAGGCAGAGAAGAAGAGTGCTGTACTGAAATATTAACTGCAGAAAGCATGGTCTCAAATTTCCCAGCTTCCTGTTTGCGATTATCTAATCGCAGCGGCAAAATAATTTGGAAGGTCTTTTGTGCAACACAAAAATTTAAAACAAATAATGGCTTTTGAGAAAGGGGAAACATCTACCGATCGAATGATTTGACCACCCATCCTGAGCCCTTTCTGTCAATTAAGAGTAATTTTCCTCTGCAGATCCGTCTCCTGGACTTCGTCAAGCTGCCCAGAGCCACCAGCCAACACAAGGAGCTGTCAGTAATAACAGGACCAGCTGCCAGTCAGCTGGAAGCAGCCTTTCAAACACCGTGAGCAGAGAGCAAGACACTGCAAAAACTATAGAGCTCTATATTTAGGAACAAAGTCAGTGGGATCCAATGACCCGTAAGAAGTTGGGGCATCCAACAACAAGCTTCTGTATCCCAAGGGGGAACACGGTTTTAGAAGAGTAAATCAAAGCAATATGGAGTAGGTGGAACATTTGTTACTTTTTTCTTGTGGCTTTCAGCGGTGGTCAAAGATTTTAGTCCATATGCTTTAAGTAATAAGCATATGGACTTGTGTCTTTTTCAGAAAACAAACATCCCATCCTAAAGAAAACAGTGTTACAGTTAAAATATCATCCAAATTTAACTGAAAAAAAAAATTAGAAATAATATTTCTTAAATGATCATTTAAACTATGATTAGGTCTGGTTGACATATTCCAACATCAGTCCATCTTGTAATAAATGTAACCTCAGTCACAGGTTCTCGTTAGTCAAACGATCATGAGATATTGGTCTCACGTGAGAGTTGAATTTCAAGTCTCGTGATTAATTCGACCGCTGCTCTGCTTCCTGCCCCCTGCTGTGAACTTTTATCAGTCAATTACACGCCTTTGTTTTTTCTATTTTTTTATGGTTTTCTAGTGCGTCGCATTAAAGAACACCTTGGGCCTCCAGCTGTGAGCTCGGAGCTATAAACCTTGATCGCCTCTCAGACTCTGGAGTAGCCGGATTGTTTATGACCCTAAAACGTCATTAAATTTCCACAATGAGCGTTTCTCTTTGTAGTGAATTTCAAAGGATATAATTGTTGAACTGGTCTCACTGAATTAGAAAAGAAAAACTTGTCACAACTTGTCAATAACTAAAAACAGGATGGAAAAAGATTTTTTTTCACAGAACCTTGTTGAGAAAAAATACCACCCAATACAAATCCATGTCTAACAGCGACGGATGAATAAAACAAATAAAATAGGACAGACATAAACTACTAATTCACAAGACGATTCATCTTGCTTCCTATTTATTGAGAAGAGGTTAATCAAAACATGACCACTATTCCAGTAATAAGATATCAAAGGTTTTATTAATTAGTTTGCAGAACATTTTGCTTTTATTGCTCTAATTTGCAGCACTGGGTGGAAGATAAACAACATAAGGATGAGGAAGAAGGAAAGAGAACAATCATATTTCAAGAAGGGCAGATGGAAGGAGAGAGAAACTGTCATCTTCGCCGTAATGGGAGGAAAGGGAGCTTTTCCTGATTGGAGTCGCCATGGCAATGGTTGGCACCTAGTATACGGGTACATGATTGTGTTTTGTGTGATGGGCTTTTGTGCAAGCGCTTCTCAGCATCTGGAAACGTTTGTTGGAGTGTGTATTCTGTGCGTAGTTGGAGGTTGAAAGCGGTGATCTGTTCGTGGGATTATCAGTGTTGTGAAAAATGAGGCAAATGAGGAGGTGGGGAGCAGAACGGCTGCTCTCTGGATGCCAGACACATAAACACAAAACCGTTTCTAACATGGATCATGGAGGAGAAAGGGTGCTATGATGTTAAACAGTGATGAAAAGTCATAGCGCCATTGTCTTAATTTATCAAGCAACTTCATAGAATTTTTATAACATCACCAAAAAAAATAAACACAATTAGATCACATTGCAAATCTTCAGAGTGGGTCTCAGTTCAATCTGCAGAGGAAGTCGAATCTTGAGTCTTTAGGGACTCAAGATTTTCTTTTTACACCTGACATCCATATTGAAGAATTTGAACATCAAGTGCTTCTTGTCAATACTTGTTTCAAGTTCAAAATCTTTAAGAAGCTCCTACTCTTTCTAACAATCCCTCTTCAGCATGTCAACAATGCTCCTCCATTATGCTATTTACACTTGTTCTTAGGAGCATTGGACTGAAGTAGTTTGTCTGAAAGGCTCACCACATGCAGCATGTGTTTGCTAATTGCTGCTGCCGCTAGTCTGGAGGAGCTGAGTGGGGAGTTGCGGGAGAGTGGAAGTCTGTGAAGATTTGTTTGAGCAAGCATTAAGGCAGAGTGCTAGCTAGAATGGATATTCGCATGTTGTAAGAGCATATCTCTGCATATGACCTTATTTTGTGTGGATACATGACAACCAGCTAATCAAAATATGACACTAAGTGGTTCCTGCTTGCCTTATCAATATGCAGTAGAAACACTGCATATTGTTTGCATATTTTTTTTATATAATATACTACATAAATCTAAAATCTTGCCATAATGCTGTGCAGACTGAGTTGTTTGTCACAATGACAATCACACTCAGAGTTTTGTTGATTCACTTGCTACCTGACAGCAGTCCACACTAACAGGTAATGATGACTGCAGCCAAACTCATTATTTCCAACACCAGGTTTCTGGGTGGTTACCATTTAAAGGTCGTGACAGTACCTTCTAAGTGACTTCAGGGGTCAGCGGCGTGTTTGTCCAAAAGCACCTTGCTTGTCCTGCTCATTATTAATAATAGCCGCAGTGCTGTAGGATGTCACGGCCTGCTCGAGGTCAATGTGCTTTTCTTTTTTAGCCAGTCGGGCTTCAGAGCTGATGATGGTTTGCCTTGTGGCTACAAACCCATACAGCTGCAAAATGATGGATGTGTCGGGTCTAATAGCTAGGCTACTGTAAAACTGTTTCTAAAAGGATTATTGTTCGACCCTGAGAGGTTTGTGTTTTCTCCTGATGTTTTTGCGTCCAACTTCAACACGGATCTCCTGTCAGCCCACAGCAATGGGTTCTGGATTCTGTAGATTTACTTGTAAAACTATTTTTGAATTGTTTCCTTGCTTTTCTTAGTCCTAAACATTTTTATTTATTCAGCAAATAAATAAAAGGGTTTCCCCCTTGAGATAATACACCGAGAAAATCTGAACTGAGAAGCTGGTCCACTATAACCTGGCATAGACAGGAGTATAATGATAGCTATTTATAAAGGGTTATTTATAAAAGGAATGCCAGACACAAAGGCAATTCAAAGAGCTTTTTATAATGTATAAACTGTAATGCACCATATTCCTTCACAAAATCTAAATCAGAACAGACGGTTGATATTTAAATTTGTTATAAAGCTGGAAACGCCTTTCTACCTGTTGGTAGACAGATTGTTTCTACCAAAAGAAGTAAACTAAAAAGTACAAGGAGCCAAATGGTCAGCGAGTGAAATTACCAGCACCTGTGTGATGTGGACATTAAAATACATCTTCAATCTAAACCAAAATCTAGTTATTGTGAACATTAAAAGAATAATTATGACATTCAAGTAATATTTTCTGACTTAGCAAAAATAGCTTGGGTTCTACTGGCATAAATTCAGATTATTTTTGAGACTAGCACATTAAATGGAAGTCGACTGATGGTAGTAGATTAGGACGCTCTTATTTCTGCCTTTGCTTTTTCGTACTTCTGTTGATTTCACGCTACTTTTTTCTCGAGTTTCTATTGTGTTTTCCTTACCAGCTTTGGTTTGTCAAATGAAGTCTCTAGTCTGAATCATACCTTCTGTGTGTAAACTTGCGTTTCTAAACTAATTTAATGTCTTTTAGTTGGCTTTAATAGCCACAGGTTGGTTATGGAAGTTCGGGAAACTTTGTGGCTTTGCAGTCAGGTTGATTTGAGCTCTCATTTCCCGTTGAGTAAAATCCAACAATCAGCCCAAGCCGACTGTCATTTCACTTTGACTTCAAAACCTCAGCCGTTGTATGAAAGCACTCATGTTCATAAATCATTCACTTGTTACTCTGCAACCTAGATTTTAGGAATAGACAAACGCATCCCCGTCCACAGCTTCCTATCCCACATTACATCCATCTTCTACGCAAGTGTGACAGAAAGTCCCAGCGTGACTTTCAATCATAGCGAATGTCAGCCTCTCTGAGGTTGATGAAGGGGGTCTGCTTCTATGAAACCATGACGGGCTTTTCATGATCGTTTCAGTCCTGTGATAATTAGGCTGAAGCTGGAAAAGCACGACGAACAGTGATGCCATTCCAGTGTTTGTGTGTGAGGGCGCCTGCGGTGATGCTGGAGACCGGCTGTAACTGAGCTGATCCACAATAGACAATGGACTGGCGACTGCCATTGCTACTGCACATGTGCAGTCGAGAAAGTTGGCTGAAGTGTGAGGGAGTGCAGCCGAGTTTCTGTCCGGCCAGATCAGATTTCATGCTGTCATTTCACTCATCTGTGTTGTCCGTTTAAAAATAAAAACACCTGACTGACCAAATCAAAAACAGGTCGAAGCAGCGATAATGTTATGTGCAAAACATTTCTAGGAGCTGGGCGTGAAACCGGCATTCAGCAACTCGTGTGCACAAATGGAACAGAGTGTACTTGTGATGCTGATGCTGGCACATAGTGTTGCTGCAGTTATGAAGGTATTCTTCCTCCGTGGTGGAAAGTGCAAAGTCAGGCTGTTCTTCCCTCTCCTGAAACATTCGCAAGCGGAAGCGCTGGAAGTTTTTGAAGTTTTTCCACCCTGTGTTTTATAATGTTGAATTCATGGGGATCATAACTTATTGGTTGACAGTGTTTTTACAAAACATCCATAAACCAACATATCCAACACTTTGTTTTAATCAACAAAAAACATTCCTGACGATTGTCTTGAAAGATAAGGTTATTTCTTGTCATTTATTAAATAAATTTTCTTTTATTTTATATAAGCAATATATTACTTTTAAAGGAAAATATTTTTGGGTTTTCCTAATGTTCCAATCACAGTATAAAATTTCTTTATTTACATAAATAGATGTTTGACAAAATGTCAGATTCGTTCAGTACATTTATTATAATCTTAAGCATCTGTGTGCTTGAGATCTCCTTGTGGAGAGATAACGTTTTTTAATGATTTGGCAAGCTTCCACATGCACAATTTCACCACAACTGTACAAGAAACCATAGATATTTGACAGACTCTGCTGATTTCTCTGCCGACGGGAAGCGCTAAAAGCGGGGATGCCATTAGTGTGGGCCACACGGTCTTCAGCCATTATCTTAGCAACGCCATCTTGACACAAACATTTTGGAGGCAATTAAAGATTACATTTGTGTGTGTAAATGTGTGTGCAGCTGTCGAAGAGCAATTACAGTGACAATTTCTTCAATGTGGTACCGGACGGCTCATTTTCATATCAGACGAGGCTGCTGTTTTTCTGTTTGATTAATGTGTTGTCAGAGGGAGGTGTGCGGCGCTTATGCATGTATTTGACGGAACAAAAGACTTGAAATTACAAACAGGGGTATACGGAAAAAAAACTACAAAAACCCCCCAGACATGTATGGAGAAGATACAAATGCAAAATCGTAAATCGCTTTTAATATACACATTGCATTCTGGGTTTTATCACTCACAGGCCGGACTTATTGTTTAAATATACCGCTCCATGAAAAGAAGCAAATACAAAACATAGCCCAGAAGAGCAAATGAAGTGATTTCATCATTAAGGGGAAGATGGTTTGTGGTTGTGTGTGGGTTAAACAGGAAATGGGGTTTACATGATTGTGTCTTTACAAGTGTGACCGTATGTGAAGCGAGTCTGCTGCAGTGTTTGGGGTTGACCATAATTGAAAAGGGCCGTGCTTCTCGGCGTGTATAAATGTATGGGTGGTGTGTGTGCTCTCAGTGCTTCGAGGTACTTTGACTCATAATGTGCTTAAAAACACAGAGAATTCATTAATTATATATGAAAGAGATGGAAATTAGTAAAATACCATGTCAAATCTGGTGCATGATATTTCTGTCAATCTTTAAAAGAGGAGTTTTTGTATCCAAAGGATCCAGGTGGAGAACACAATATTTTCCATATTACATTTTTGTTTTTTTGGTTTTAAATGAAGAGGAAAAAACAGGTTTTATTCAGTGTGAGGCCTCTAATTAAAGTTAATCAATAGGGTTGGATTGGACTCAGACTTCTAAATTAGTGCAGATTGTTCCTACAGATGTGGGGAAGTTGTGAGACTTTGTGTTCAGAGCACAGCAGGCCAGGTCTTCATCATTTAAGTTCAGTTTAATTTCATTCCTCATAACTATTGGGTTAGATATGTTGATCTGTTCAGTATTAATTAAACTGCATAAAGATTAAAAGCAGCTGAGTAGCCAATGTGAATATCATCTAAAAATTCATAGGTAAAAATAGAATATGACAGAAAGTTTTGGACAACAAATTATCTGGTTGTTATGCATTTGTTAAGTGTCATCACATCCAAAGCTTTAAGGTAATTTAATGAGAAGAAGCAGCAATAATTACTTGGAGGCAATGACAAAAAGTTTCAAAAAGCACAGAGGAACATTCTCTGAAACGTGCTGTAATGCTAATAATGGCTCCAACCTGCTTTCATTTCCTGCCAGCAGTCATTTCATCGGCAGAGCACCGGATTTTTCCAGATGACGTAAATGTCAGCTGGGTGGGAAAAAGTCAAAACGCTGCAAATACAATTAAAGTCGGAAAGTTAAAAAAAAAAAAAAAGCCTGGGTGCCTTTTACGTTGTGATTACATCTGGGTGAGAGTGAGATCACATTATTTTTGACGGGGGTGTCTGTGTGTCACACGGTGGGGGCCTTAATTGACACTCGGTGCTGCGCCAGACCGGCTATTATAGAGCTGAATCTTGATCTAATCCACAGAGTTAGTGGCCTTAAATAGATAATGCTCCTGTAGCAGGGTCCAGTCGCTGGGGAGGCTCAACATATGCTCAGTGTGTGTGCATGTGTGTGTCCAGGAGAAGACAGCTGAAACCCAGCCAAAGACAGAGCAGCATGCCTATAACATGAGCAGCAAACTTTCCAAAGAAACTGAGACCCCCAGCTGGTCTCTGCAGAGCGCCGTAACTTTAACACTGCAGCAGTCCACTAATACGAACCGACACCGTGGATCCTGATGAAACCAGAGCTCACGGTGTCGAAAGCCAGCGAAGGAGACAAGAGACTGACAAGCAAACAGACGGAGGAACCCGCAGGGTGGACGGATGAAAACCAAACAAGCGGGAGAAACGCCGGGAGCAACCGTAAAAGAAGCAGGAAAAATATGCATCAAGTGTAGGAGAAACTGCCAGAAAACACAGAGAGGAGGAAATACCCAAGGTACTCCAAATTGGAGCTGGGGCATTAGAACGGCTTGTCAATCACAGGTGGGCAGAGGTTCAGCTGATACACACACCGATGAGTCAATTACAGACCAGCGAGGCAGAATGTCACGGCCGCACGGACACTAAACCGAAGGCTTAACCTCCTCACACCACATCGATATGTCTCTGTGGAGCTGGGGGGAGGAGGAGGAGGACGAGGAGGACGAGGAAGAGGAGGGAGGTTTGGAGGCAGCTGGACACCAAAATGACATAATCCACCTTTCAATGTTGGATAAAAAAATTACTGAAATTGTGTCTTCCAGCTACTTTGGGCAACAAAGGCTCAATATTTCAATGCATTCTCAATATTTAAAAATGTAAATATTGAAAATGTATTGGATTATTTCACCAATATTACAAACACTGATTGTTTTTAAAGTATTTCTGTTATTTGAGGATGATAAAAACTCGACTCCTGGGTTTCGATTTAATAGTTGAAGTCTGTTTTAGATGTGAGCAATACTTCACAATCCTCACAAGGTTGTGATTATTAAGTCTACCTCATGTTTTTCCTTCCACTCAACTTTCTATTAATATGCTTGAATGCAGCACTCTGGACAGCTGCTTTCTTCTGCAATGACCTTTTTAAAAAAGGAAATTACATTTCCTTACGCTTTATTAGTCAGAATTATAAGTGAATAAATCTTCAGTAAATTCAAGGGCTTTTATAATATACAAAATATCGAAAGAACTAAACTCTAGAATTTTCAATTACATGTACGGAACCTTTACATTATGTAGGATTAATAAAAAGACTCAGATGAGGAACAACAAGGTTACTTAGAAAAGTTTAGGATGGCTTGTATGTGCCGCATAAAAAGTGTGTTAAAGTAGTGAAATAGAAATCTTTCTTCAATGAGGACAATCCCGTGTATTTAAGCACCGACTGACAGAAACATTACATTAAAGTCATTAGTGCTGGTCCAGGAATTCGCAAATTCATCTGTTATCAGTGTTTTGTTTGACAAGCTGCTTGTCTGAGATGTGAACACAATGGCAGCAAGCGATGAGGAAATGTGTTGACAGAACTCAAGTGTTATTAAGTGACTCTCAACAGCTGCTCCCGTCGTCTGTGCTGAAGGTTTTATGATCCTGATGAAGAGAAACAAGACTTTCCACTTTCCAGTGAGACTCAGGATTCAAATCCGAATGAGTAAAAGTATTCACACCACTTTAATTGCCACTTTTTCCACATTATGACCCCTGACTCAACCCCAAAAGTGCCACTTGTGGCTCTAGAGCCTCATGTTGCTCACCCCTGGTGTAGATGAAAGCATATTCCTGTGTTAGATTGGCCCAGTCAAAGTTCAGAGCGAAATCAAATCAAGAATGTGTTGCAAGACTTGAGAATCTGTTCACAGACCCTCTCTGTTTAGTTTTGACGTAATTGTCAACTGGATTATACCGACTCAAAAAGGCTAATTGCTGAAAGAACAGCATAGTCAAAGCAGTAATTTAAAAACATTTAGGATGGAAAAAACTCAAGTAGCAGTTTTAGAAAACTAAAAGGAAATGGATTAAATTTCTATCAATTTAATCCGTTAATCCAGAAAGTAGTCAACAGATTAGCCCTAGAATGTATTAAGTCAGCAGCAGGGGCTGAGCTTTTCACAGGTTGATGTTAGAAGTAATTTCAGCAATAAAAAGTTTATTTTCCTAGTTTAAAAAATGTATTGAATCACTTATTTGCTTATTTTATTGCATTTGTAACACTGTACAAAAAACGGCAAAATAAAAACTCTGCAGAATGCGCTAGCTTTTGACGCAACTAATTGTCAGAATATTCGATTACTAAAATAAGTAATTCGCAGCCCTGGTTGAGTTATTAATAAGAACAGGCTGAAGTGAGTTATAATGAAACAGCTTTACGATTGGATAAGCAAAGTTTCACATGACGTCTGCAGAAGAGGACAGATAAGGCCGGACTTGTCCTCAGTGACACTCGGAGGCCTTCGTCCCTTCAGGGCATCTCAACAATTCATATGTGTTTCTCTCACTGCTGTGGAAAAATCCCACCTCAGTTCGTGTGAAGCCAACAAAGCCCACTGTGTTCCTCTTTAACGCATGATTCGGAGCAAAAACACTCAGGGATTACCCCCCCCACCAACCTCACCAGCTCCGTCCTTGTGCAGTGGGGTGGGCTGAGACAAGGCGTAGGGAAAACACTCCCTTAGGGGAGGCAGGTCACATATCTGCTGTTTACAGGAGAAATCATGAACTTGTTTATTCAATGAATAGTTTCATCTCAGCACATGAGGAAAGGACCGAGGGAGGAGCAGGACAGCAAGGCTGTGGGCAAAAGGTCACAAAAGTGGGGCTTTCAGGCGTTCTGCCACCTGCAGGACAGAGGTGGAATAAGTGCTTCTGCAGTCAGCATAAAAAAGGGAATCAAAGGGAAAAATCTAATTTCACTGCATCTACTTTATCTCTTGTGGAGTTTTATCTTTCCAATTTTTGTGGCTGCACGCATGTGTGTGTGTGTGTTGTTCTGACTTTCTCCCTATCACGGAGCTCATCTCTGGATTGCTAAGAATTGGGAGTGAGGAATGACAGAATGGAAAGAGGAGACGGAAGAGTGTGGTGGAGAGAATCGCAGCCGGAGGAATGGAAAGTCAGGCTGTGGAGTGAGAAGGGCAGGCAGTTGGTAAGTTGTCTCAGTTTGACTGTTGTGTCTGGAAAAGCAGGCATAATGAAGGAGAGGCAGCATTAAAATGACTGGGTAAAAGTCCCCATTAAGTTTTTTCTCTCTGGATCGGATGACACAGTCGGAAAAGAAGCCCCAAACTGTCTCAGCAAGCTGACGATAAACAATTACACACACACACACACACAAAAAAGAAAAATAATTGTCTCAGATGTTTTCTGTATCCACAGGATGCAGCAAGAACTTTTTGCTGCAGGGGAAAGCGTCAAAACACTCTGCCTTAAAGGAGAATATGACTTAAAGTTGGAAATCCAGACGTACTAACCGGTCAAAATGCACGAAGACGAAGAGAGAAAGAGAAAGCAAATTTATCTGAACTGCAAAAGCTTCTCAATTAGCCACTAATTGCTTCGCCTTAACGAGCAGGACATTTCTTCCCGCTAATGAAGCTGGTGGCAGGCTCAGAGAAATTGTGTGTGTCTGAGTGTGTGTGTTTTCGAAACGACAGAAAGCGAAGAGAGACACAGCGGAGATCTAATGGAGTCAGGTCGGCAGCTCATTTTCAGCGAGCTGTTTGGCATTCTCTGGAAGGAATGTGTGGATGGATTACACTGCTGGCTGCTACAGTGACTTTCCAATCAGGCTCCACTTTGTCTTCACCCCCCCCCCCCCCATTTTAATCCACGCTGGAATGGCGGCCGCAACAAAATGAAAACGAGGCCGGAAGTCAGGTGTCCTGTCTGTTTGTTACAGCTCTGTGGATTAATGTGAGATTTGAGAAATTAAGCTGCAGTCGGTGTGAAAATTAAGTCTGTGCAGCGGAGTGATTTGCGTTGCCTATTGATATGCACAGAGCAGCTTTCTGACTGCAAATGGAAACTTATGCCGTCGTTTAACTCGAGCAGAAGTGCAAAACAGAAATGGATGGAAACTATGCCGTACATTTCTGATTAAAACATGTTGGCATATTACAGGTTGCAGATCCTGCTTTTAGCATTTCAGAATCGATGTGAGGGATGAATTCTCAACTTTTGCATTTAGCAATCTACCACAAAAATAAAAAAAAAACGGTGAGATTTCTGGAAATTTTCTCAGAAATAACATTTGATTTTTAAGCAACACTAAGATTAATCTTCACTTAAGACTGCAAGAAATGTATGAAGCTGTGCATCTGTGATCATATTAGACTGAAACTGAGATTTTTGTCAATAAACACTGCAGGTGGATCTGGCGTGAAGCAATAAAGAAACTCACACCCATTGTTGAGCAAGGTGAAGGATCTATGATTCTGTTTCTCTTTAAAAACTGAAAAAGGTAGTTATTAGATCTTTCAGCAGGTTGCTACAGAACGTATAGCTTGATTTACTTCACTTTGCTGATTTACGATCTCAAACTATTTCAGAGTCAGGCATGTAGGGGTCCAGTCATTCTGTAGATTTCTGACTTGTGCAGCTGCGTTAAACCAGAACAGAACAACGCGCAGCAGATTTATGCTCTTCACGGTCATAAACAACTACAGCCGTTTGTCTCGAGAATTGCTTTTGACACGCGGATCTATCAGCGAAGAAAATATGGCTAATTGAAAAGTAATGATGTCTCATAACTTCAGGTTTCAGCTGCTTTTGGGAAATCACCTGAGATTCCCCCCAGATGGCCGTGACTGCTATACATCACGCTCCGTTCTCCGTCTCTGATTTCTCCCGAGTCGTCGCGGCGCTCCGTCTCAGCCAAGCGGCGAGGCTAACAGGGACGCCTAACATATTACCTCCATCTTTTCCCTCCGCCGTTTCAAAGCAACCCAACACCCCTGACACCCAACTCAACCCCAGCAGCTCTGGATGGCCAAGCAAAACACCTGGCATCTGTGTGAGAAGGGCGCCAGCTTCACAGCGACTGCCAGGCGGTCAGCTGAGGCCCACTGCCACGCTGAAAAACATGTGTGAGCGCTGGTAGGGTTGTGCGTACAGTTTGGGTTTGCTGGACCTGAAACAGGTGGGAATGTGATAAAGACAGTAAGAGGATGTGTTGGGGTAAGAATTTAAAATACAGGCAGTGACAGACGGCTCAGTCTGGACACTCAAAACATTTATTACTTAATGTCCATGTGGTTAGCCACTCTGATGTGGGTTTACTCTCATGCATGCCAACTTTGGGGTATGTCATTGTATTTGGTACCTCTGACCGTTCCCAGCTGAATGCCTTCAATCCCTGGCGGACGTCTTTTATGTGTCAAAGGCCAAGGCTGGTGCTGAGAGGCTGATGGATGGGTTCAAGAGGTCACAGACTTCAGCTGTTGTTGGCCACATCACAAACCACAGAGCTACACCAATGGTAACCTGAGTGAGCTGCTTTTTTATGCTGTTGTTTTTGTTGTTGGTGGTTTTCATTGTTAGAACTTTAGGACAGCTCAAATAGTGGGGAAAGACGGAGACAGATGGAGGAGTTTGGCTGCACCTTGCACTGCTTTTAGAACAGCTGTTGCTTTCTGTATCTGTTCATTTAAAATTGACCACAAAGCTTCTAAGACAGTATACTGTAGCGCCGCTTGGGAAACTGAACTAGCCGCAATGCTGGATTATTAGCTGGGATTTACAAAGGAGCGAATCCAGGTTCGCCTTTTATTTTCCTTGGTTCTGGCTGGTTGTACATTGAGGAGCAGAGGGAAGGAAGTGGATGTCAGCTTTTGCAGAAGAGCTAAGATTGTTTGCGTTGATGCGTATAAAGACATATTTACTGTTTAAACAATTTAAATAGGCAGTTTCAAGGCTACTTAGGGGGTTTAAAGGGTTAGTGGGTGGTCCACCGTACTCTCATACCACATTTTGCCAGTCATCAGAATCAGTGTGGTTTTATGTGCTGAGAGCAGCTTCTTCCACAGTTTGTTTTCCTGTCACGACTTGAGGTTAACTTTCTGCCAAGCTTTATTTCCACAATGTCTCTTTTTTTCTCGCTACCTTGCTAAAAACCACTTTTTGCACTGCATGTCTAATTGTCACCCCATTCTCATTCACTTTGGTCTGTTAGAGAAAGTAATGAATTAATGCATGAATTATTTGAGACTTGGCCAAACATCAGATATGATTTCCAGAAAATACATTTGAAATTTATGGTTGCATGATGACAAAATGTGGAAATGAAATCTTTCGATCTTCGCTTTGGTTTGGATTATTCCAGTCGAGTTCTCCCACCTATTATTATTGCATGAGAGTAAACATTATCATTATTAATTTCACCTGTCTGGGATCTCAGGAGCACATTGACCCTCCCTGAAAATGCAAAATCCTTTCTGCTCTCCTCATAAAAGCATCTCATTGTTGCTACGACAATATCATCAGCTCCAAAAGCGGGCTGTTGTGCCAGAAGCTGCGGCCATGTTGTCATGGTGATGGCCGGCGTGTAAAAGACGGCGGCTGGCGGCTCAGGCTGCACTGTGTGGGGGCGAGCAAACGACTCATCCAGAAAGCGGCGTCGCTTTAAGGATAAATACGGGCCAAATTAACGCCGCTGCTGTATCAACTCTGCAGCAGAGGGAGGAAAGGAAAAGACACCGAGTCAAAGTGAATGTTTTAAACACGCCGCAAGGTGAAACCGAGCAAGAAAATTGCAGAGGATATGAAATTATTTCCAATATCAGCCCGAGTGTGGAAATTCAATTTCACAGTTCATGAACAATATCAAACAAACACGCTGACTGAAAGCGCACACTCCAGCTTGAATGATACTGCATCAAAAGGCTACACAGCAGACATAAACGCGAATGAGGTGGGTGAAGGGCAGGCTAACAGCTAATGGTAATCCATATTTGGGGCAATCTCCATATTCAGGCCATTTGAACTCCACATTTGCCACCAGCTACTCCCTCAGAAAGGAAAAAAAAATAGAAGAGAGAAATGGACCCGCTTCCTAATGAACTGCATAATTAAATAAAGATCTTTGCTCATCCTGCTCCGACTAAACCTGAGAGCACGACTCCTTAATGAGGCCCAAATTGAAACAAACGGCAGCAGGTGAAGGACGAAAGGACAGCGGCGTAATGGCGGAATGTGCCTTTAATGAAGAAGCTGGAAGCAGATGGAGGTCAAAGTGGGCGATCACACTCCAGTATCGGCTGAGTCTTTTGCAGGGTGCTGTGCAGGAAGCAGATAACCGCTGCAGCTTTCCACTTTGCCCTCGCAGGAGCATGGCTTTTTGATTGACACATGCTAACAAGGTGAGGTGTTCAACAAGGGTGCTGGCAGAATGGATAATGCTAGGAGAATCTAACCAGGGAATTCTCCCACAAGCCACGAATCCCGACAACCGGCCGAGGAAGAGCAGGGCAACAGAGCGCCAAAAAGGAAAAAAAAAAGAACCAGCTTATGAGGTGTCAAATTAATTCATGCAGGATCCAAAGTTATAAAACAGTCACACAGGAAGCTCAGGCAAAAGGAAGACTGGTGCAGAGAGCAGATAAGGGGTTTTCTAGTCTTTCTAAAAATCAGAGGTCATGGAGCAAGGAGGGCTGAGCTGATATGAAGCAGGAAAAATGTCCATCAGCAAATCTGCAGCCCTGACCTGCTGGACTGAGTGTCCTGAGACTGACAGCACATTTCTTCAGCACAACTAAGGGAAGTGCAGAAAAATGGCTTGTAAACATATTCATAACCTCAACACTTTTTCACGTGTTTTCACAATTTCAAGATGTTTTATGGAGTTTAATTAAGTTTACAAATTAAATTCTGGAAAGTGCGGCATGTATTTGTATTCCACACCAGTTCAGTTGAGCTGTTGCTCGTTGTTTCTTCCATGAAAGTGCTTGATAAACAGATTGACCCACCTCAGTTGCAGCTCCTCCAAAGTGTGCTTGGCTCACTTCAGATGGTCGGAGTGTTTCCAGTGTTTTTCGTGGGTTTGATCCATCATCTGAAAACAGATCATTGCCAAACTGTAAACAGGTGCTTAGTGAGAAACTTACCCACAGATTTCCCTCTCACCTCTCCGCTGTGCTCCTTGGTCTTCATCATGTTTGATGGCTCCTCTTCTCTGAGGCCGTCGCAGAGCAGCTGGACTCACACCGAGCTGAAAGTACTTCATTTACTGCTGTTGGACGAGTGGTTTTAGTGTTTCAGTAAGATGGCTGCTGCAATCCTGACAGCTGGTTCAAAGCTTTTGTTTAATGGACAGTTAAGTGCAATTAATTCTCCAATATTAAGTTGCTGCTGTTTATTATCGTAAGCAGCAAACCGACCACAAGCACTTGAAGGAGGCTGTTTACTGCAGTCGTTCCTTTAAGTACAGTAAAGAGCCAGCGAAGACAGCAGTAAGTGCTCCAAGTTGTGTTGGCCGCTGTAAGAGTGGGAAGGCTCGGGCCTCACCACGTTCTGCGGCGCTGTAGGAGATGAAGCTAGAAATGGGAGATTAGAGAGTTAACGTTGTATTGTGTAATTCCCTTTTGTGCATTTTCCTTCGGTGTACTTCAAAAATACATGGAAGAAGAACAAGGACTTTTGCACTCCTCTCAAAAAGGATCCTTTGATCAACCTTGAGTTGAAGGCCGTGGTGCTAAATGTCCTTCTTTAATTATACCTCAACAGATATGATTTAAACTTTTTTTTTCCTGGCAAAGTCAGTAAAACACAATTAAACTCATTTCCCATTTGCTTGGAAGTACATACAAAATAAATTTCACTTTAATGAGAGCAAACAGTTTTATTGCATGATAATCCTGTGGCACCTTGCTTTGCTGGGTGATTCATACACGAGAAGGTAATTAAAGTTTGTGTTCATTCATTAGATATTTTATGCACATTCAGCAACCACTGGGACATATTCTCCAGTGTAAAGCAGATCAACATCATTACAAGAGGACAGAAGCTGAATCTGCCAGGTGTAGCACACATCTGACCCCGAAAGTGG
This sequence comes from Poeciliopsis prolifica, assembly GCF_027474105.1. Lineage (NCBI taxonomy): Eukaryota > Metazoa > Chordata > Actinopteri > Cyprinodontiformes > Poeciliidae > Poeciliopsis > Poeciliopsis prolifica. The sequence goes on from NW_026562430.1 coordinate 274,180, forward strand.
TTTTGTCCTCATTGGACATTTATCAAAGCAACTTCTGACCAGTTGTAATGTTTTAATTTTAACCACATCTTAACTGATGGAAGGGATTAATATCTTTAATTTGGAGATCATGCTGATGCAACTAGAGATTTTATTTTAACCCATTTCGTCAGAAGTGCATATGGAGGGCTTTGTATATGCATCCTGGACTGGTTTCATTTCTCATACTGACAACATTAGGTGGCTGTTTGTGCTCGTTTCAAACTATCAGCGTGAGATTTCCTTGGGTTCTGTCACAGGATGACAAGCAGACAGCTGCTTTTTCCTTTTGTTTACTGCGCTTCTGTCTATTTTGGTGCGCTGCGCAGCGCATCATTGTTCCCAACATTTAAATGCCACCAGACATCTACAACAATAAGTATTTGTCAGCTGATGAAACAGCCGTGAAGTGTCTGGTTCTAAATAATGTGGTTTAAAGTTGGTCTGCTGCGGCTCTGACAGAGGAAGGTCAAGCCAACGCAGAGACCAGGCCCATAGCATATGCTTCCTCCCTTCCCGCGCTGCTGCTAATTAAACATTAACTGATAGAAAAAGCCCTCTCCACACACAATTATGCACCATATCAAGTCTAATTTCACCAATCATCGCCATCTTTACTTACAGAGAGCAAATTGGGTATTAATCATTTTCTAGTGGAGATTTTCCTGTCCCTAATTGTTGGAGACGATTCAGTCATTATCGGGAGGCCGGCTACTCTTATCAGTCATCTCACGATGGTAAATTTGTCTTGAGATTGAGCAAAGAGAAATTCAGCTTAACATCGTAATGAATTTTTAAAAAGTGATGACTCATGGCGCAGTTTGACAGCACGTTTCAAATATTCATGCCCTGATGAAGCTGGATCAGAAAGAAGTGAGGAGAATCTCAAAATATTTATTGCAAAGTATTTGTAGAAAAGAAAAAAAAAATCAGTTATTTGACAATGTTTGAAACAAACCGTAAGCTACACATCAGTGTACAAGGAAAAGATTTAGTTTAATTCATTATTAGTAGCATAGCTCATACAAGTAACTTTATTAGAAAAACCACAAAAATATCACAATTAAATTCATTTTGGGCAGTAAAGGTGTCAACCTCATTCACATAACCAAAGGCAGAAAGACAAAAAACCCGGCATGTTTTCAGGAAGTAAAGGAAGCTTAAGCAGCAAAACATCAAGGCCTAAAAGTCAAGAAAGAGCTAATTCCTGTTTTTGTTTGTCGGCTTCCTGTCATGATCTAGCTGGTAAAGGTGATTCCCCCCATCATACCTTCTGTTTGATCCTTCTGGACAAAATGCAGTGCTTTCAGTGCTGGAATATACTTCAACTTAAAACATCTATATGGCACCAAGTTCACTGTAAATATTTGTGCAATTTAATCTAATTTCATTTTGCATTATAAAAATCTGTCATTATAAACCTTGGCAATACTGGACTACTCACAATATCTCCACCAGAAACGATATATATATATGTTTATATACATTTAAATATAACTCTTTGCAGAGCGCCAGTGTTAAACCTTAACTTTCATCACTTTACACTGCACCTATCATAGGGTCCTTCTGCCGTGGCTCAGGCTGCCTTTCATCCCCATAACGGTGGCCATCAGGGCTGGCATGGCGTTGCCTTGCAGTCGAGTACCTGTCTGGGCTGGTGTAGCGGCCGGGGCTGGCCTGCCGGTAGCCGTCTCCTCTCCCTCCCTCATAGTACTGCCGCCCTCTGCGACCAGCCGTGGGAGACGGAGGGACATCCTGTCTCAGAACTGCACGGTGTTGCTGGCCGGATGGGTAGTAGCGTTGGTTAGCCGGCGCCTGTTGGGACTGGTTGGACGACTGAGGGAGTGGCTGACGGCCGGAGTTGCTGGGACCTGCAGGGTCCTGATAGTGGCCGGGGTAAGGGATTGGCTCCCTGTGAGCCCGGGAGTGTGTGGGATAGTCATACGGATCCCTCCTGTAAGAGAAAGAAAATTCATAGGAAATGAAATAGTCCTGTCACATCAAAATGTAAGACCTGTAATAATGGTATTTCAGGCCAATTTACAATTTGTTTTATAAATTTAAGTCATTTTAGAGACTGAAGGATTTGTGAACACCTTATTATGATTATTTATTCTAATTCATTAAGTTCCCCCTGTACAGATAGCTTATTGTGTCATGATGACTATTCCTGATACTGGTTTGAACTGGAGTGAAGGGCAGCTCTCTGTTGGTCGGCTTCCTGCTGTTACTCAGTTTATGTGGTGAAGCCTTGGCAGGATCGAGTTGTCAGGGGGACGTGGATGGAGAGATGCCAAGAGATAACGGCAAATTCCTCGGTAAGCATATATGAGGTTGTGTGTGTGTGGAGGAATGTGTGTGTCCCAGGGGTGTGCAGTAACAAGGCAGCCAGCTGGAAGTCTCCGGTTCCCTCCCACTAGCTGTGGGTGATTAGGGGCTAAACCCCTGGGTAAGGCGACACGGGGGGCTTCCGAGCAATGGTGGGAGAGAGAGAGGCGCGAGAAGCAAAAAGGCTGGCTCAAATGTTTTCCATCTTATGCTACGTTTCCAGGGGCTGAGTGATAAACAAGTCGTCTTATAAAGCGGAGCGCAAAGTTTTAACTATCAGCTTCCAAACCAGAGAGATGCAAGAGCCTGATGCAGAGTTGCTGCAGCTTGAAAGGCTGTTTGGAGACTTTCTATTCTGATGCTGACAGAAAACAGTTTGGTGTTTGCTCGCTAAAATAAGATCAGTCTTTTGTAAAGGAAGCATCAGCATTAGTTACACTGAGACCAGTATTGATGAGTATTTTTGGAAAAAAACACAAAAGTTTCCTCAGTCTCCTTCTTCTTGTTTGTGGAAATGTTTGCGCAGCTTAAATGTTCATATAAGTTGCTGTTTTCTTGATGCAGTTTCCAAATCATCAAAAACCACTGGGTTCACGGTGGTTAGGGACACCGGCTGCACACTGATGACTAAAATATGTGAATACTCCCTCTAAACGTAAGACTATCCATTTCAATAGTTCAAAAACCAAATATAACTCTTATAGTAGGAACTATTTCAGCCCAAGAGCAAAAGGAAATATCAATGATTTGGAGATTATAGCCAATTGGTGTCAAGGAAAATAAATGTGACATCCAATAGCACGTCAAGTAGCTTTACACATATGTATTTCCGCTATATTTCCCAAGATGCATTTTCTTTCAAATATTTAAGATACGAGCTGCAAAAAAATACAAAATAAAATAAATAGGCGGGTTAATTTAGGTACATGCCACAGAAAAATAGGAAAAGGTTCACTGTAGTTTCAATCAACTCTTGATGAAGCGCATTAAACTAAGTTCTATTTTAAGAAAGGTGTTGCACAGTGTTAGGTGATCACAACATTGTGATAGTGCTGAATATAGCAGTGGTGATATCAGATACAGCTAGAGCTAGGTTCAATAATAACCTAGTTGATTATGTTTGAAAACCATAAAAACGGTTCAATTTGTTACTTTTGGTGTTGGTTTAATGAAAGCATTAATTTAGCTTTTCTAAGTTTTGAAATTTGACAGTGGAGCCATTGTGTATCGATTTTTAACAGTTGCTTTAGTGTGTTTTAGTGATGTAGCAGATTTGGCAATGGGTACAGTTTTTTTTAAAGATAAAGAGAATCATAGAATAGATTTCGCTGTCTACTTCCCCCCTAACAATGGCTTCTACTGTAGTTATTATACAGAAGCTTTGAGCTTAGCTGCTGCCTTGTTCTGTAATTGTATCCCTGCGTCTGCGGCGTCCGGTCCCTCGAGTCGAGCTCAGCACCTGTTGACCAGCCAATTAGAATGAGTCACTCACCACAGTTTAGGCTGCACACATCTTGCTTGGGCGCATGCGTCTGCACTCGTGCCTGACAGGACTTTCCCCTGAGGATATTCATAGACTGAGGTGATGTGGACTGCAGCATGTGTGTCTGCAGAGACCTGACCACCCAGAGAGAGGGGCAGGACGGGACTCACAGGTGGTCCCGACAACTACCAGCCCTGCCTTGTCCGTCAGCATAAACAGAAGCATAGACACGAGGAATAAAACTGGTGGAGGATGGATGACAGGAAGCTAAAGACTTTAATATGAAATGAAGATGTGACAGAGCAGAAACAGATGTGCAGTCGAATATGCGTGGAAATAAATTGCTCCTTAGATAGCGGTGTGAAATGAAGCAGCAGTGGAAAGAGCAGGAGAGAAAGAGGCGAAGGTCATGCTCCTCTATTAATCCAGATTAAATGCTGAAGGCCACCAGGAGAGGCACTGAGAGGGAATAAAAGAAGGATGGAGATACACCAGGATAAAGGAGGGGCAACACCTGGGTCCTCAACCCGTCCCAGGGCCACCCAAAAACCCACAATCCTTCATCTCTCTTCAATTCCTTCAACATTTCTCTCTCTCCTTTATGCTCCATTTGTCTCTCCATTATGTCTCACTTTAATGCTTCTCTCCTTTTTGCATCTCATTTCATCTTTTCTCATCTTCAGTGATATTCGGGGCAAAGCAGTCACATACATCTCCTTCTACACCACCAGTGTCTGCTGCACTAGAGACAACGGTTTTCCACAACATCTCAAAAGATGCTAATAGAGAAATGGATTCTTCCTGTGTCCCATTTTCTGGATGACTAACTGCTAAACTGAACAGATTAAACCTTTCAGAGCGTACAATGACCTCTGACCTCTGACATGCCTGGCTCCAAGTTGTCCTGCTATGCTCATTAGTTGGTACTTAAGCACCTTAATCACTCATTATTAGGTCACTCTTAGAAAACATTTTCTTTGACTACATACTGTAAATTAAATAAAGTTCTACAACAAAGTATTAGTTTAGGGTGTACAGACTTTTACAGTTTAGTAAAGTCTGTAAAACTACGTCATTAATATTCAATTTTCAATAGAATACCTGAAAATGGTCTCAAAACAACAAAATCATTATTTATTGCAGTAATTTCTGGGACAGTACATCATCAAGTAGATTTTTCTTACGGTGGCCTAGACTAGATTTACTATTGAGGATGTTTGAGGGCTAAATTAAAATACATGCCACAATTTTCAGATACAGTACAAAAACTTGAATAATTTCCACTTTACAATAAAGAGTTTCTTTGTGTTTGTTATGAAGCATCCCAGTGTTAATGCTGAAGCTGTAAGAATACTTCACAAAGCATCGAGTCGATGCATTCATCCACTGCTGAATTTGTGACAACGGGGAGACGGTTGGTTTGAGATGCGGACAGGGAAGGGAGCTGATGGCTATGTTTAGCAGGGGACAGGTAGAGAGACGGATGAGACTCCCCCGTCTGTCCCTCTGAGGTCTATATGGAGCAGCAGAGTGAGGTGTGATGTGAACCACAGGGACCAACCAGAGTGGAAAGCTGTAATGACACGCCGTCTAATACATCTGACTCGCACTCTGAGAACATCATCACCATACACCGCACCCCCCACCGCCCTCAGAGAGACGCTGATAGACTCAATATTACATCCAGAGCTGCGCATGTGGGTACGTGTTGGGAGATATACGATTACACACACGCAGCAGTGAAAGCAGAGTGTGTGTTGCAGTTTGGGGCCTGCTTCCGCCCTGTGACAGAGAGGAATCTGTGCGTATGGTGGTTATCCCGCACCTGCCCCAGGAAACGGAAGGAGGAAATTAGTAACCCCATACCCACAACAGCCCCCCACTTCTCATTAGCCCCACGCTCACACAAATACCCCACAACAGCTGGAAAACAACCATGTGTCTCTGTCAGACACACACACTCTCTGGATGAATGTGGTATTTAACATGAAACAGCATCACTCTGTTTGACATCCTCCATTTATTCATAAATATAAGTATACTTTCAGATTGCATCACAGTACAATTAAGAGATCTGCAGAATCCAAAGAAGGCCACAACCAAGGGATAGGGGTGAGAAACCAATATTGAATGTTCGTGATCTTTGGCCTCCCAGGCGGGTCCGAATTGAAAAGCAAACATGATTGTGTAGAAGAAATCAATGCATGGGCTCAGGAACACCCCTGTGAACAATTGGTGTGGAAGTCAGAGCATAAATTCAGTCTATCGACGCCTCTGTGCCTGAGATAAGAGCTGCGTCCTTGGTAAATACGAATCAGAAAGCCAAATAAAAGTCAAGCTATTTGTCACTGACATGTCAGTCATGTCAGTGCTGTGTTTTAAAAACTAAGTGACAGACATCATGAGAGGGTAAAAACCAAGTAAAAAACATCAACTTATGCAATTAGAGGCTTAAAAACTAACTAAATGTAATAATGTAGAGGAAATGCAGAAAATAAACACAACAATTGCCATAAAAAGCATGAAATATAATATATTTGTGCTAAAATAAATGCAGTTTTGCATTCTTGGCTATTGGCTAGAGTTGCTAAATGATAAACATGCACCACTAATTAAAATAAAAGCATGAAATATAATTAAATAATCAAAATAATAAGTTTGCAATTAAAACAGCTGCCTTCAGGTGTTCAGGAAAGGTTAGAAGAGAAGATGATCTCACTTCCTGAGGGTTTGGACAGCTTGTAAGATTAAAAGAAATTTCATAAATAAGTAAGACTGAGATCATCATCAGTGTTTGAAAAATACTGACAGCTTAAAATCAATTTTAAATTGCACAGAAGAAAAACTTAATAGCTTCTGAGAAACGTTATTCATATACATTAAATCCTCTAAATGAGATGCCAGAGGAAGCGGAGGAGGTTTCCACCAGCTGTTTGGAAAAAGATTTAGTGTTTATTTCATATTATTTCTGCTTAAGTGCCAGTAACAATCTTACTAAATGAGTGTTTTAGTAGTAGATATATGATATAGAGAAGACTACAACTAATTCTTGTAAACAAAGCTTTTTATTGGTGGCATTTTAATAAAATAGGCAACAGCAGTGTTTAATCTTCTGATTCTGCTGCACCATTATTGTTGCATTAGCTTATTTTACATTATTTTAAAAGCCGACCGACACTTTTTGGTGCATCCATACTCTAAACAAATGAGTGCAACACACAGAAATGACGCCAATGCCAATTAAATAGCATTTAATCATAGAATTCATTACGGTTCTGATTATAAAACATATGGATGCACATGTGAGCACATCTGCCAATTATATGCTCACCTTACGCCCACCGCATGCAAAATATATCAACTGCTCAGCAAAAAAAAAGTAACAGCTGCTGCACCTCACTGGCACACACTCCCACGCATAGTCATTCATATGCATTTCACATTTCAGCTGAAGCTTTTTCAGGGTAAACGGTGCCACAGCTTGCAGAGGCACAAACAGTTTTTCCCTGCGGTGGCATGACTTTACGAATAAATTGTGGTAAACCTGTCCTCTAATCTGAGGAGACTGGTCCTCAATCTTTGTGGAAATGTTTAGGGATAGTTGACAATACTCATTAGTGCTTGATGCATTTACTAGTCTCCCTAAAATCAGCACTGTGCAGGCTGAGCGCTGCAGAGGAAACCATTAGCCACCGTGGCCTCGGCCATCGAGACAGCTCTGCTAATCAAACCAGCCTATGTCAACAACGACGCTGGAAATTGGCTCTCACCTTGGCGTGCGTGCTTCATCTAAATGGGCCCGTGTTTACACTGAGCGCCATTACATAGTAAGCAGCGACGGGGAGTGTGTACAGTATCGGTGGCAGGTAACAGCAGGGACTCTGGTTTAGAAAATGAGAAGGTGAGAAGAGACGGGAGCCACCAGTAATAACAGGCTGTATGACGATGTTTCCACACAGATTTAATAGGTAATAATGATCTATTTTGCTCAAATCTGCTGGGTTGAATGCATTTGTTGCTTCCAATGAATACAGATGCAGAATAACAGCCACTAAAAAGTCATAAGAAGTTAAATGAGATGGACTGTCTGGAGCTAGCAACTAGGAGCTTCGTTATCATGTAATAAAGACGAGTTGAGGGAAACCAGTTGAGTAAGAGTTGATGACGAAAACAGATGGGAAGTCATTTTCACAGCAGTGCTTTGAGAGAGTTTTCATTCCTCTTGAACTTTTCTACATTTTCTCACAATCCAACCACAAACCTCAGAGGATTTGTGGTTGTGTTGGTCTATTTTCACTAAATAGACCAACACAAAGTCTCCCAAATGCACAAACTACTGTACGAACTAACTAGTGTTTTAAGATATAATTATAACAGGTACAGGTCTTAATTGTAGTTGTTTTCTAAATGAAAAAACTAAGAAAAGCTGTCCATTGTCATTTTGCTAAACTTTAAAACAGAAATAATGACATTTTCTATTGTTGATATTTAATAAAAGTGCAAGTTGTTGGGAAACACCATCAGCTCTGAGTCTAATTATTCCCTTTGGACTGGAAAATCTTTTGACCCCTTCTCCATCCCAGAAAGTCCCAATAAAACACATGGAAGTTTGTGGTTTCAACACACAAAAAAATAGAAAATAAAGTTGCCTTTGTGAGCTATATGTTTTACCTTAATGATGCATTGAATCTTTCATCAGTTCCATCAGTAAAAGGAGATTTACCTTTTGGAAAGCAGAACAAAAAGCAGAGCTCTCATGCTGTGCTGGGGGGAAAACAGTCAAGTCAGAGCTGATTATGAAAACAGACGGGGAAATATTCAGAACGAGATGTTTTGAACTCGTCATATTGAGCTCAGTTTGTCCAGGGCTGCTGCTTTCCATTTCCTCCTAGACGAGGAAGACAACATTTGAATTGGTCTTTATTTGTGGACTGAATGCGATGCCGATTCTTACACAACAGTTTTTGTATTTCTAACTGAGCTCAGAGGGAGCGCCCGGGCCTCAAAGTGTTTCTCTTTTGTTTTATTTATGATGCGCCAATTTCATTTTCCCATACCCAGACCCTAGGAGACAGACGGAGAGACGGGTGGTGAAGAAGAAACTAAGGGAAACATAAACAGAAGTGACAGAGAAATGCAGACAGAAGGATTGATGGAATCAGTAGAAGGCAGAGAAAGCCCAGTTAATGTAAACAGGTAGAGCCACTGGTGCCTCAGCTGTGCATGTGACAAAGCTACTTTGAGACCTTTCATTTCCTTCTGCTGACTCTATTACATTCTTCTGTGTCTGAGCACAAAGTGTGTTAGCTTCTCAAACATTGCCGCGTCTACCCACAGTTTCATAAAAAGCCACCAAAACCAGTGAAGGGTCAGGACACCTCGTAGGAAATCATAAAACCTCAGGAACTCCTCGGCTGCTCGTTTATTTTTATTATTTAGACTTTTAAACCACTTATCCCGCACTCTGAGTCCAAACAATTCTTTCATGCAGTCTGAGCTCCTGAGGAATTAAATGACTTGCAGAAATGAGAACTTTAACCGAGTTGGGCGAGTTTAGAGTGAGTCATTGGACGACTGGACAGCAGCAGGGCGGGGAAAACAGTGAAGCGGTGAGAAGCAGGACTTTAATAAAGACGGGATGAGAACAGCAACAATATGATTTCTCTGCTGACCCTGAGAAAATCTTATGAATTCACCGGGAGCTCCAAACAATATTACAGAAGGAAAAATGATAACGGATGTCTGTAATAAATGCAGCTGAACACCTGTGCTGCACTTTCACTTTAAAAGTTGGACTGGAGTAGAAGCTTTTATCTCTTAATATTGAAACTGATAGTGGTTAGTGAAGTCAAAGTTTATCTGGTAAAGAATTATCCATAATTTGTTGAAGTTAGCCCACACGTCCATATAAAAGTTGCATCTGAAATTTATACTCCAATCTTTTCTTGTTCAGTTTTGATGAGCATGTCTGAGTTTTAGAGTGCATTCACACCAGTCTTGTTTACTCTACTTTAATCCAACCATTTGTCTAGGAAGTCTATAATCTAAACAAATTCTTATCTACGCTTGGGGAAAAAATGGGTAGACATAAGAGAATTCCTAAAACTGCTTAAATTTGATGACTGATGAAATCTCTGTCTTCGTTTACTTTTAAGGAAGGATGTGCAGCAAAACCACAGATGAGGAGGTTAGGCTTGTTTGCAATGTGAAAGAGAACAGCAACAAATGTAACAAATGTCGCAAAAATTCAGTCGGAAGGTTGATGTGTTCGGTACCTGCTGGAGAAAGCCAAGTATACGTAAGCTTGGGAAGAATGAGCTTGAGCTATTCAGGAAGGTGCTAGCTACAAGTCTTCTGAAATTAAACACTTCCAACCTACTTGATGTACAATTTGTACTTCAGTACTGAGATCGGTTTTGGTACACATCCCATGTTTCAGGTCAGTTGCACATTAATCTGCCAATAATCAGCCATGACCAGCAACTTGGTGCCAGCCTGCCTTCCCAATCCAATCACCTTAGGGGAATGGGTCAGGGGTTGTTCTCATTGGATAACCCGGGGTTGGGTCACCGCACCCATGACCTGCCTCTTTGAATTGGTAATAACGGTAATATTCTCCATATGGCCTTGTGTTTCTGCGTGCGTCCCTAAGCGTAGAGCCTATCCGGAGGCAGAGCTACACCCCCGCGTTAATGGCCGGTGGAGAGTGAGGTAAGAGCCAAAGTAGTACTCTCACCCTCCCTGGGGCAAACCCCTCTATGTTACCACTTCCAGCTTTTCTTTCCAAATCCTCTTTTCCAAGCCTTGAGCTTCACTTACTGGCTGCTGTGCTGTGCAGCAGCCCCAAGGAGCCAGTTTCAGCATGAAGTCTGAGGTTTCTTTCCATCACACCTCCCTACTCTGGAATAAACTACTTCAAGTTTCTTAATTTGAGACGTGGGGACAGCCAGACAGAAGCTGATTTATTGCATCTACACTTTGGGCCGCCACAATGTGATGAGAAATATTTTCCAGAGGAATAAAGCAGATAACAGGGCAAGCTGTAGCCTGCAGGTCTGTTTTCTGTTTGTGGGAAAAATTTATTTACTGAAGCTCTAATCCTTTTCTTACATTTCTACAATGTAGCATCGCAGAGCAATGCTGCTCAGAGTGTATTATTTTACAAGGCAATTACAAAATGTAGTCATGCAAAACTATATTTCTTTAGGTAAACATAAAAATTGTATGTTGGCTCCTCAAACATCTTTGGATCATCAGCTTTTTTAGTTGCTCATATTTTGTTCAATTTAAATCATGTGGTTTATCCGAGCAGTCTGGGCATCTCTTCTCTCTGGCCTTTTTGTTTTTCTTAAAAAGCAAGGTTCTACTATAAAAATTAAACTTGTCAGGTCCCCGTTTGATTGTCTTCATTTAGCATATTGTGGTCAGCTCTCGGGGAAAATTTGCTTGGACAGCCAGACTTGAGCCTGTAGGTAGTTGTGCTCCACTTGTAGACCATTTTGGAGACTATGTTCCCACCACTGGAGCATTGATGTGATGTTCTGGTGTGTGATATTAGGATTTTGTAGTGGGAATAAACGTGAAAGTATTTCAAATATAAACACTAATCAGGGTCATGAAATAAATTTCTTTGTCTAAAAACAAAGAAAATTTTTAAGAATTTTGCAAACATCTGTGTGAGCAGCCATCTTCCTGACTTGCACCTCCTTCCTTCTCTCTACCTCTCCCTGTCTGCTCCCATCTGGGAGATGCTTTGCTTCATCTCCCCTTATATCCATGCACACACACACTTATGCAAACTCTCACCTCCTTTGCTCCCAACCCTCCAGCTGCAGCCCCAGCCGGCTCCACACAAAGGCAGGCCAAATGTATGCTAATGAGAGCCAGGCCAATGGTGGAGCTGCACTCATTTTGAGAGGAAATGGCTTTCAATAATGGCAGCCCCCGGGGGATTTCGAACAAAGTTCAGCCCCACTTTGAAAAATGCATTCAATTCTCTGCTGTGTCTGCTCTCTTTTTCTCTAGTATTTTTTCTCCTTTTACTTTGAAAAAAAGAAAACATTCCCAGAATAGATTTGAATCCAACCCTCTATCAGCTTGTGTTTACGCACATGAGATTTGGAAGTATGAATTCATCTCTATAGAGAAGAAGTACTGAAGGACGTTAATTGTTCAGTTCAGGCTAAAGATTCTTCAAAAGACAAGAACCTGATTGTTATCTGCAAATCTAGTCATGTAAGCAGACAATATTATAGCTGCCATTATTAATAATATTCCAGAAACGACGCTCTGGATTTACAGTGTAATGTTTCTCTTACTAATGGAGCTAGTGATTACTTTTTAATGATGTGGAAATAATTTCGGAAACAATAGAAAAATAAATGCCAAGCAGGATTTTGCAGTGCTCACAAAGAAGAGCTAAAAACTGCCTGAGAAACTGTTTAAAAATACAATAATTGAAAATATGACCAATAATTTCACAGAAATCTGGAATAGAAATTGTAATTAGAGTCTTGGTTTATTTTGAGGTGTTGAAGTTTATCCAAATTTGCACATTTAGGACTAAACTGTTCCCTCTGCTGCTTCTCCTTCCTACACTGTTTCCCCCCGACCCAGGGCTGATGTCTGTGCTCCCTGGTGCCTGTCACATCAGGGGGGGCAATAACCCGTGAAATAACTGTTCTCTTTCCCCCTCACTCTCCTTCTCTCCATCCCAGTGTCCCCTCTCTCCCCCCTCCTCAGCCTCCTGCTCTCGCTCAGCGCGCATCACGGCGCTCCACTTCGCAGGCGAGCCGTGACGGCGCGTGTACACACACTTACATGAATGTTTGTTGTCGACTTTGGACAGATGCATGTTTGCCATTTAATTTTGACAAGATGGCAGGTAAAAAAACAAACAGTGACTGGTATGGTCCCATTAAAGGGCGAGAGATCCCCCTGCCTGCACCCAGCTCTCTGGAGAGCTGATCAGTCCTATTCCTGGGATGAGTACACACTCCCAAGGCAAACACTCCAGATTTAATTATAAGCTCCAAAGAGGATTAGTCTACACTACTTGTGTGTGTCTCTCTCTGTGTGTGTGTGCGCGTAGGGAGAGACAAAGACAGGAAGTGGCGTGACGTTTCCCAACATGCAGGAATAAAAAGAATAAATGCAGTGATCTCACCTGGGTTGTGGATTGTAGTCCCGTTCCAACTCTTCATACCGGTGCCTTGGTCGGGATTCAACTCCTCTGGGTGCCATCTAAGAGCAAACACAGGATATGTTAGAGTCCTTGTTTAAACACTGAACAATCAAAGAAGCCCTGAACCCGTAACTGCCTGTCTGGAAGTCATTTAGGTAGAGAGTAAATAATAAAAGAAAAAAAGAAAACTTTGGATATTAATGGATTCAAGCAGCTCATGTCCTTAGGCTGCATGTTTAACCTCAGTAATGTTTCAGTAGTCCAGTGAATTCATTCATAGAAATTATTTAGAGCATGTCTGCATGGATCGCCTGCAGATATCCACGCAGGATTTGTGGGAATAAACAGAATTGAGAACCAGAATCCCTGACTGCAACATCAGATGTCATGTCACACGGCTAACTCCTGGGAAGAACATGTTTTTCCCTCATCATAATTATTCATACCTCAAGCAGATTTAGATTTAAAGTGACCTTTTTGAACATGCTTCTGACTGGCAGACCAACTCACAACAAATGTCTATCCAAGGCACACAAACACCCAGTTTAAGTAGAGGAACATTGTTGATTCAAAGTTGATTGAAAGTTTAAAAAAAATTACTCTATTTCTGTTAGGGGGTATGAATAATTTAGAGTGTAAATGTATTTATCTGGCCTCAACCACAGCAGCCTCCTCCTTTCTTTAAGCTCTCCCTACAGATGGTTCCACACCGTAGCGGCACATCTGGTGTTTGATCAGCCTCAAAGGGCAGATGTCACAGTGGCGCTCATTGACCTCCACTTTGTATCCATCACCGTCTGAATCAAATTCAGCTCACTAATGGTGCCTAAAGCATGAGTGGACGTTGGGGTCTGGCCCGAGCTCTCTAAACTCAATCACACAGACAGAAACCATTGTACCCTTCTTAGGAACAATCCGTGTCGGCCCAAACTGCGCTAACCGACCCCAATAATAACCAAACCTCACTCACTCGTATTTACTTGTCTAAATTACATGATATTGGTAAAATACATGATTTCTACCAAGATATTCTTAATGCTAAACCACTGAATCTGGACATGTTTATCTCAGAATTAGTTCAGAGTATAAAAGCCTTTTGAATTCATGCTAAAATCACAAAAGTCATAAAAATATAACAGCTTTAGATTGTAATTTCCATCCAACTAGCACAAGATTAAATTATGCTTGGAGAAAGCTAAAAATATCCTTTCTTAAATGAAGCAAAGACTTTAAAAGTCCCCAGCATTGACAACTAATGCGGAATAATTTAGCACAGATTTTACGAGTGTATATGACGCATATTTGTCTGAATCAAAAGTTAATCCCAGTGCCATTGGAAATACACTGATAAAAGAAAATGTGTCTTTGCATCATTTGCACTCCAGCTGCAGATTATATGAGTATGTACAATATTGGAGTTAGAAAGGACTGCTAGAGGTTGTCTTCTGGTAGGATATAGGCTTATTCACGTTTGTTAAATCTCGCAAAATCTCCAGTTGTTCATCATAATTACATATGTTAAAAAAATACCAACATTAATGTTGACATATTGTGAATCCCTGAATCTCTGTTTAATATCAGACACACAGAACAATAAATCCAAGAAGGACCAGCGGCTAGCAGTATTTTCCTAATGTACTCAGTTTAAACCCATTCTGCATGTCAATGCAGCAGTGCCACATTACCAGATATCATTAGCATGTCTGTATAATGTAGGCAGCTCTAATGTCTCTGAATGGCAGCCAGGAAGTAAGAGCTGCTGCTCTGTTTACTGGAGAGGCTCTCTGTGTGTGTGTGTGTGTGGTGTGTTTACGCCATTATTAGGGTAGTGTGCATGTCTGTGTGCAGCTTTAGCATCATGTTAGGAGGTGAGCACTCCCTCTTTGGATAGGAGTCTGTGTGAGAGCGACATGGGGGCCATTATGGAAAGAGATGCATAAAAGGGGCATCACTCCCTGCAAGAAGCAGGGACTCAGGTGGAAGACCTTTTATGCGTTTCTTTATGCATTGCAGGAAGGAGAGCAATAAATCTTCTACGCATCACGCGGCTGAGTGAGAGGTAATACCAGGAGAGTGATGAGGGCAGGAGGAAATGTTGCTTTAGATGGAATGATTGAAATTCTTTGTCCATTGATTGTATTAACATATTAGCCTGCAGCCATAGGTCCATGCACACACAAATTATGGATGTCTGTCATATAGACGGCCATTTCCCCTAAATTAGTCAGCTTCAATCATGTGCCTTGAAAATGCTTCTGTGGTTTACCAAAACACACACACTGAAAAACAAGCCTAATTTTTGCTATGGCAATGTGAAATTCATCCCAGTTGGATTAAAAATGCAGCTAAAGAGAAATGTGAGTAGATCAGGGGTGTCTAAAGTGCAGACTAGGAGCCATTTGTGGCCCTTAGACTGATTTTGTGTGGCTCCCAAAAGTAATTCAATAAAATTATTACCGACAATCATTTTACAATGGATAAAGTACAAAGCTTTTTATGTTTCTATTTTTGTTTAGCTCAAATTATTTGTTGTTTTTGTCTGCAGTATTGTGGCCAATGGCAGTTGTTTTAAAATGTGCGAAAGAAATTAATTTGTTCAATCAACCCGGAAAGACGTTGAAAACAATTTGCCTTAATACAGGAAAGCAAGCAAAAATAATAATTAAAAAGGAAAAACGCTTGACATCACAAAAAGAATCACTGTGATTTTAGATTTTTTTATTTTCTTGACCCATGTGACAAACTTTGAATAACAGCAGCAGGACGAACTCGACTGTTTCTCACGTAGAAAGTGATTCCACGTCCTCCCCCTGAACCTGATGACATCATGTGTTGGTTTTCTAGTTTGGGACTTAATATCTTCTGCAGATGCTGCTTCGCAGAGTGAGCGCACACAAATGATGGAGAATTTCCTATTTCTCCCGAGTGACACGTGGTGAAACACTTTGACTTCACATCTGTCTGCATGGATTTCTCACAATCAGCAGGTTTTAATCGCTTCTTATCATGGAACAGAAACTGAACTCAAAGTCCAGAGCAAGTCTCCTTTCTTCTCAAGTGCATGATTGTGTCGAGTCACTTGATGCGCCGCGATTCACCAGCTGCCAGCTCTGCTGACAGAATGCTTGGCATGTGTGCGAGTGTGAATGAGCAGAATGTCACTTTCCCATTTTTTCAAATTAGAAAAAGCTTGGCCTTGACAGGGCCAGATGACACGTGCTGAAGCTCCCAGCTTCGGCGCCAC
The DNA here is from genome assembly GCF_027474105.1 of Poeciliopsis prolifica. Taxonomy (NCBI): domain Eukaryota; kingdom Metazoa; phylum Chordata; class Actinopteri; order Cyprinodontiformes; family Poeciliidae; genus Poeciliopsis; species Poeciliopsis prolifica. Next base: position 290,437 of record NW_026562430.1, read on the forward strand.
AGCTGTTGCATTCATCACGAAGTATTGCCAGGGAAATGAATTTCTGAGAGAGCTTCTAGCGGTGCAGATTTGTGAAACTCGTCTATGCTGCAAAAGAGTCCAAATGCTTTGATGCTAAGGCGTTTTGCGCCATCGATTCTGTTCAAATGGCATAATTAGCCTCCTGTACAGACATCTATCCATACATCTTGGATGCTAATTAAGCATGTGGAGCCTCCTCCTGGCATCCCCCATGCCCACCTCCTATTGGCAACCTCCGCACACCCGCCAGGCATCCGACTGGCACCGTGAGGCGCAAGCCATGCGATATCAATCCACCCCCCTGCCTAAAGATTGCCGGGAAGAGATTGTGCAGACTCGTCCCCATCATGAGAGAAGATGGAACGAAACAGGAAGAACAGAAGTGAGCTGGCACAGAAGGGAAAACTGACAGGAGTTGTAAATATTTGGCATTCTCACGGGGGGGAAAACAACATGAGAAGTCGTGAGCTGCAGTGATGCTAAGTGCCACTGCCACTGTTTGAAATGTGGAGGCACTTTGGTGCAAACCTGCCGCATTTTTAATTGAATCTGGACCTTAAAATGTCAAGACAAATTCAACACTGTTCCAAATCTGAGGAGCCAGTTCAACAAACACGTATAAAATAGGACGTTTCATGTTCCTGTTGCCACAGGAACCGACTAATAATCAAGTTTTAATAAGAAAGGTCAAAGAGTCGCTCTCAGTTTAGTGAAGTCTAGCATGTTGGTGAACCAGATTATGTAGAATTAAGAGCCTGTGTGTGTATCTCAAACAGGAGGCTTACTTGCCCTCCAGTGTACACTAAACACCCACACCTGGACCCGGCTAACTCCGAGCTCGTTAGCAGCAGATGGTAAACATACACACACACAGACACAGAAGGGGGAATGAGGGTTACATACACACTACAAGCAGTCTATTTTGGTAATAGGCCAATCTACTGGTAATTGTCCTCATTGTTAGTGTTTGTTTAGGTCTAAACTCCTGACCTCAGGAAAGATTTTCACATTTTATAGCGGTTGCATAGAGGATTTGGCTGGATGTCCGTCTATGTGTGTGTTTGTGGTTTATTCTCTACATGCAAGTATTGAAATCGAGAAATGTAAACTCACAACGGCTCCATAAACTCTCCTCTCTGTCTGAAGCTGTTTAAATAATAGTCCAAATAAATTCTAGTTTTTAGTTTTTTTTTTCTATCCTATTGTTTGAGAGTGGACAACGTAAACAGGGAAAACCGTCGCTGTGCAGCCAAAGAGAACATTTGATTTGTTCAAGCAGCCGTTCAAAATAACATCCTTTAACTGAGCTATTTATCTCCCATTCAGCTGATTAAACAGCTGTGCTCTCTTGGGGTTGCTCTGATTGTTAGCAGCTGATGATGCAACCTTAGTCACTGCATACCCAGGTCTCATGAATCTACATGTGTGTGACCATGGCAGTGGCCATGCAGCGCTGTTTATTTGCTGAGTTTGTCTCCCTGTTCCTGTCTTTCTCTGTGGGGCTGTTTGCCTCCCCCACTGTTTGCTGTAATAACATCCCAAAACGTCTGCCAGAGTTCTTGTTGTTCAAGCCCCAGTAGGTGTGTCATGTTGTGTGCGTGCAAGACACTCCGGTGGTTTCAGTTTATTCTCTTAACAAATGTGTGATTTAATAGTTGATGGTAGAAAAATGTTTCTGGTTTCTGCCATCAGGAGGTTAAATACGCAGTTTTCTCCTCTTTTTATACAAAGGACCAGAAGATTTGCAGGTCATCACCACCAGCAGCAGTGAATCCACCACCTTGAGCTACCAGAATGTTTTGCTTGACCCGTTTGACCCAGAGGTACTTTGATGAAAGTCCAAGTTCAGTAGCTGTGAGCTACAGCAGGTCAGCTCAATCTTAACTCTCTTGCCTTGCAGAAGTATTAGTAACTGCACACGTTTTTCACTTTGTTCCTTTTTACACCAGTCAACCTCAAGTCTCTTTTATTGGGATTTTATGTGGCAGACCAACAAAAAGTAGAGAATAATTCCACCAGTTTTCCAAATGAAAAGTGTTTGATACTTCGTCTTTGCAAAACAACTCAGTAAAATCGGATCGAAAGTATCTGTGAAAATTACTTGCAATAAATTCTAATTTAAATTCTCATCTGGACACTTGCTGTACTTTCTTTGACCATATAATTGTGCATTGTGACATTTCAAAAAATTTGCTTAATGCAAACACAGCAATTTGGAAAAACTGCCATTGACTGCCATTTCTAGCACTACGCTTAGTGGAAAGTGAACCTCTTCCCTAGTTTCAAATTGTTGCCGCCTCTCCCTGGTTTTATTCCTACCAACTGTGACGAGGCCTGTAGATTAAAAACACCCTTGCAACAAGTAAACTAATAAAATCTAAATAAAAGACTTTAAATTTTATTATTTTAACATAAAAATGGGTGAAAGTTCAAGGTGGTTGAATACAAGCCACCGTATCCCATTTGGCTTGGTTGCCACTTTGAGTTTTCTCACATTATAGTCTGGAGTGGAAATCTCTGCCTCAAGGACAACTCACTTCAAGTCCTTCTGGCATCTTAACTTGGAACAATGGATCTTCCTTTTGCAGGATGCTCCACGTGCAGATGTTTGCCAGCCCTGTAGCCTTTTGGCCCAGGAGGTTTCTGTGCCTCAAAGCTCACTGCTGGCAGCGCTTTTCTTTATGAAGCACAGCCAGATGAGAAAATCCCAGATTTGTCTAACAATTGCTTTCCTCCTCTGTGTGATAAAGAGGCATGCTTATTGTTCCAATCACTCTATTTAAAAGCCAGTTTGAGGAAAAAACAAAGGCAACATTTGGCTTTTCTGCTTAATAAAATGGTCAAGCTAGTATTTATAGAAGTGTAAAGAGAAGATCAATGAGCAGGGCTTCTGGTTCTTTATACTTGAGGTAAAAACTTAGGCATACCAAGCAGATGTGGTTTAAGATGCTCATGAATCCATTTGTAGCAAAGCAAAATCTTAGCAGAGAACAAGCACGAGTAAGAAGGTGAATGGGGAGATTTCTATCAACTTGCAGAAAGATCACACTCTGCAGTTTGCCCGTAGGCCAGAGACAAGCTGTGGGAATAAAGACAGACACCAAATAAGTCCCTGAAGGCCTTGGTTGGCCCAGATGGAGAACAGTGGAAGGGGGGAATCAGCTGGGTGCTGCACAGCATCAGAATGAAGAGACTTAAAACAAGGGAAGAGAATACAAAGCCTCTAGGCTGAGCTGGAGAGGCAAGGACAGTGAGGAGGAGTCCGTGGTTAGAATCCCTCATTGTGACTTTGCTAAAAATGGGCAGCAAGGTGAGGCCTTGTGTGGGAAAACTCTTTGCAGCGGTTGGTAGAGCTCTACAAATGGGATGTTCTTGCTGGTTTTTAACTAACAGGAGTGCAAGAAGAAGTGCACAGAGTCTCTGAGTCCGTTTGTGGTGCTCAGGCATGGACTGGTACGAAACTATAAAATTATAATGGTTTCACAGGATTAGGATTACAGCTCCAGCACGCTACTTTGCATTTTCTTGTCAATGCAAAGTAGATGTGAATGCATAGGTGATTTGCTTCTGATATTAGCTGAATTGTGAACTGATCTTCACCCTTTGACCTCTTTTGTTCTAAAAAAAAAAAACAATGAAGATAGACAAGTTAATTTAAAATTTCATATCACCATAATCTCTACATATAGTCTCTCAACTTTGTCTTTAGAAGCTGTTTAGATCACTGTGTTCAGGCCCATGTTTGCAGTAATGAAGGACTGCATGTCCTTTCTAGCAGGGGAATCCCTAGAAGAAGCAGAAACCCTCTGGGATGTCAGGTTTCCCTCTAGGAGCTGCTACCTCTGTGCCCCAATTTTGAATAAGACGACGTTGAAAATTGTGTTTAAAAAAACGACTACAGCCAGTCCGCATTGCCTTTGTCTGTAATTTTATCGATTTCCTCCAAAGTATTGATGCTTTTGTCCATTTATAATTGAGCATGTAGGTTTACAAAAGAAAAAGATAAAAGTACATGAGTGCTTTGGGACATTTCATGGCATATTTTGTGTCTTTATTCGACTGGAAGGAGTCCTGAATTGAATCAATTGACTTATTTCCAGCTGACAAAAGCTCCTGTTTTCTCTCCGAGATGAAACTTGGCACACTGGCACGGGTTTAAAGGCGTTTGATCGGCAAACAATACCCAAATGGTACGAGGCAATTTCACTCACTTTTAAGAATAAATCAATTTGTTTTGAGAATATTCATGAGCAATCATTTCCAGATAATGCCTTAACTCGGGAATGTTTCAAGGTATTGGTGCAAGACGCAATTACATTTGCAATGCAGAGCGAGGAATTATCACACCTGAATGGAGAAAGAATGAAATGAAGTCTGAATACCAGAATAAATACCTAATGTTTAGGGATAATCTCTGCAGCGAGACTTTCACTTCATAATTATCCTCCCTCTCCACATTAGCAGGGACGGTTTCCCCCAGCCAGTGTTCCCGTAGTTGATCACATTGTAGTTTTCTTTGGGCTATTCTGGGAAGCATGAGCTAAACACTAACTTGTGGCTTGAACTGTGCAATTTTATAGACCAGAATAGCAGCCTAGGGACAACGAGCCTTTAATCAGAACAGGGTTCAGGTTTTTCCAGTGGAGGAAAAAGAGAAAGTGCAAAAAGGACCGGGTTCAACTGTACGAGAGCAATCTGGAGCCTAGAATCAGACTGAATTGGTTGTAATTGGTGAATTAGGAGGTTTTCCTCTAAAGGAAAACTGTGTGTGATGTGTCAGTGTGCATTTGGCTGCAGCCTCCTGCAGTGAAATGAACTTCGAAAGCAGCTTCAGTTTGGTCAGAGCTGAGGTCGAAAGCCCTTTTGATCAACACTGCGTGTGTTGCTCTGTGTTTGGGTTGTGTTTTTATGCGTTTGTGGTGTGCCACGTCGTAAAAGTCTTGTTATAAAACAAGAATAGGACTACATATGTCTGCCTTGTTCAATTATACACTAAACTCACTTGTGTTTTTATTCGACTGCACATTGACAGTTATTTAAAAAAATACTGCGCAGGATTTTTATTTAACTTTCTCAGCCAACACAGTGACTAGAACATGGAGCGACTGCGAGCGTCTGCTGCAGGTGCATCCTTCAATGCATATCGTGCTCATGAGGGGCATATGCTACTCTGATTAACACGAACATTAGGATGACATTAGTGCTGCCTCCCTCAGAGAAACACCCCCAGAGCAGCTGCTAGCTCTTCCTCACCTTCTTCAATATGCACAAACTCGCATCTCTGCCTCCCACTCACTGAGGAAAAGTGACATTTTGCAACTTTTCTTTGGAGAAAGTTGATAATTAATTGATGGGTATGAGATTTTGTTCTTGTTACTTCTCTATGTATTTAACTTTGGCTTCATAAAAACAACATTCAAACATTTCAACTTGCAGAATATCAGTAGTTTGTTGCTTTTGTTAGAGCTGCGATGCCATTTTTTATCATCAAAAGAAAGAGGAGTGTGCGTGCTCGGGCCGACGTGTGCTTTTGACTGACAGCCAAGCCAGCAGGGGAGCAGAGGCACAAGAACGACCTAAATGTGGCTTACAAGCTGCAGACAAAGGAAAATCTGTTAGCATCGGTACTGAATATTAACATCCACGCCGTACCGATGTTACCAGCTCGTTTTTCCGATGGTTGCTGCCTGTTTGCATCAACGCGGGGATCAGGTGCAGGATAACACACGCGTCCATCCGTGTGAATAAAAAGCAGACATGACAACCCTCATTTGGATTATTGTTTAAAGCTTGAGGGTGATTCTGTGTGTGAGCGAGAGTGTGTTTTGGTTAATCAGACTGTTTTGTGGCTCGTAGCCAACATCACAATCAGCCATCGACAGAACGATGATGTTTACTGCTTCATCCTAAATGAAATGTTAGTTCTGGCAGGAGGCCATAGTTTATGCTCTTTATCTATGAAGGCAGAGCTTCAGCCATGGAGCTCAGTTCGGTGAAATAGTTTTGTTAGTGTTCTTCTATTCAAATGTTTGTTAAAACAAAAATAGTTTAAATATTCTTTTGAGCTAAAATGGATTATCAATGATATAAATAGTTATAGACTAATTTAGTCATCGATTAATGGTTTAACTAGAGTATAGAGACTCAAAAACATCTCAAGTGGCATAAGTTTAGCTTCACTGGTTTAAATTCTGTAAAAACAAAAAATAGTCTATTAAACCTTGTTTTCATAATGCAAAATTCAATCTGTAAATTTCCTTTTTCATTATTTGAAAAATGAATTAAATTATTTATGTGCATCTTTTCTAATATGGTTTAAAAAAAAGAAAAAGTTGAATAGAATAATCAGAAGACTGTGGCAAGTTTTTTAACTCATCTGAATAATCGATTACTAAAATAATTGTTAGCTGTGCGCTGATATTTCTGTAGTTTCATTTTAAAGTATAACCTCTCTGCTTCCACTGATGTCCATCTGTGCAGATTTCGACAAGACACCATCACTTCTCTGGCAAATCCTCCAGCAGGGCTGCCCTGCCAGAGTGTCTGAATCCTTTATGAGTCAACCTGAACCTGTCAGATAAAAGCAGTGATGGCCTGTCACCGGGATGAAAAGGTAAACAAACTATATCAATACCAATACCATAGACAGTTCCCAGATTTCTGACTTTTATTTCCACTCTGGAGTTGTTTCAGTCACAGATGAATAACTGGGGGTTCATTAGGACTGTGGGCACACAGAGAAAAACATCATTGGGGGGCTTTGGCTTGTGGGCATGATGCACCCTGCACAGTTTAACACACTGGCCGTATACGTGTGTGTGCGTAGGCCATATATCACGGTGACAGGCGGGTGCGTGTTTACTTAATGATGTGGGGGTTTATTTATGAAGTGATGGCCGACATGCAGGGTAGGGGTGGAGGGAGAAATGAGGGAGAGATTGAGACAGCCTGAGGATGTGACATTAAAATATCATCAAGGTGATGGATGTCCGTGCACAAAACATTAGAGACAAGTACAAAAAAACCAGCTGCGCAGCAGATGATGAGTTGTATCTGGAGTTGGGCGAGCGCTGCGCTGCGTGCGTGTTTTCTAATGACTGAATGTGTCATTGCAAGTGCAGTTTTCAGCGACTTCTCCAGGCATTTAAGGTGGCATATGTGTAGTTGCTGTTAGCTGTATTGGTCAGGGTGATGTGTTATGTGTTACTCTGTTACATAAGGAGTAAAAAAGCAATGCAAATCATTCAAGTTTTGAAACTGGATGCTGCAGGATTAGTACATGTTCATGGAAATGTATTTTAGTCACTATGAAGTAACTTTTTGTCCAATTACTGCAACCAGAGGGCAAAACTGAGAAGTTTCTGAATGACAAAAGCTAAAGCTAATAAAATGTTATACAGGGTGGGCCATAGGTTTCCATACATTGCAAAAATAAATATTTTATGTTTTACAACCGTTTTTATTTTTGTGGGACTCTGTGTAATAGCTGCATGTCTCAGACCACTTTGTGGTCAATCTGCAACATTTCCAGTTTTGTCACTGTGTCGTGTGTGTGATGCTCGTTCCACGTTTTCTGTTACAAGTTTCGTGCAACCATGCGACTGCTTCCCGATCCAGCCAACATTATAATTTCAATTCTTTGCTCTTTTGTCAAACAGATCTCCTTGAGTATCTGAAATATAAATTTTACATTCTACTATATATGGAAACTTATAGTCCACCCTGTAGTTAACAGTACAGGGTGGGTCTTAGCACTGTCAAGTCACCTGCAGGCACAGGATGCTCACACCCTCTCTCTTGCTCTCTGATAGGCTAAACCTGGTTTATCACAACGCAATCTGCGACAAATCCTCAGGCGAGTTGGCATGGCTGCCGACGATCAATTACAGTTTTCTTGTAATAAGTTGTTTTTCAATGAGAATCATATTTTCTATTTCCCAGAAAGTTTTTGTTTGCCTTTGCTAGAGGTTTCCAACGTCAGTCGTCAGGAGTCGGTTTTAGTTATTCCTCAGGTTCAACACACTGGAATCAAATGATGGTTCCTTACCAGGCCTCTGCAGAAGTTTAAGATGTGCTGTGACTATATGAAGCAGCTGGAGTAAAGAAATATCGCTTTAATTGTGGCAAGTGGCCAGAGCAAAATACAAAACATTGTTAATCATTTGGAGCTCATAAAATATGATCTTGCTAACCTTTGATTTGATCATTGTTATGTCCTTTTCTAGTCACACAATAACATTAAAGTCAAATACAAAAATAATGTGTCAAAATATGCAAAGGAACCACTGCATAATCATAGAGTCGACTGTAGGAAAAAGCTGGGACATCATCATTTTCTGTGAAATGGGGCGTCTGCAGGAAAATGTTCCAGCCAACTCATCTCCTGGAACAAAGGAGATGAAACTTGCCATGTACTTTCAAGCCTTAATTGGCCATCAAGACATTACAGAGAGTCTATCATTAGCATATAGAGAAAATAGAGTGAGTGGAGCTCAGTGATTGGCATAATTACAAGGATGACCTATCCACAGACAGCGAAACATGGCGGAGGGGTCAAATTAGAGACGGATGTGGAGACAGATACATAGGAGGATCCGGGGTTAGAGGGAGGAAACAAAGGGACATGAAGTCACTTCTGAGCACAGTGACACTTTCAAAGATCTCCAACTCTTCACAGACTGCTAAATGAAGAGTCCCACATAAAGCGCCCACAGCCTTTCATCCCCACTTTTGTTTCTATCTCTTTATTCTAGTGAGCTAGCCCTATCTTCTGGCTCAGAAGAGCCAAAGTAGACATACTCGTCCCTTTCAAACACACATAAAACACTCTGAGAGGAAGAATGGCACTCCTGGCCTTGTGTGGAGAGCTTCGAAAACTGTTTTTTTTTATGTTTCAAGGCTGCAGATACAGGCGAGCATAAAAGAGCAGCACTGCGTGACGGAGGTGGCGAGGAAGGTGACGGCTAAAAGCCTGATCAAACAAGGCCGACGCGAGCAGCTCGCTCAAGTGGTCTGCATTTACGCTCCACTCATACCACACACAGACTGGAAATAGGTAAATGTGGAGTAATATCCAGCTGAATCAAACACCGACAGCTCCACTCTGTCGGCAGCTGAAGCTGAACAACCCTCAGCGTATGAACAAATGAGCCACTTCTGCCCTCTGCTTCACTCCATTATAGCCTATGTAATAAAGAGTTAGACCTATTTTATCTTTAACTTGAAACAAACTAAATTGATCACGTCTTCAGATCAACTGAACTTTGCTGATAGTCCTCCATTTCTTTTCTTTTTAACCTATTTTCTGAATAAAAACGTCCCTAATTTGGCAGTGTTTGATGAATTCTGGTTATTTTTCTTAAAGGAAATAAAAAAATGTAAATACAAAAACTTTCTGGTGTCATGTTTTTCTTTTTGTTTATGTCATATTCAGATATTCTCAGTGTTTTACTGTTTCCATTCACACCATAAATGTGAGCAGGTTTGTGCGACTGCAGCAGGAGTGTTTCATTATCGGGCTCCTCAGGGGAGGAACCTGCTGAGGCTCCTCACTATGGACACTACTCTTTTTCTTCCCCTCGTCATACAGGGAAAAAAACCATTTCGATCAGAAGCTGCAGCGCATACTGACTGCGCTTTAATTGCATCAAAGTTTCTGCGCAGGCAAGCTGAGAAAGGAACGCAGGGAGCACGGGAGGTAATGTACTGAGTGACAGAGCCCTGCAGGCCTTAGTGACAGAAAGTGTGCCATGCCTAGGAAGGCCTAATGAAGACTGATTCACAGGACTGCATTGCTCAATAAACACTAACTACAGCAGGTGAGGAGGGGAGCACAGCTGGAGGCAGGTCGTGTCAGCTGATTGGGTATCAGCAACACCGTCTGCAAATTCATCTCATATTTCCCACATGGCTTTGCATCTGTCTGTGCTCAGGTGGATTACTGAAAGATAAATGAATCCAGCTGTGCAGAAACGCCTTTGCAGATCACTGAGGTTTAGATGAAGAGCGTCTGATTAGATCAAAGTGTGATTTTCTGCATCTTTAGGCTGACCGTAAAAAACCCCTCGTTTAAAATGGGTGATAAATGGCTATCGATTCGCAGGCTGAGTATGCTGAGCTTGTGAGTGTAAAGAAGTAAATCAAATGATTCCTCAGGCTGGATCAATGACGGTTCAGGGACACTTAGCTCTGCAGCTTAAAAGAGGCAACAAGCAGTCTGGCGTTTTAGTGCATTGCTTCTTGAGGAAGGAAACAAATAGTATGCTAACTCACCCGATTTGGGTCATACTCCAGAACTCTGCGCCTCGCCGCCTCCAGCTCCTCGTAACCCGGAGCAGCTCGGGCCTGCTGGTACTCCCTACGCAATCCCTGGATCCGCTGATCGCTGAGGAGAGAAGAAGGCAACATCACAATTAGGCAGACGCAATAAGAGATGATTAATTAAGACTTGGAGTTAAAGAGGAAGAACAGGTCAAAGAGGAAGCATATGAGGCTTAAACTTTCATGACATTGACAGGTTGTCTTTTTCTCAGCTGCAGCAGCCGCTGACAGCACAGGAAGGCAGAATATTCAGAGGACAGCCTGAAGAGAAATTTCTACACCTGACAGAAAACCCGTTGGAGGAAATGGAAGAGAAACAGTAGCAAATAAACACTAAAACCACTCCAGTCGGACTAGGCTAACACAAATAAATACATAAAACCCTGGAAAACAAGAAGCACTGGTGTAGTGATGGGAACAAGACAGAATGGGGACAAAACTTAAAGAGAAACATCACCATCATGCTTACTGGACCTTAATGCCGAATAAGCTTCACACACCTCAGAGTACAAGCATAAGCCAGGGTGGGAATGAACACACACGAACGCACACAGCCATTGACAAACAGCACACACCTGAGCGAACACAATCCCAGTCTCTGATCCGGGTTTCCTGGTGGCTGAGGGAAAAATGGCGGCTGCCTGACACTTAAAATTTGCTCTCAGAAGTTGTTTGCAATTATTTCTTTCATTACATTTTTTTGTACTCTGTGTTCTTTTCTGAAGAAAATAGGGCTGCAACTGATGATTATTTAATTTTGGTAATTAATTTAATTTAATAGGCACAGTCTGCAGATTTGTCATTTATTCTAAACAATATTAGAAATGCATTAAGATATTAAAACTATTTGTTTACAAAGAAACAAGTAATTCAATTCCTTTTTTTGTTGCATAAATTGATACAGCTGAAGTTGAACCTGGATTGAGGGATTTAGGGTTTGCAGTAATGAAGGACTTTCTAGCTGGGGAATCCCTAGAATAAGGTGCATTTCAATAATCAATTAATCACAATCAGTGCGATCAATCATTTCAGCAAACATTAAAAAGTCAAGTAAATTTTACTGCATTGAATTATAAATGCACTCAACTTGACTGTTGTTGGATCTGTATTCGATTATTATATTGGAAACAAATTGGATTCTATGCAACTGGAAATAAATAAAATACTTGAACTGAATCAATCAGAACAAACATTTAAACAACAAACTTTCCAAATCAAGAACAAAGTTTGTAAAAACCAGAACAACCAATCAAGAAGGCTTTCTGCCACCTGATAAACACCAAACCTCCCTTCCAATAGTCTGGCAGATATTGACCAGTGGGGAGGAAGTGCTGAGGCGTGAGGCAGACAAAGCTTCATTAGCGAAGTACATCGCCTACATGCCTAAGTCTCTCCGGTGACCCTGTCTTTAATTAACAAATCTGCGTGAGAGTGTGTTTTTCTGCACGACTACAATCTCAAGGTTGTATAAAAGTGTGTATCTGTACGTGAGCTCATTCTGTATGCGGGACACTCGGCGAGGACGTGCTTCTCACTGCGCGCACGTACGCTCACCCCATGCAGCCCGTCTTCCAGTCGCCTCACTGGGGACGGACGGGCTGAGTCACTCAAACTTCTGAGCCACTATGTTTAGATCCCAAGTGTTGCTCCCAGGCTGCACACATCTATCTATCTGTGTGTGTGTGTGTGTGTGTGTTGTGTGTGCGTGCCAGAGTGTGTATCTGCTGGCACAAAACTCGGCCCTGATATTCTGCCAAGAGGGGACAACTCTCTAAAGTCTCTGTGTTGCAGTGAAACGCCTGTGCAGATTTTTCTGCTGCATACTGACGGTCATCAGCCTGCCTGTTAGGCACCAAAACCTAAACATAAAAACATAAAAACAAAGCTTTTGTCTTATTTACCTGTTAAATTTACCAACCAGTATCACCTCCACACAAACAGATTCATAGCACAGATGCAAGTTGTCTTGGTTTTTTTTTTCTTTCCTTTTTTTCTCGACGCCACCCATCTTCCAACAATCCCATTAGCCAATCCCTGGGCTCGTAATTAGGTCTGCCATTTTGATTGAGCGCTCGTGTCGCTCTCCAAATGAAACAACGCTGTAATTATCTCATTACGCTGCGGCCTCCATCACTGACAACGGCAAATATTATCATATTAATGGCTGAGGACAGAGGCTGATTCTGGATAAAACGTTGGTGAAGTGATTTTGGAGGTGGCTGAGGTTTATGAAGAAGCACTGATGGCTGAACAAGTGCATCTGGTGTGTCCAATCACCAATCTGCATTTAGAATATTACTAAATATTTTATTTATTTCAATAACAACTCAAAGAAGTAAAAGTTATACTGAAATTCTGCTCTCATGATATGATATTTGCTTTGCTTACATGCCATAAATTCAGCCTTTAACAGAGATGCAGCCAAACATCTAGTGGAAAGTTTAGTTGAAGGAAAATCTGGGATTGTGAAGTAAAATCTGTGCAAGAGTTTGGAGATTTACGAGGAGCAGAACAAAGCAGGACCACTGCACACTGCAATGATCACAGGTGTAATGAAATAGTTCTGAGCATATTCAAATGACGCTTTTTGCATCATTTATTTGATCATAACATGTCTGACTAGGAAGAATAACTGGCACAGAAAATAGATTGAGAGAAAGAAGGTATGAGGGGAAAAACACAACATAAAAACCAACACAATAAACTTAGAAATAAAAAGAAGACAAAACTACAAGTGAGAATAAAAGCGACAGTTTTGTGGGAGAAAGTGTAAGTAAAGCCTCCTATCCTGCGGTGCGAGGCTGTGTGAAGGCAGGCTAATTAGGAAGCGTGAGCTGCTGCTGGCTGATTTAGCGACTTGTTCAGGCTGCGGCCGGCTGATTTGAGGAAAAACTTTGAGCTTGAATTTTCCCTCACATCAAACTGTGAGGTTTGTCTGATTTCTTGGTGCAACACTGGAGCCCGACGGCGACTCGGAGAAGCTCAAAGCTTAAAAGATGTTCTGAAGCCTTGCTGAACTGTCCACATTATCCCTGGCTGCAGTTCGTCTGGTTCATATAAATGTTTTGAAAACACAATAGATTTTACTTCCTTCAACTCTTGCTCCTAAATCCTAAAAGAGGAAGAAGTCTTAATGATTACACAAATCATCAATTATAGACGAAGTGGGTGTTTTTGCACTGCCATGACTTCATTAAAAAGTTTTCTAAATTTAATTACTACTGTTGAGAAATAAAAATTTTTAGTCAAATCTATCATTAATAACTCTGGAATCCTGCAATAATATAACTAAACCAATACTTTTTTTTCATTTTTACTTACTTTTTATTTTACTTCTTGCTGTCCTGGGATACAAATATAATGTGTTTTGCCACCATTTCCAGTGAGCATGAGTATAAAGAAGACACAAAAATAAAAACTTCTGTTCTACCATCACAAACGCAAACATTGGGAGTTTGCATAACCTGTTGGGGGCTTTAAAACAACATTTGCTTGTGTCTCATGAGGCTAAAACATGGATTGTCTGGTGTAAAGCTGTAGGTTTCAATGGTTAAGTGAGAAAAAAAGCTGATCTGAACGACTGAAGCAACAGCTGCATGCAAATGTTCCGACTCCGGAAATTCAAGTGATCACTTCACACTACCCAACTATTTCCAGAAAACATGACCAGAAGCGCCTGAAGCCATATAAAACATGTGTTTTTTGTTTGTGTTTCTGGAAAAAAGCTTTCAAACTCTGTAAATCCTGCAAGCTGAAACGAGAGAACATGAGTAAAAAGGCGAGTGGAGCTTCATGTGCATCCAATACTGATGACGTCTTGTTCTAAAGTGAGCGTTTCGTTTCCGCTCGTCCTCAGGCTGAGGTGGCCTGGCAGAAAAACAATATACCTTTTGCTAACATTTTTGAGTTTCTGTCTGGATGCCAGTGAATTTTTTTTCCTAAAGAGCTGTGAAATCACACAAATCAGCGTCTCATGGACTGTATAGCATTGTCTGATAATATTTCAGTAATTAGTCACACCTGTCCAAAGTGATTTAAGATGCCTACTTCCTGGCGGTGTCAGGTAAACTTAGAGGCATGTAATCTTGCTGCCAGTGCTTGAACCATGGCGGGAATACGGAAACGCGCTCCCAGATGTGTCACTTATGTAGCCGACGAGCTACCTCTGGGTTTCCTTTTCTCTGGCTTTAACAACACATCTCTCACGCGCCTTCACATCTCTGCACTCTAACCTCCCGCTCTCTCGCTTCCCTTTCATCTCGTCTCCACGCTTTTTCGCTCGCTCCGGCTACAAAGACTGCCTTCTGGCTAATAAAATTTGACAAGCATAGCCAACCTTTTTTCTCCACAGGTCAGCCTCTAGCAAAGCTCTAATCAAATGTGACGCTCATCAGCGTACACACCTGCCATTGAGGGCCTAATGAAAATGTCTGACAGTAAATTAGGGAGACAGAGCTGCGAGTCCGCTACTGTTGAAATGGAAGAGGACGGGGGGGAGATGAGGGGCGCCAACATGTTTCAGTTAGTCAAACTTTGCAGGCAAAGGCAATCAGCGCACTGATGCAGAGGCACATTTAGCAACAAAGATGGTCTGCACTCGTCAGCCATCTTCTACATGTTTAATGAGCACATTTGCAACTATATCATTAAAACTGTAAGATGTGAAAGGGAAAGCTGGCCTGCAGCAGAATACTGGTGGACCATAAGGTCAACCGGAGATGTAAAAGGCTTGCATAAATTTACAGTACATCAGCGGCAAGCTGTAATTTGTCCTGCAGTGGTTAAAAACGGCAGACCGCACACAGCATTGTTGCTAGGCTACACTAGGCTTCTTTCCCAATATAGTAAATGTTGGTGGCAGCGTCTATTTCTGACTGTGTGACTTATTGGGTGCTTTAAGGAATTTATGACACTTTAAGAGACTCTTGTTTAAGGTCAAACAACAACAAGAGTTGTTGTTTCAAATCAGAAAGCGATCTTCCCAAAACTTACAGTTTGCAATTTTATCTTCAGGTCCTCCAGTGAGGAAAAGCTGCAGCTCGGTTTTCCTATTTGGTGTCATTTCAAGTCCTTTGCATCATTTTGCAACACCAATTATCATCTTTATTTTTGAAAGCCACATAAAAACGTCTGAGCCCCTCTTTCATTCACCACAATTTGATTTTATTTTTAGAAAACCTGTGCAGAGTCGCCGTCTTTTAATTTAATATTAAAGATGTTTGTCTCTAGAGAAGCTGATACGTGTGGAGTTAACAAGCTAAAGAGTGTTCGTCATCCATCACGCTGACGTTTGAAGCCGCCCTGTTTCAACGACGAGGGGGAGAACCAGAGAGGTGACACATCCGCAGAAACGGAGCGAGAACGAGGGAGGAATGGAGGACGGAGAGAAAACAGGCTGGTAATGAAGTAGCCAGCAGTAGTGGATGAGAGCTAAAGTGGTTTAACAGATCTGTCAGGCTGCTAGACTGTGGCTAATTATCCCCCCTCCTCTTTATCTGCATCTACTCTTCTGTCACTTCTTCTTTCTCTCCTGAATCTACTCTGCGCCGCATCTTGCGTCCTCTCCGTCTTTCCTCCAGCTTTCTCTTGTCTCTCTTTCCCTCCGTCTGTTGCTTCTTTCCATTCCCATCTGTCTCCTCCCCGCGCCCGGCCCCATTTCTCTCACTGTTTTTCTGAATCGTCTATTTCTGGATGAGATCGGGCGTCTGGGGCTTAGCGTTTGATTTGCAAGTCAATAGTCGTTTCTGTCAGGGAGTTTAAGTTGAGGGAAGTTTTAATGTGGCCTGTATTATTTCACACAGGAAATTATGAATTTGCATTAGAATCCTCGGTGGGCTTTCTCGTCTTTTTCCTCGCTCACATACAAGAGTAGCTGCGAGTTAAGGTTTCAAAACCCTCAGCAGTAATAAGCAGCGTGTCTGCAAGTCTGAAACCTTTGTTAGACTTAAAATGAAGTCCTGTGACATCCAATATTTCACTATACAATAGGTTTTTTTTCTTCAAATCAATTGATTTTATCATTAAATTACTTTGAAACATTCCACTGTTCCTTTCTGACATCGCACCACGGGGCTATTTAAGCTGAAATTTGGGTAAAAGTATAAAAAAACTATGTCTGAACAGTCTGAACAGTTCCTTCCTCTCTTTTTTGTTTCTTAATATTCATAAATCACCAGGATGCTCAGCTTCTTGTGCTCCATGCCAACCAGCTCGTCTAATCTGTGATGCTTTCTTTGAAATATACACAGTAATTCACACAATTGTCTCAAAGTCTTGCTACTGATAATAATTTGATGCTGAGTTCAAAGGTTAAATATGTCTTTTTCATAAAAAACGTTAATATATAACTTCACAAGGTGGTCAAACACGCTGATTTTTTATTTTTTTGTGACAGTTGTCATTAAATTACTTCATTCTACGATTTTCACCTTTATTCTGGTAATATATGATTGTGTATTATTTTCCTTCCTTTTACTCAATAATAAATATGAAAAGTTCATGTAACAACTAAAAGAAATCATGAAGGATCTGGACTGTGAAAATTTATTTTATACTGAACTTACATGTTTATGTGCATATTTGTTCACTTTGATGCATTTTGATGCATTTTTTTAAAGTAAAGTTTTCAGTCATTCTGCAGAGCGATTATCTCATTTTTGACAATATATCTTTGAAGTTTGCATAAATCATGCCTTGCATTGCAGTGAAACTGTGCTGGCCTCATGTTTTATGCATCCATCCGGCTCAGCAGACCGCGCATGTCAGAATGTGACCTTTTGTTTTCGCTCTTACGCAGATGATGTGCAAAAGCAACACTGTACAATAACAGCAGGAAAAACTGCACAACATGCTCTTTGTAGGTAAAAAGATGAACTCTCACCTGTCTGGAGGGGCCTGCTGCTGCTGCTGCGGCTGTGGCTGCTGCGGCGGTCTGGATTTGTTCACTTTGGCGTAGAGTCCGTTGATGTCCTCAAACGAGGCCTGAGGTTGGGTCGGCCCCCCTCGCGGTATCGCCGGGGAAGGCGTGCGGCTCAGCGACAGCGGTGAGGGCGGCTGGCGGAAGTCGTTGATGCGGGCGTAGTTGGGGTCGCTGTCGTCGTCATCCATGCTGGGCAGCGATGCCTGGTCAGGGGTGGCGTACCCAGAGCGGGCGTCGGCATAACGGGGCTCGTTGCTATCAGAGAGGTGAACACGACCCACAGCGAGAGAATTAAACTCTCTTACAGGAGATGAAGTGAAGAAGAGGAGTGGGACAGCTCAAAACTAATCGAGTAATCACAACTCAAACTTTCTGTCTGTAAAGGTGTTTTAACCCAACACACACATGGTGTGTGAGTGTCTTACCCCTCTCTGCTGTCAGGGATCCTGTCCAGCTCCTCTTCACTCAGCGCTTCCAGACGGTTCTTGGATCCCTTTGCCGGATCTTTGCTCTTGTCCTCCTTCTTCTTACCAAACCTGCAAAACACATAGAAAGGCAATGTAATAATTTTGTGACAGTCTGTGACTCTGACGTACAAAACGGCAGAAGAATCTCACATTTGGAATAATTAGTTTCTTCTGTTGTGTTGTTCTTCATCTTTTGTCACGTTTGTGTAACTCAAGACATTCGTTGTTTCACTTTCATGATAACTGATGTAAGGTAAACGTCACCCAGGAAAAAGAAATCTAAAAATTGATTTTAGAATATTTTAGCTCTGGATCCGCATGGACGACAAAAACACGTTACTGGATGGTCGCTTTTCCACTCTTGCAGACAAACCCATCATCTAAAAGTCTAAAAGTCTTTCCTTCCATCTTATGACTTTTGTTCCTACCTAAACATATTTGCTCTGGAAACTAGACAAAAACAGTTGGTAAAATTTGCGTTTCAGCATTTTGTAATATTTCTCTTGATTTCTTTTGTTCCTTCCTCTCTTTTTTGTTTCTCTCTTTCTTCCTTCCCTGGAGTTTGCAGATGTTAATGAAAGGTGCTCACATCAAGCACCTGGCATCCAGTTTTTAAATGTTTACACATCCAATCATATGTAGACACAGAGAGAAACTCATTCCAGCTCCTTTATTCAATAGTTGTCTTGAAATATCTGCCGAGCTGCAGCGTTGTGCTCTTTTTTCCATAAAATATCATGATCATTTTGAAGTGCTTATTCTCTCATTTTGCAGCTCAAATGTACTCATCACCTCCAGAGAAGTTATAATGAAGCTATACTTCACATTCACAGTAAATTAACTCAGCCTTTTTCTGCTTAATATTTCATATTTCCCCATCCTCATTCCACGTTGCCTCCTCCAAATCCACATCTCCGTTCCTCTCCTTCCCTCTGAGCTCCTGCTGAGCCAATCTAATGTCTGTGTTTATCTCATTAACAGCGAGGCACTACTCATTACGGCTACAGGCGGAAACGTGGCCTGAATGCTAACCGGCGCAGCCTGGCCAAGCGGAAACCCGGACAGAGACGCCATGCTGGCCCTGCAGCATCCTGCAAACCAATTAGTGTTATTCTCAGATCATATACTCGCTTCACTCCTGCCTGTATGGGTCACTGTTGTCAAACACAGGTCAGGTACGCACACTGCACATGGGTTATTTTTTCCACAGTGAGAAAGCAAGCAGAGGCAGTGAACCAGATTAGCTGGTGTTGATTCAGAGTTTAGCCAAGTCTGATGCTAAAAAATAAACAAAGACACTATCAAATCAAAATATTGTTCTTCAGATGATGCTACAGCTTCTGGTTCCTTTTCAGATTTCAGTATTTCATTATATTGTTACAAAATCAAGGTGGTTTTTAATAATTAGAGGAAATGTGAGACTTCTTTTATTTAAGTAAAGATAAGAGAAGATTTTCTCAGTGAAACATGGTGGTGGAATAATTTTCCAAATATGCAACACCTCAACAGAAAAAAAGATATGAACATATGTTTACAAAAGAAACAAATCAGAACTAATGTAACAGATCTACTGCAACATGCTGTGATTGGTTATGCTAATGTTAATTTCCATGTTTTCTGATTGCCTCCATTCTGGCAGTACAAACATCCACAGTTTTGGTTTCAAACACCTGTGTGCACATTATCACATTATTCCCATTTACACTGCTCTATCTGGGGCATTCTGTTTTAGTTTCCATCCTTCCAACAATGCATAGTCAAAGTTGGCATTCCAAGCTTGATATATATAATCTGTGTAGTATCACTTTAAGTAAAACTGGCATCCATTACATTTGTACTTGGATCTTTGAGGGGTTTTAGGAATCTTAAAGCTGTAACATCTGTTCTTATTTTTCTCTAAGCCCTTGCAGCTTTAATGTTAATGTTATAAACCTCACTTCTTCCTCGAGATACAAAGTGTCAGTGTGGGCGCTGCTGCAGCGCGTTTCTTTTTTTTTCCCACTTGGGACTATTTTGATTTAAGCACTCCCACATAAAGCTGCAGCCAAAAGCAGACTACCAATTACCTCAGTAAAAACATATAGAAATAATTAAAGTCAGAAAAATACATCAGTTCTATTCAAAGTCGATGGAGAATTAATGAACATATAAAAAAAATCCTCAGGTTTATCTTGTGCACAGCTCCGTAATCAACATTCAGAGGGAGCAGAGGTCCACAGTTGGACCCGTCATTATAACTGCTTTAATTAGGAAAGACTCTTTTTCTCACTGTATTGTCTATCGGGAGACGGGGAATGGGGGTGGGACATCCAATTAGAGACATACCTGCCATGAGAGGTGGAAATCCCCCACTCTCCCATCGCCTTATCACTTATTCATCACCAAAGAGTCCCCAGTTTTCACACCGTTTGCTAAAGACGGCGCAATGCTTTCCTTTTCTCCTTCTGTGTTCATTTTTTTTTAATACCTTCACACAAATCATTCCTTGGCTTATTAAGTCGGGCTTTTCTCTGTCACTCAGAAATCTGACAGTTAATTTCCCGTAGCGACTCACGATAAAAAGGGCAAAATCACACAGAGACACAAATGCCCACATGTATAAAAACAAGGCTGTAAATACAGGAGCTGCAATAAATTAATTTATAAAAAAAACAAAAAAAAAAACATTGCTTGTATTTCTTGGTAACACTGGAGAAGACAGCTATATACACCAACTTGGCTACTCTGCAGGGAGCTGCACACAGTCAACAGAGAATAGGACATCTCATTAGCTTAGCATCATCTACATACACAACCACTCCATCAAACTCTCATTAGTGGGACATAGGGGGGTTGGAGTGAGTCAGCCTGATCTGGTGTCCCATTTAATATGCTCCCCACCGTCACAGGAGCTACTAGGAACCATTATTAGTATGTCTCTGTCGTCATTAGCCTGACTCCCCTGCTGTCGCCCCAGTATCACCTCAGCAGCCCAGCAAAGACACGATGGTGAACTGTTCAACTGCATCAGCACTCAGATATTGTTTTACATTCATCTTTTTTTATTTAAAGGCACAAAGACAAAAAAAATGTAAAAGAATGAAAGGATTCACAGCTGTTTTTGGATGGAGTGAGCATCCAGCAAAGTTTGCTGGAGAGAATAAACTTCTTCTCACCCATTGAACAACTTTTAATCCTAGGATGATGACGCAATTACAATGTTGAATTTAGTGAAAGGAACAGTCCAAACCTGCAATGTGCAGCCACAACTACAAACTTGAGCAGGCAGGTGATTTAGTAACAATCTTCACGTGTAGAGCATGGACTGATTAAGTGGACGAATGTGAGATGTGCATCATTAGTCTGACTCCAAAATATAAAATATTCTGGTTGAATTCCTGTTTTACTGTTTTGAATTCCTGTTTTTAATCACAAGTAATCATCTCATAGCAGACCTGGACCACAAAAGAGCATTTAAACACTCTCTGTATGGTGCCGGTCTGATAAGTCTCTTTCAACTTCCTCTACTTCAGCAGAGAACATGGCACATAACAATTACTACTTTAGTCTTGGGAGGACACTGGATCATGAATTAATATTGGAGTTTGATGTCTCCAACACGACATCATCAGTTTTTAGCAACTTTGATCTGTTTTCTCATTCTTTGTGCTCATTTTTTGTTCCTTCATGCTTTTTCCTTTATTTCTCAGATTTGCTCAATGCATGCTGTGAGCAAAAAGCCCAGATAAAACTGAAAAGAAACATAACGATAATGATGTATGCCCTTAATAACTCTGCAACCTGAAAAACGTGTGGAATAATCACGCTTCCTTGCACAAAGGACTCGCTGATTTAGATTTTCAATAAGCATTCGTTTTTTTCTTTTCCCCCCCAAATCCAATTTACATTTCCACAGACGCGTCCTGCCAAATCAAAACCTTAATTTGTGCAAAATCAAGCAGTTGCTCTGGAAACTTGCTGCGAAGCCAAGCACTGGTAGGAGTCTAGATAATAACTACAGCTACTGCCGTTCTCGTTCGGGTAGGAGCGCAAAGGAAGAAGTGGCATGCGTACAGTTAACTGTGCTCTAATGAGGCTCTGTGTGTAACTGAGATCACAGCTAGCCAAGTGCTGTGGTGTCACCAAGCTGACCTGAGCAATTAGCCCTCTGGGAAGGAGGGAAAAGAGCAGGAGAGAGCACAAGAGCAAGACTTTACCTAAAAACCAAGTCCAACAGCATCCTGAAGCTAAATTGCTCATCTGTGGAGAATAAACAACATCACAAATGTCTTGTAAATCTTCACCTCTCTTCTATTTTTAATATTCTTTGTTCACTGTAATTGTGACAAAAAGAATAAAGATGTGGTTCTGTGCCGTCTTAATAAGCTCGACTTTCTGGTGAAGCAGGGAGTCAGTGGGTGGCAGAGAATGTGAGAAGGGTGTTTGCTGCTAAGGTACAGTAAGCATTATAGGGAGGGAAAAATATATCTATATATCCACCCAGCATATACAGGTTCGTCTTCTTCTTCTTTGCGACAAACAGCAGGTCAGCCGATCAGGTGGCAGTATCTCCATATATTAAGGTTCGAATCAGTTTAAATCAAGAGTTGAGTTCGAGGTTTAACTGTATAGGAGATACAGGGTTAGTTGCCAAAATCAGTATTTTTACAAAAACGTTATTTTCCATCTTGTTGATTTTAACAATTAAAAGCATTATGCTTTAAAACTGAACACCTAAACTAACATAAAAGAGAACAACAAGATACTTTTGATGCTCTATAGAAAAGAGGAGGCAGCAGGTGGTATAGAGCAAATGGAAAAACAGGCTGATTTGCCTTGAAGAGTCAAAACACAAAGAAAGAGTGTAAAAAAGAAAGACTCAGGAACAAAGTGAATTAAATGAGCATGTCACAAGGAAGAGAGCTTGCCAAATTTCCATCCGTTCTAGACAATGAATGCAAAAGACGCCAAGTAAGAAAACAGACCAGAAAGAAAGAAAGATGAGAGAACAGAAGAGAGACGGATTGGTGAGGCAAAGCTCCTGCGAGAGCGCGGCTCGGCTGGGGCGGAGTAAGGAGCTTAGGAATATATGGACCAAGTGCAGCTTCGTTCAGAGGCACAGAGAGAACAGTTAATCAGCCAAGCAGAAATGTTATCACAGTAATTAGATTGCTCTGCATGTATTTGGAGAAGAGCACACTTATCTCAGCGGAGCTTCCTGTAAAGAAAAAGACGGAGACTGAGAATGGGCTGAAAGAAGCAAAAAAAAAAAAAATTTAAAAAAAGGAGAGTCAGACATACAGAGAAGCAGAGACTACCACAACAGAGAGCTGTGATGTAACAGCGCCTTCTCCTGTACTGGCAACGTGCCGCTCGGAAACTATTTCAAGCTCCAAATAGACGGAATGACATTCCCTTTTTAATATTGGTGCGATTTCCGTGTTGAACCGAGGATCGGGCTACACGAGGAATGTCGGCCCCAACAACAAGGTCACGAAAGGCCTCTGCAAGCCGGCTTTGACTGACAACAACACAAGCAAGTCTGCACCTCTTTAAAAAGAAGCCTGATCTTTGCTTGATAATGCAGAGCCGCCAGCAAGTTCCCTCCCCACAAGGCATAATTAAACCTATTCATCTGAATTCCTCTCCATATGCACCGGCAATTGGACCCAAATCGGCTTCCTTTAATAGATATGAGCTTTGGCAAGGAGGGGGAGAAAAAGAGAAACTGCAGCTGGATCCACCCGATGCTAATTGTAGATAAAAAAGCTTCACTTAGACGATATTAATAATGTAGAGATCTAAGAAGGCAGATGGGAGTAGAAGATATATCTGCTGGTTTTTATCTTACCATCTAAAAAAATAGAGGGAAAACTGACTTGGAAAATTAGACTAAACACGTTCAGATATATACGCTTTCTCTATGTGAACATGTTTTGCCTAATTTCCATTGCCAAAGAAGCTCTGGTGTAGCCAAAATCATAATCACAGACAGGGGAAGGCAATCATTTTAATATAGACTCTAAATTAGTCTAATTTAACGCCTACAGGAGAGAAGATTGAGGCAGACAGGTATGAATGCACAGCAAGTTGTTCCCAGGGGAACTGGAGGCGGATATGGAGCGCTTGTCTTAATCAACGCCTGGCCAGTCCCTGGAGAATAGATACTTCAGTCAGACAAAAGAAGCGATAAAAGAATAAGACGCAAAGAAGTGGGGAAGAGGGATGTGGAGAGCCCTGGTTCTTACATATTTTTCACAGTAAAGTTCTCTATTTTTCCAAATTTCAAGACATTTCAGTTGTTTTTGAGCCCATTTTCAGACTAAATACATAATTTTACGGCAAATTTCTGAAAAACAACAGCAGGTGGCTGGATGGATAAAAACAAAACAATATGCGGATGAATGGAGGGCTGAATCTTTTAGACAACGAGGTGGACAAATAGTTTTCTAAGCAGTTTTCATTTCTCACTCCTACTTTGGAAAATATCAAATCAAATTCCATACAAGAATTTTTCAGAACTATTATCCGGGCCATTACATTCCTATGCAATTCTCATCTCCCTACAGGACTCTCTCTGGGATTTCTCCCATTGAGCTGGATTCATTTCAACCAGGTCAATCAGTCAAAAGAAGGGGAAGCTGTGAACGATGACATCCATTTTCTGCACCGTTTTAGAGTTGTAGTCAGCTTGTCAGTTTTAGCAACGGCAGCAGAGGAAATGGACGAAGCCTTTCAGCGCATGCTCACCAAATATTGAGTAATTAAAATTCAATCAACAGGAATGTTCAATACATTTTATCACTGGCAAGGATGTTCATCTCGGCACTTCTCTCTTTTACCTAAACGTCAGCAATTGGGTGAAATCAAATGTAATTGTTTAACATTTCAACAGAGTCCCCGGCTCCAGGAAACAATCATGTCTCTCTAGCTCAAGGTCCAGAACCCAGTATGGAGCAAAATGTAGAACAAGAAGTTGATTTTTACCAGGAAGCCTGGAAATGTCTGGTGAAATAAATTCCCTCTTTAATGGTTTGCATTTTGATGTGCAGGATATATGAGCAACAACACATAAAATCCTGTCCTCCTGAAGCAATTTGTCTTTCCATTTCCATCCTCACATCTACCAGGGGAACTGTTAATATTTAACAAGGCCACTGGGTTATACGTCTCATACTCCCACTTTAGTTGTGTGCGTTTTACCTCACATGTATGGACTGTAAATAGTCAGCAAAAACGAGCTCTGACATTTCTCCTACATGAATGAGCCTCTGGTCAAAGCTGTTCTTCTATGTCCAGATTTGAGGACACAAGTTGAGAGGAAACTGGTGATCATCAAGTTTCCTTCAGTAATTCTTGATGCAGCACAGTCACAGGGAAGTGGGGCAAACGGATTGCTCAGAAGGTTTGGTTTGTGACAATGTGAAACAGTTTTGGTCGATAACTGAATCCAATCTACTGCACTTTCAGGTAAGAAAACACACTAAGATAGATTGGTCTCATTACATTTGGACTTTTTATGCAAACAGACATTAGAAAAAAATGTGACTGTGCTACCCCTCAGACTCTGAAACCCTGTTATTAGTGCCAGTGACGGCAAAAACATATTATCAGCACTTTCTTTGCAAGACACCTTCATGCAGCTTTCCAAAGTTTAAAGTTTCTAACCTTTTTTCCAGCTGTAGACTGGTTAAAAGGTAGCGTGGCTCCAGACATGGAAAAGGTTAGCCTCCTGGCTTTTCCCAGTGAGACACACATCTTTGGACAAGACTCACTTAACCTTCTCTGTCTGGACAGCAGAGGTCATGCTCTGGATGCATTTCAGGGGCAGGAAGAAAGACAGAACATACGTCTGTTCTTGCATGTGTCCGTCATTAGCAGACATAAAATTAGAGAGGAAATCCATCCATCACACATGGCAAGAAGACAGCTGGTTGCGACGGAACCAATACCAGAGGTGTAATCACTTCCTGGCGCCTCTTTTTGCAATGAGTGAACATGTCCTGGTGGATAGGTTCGGCCACATGCTAATTGGTTGCAACTGTTTCCTGTGGCCACATGAATCCTTCTTGCTGGCCTCGGAAAGCCGTCCAGCCGTTACGGATGTGTCTGCGCTTCGAACGGTCCGTCCCTCGGGGTCGACTCAAATGTCACGACTCCTCGGCGGGGAGGTGATGGATCGTAAAACTGATCGCCGCAAATGGAAGGCCCTCGTCTCTCCGTCTCATTTGATAATTACAGTAAGGGCAATAACTCACAGTACAGATACGGTTATTGTGTTCCTCAGAGCAATGCTGCAAGTTTGCTCAACTGAGAAACGGGTAACTTAAGGAAAACCTCCTACAGGTATCAAGAAGGAAGAAATTACAGTATTAAAACAAAAAAATAATAAATAAAAATGCCTAGAGGAAGAAGATTTGTGTAGAGAAGCTCAAGCAACAGAGAGTAGAGGGTTGTTGTGACTGCCCCCTTTATCAGCTGATATATATGCATGAGGATTTCCTCATCATCTTCACCGTCAATTCCCCCGTCCTTCTGATTTTTGACTGACAGGCCACATCAGCGCCAATAAACCTGCACATCATTTCAGGAGAGCTGCCCAACGCGTTGAACGGGCAAAGGAGGGGTGGGAAAGGAAAAAAATAAATAAAAAAAGTTAATTTGTTTTCCGGCGGCTGCTGACAGTGATAGCGGCTGTGTCTGTGCGCCGCCGCAGCAAAGTTGTAAATTAGAATTGTGCCTCAATGGTGAGCGCAGGAAGCTGCTTCTGCTGCGTAAAAGCTCATTTTCATCCACGGCTTAAAAATAAATAAATAAATAAATACTTGGAAGGTTTTTATATTCAAGGCATTGGGAGTCTTGCAGGAAGAAAAAGTCTGCAGAAATCTGAATTATGGCAAGCAAAAGGAAACGGGGGCCATTTTATTCTGCAATGAAGGGTGATTCATGCCTCGCTGATAACAGTTTCTCAACATTATGCAGCAATTTTGAGGCAGAGTGAACGAGTTAGGGAATTTACTGCCATAAACTACGACAAACCTGGAGGGCTTGGAATAACAGAGACAGTTATTGACCAAAGGAAGAGCTGTGTCTGCATTCTGGATTAGTCATCTATCCAGATTGTTTTGTTTGCAGACAGGATCTTAAAAAACACGAGACAATGTAGTGGTGTGTGCATGAGCCACGACGTCTGGGTGATGCAGATTGGTGCATCATTTGTTGTACTCTTGGTTATTATGCAAGATAAAATTAGCATTTTGTAGGTGTTGAGCAGAAAAAGAAAACACTTTTTCTGCAGGACTTTTATCTTTTGAGCTCATCGTCGTCGACGACTTCAAAATTGTGCTCTTAAACTGCAAAGTCAGCGTTTTTACCATTAATCTCAAAATGCGACTGATATGCAAATCCTTGTCCAAACTCAGTCAAGCTTTATGATTTTCTTGACTCACATTGCATCGCACAGACAACATAGGTTAAATAAATTACTTGTGTGACCTTATGCACAGTATATCCTAACATTCACATCTAAACCCAACTGAAATAAAGATTTGATTACAACCATTTGTGAGATATTCACAATTGATGCTTGTATTTCAAATATTCTTCTCAGCAGGGAGACTATTTACCCTAAGCCTCCACTTGAAGCCTAAAGAATATGTATTTAAGGCAGCCATGATTAGTGAGCCATCTTGCATGCATTATTTAGAAAAGAGAGATGAAGAGTAATGCACAACAGATAGATTTGCCCTGTGGGATGCATCTACATATATAACCTTGTGCATATTTCACGCCACACCTACATGAGTAAATCTCTCGTTGAAGCCTCCACTTCATATCAGCACAGCTAGGAGTCCTTAATGTCGGCTCGAAGAAATCCACCTGCAGAGTTTTAACCAGCTGCAGGATTAGAACCTGCCTCCCTGATTTTGCCCCCATTAGAGCTTAAAGTCACTGTTAATACTTTCTCACAAACATGTCAGAGGGATTTTGATATGCCTACTGACACAGGTGACAACCACGGTTCATGCAAAGATTTGTCTGCTTGCAATCCTCTCATTTTTTTTTTTTTCCTTTTATCTGTGACACTTTCTTGGCCTGGGTTAGTCATCCAAGGTAAAGTTTTGCAAAAGCTGTGTGTCTTGTTCCATAGGATAAAGGGAAGTAACGTCAACAGCATTTCAGAAAGAGACAAATATTTTGGTGGAGATGATCTGGAGCTGCTTAAGAACCTGAGAGATGAACTCTGTTCTCTTAAGTTCATGCAAAACAGCTAAGTATAGAAGTTTTGGAGGTGTTAGTCATGTAATTCATTAGTATTATTCCATCATGAGCACTCTAATTTTTTAATAAAATTATTTTTTTCTCACAATTGTAAGACATGCTTTTAGAATTGTGAATTTATTCTGCTAATATTTTGACAACTTTCTTGTAATTAAACAAAAATTGTCATTAGCTGTTTCTAATACTCCTTTGTTCAATGAACATATAACATGAAGAACAAGGTGATGGAAGATGAAAACCCAGTTTAAAGGGAGAAGACTCATCATAAAGTTAGCACTGAAAGGTCAAGAGCTCATAGAGAGAAAATGAGTTCACAATAACAGCAGTAATCCATCAGAAATCATCCAACAGTGGGACTCTCTTATTTGACGTTGAGACTTTAGTTCTGCACCGCGTGGCCCACCAGTGACAACCTTTCAACCCCGCACTTTCTGCAACTAAGCGATAGAATGAGAGCGGAACGGATGGCGCTAATTGGCTTGCTTCCCTGTCGGATTTCTGCAGCGCGGCAAACAGGGAGCAGCAGCAGCAGGAGGAGGGTGAAAGGTAGAGGAGATATATGCGACGCCGCATTTGGATTTGTAAACAGCATATCAGGATGCTAAGCTTTCATGTCCCGTAAACTGGTTAAGAGGCGCTGATAGTGACGGTGCTACAATGATCCTCCGTGGGACAGATTGAGAGACGGGATGTGGGACAGACGGGATATGTCAGTGTCTCCGTGGGGAGACACACCCAGCGATGTGTAAACACAGCAAACTGTGGAAAACATCTCTGACAGTCAGTTGGGAGCAAAACGCATCTGATGGCATCCTTCACATTCTGTTAGAAGAACATCATAGCATGCTAGAGTTAATACCATGATTAACTTCCTTGAGACAGAGAAGTCCCACTTTCTCCTGAGAAGCAGATGGAAGTGCCATAAATTTCTATTTTTCAGTGGATGACCCGGTCAGCCAGTCTTTTCCCACAGTGACGTTGAGAGAAAACAGAAGAGCAGTCAGAGCTTTGGCGGCAGCGACGCGGCCCGAGGCGGCGTTCTCGGCAAAGGCTTGGACTCCGTCTGCTGAATGCAGACAAGACAAGCGGTCGGACCCCAAGTCTTAAGGGCGCTGCCGTTTGTCTCGGCTTGTTTGGGAATCAGGGAGACGAGCTTTCAGTGAGGAAGTGGAGAAGGCAGATATGACGCCGCCTCTGCTATGAAGGAAAAAGATTCAAATGTGCCTCACAAAACAGTGTTTCTGCCGGGATTCACTGATAGTTAGCTGAATTCAT
This sequence comes from Poeciliopsis prolifica, assembly GCF_027474105.1. Lineage (NCBI taxonomy): Eukaryota > Metazoa > Chordata > Actinopteri > Cyprinodontiformes > Poeciliidae > Poeciliopsis > Poeciliopsis prolifica. The sequence continues at coordinate 319,699 of NW_026562430.1, forward strand.
CTTCTCATCACTTCTGAATTGAAAAAAAAGAACAGTTTGAGAAGCATGATGTTGCAATGGGAATCTTGTGTTCAGAGATAGTTTGAAATTAATGGTGTGAAACTTATTTTTTCTTCCACAAGGTTTGCACCACTTTGTGTTGATCTTCAACATAAAATCCTTAGAAAACACAAAGTTTTTGATCCGACCATGAAAACACTGAGACTTTTGCAGGATCCATTAGTATTAGCTGACTCTCAAATATGTGACAACATTAACATATAATTTCAACATCAGATAATTCTATCACTCATGCTCCTTCGCAGACTTTTGTGATGTATGACCAAAAAAAAAATCCAGATGAAAGCTCCCTCTGTTCAGCCTCATTCATCTCCCAGCAACAGCTAGATGACAGCGACGAGTCAGTCCGATTGAACACGACCGATGTAAAAGACGTTTGACTTTGTAAAGCCATCAGCCATCACAACGCATCTTCCTCCGTTTCCTTTACCTGCATTCGGACACTTTGATTATGCAAGCAGGTGAAATCACGTGAAACGACAAAAAAAAAAAAAGAAACAATAGAAGAAACTGCTACAAAAATAAGAAACTTCCAAAGGTCACCTCACACGCAGCCGTTTGTAGCTCGCGCCTCAAATAATTGAGCGGCTAAACTAAATATTTGCAGCAGCTGAAAGGACAGAGCCGACTTCCAGCGTTTGCAGAGCAAGCTGGCGCTCCACACACTTCCATTGCTGAGGTAAATTGAGGTCATATGTGCATAATTTGCCCTTTTCCTAATGCTGCAATTGCAGTAAGAAACCATTTGAGAGCAGCAATCAGATTGCACAGAGTAATGCTCTGGCTAATTAAGTCATATTTCTAGTTCAATAACAATCTAGTTGTGAGAAAAAGGCCAGGCAGAGAGAGGGGAAGCTGGAAGCTTATACCTCACTCGGCCTGTCGTTGAGTTAGAGAAGCAGTCTGGGCTTCAGCATTCAGGCTGTTGTGATATACTCAACTCAACTGATATATTTTCATTGATAAAACATGAATGTACGCCACAAATTTTACGGTATGCATTCAGGGATTTCCAACTGAACACCATCTGTTACCTTCCATATATTTGTCTGTTTCTGCCGCAGATAAACGACAGAAGTAATAAGTTCAAATGTTTCAGATGCCAAAAAACAAACAAACAAACAAACAAACAAAAAATAGATAAAATATCAGGTAAGAATCCTGCGAGTCCTTCATATTGCCCTTCCTGTTCCCGTTCCCGGCCTCGACGGACAAACATCTCCTCCATTACCGAACCCTGACACTGTGGCCGATTGGATTCTTATCAGCCATCTGTAGTTCGACGCTCAGGCCGCGCTATCTCTCGTCACAGCCTAATTGAATCCCGAGTGTTAGAAGTGTGGTGATACACTGACCGCAGCGTGTCACTGCCAATAGATAAGGGCTGCGGCTGGAGGATTGGATCACCACAAATCAGGATGGGGACAGGCTGATAAAGGGGTGACGAGCATTTTGGGGTTGTCACCATCTCACTGGGACTTAATAATGGATCCTCTCCATTACTGAGGAGGTTGTGTTCATATCCAATCACCCAATATCCCATAATCCTGTCTGCTCAGTGGGGTAATTTGCTGAAAGTTAACCAAGGGGAAAGTACACCAACACGGTGGAACTCCTTTGATTTCCATTTCAAAGATTTCCTACCTTAAGAGGTTAAATCCTTTCTTCTTAGTCTTCTTCTCTGGTTCATCCACTGAGTCCTCTGATTTCTTCTTTAACTTGTTCTTCTTCTCCTTCCTTTTTCCCTTGGTTTTCTTCTTCTTCTTGCCCCCGTCGTCCGCGTCCAGTTCCTGACGGGAGGAGGTGCTGGCGGGCGTCTCGTGGCCGGAGCTGTCGTCCGACACGTCGTCATCTGAGGGCAGCAAACAGTCAGAGAGGTGAATCTGGTACAATAGTTGTAAGTTTAGTCAGGAGTGAGTGGAAATCTACAAACAAACAAAGAATAAATCCGATGGCGGCACATTAGTACCAAGAACAATTCCACTAAAATAAAACTTAAGGAAGAATTTATTTAATTTAAACTTAATTAGGATTTTGGAGCTTCTTGTCCTCATAACATGCCAGGAAGAATTTTTTTTTCTTCCTTACCATCACAAATGCAAAACCCTTGAGGTTCTACATCGTACTGGGACTGCAACTGGAATCGTACAGTTTGAGAACACAATTGATCATTTAAACTAAAAAACACTCCAGGTGTGTTTGGAAGGATGAACTTGTGGGAAAAACATCCCATGCTAACCACCACTAGAAAAGTTAAAGGGGATTAATTTCTCTCCTACTGGCAAAAAACGAGGTTTGTAAAATTGAGAGCAAGTGTACCAATAATTGCCACAAGTGTTAATTTCTTATTCCACACTGCGTAAAAGTAATCAAGTTAAACATTCAATCTTTTTCATTTTTTCATGGTGAGATAATGCTACTGGAATAAAAGAGTTTCAAAGGGAAATGCATGATCTGAAGCATCAGAAACAAGATTTTGTGAGATTTTCTCAGGTCAGCAACTGATGACAAATCTAAACTGAATATTTCCTGTTAGTTTAAAAGTGCTCCATTTGAATCACTGAAAGAATTTACACCAAGATCAGGTTTCTGCACGGCGAGGTGGTGATGCATTAAAAAAAACGTCCTCTGAGATATAAAGTCACTCTTTTCTAAATTGCTGAGTGGATAAAATCATGTAGCATTTCATTAAGGTACTTAGGCTAAGGAGTGTGTCGTCTTTTGGCAGGCCTCTGGCTCTTCCGAGTGCCAGTGTGTTAAAAAGCTTCAGGGATGAGTATCAGAGCATGGTTGGTAATTTAAAGTAGATTCAATGCCTCAAAAAAGAAAAAAAGTTTTTGTTGTAGCAGCAGAAACTTTCTGAGCAGCTCTTAGTCGTTTTTATTACCGTCTTCAGAGGGTCCGTCGTAGGATTTGTCGATAGCGATGCGGAAGCTCTGGTTGCACGCTCGACCCCGGACGACGTGCGGCCGCGGCCGGTGGAACGGGACCTGAGCCAGCCTCTGGCTCTGCTGCGCCTCGGACACGGCCGTCTGGAGGCTCTCCAAGGAACTGGACTTCACCAGGCCGAGGGTGGGACCCAGCGCTCCTCCAAAATGGGACTCTTCGTAACAAAACAGACAACAACGCTTACTTTTATGAACATTTGCTAAATCTACCATCTACTGACAGAAAGAAGCAAAACTCCATTTGCTGCATGTTTACAACAACTCCTACCAGGACACATAAAGACAGTTACAAAGTCAGTCTTCTGTCACGATCATCATTCCTAGGATTGACAAACTGATGTTCCAGCAACATCTAGAGAAATATGTCTGTGTGGTTATCTTTATCAAAAAAAAGTCAGATTGATCAGAAAGTGAGTTCTCGATTCAGCTTCTACGCACCACAAATCTGGAACAAACATCCAGAAAACAACAAAACAGCCAAAACACTGAGTTCCTTTAAATCCAGACTAAATACCCACCTTCTTGGAGTTGCTTTTGATCAGTAATAAATGAAACATTAATCAACATATTTGATGTATATTTGCTTGATGATTTTCATGAAGGCATTGCTAAATGTTATATTTGTTTTGGCTCGATGTTTTTATGATTTTACGTACTTTGAACGGCCTTGTTGCTGAAAAACAATACAAATAAACCTGACTTGAATTGAAATGGATGTATAATCACTTGCAATGCTCTGAGAGGGAAGCAAATATTCAAATTTCAGTGGCTGCAAATGTAATTTTTAGTGGGCTAATGCAATTATGATGATCCCCTCCATAACTCTGGATGAACTTAAATAAAGATATTGTAAATATTCAGATATAAATAAGCTGTATTGAAGCATTTAATGGTGCCGGGAATCCCCCAAGGCCAATGTCCTTTAATGTTTTACCCAATTCCCACAACTAAAGCAAAAGATGACTGGAATGAAGAGATGGAGAAAAGCCTGGCTGATGGATGGGGGAGGAAGTTTTGCTCTGAATTAGTAATACAGCCTCGACTAAAATGAGATGGAATAATCTTATTGGGATCACAAGCTTTTAGCAAAATCTAGCCAACTGCTTACAAAACAATACATTTGTACACATCTCCCAGAGTTATATTTCCTTATTTAATTAAAGGGCATGTGCATTAAACCCTCTAAAAATGAATGCTGCCTACAATTCAATTTGGAGAAAGTTTACTTTCCATAAGAACTGTGGAGAATATATTTCAGCAGGAGTGGAAAAGGGTACTTTAATAATTCAGTGTAATTAATCTCTCAGACACGCCGAGGTTACACTCTTGGTTTAAAGGCTATATTTCAGACTCAAATATAATCAAGACCAAATGCTCTTATTGCAATATTTGAAATCACGCCCAAAACACAACATAATGTTATGCAATTAGATTTTCTCGTCTTGCAGTAGCTGTTCAGCGCCAAAGTAGAATATTAATGAGGCAGAGTAAAAGTTTATTGTTATTTTTTAAATTCTTGAATCATCAAGGACTTCATATGAGAAACAAACGTTTTTATTTTTCTGAACACGTATTTGCTTCAACATCCTTTAGGAAATGACACTGCAGCCTTCTACATTTATTCTTGCTGAATATTTCATACATTTATGTCACAAATATGATGTAAATTAAAAAGGTGGTTTAAATTCGGATTAAAAAGGCAAAAATTAAAGGTAAAAATTAATGATATTTCTATATAATTAAGATAACAGTATGGATGAGAGAAAATCCCCAATAAATTTAAACTTCTGCATTAAACTGATTAATTTTTGATGGAGTAAACTCAATAATTGAGCTCATTCGTGCAAAAAATTAAATAAACAAATTTCAACTTAAGTTTAAATTTCTTTCATAGTAAAGTAAAAAAAATTAAGAAAAAAAATCTGACCTGACAGGAAAAGTCATGAAACATAAGCAAAGAATTCAAATGTCTCTCCATAAATTAGAATATCATCAAAATTTACATCAATATTCAAGTTTTCTAAGTTTCCCTGAAGTAAATGAACTTTTTGGGAACATTTTACTTTACTGAGAGGCAACCGGAGGGAAATAAACTGCACTATAACTGTACTCAGGTGTGGCCTCCATGAAGGCGGATTCAGCCAGGAGACAAGTCACCCAGATACAAAGAAAGGAGATAACAGAGAAAAGAAAGTAAATGTCAAGAAGAAGATGCTGCTGTCAAAGAGGCATTCTGACATTCATGCTCTGGCAGAAATTGAAGGACAGCTGGGGAAGAAGGAAGCCCTCCAACAAAGAGAAGCAACAAATTCATCTCAGCTGTACAGAACGGGAGCCGCTTTTTTCGCTCTCTTTCTTAGGAAAGACTTCTTTGGATCATGGCACTCACTTCTAAAGCCTTTTTTGTCATTTTAGATGCTTCCTAAATCTTGGAAGTCGAGCCAAAAAAGGGGGGGAAGTGAAACTGAAGCGGCGATGGAGTCAAAGGAGGAGGCAAAGTAAGCGAAGCGTTGCTGCCTTTTAAGTCCCAAATTGACTTTCTGAGAGGAAGTGGGATTTATGGGGAATAAGGGGTTATAAATAGAGAGGCGGGAGCGCTCAGGAATAAAACGCTCAATTTGAGAGACAGGATTTGTGTCACAAATGTAATTACGGCTGTCCAGCTCACAGCCTGATAGAATTAAGCTCCTTGCCAGTGCACTGCGCCACTATACGGGGAAGCTGTGTGTGTCTGAGCATGTGGGCGGGTGTGTATTTATTACCAAAATGTGAGAATTTTTATCCAAGTCAGTGGGTTTGGGGGCAAAATATTCACAACACTGCTTCTATGAGATAGTGGTGTGTGTCCTTGACCGCCTTAGATGAAATAGAAGAAATATGAGAGCAATTCACTTTCGCTGGAGCGTGTTTGCGTGGCACTCATTCCACGCATGTCAGGCGGCTGCGGCTGGAGGTAAATGAATGATGAGGGTTTAATAGGACGGATGGGACGAGAGGAGAGAGAGGTGGCTATCATCGCCAGCTCGATCCAATGGAGGGTGAAATCGGCGTTTATCACATATCGGCGCCCGCCGTGCCAGCAGATGCTCTCTAGGATCCGTTCGCATTACGTCTGCCTGATTGCCGCCGGTTCAAGCGGGTGCACATATCAGACAAACAACTTAACAGCCAAATCATAAAAAAAAGCAGAGAAAACGAGTCGGGCTGATGGGCGATGTCCTTCACAGACGTAAGGCTTCTCAAGCTGAGATTGCGCAGCAGCGTCACGATCTCACTTTGTTAATCCGCTTTTAGAAGCAACTGTTTCAGGAAAAAAATCACATTCAAAACCGAGCAACGAAAGATGCTCTTGTTCTAGTCCAAATGGTTCGTTTATGATTTATCCCAGAGAACAAGATGCTGAACTGAAACAAAAAATGTATAAATAAAACGCCTGCTAAAATTCTGGCTGTGTACACACACTTAGCATCACATTTTGATCCGCATGGATCAAACTTCTGCATTAAACTGAATGTTGCACACTGGATGTTGGCAAGCACTGCTAATCTACCCCATTTTTTTTGCTGCTCCTCTTCACATCTCTGTCTGGACGTATTGTTAGAAATGTTAGATGTTATATTGTTGCATTTTATGGATTATTTAAACTTTTAAGATGTTAATCACCTACTCTTGTAAAAACAATACCTTGTTTCTACAGTGTTTAACTCCGATAGTTAAAAAAAAGTTTTCCAGACTTTGCTGACAAGAAGGACAGTTAATGTGTTTTTAGCTGCTTTACATCTGATTTGCATTTAATCAGAGTAATAAGTGATTATTTCAGCTACTGCTGCTTTTTGTTTATCACTGACCTTTGACATCAACCACATTACCAGTGCATCACTAGCCTACAGTTGAACAATCCTGATTAATAAAGTGGCCACTGAGAAAATGCGTAATATTTTTAATTCATGACCTTACATTGTCTCCACTACCAGATGTTCTCTTGGGATTAGCAGTTTTGAAACAAACTTATATCACAATAAAAGCAAACTATAGTAAAGATAGGTAAAAAAGCTACTGTAAACCCACACAATCGAACGTCCACCTGAGCATATTCCCAATTCGCACGCATCACATAGTGAAATGTGTGACTTCTCTGGAGGTTGGATGCTGTCATGCTTGTATTAGCAGACAGAAGTGAAGTCTTTGCCTAGAGTGTAGCCGCAGGGTCTTTCTTCACTGAGAGGGACTGATAGGACTAATGCAACACCATCATGCTGCTTTGTTCAAGAAACAGATCCTCTTTTAAAAGAGAGTGACACACCTGTAGGACAATATATGCTGGTACAACTTCCTCTGAAGTAATGAACCACTCAGGTCCAACTGGTTGTAATGACAAGATATCTATGTAGAAATTTCAAAAGGGGCATCCTGGGTTATGTCTAAGGTGAAACAAAGTCCTCTGCAGTAAATAAGCTCCTAAAGGGAGGTACCAAAAGATTACATACACGGAAAAAGAAATCAAAAAACATTGCACTTCATAAAACAGGTGGCATCATGAGGAAAGAACATTATCCGCAAAGCCTACAAACCCGACTAAGTTCTGTTATGACGAATGAACCGAAACTCCAGCAAACTATTAAAAGATGTGAAAGGAAACATGTTTGAGCCAATTTGTTCAGTTCAAAAAGAAAATTATACCTCATAAGAAAATGTATCAAAATATTTGACTTGCTCCCTATTATCCAAATACAAACTAGTCTTCAAATTTTCTTCTTTGACCAAAATATTTGGTAAAAAAAAAAGAAATAATAATCTTGAAATCATGCTTTTAGTCTGAATTAAATAACTAAATATAATTGTCATGGTACTTCAGGAAATCACTCTTATATCAAGTTAGCGCCAAGAAATATACACAGACTCCGTTCCCAGAGTCCCAGCAGCATCTTAATACACATTTCTGATGGATTACAATGGCTCCACACCATGCAGCAAACTGCAGACAGGTTGCCACAGTTACAAAGAAAAGTGTCCCCTCCATTAAAACTAGTGGATGTAGCCAACAGGAGGCTGCATCCAACAATAGGGGCTGTAGCTCTTTAAAATAGATGCAGGGAGCCGGCACATGTTCCTAGCATGCTTACAGAAGCACACACACTTTTCAATCTCACACCTAATCTCAAGTTCAGCCAATAAAATGTGAAGTCGATGTTCAGGAAAGCGGTGAAACACGCCCCGATCGGGATGTGACTGAAAGCAACATACTGATAAACACTTGCAAATGCTTTAAGTGTTTATTTCATTTCCAACCTAATAGGTTTATTTTAAACAAAATCGTCCATACATAAAGAATGAGATAAGGTCATAAAACATGCAGGCACACATTCAAACAAGCATCTGCTCCTACAAGGGACTATTTTTAAAACTATTATGCTTAAATTGATCATGCTATTATATATAAAAGCTTTTTTTTATCACTTTGAGTGACAGTAAGAAAAATCCAAGATATCACCTGCCATATCCCTTAAATGTTGAGGCGAAGCAAATCTCATCTAATCACCCGACAAACCCGACTTCAAATCAAATTGCTTTATACAGCCGTACAGCTTGTAAAGGCAAATCTAATTCATGTTATGGCCAATCAAAACTCTCCTCCACTTAAAGGCCAGTTCAATCATTAAGCTTTCCTCCCGTCACTCTGTGAATGCACTCAGCTACATCAGAGGCCGATGCAGGAGCTGCATGTAGGCGTTGCTTCTGCAGTAATTGTGTAAAGCTGTTTAGATGTACGAGGGAATGCGAACATATGGGCTGTATGTATTCACCTTCGACCCAGATGAATGGCTCTAATAACTGGAGGGAACTTTAAAGGCCATTTCATAATTACTGCCTACCTTCGGTGGGTTTTACGGCATGGTTGAGGGGTGGGCTGAAGTATGCAGAAGGTGGCATGAGCCATTTGTGGATGCTTGGTGGAAAATACATGGTGCACAAAGGAGAAGTGAAGTGTGCAGCCCAGATTAATGCAAAGGGCTTTTCTATGAAATTGCAGGAGCCAACATGAACTATATCTAAACACTGAAACAGGAAAAGCTACAATTATTTAGGCAAAGGACTTCATAACCAGTGAAGATTTCGCTACCTGTAGATTTCTGACAGTTGAATAGTAATTATTGATATTGCTTGAAATCAACACAACCACATCAGAGGCAAAGCAGGGACATGACAGCAGGTAAATAGTAAATATTCTAATTAGTGATCACAGAATCGGTGCAAACATTTCGCTGCATGCTTACTTGATCCACACAGAACAATATGACCTTATTTCTGCTGGCTATTCATTGGATTTTTGTTTTTTAAAAATACAGGAAAACACACAGAAGTGCAGAAACGACCAGCATGCATGAAGCTGTGTGCATATTGGGAGCATCGGTGGGCAAGGAGGTGGGCGTTTCAGCTGGAAGAGCCCCCAGGTGTGTTGTAAGAGGGCTAGCTTGCTGCCTGCTGAGATGTTAGCACCTGAGGAAGAGAACCGGAGGAGAGAACGAAGAAAGAGCTGTTCACAGGGCTCACTACACACACGCACTCATAAAAATGTTGGGAAATGCTGCACTGGCTATGACTCGGTGGAGGAAGCTCCGAGACTGGAGCATGTTCGCCATAATCACATAAGACTGGAACAGATACAGCTGCAACAGAGCAGGGAGGAAAATAGAGGGGGGTTCTGGAGTTCTGGGGGGCGGGGTCCTAAAAAAAGAATCAGTCTGCCTGGAGAAAAGGAACCAAAGCGAGAATAAAGAGAATTGGATGTAGAACAGAGAGGAGGATAAAACGGGAGACAGATGAATGGTGTTTGGGGATTGAAACGCAGGGAGACCAGTGGGAAGATGTGAAAAAACACTGAAAGTAGAGAGAGAAATTAAGCTCAAAGCGCTATTGACGACAGCTGAAGAAAGCGATGGAGAGAACGGTGAAATGAGAAGAAAGAGAGGGAGAGTTGGAGGAGCGAAGCGCACCCCGGAGCAGGTTGAGCCCGAGAGGAGAAAAAAGGTTTTAGCCAGATTAAAGAAGCCAGGAGGCCTCTTAAGACCATCCGCCTAATGAAATATGTCAAAGCCCATAAAGAAACACTGGGGCCATTTAGGAAGGCGGGTGGCGGCGGCTGCGTCGGGCAGGGCGCAGCGCACCAAGCCGGGCAAATATGCAGCATCGGCAAAAAATGAAAACCAGAGCAAGAGTATGTCAATACACATTAGCCAAGACGTCGACTGGAGAGGGGATGAAGAAAGGAATGCTGGGATAATCATGACAAAGAGAAGAGAGAGAGAAAGAGAGAGAGAGAGAGAGATGGTGGGAGGAGTGGGAGCCACTTGTGGGAATGCTGAGTATCGAGAAATCCAGGTCAGCATGGGGCCATTTCCTACAGGAACTTTAATGATCGACTACTGAGAGACAAGACAGCAGAGGACCGATCCATCCTCCATTTATCCATCCACTCATTTGTTTGTCAATCTATTTGTGGATAAATCCATGTCTCAGTGTCCATCTTACCTCCACCAATTCCTGTAGTTAGTTGAACAGCTCATATTAAATTAGAATATTACCAAAAAGATGACCTAGTTTATTAACTTATTGTTATTTTAAAGCCTAATAATTTGTTTCTTATAGTGTAAGCAATCATCAGAAACAAAAAACTTGTTTTTCTGAAAATGTTGTATTAATGGAAGGTTTAGTGGAAGGAGAACATGTTGCCTAAGAATCAGGGGCATTACAAGAGATGAAAAAAATCCAAGAATACAGATAAGCTGAAGCAATCTGGACTTCACTAGCACCTCAGCTGATCATCTCCATGCCATGCTGCACTGATGCAGTAATTCATCAGTGCAGCGTGATGTGCATTACCAACATTTCTGTAATAAAAGCTGTATTTTAAAATTTGCCTTGTATGACATTTTACAAAAAATGATATTGTGTTTTCTTTTTCTTTTCTGTAAGCCAAGAAATCAACTGCAAGATGTTTTAAAATATTTCTCAGCATGTGAATTTCACTTTTCTGAAACAAATCACTGAAATAAATCATCTTAATGGGCTTAAGTGTTGCATTCACAGATAAATTCATTCAGTTTAAGCATCAATGCATGGGAGATTTTCATTTTAAAGTCTGTTTTGTTATTCCTAAACTCCATTTAAAAAGATCAACAAGTGCTCTCCACTCTGCTTGCTGCTACTTTTAACCGATTTCTGAATTTTGCTCTCTTCAGCGCTCAAGTCAGCAGTCAGTGTACTGTTGTTGCCACGTTGACGTCTTGCTTGAGCTTTTCTGTTCCTGCAGTCAGAAATGTGAAGGCATTGTTAGCGAATAAAACATGGGCTGCACTTTGATCCGCCGCTCTTCACTCTGAGCAGCACTTTTGTGCTGGTTTACCTTAAAGTAGACACTTCTCAAATAAAAATCAGACAGAACCGAGCGCTAACAAATAACTGCAGCCGAAGCAATTGTGATGTAACACGGCCGCTGTCAGCTTGGCGAGGATTGAACGCTGTGGGCTTCCTGACCCGGACGGCTGTAATGCAGCAAGAGCTCGCACACAAAGTGCTTCACAACTCAACTGTGTCAGCTGGAGCAGCGGTGGAGAGAGGGCAGAGCCACAAGAAAGAGGAAGAATAATGGGAATGTTTGTTTAGAAACCACTCACCGTTTCTCTGCCCCACCAGCGATCCAACGTTGCTCTCGTCGGCCACTAGGACAAAAAAGAAAAAAAAAAAAAAACACACCTTTATCATACAGGGAATATATTCTACAACACAAAGCAGCACTCGCGCCGTTCCTGGGCTTTGTGCCGCTCCACAATTGGCTTTTACTGGTTCATAATGCTGGAAATGAATCCCGGCATAACTCGGCGCATGAGCGACAGCACACGCTGCGAAGAGGAAATGAAAAAGAAGCAAAATATACGAAAAGCAAGGAGGAAAAACCAGAGCAGATAAAGATGAGACAATGAGAGAAATGATAAAAAGGGAGACGGAAAAAGGAGCCGTCGCCCCCACCTGCAACAAGGCTGAGGTGGGCCGTGGGATAAGATAATAGGTTTTCATTAGGCAGCGATTTCTCTTAAATAATCCTTTTCATTTTTTATGAAGGCCAATTTTCCCAGCGGACAGATGAGGGAGGCAGGAGAGATGGGAAGAGGATAATATTAGAGAGATGGAGAAATGAGAGGGGAAGAGATTTGGGGACCCAAACAAAACAACAGAACAGAGGAAATTTAAAACACCTGTATGATGCAAGACAAAAAAACAAGCAAAAAAAAAAAAAAAAAAAAACAGGAATTTCCTGTGTGCTGAATATCAGATAAAATAAAATAAAATAGTTTCAAAGTTTTGGAGAGAAAAAAAGTCTTCCAGGCTGCATGACCCTGTCGGATAATGATAAAAAAAAAAAACATCATTTTCTGAGAGGAGAAGATAAAAGTCTGCATGACCAGCAGCCAGCTTGGGTCCTCTTGCTGCAGCAGGAGGGTACAATATAAAATCCCTCTTTTAACCTGCCGTCAGCTGCTTTATATTAAACAGAATAGTCAAACTGGATTGAATTGGTGCTTCTGCATTTAGGGATGTAAGTAGAAATAAGTCATAACCTCTGCTTAGAGCAGATTCACTCATTTTTTTAAGGCAAACGACATATGTCAACCATTTAGACCTCGATTCTAACATGTAGATTTTAGTCAATTGAATGATTTTATAACAAAGAGATTTTTTCCTAATATTGTCCAATTAAAACTAAAAGCAAGTGGGTTTTATTCAAAAGCTTCTCAAGATAAAATCATGAGTCACTGCTCTTTCTGTGCACTTCAAATGTCCTATAGCCAATGCAGAAAGCATTTTCCTAAAGCTTTATGGGGCTAATAAATGCATTAGGAAGGAAAAAATAGATGGGTTTTCCGATAGATGTTCTTTAAAAGTTATGTTTTACCTTTTACAATTACGAGCTAAAGCCTCTGCTCGGTGCAGAGGAAAGAGCTAAGCTTTACTGGATCCAATCTGTGGTGCTTTTTTTTTTCTTAGAGTTTAGCACAGAGAGTTGGAGTCGGCAAAGCCTCTGAGTCAACAGTCGTCGTCGGCGAGGCATCCAGGGTCAATAAAAGCTGCTCACCTCCTCGTGTCAAGTGGCGTTTAATAAAAAAGCTAACCTGCTGCACGGCGCGACTGGAGCTCAGATACATGCGACTGTAAGGACTGACATGTGGGAACCTCTTCTGAGGAGAAAAACGCATTTGTCTCCTTAAATAAAACCCGTCCAGACAGGGTCGCCGACGCCTGTACACACACATGCACACGCACAAAAAGCCCAGCTAACCACCTTTTTTCATCTCCGAGTACTTTAGAAAAGAAAAAGATGAATAGAAGGGAACTGATAACAGAAGAAAAAGGGATTGAAATAGAGGACGGCCAGAGATGGAGGTAGAAGCCGCAGAGGGGTGACGGATAGTGGAGTACGTCCTCAGAGGGATAAAGCGGAGCGTGTGTGTTTGTGTGCAGACCACCCTTGTCCATAATGAAAGCCAATCAGCTTGGGTGGCAGAGGGGTGTGCTGCAGGAAGAAAGCCAATCCACTGAACCTAATGAACCGGGATTGGAAATCAGACCGAGGCAGAGAAGAAAGAAATAGATAGGGGAGAGCTAGAGAAATGAAGTCATCTGCTGAAAAACAAAGAGCTGAAAGAAAAGGAGACATAAGCAGAGATGAAAAGGGAGGGAAAAGAAAAAAATATCAGAGAGCAGGAATAAAGAAAAACAAGAAATGTGAAAGAACAAAACAAAGATGGAGGATAAATGACAGTAGGAGAAACGGAAAGGTCAGCTCGGGTTAATACAAGGAAATCAGCAGCGTCGCTCTCAACTTCCTCACACATGGCGCAAAAATGATTAGAAACATTGTCCGGTTCATTCACAGGCGACACACACATTACTTTGAGCTCTCCCAGTTTTGTCGGAAAGCCCCCCAGGCTTACGAGTTCAGGAGGTCAAATCCCCCCCAGGCTGGGGGATAATGGGAGCAGAGCACATATCACAACAAAGCAATGGGCTGATAAGAAGCATGTGATCGCCGTTTGGAGTCCGGCTCGGAGATGAAACCAGTATGTCAGGCCGGGTCGTGATGAGCGGAGGCGACAGTATCAGTGGGAAGTGATGGGGAGCTCACCCAGGTCCATGCTCTTGGAGGTTCTGTTGCGAGGAACGTTGTCCTTTTCCTTGATGAACTGGCTGCTTGGGTAGAACGCTGCAGGCATCCTGGGCCTCTCGCTGCAAAAACAGTCACAGCATCCCTTTAGTTCACTGCTCAATTTGTCGTTCATTCTACTAAATAACCCCAAACGTAATCAGACTTTTGTGTGAACGCTTTATGTAGAAGAGTAACGTCGATGTCACACAGCGGCGCTCCGTTTACGGAAGTGATGATTGATGGAGCCGTTCATGGATTGACTTTAAAGTTTATTCAGCAACTGGAGGCGACGGAATCGTCACAAGATCAGAACAAGAAGTAGGACGCTGATAAAAAAAAAAAAAAAAAGGAAGCACAACTAACGGCAATGCCCTTTTGTTGAGCATTGACTGCAACTTCTCTGTTTACAGTCGGAACTGCGAGTGGTCTGATTGTGATGTGATGCGCTTCAGTGACAGACTTCTTTCATAAGTTCATAATTATAATTGTCAGCCATTGTTTTCGTCCTGCCTGGCTTCTGCCGGCGCAGAATTATGATGCATGTCTCTCATCAATGACATAAAAGCCGGATAAAATGCAACAAGAGCACTCAGACTGAAAACAATCGGATAATACGTACCAAATCTAAATGTGGATGAGAATGGATTTTTTGGGGGTGAAAAGATCAGAATTGGGCCATGAAAAAGCCGGATATTGGTCGCATGTGGGCAAAAAAAGCGGATTTGGGTCACGGTTTCCTGCTGTGTGAATGTAGCCTAATTCAGAAAGAAGAAATGATTGCACTGCTAAAATTCAGTTTTAACTTCTGCTGTCATCAACCACACACAAACACTCAAAAAATAAAAAAAATTGAGCATCAAGTTATGATTGAATCATGCATTCATGAATACTCTAATACCTGGATTAATGACATATGTTTTGTTGTGGATGCAGATTGGTGTGTACACATTTTTAATCAACAGTTTGACAGTTTCCCAGAATCAGATGTTAGTTTACAGTTGAGTAAAAATGCAAATGTTCTTGAAACTTGTGAAACTCCGACTTCCAGACTAGAAGCCGTGTGTTTCTCCATGTGACATGAGGAGGCTACCTGTGGTCGGGTGGAGTCAGCGACAGGTCTCTGCTCATCTCCTCCACAGAACCAGGGGAGGGCGGCGGGGGGAAGCCCTGCTCGTCATCGTCGATGCTGTAGTGAGTGTAGTTGCCGTTGGCTGCGGCTGGAGCTGAACACAAAACATCATCAGGATGCAAATCAAAGCTGTTGTCTGAGCAAACCAACAACAAAAAAAGGTGTCAACTGTTTATTTTGTGTACTTTTCATCTATTTTTGGCATTTCTCTTTATTGCTTTCCTGCTATATCAAAGGTAAAGCCGCTTGAATTACCTCTAACATCAGCCTGGAAGGCAATAAAAGCTTAATGCGGACTCAATTGTTGCTTCTACTGTTACATATTGTATAGACCATTATGTGCACCTTTATCGCTTAATGAAAGAGCTTTACATTAAAGGAAAATAAAAGCTTCCATGTACTCCTGAAGCACACACATAATAACCCTGTAAGCCTTTTCCCTGCTCTAATGCTTCAGTGTGGAGACGAGAAAGAGGAAAAGAATGAATTCAAACCAGTTTGTTAGTCCTTGTTTTTTTTTCCTTTCTTTTTAACACAACAGAATTCATGCTGCATAATATCCTTTATGCAAATCTGGCCCACTTAGGAGCGGTTTCATCAGGGTAATGATTCCAAGGTCAGATCTTTTGCACATGAAAAGGGAGCATCAGAAAAACATAGTTAATGACTTCCTTTCTCCTGCTATAAATATGCAAGCATGGGAGTAAAAAGAGATGCAGCGATGGAGCTCAGAGACGTAAAAAGAAATGCAAAGGACGGCGGCTTTGGTGAACAGCTTAGTAAGCGGGCCAACACACACAGACAAACAGCATGAGTACACTCCCAGCAGCAGATAACGGGAATACACAAACATGTCGAGTGTTGACGGTTCAGGCGGACAAACAGAGTGCGCCGCTGTGCGCTCACCGCTGCGAGAGTCGTTGTATCCGGGGCCGGTGGTCTTCGCCGGCGTGTGACCGCCACCGTTGACGGCAGACTCCGGGTTGGCGGTTCTGGTGGGACCGGAGGGACTCGGCTCCTGTCAGCAAAAGAACAGAATGGCTCTAAAAGTGTGTTGCATGAAAAATTGATGATGAGTCGGCATCCAGCAGTAGATTCAAAGCGAGTTCAGATCGTACCCACAGGACTGGATGATCGGCTTTTATATTCAAAACAGGAAAATAACTGTTTCTTGCAACAGTTATGACTTTTTACAAAAAGTCTTCAGCAACTTGGGCAGAACTTTGATTATTACACCAGAAACTGTAGAGTTTTCATCTATTTAAAGATTTGCTGGCTCTCAGCAAAGCTATGTTGAATTTTATTTCAAATTACTTCACATTATTTCAAACTAGATAGTTGCAAATTGGATGGTTTCAAGATAATGAATCCAAACGAAAATCAAAACTGACTTTAGAATAAATAAAACGCTACTGAAACAAACAAAGTGATTTAAAATTTTTCTTTTCATCCAGCATCTCTGTTGTTCATGTGACAAACAAGTGCAATCAAAATGAAGTCAGGAGTTGTGCAAAAATAATCCAATTGTCCAAACAAAGATTTATGCTATTGATGCAGGAACAGTCTCTGTAAATTCTTAATTAAATCTAAAAGTGACATTTCGTTTAATGTTTGAAATCAAATATCTGCAAAAAAAAAAAAACAATAACTCCTGAGTGCGTTGACAGGCATATTATCAAACAGTCACCAAGCTCGACAAAGGACCCCCTGCTCATATACTGAGAGAGCTGAAGGGAATCAGCGCTGGTGGGAGATGAAAGCAGAATTTTCTGGTCAAATAGACGGGAAAATACACAAACCCCCACCAACCTCTTACACACTTATTTAAACTAAAGACGTAAACCTAAGAAACGCTGCCGAGTCAGGGAAGGGGTTCTAGCAGCTTCCAGGTATCAAACCAGCGGGTGGGGGAGCGTCTCCAGCGTCATGCAGTCCCTGGGGTTTCATTAGCGGCATGAACATCTTCATATACCATCATATCACTCCGCTGTCAATCACTCTGGCTTCTTATGTGAGCAGGAAGCATTTACACACTAACTTCTGACAGTCCGCCTGCATCTGTCAGCGACATAAATCCTATGATAGCCCCCACAGCCCCACCCGTCCCTGCAGCTATCCCTCCATCTTCCTATCCATCCCTCAGTCGGGGGCCTTTGAAGCAGCGTGGCAGACAGCCAGTCAGATATCTTAATCCCATAACAATAAGGCGAGACTGAGGGGGGTGGTAGCATTCAAGAGGTTTACGTTGGAGGTAGAGAAAGATCTCTTGATGTTTCCTCATCTGTCAAAAAATTTGAGCTCTCCTGTTTCTAAATGAGGCGAATAAATGCATAAAGATAAGTCGTCATCGCATTTTCTCATGACGCAAACATTGATGTGTTTTATTGGGTTTTATGAGGAAGACCACAAAAAAAAAAGAAAGAAATAAAAAATGGTGAAGCGGAAAGAAAATCTGATGCCATTTTAATTTTTCTCTGCAAATAAAAAACTGAATGTCAATCTGCGAATTTGTATTGTGACCCCTTTAAACTTAATCCCTTAAAAGATACATAAATAAATACGAAATCTAATTTATTTGTAGTTCCATTTAGAGTGAGACAGGAACTTTGACTAGGCTGTTGTAATGCTAGAACACACAAGAAGAGGAGCCTCACCTCCAGTACCAAGTCCTTGCAACTTCTGAATTATTCCCTAAAGCATGATGCTGCCACTGCCATGCTTCTCTGTGCAGTGCAGAGTTTAATATCTGTAACACACCTTTATGATGCAAACCTATTCTGTTTGAAAAGTTCAGGAATAACAAAAATAGAAATGATGTTGCAACACAGTTTCTTCTTTTTCTTTTAGAAACATTTTGCAAATCATACATTTCCTTTCACTTTATCATGGAGCAAATTGTGTTGTTCTAACAAATAGTCAGAAATAAAAACATTAAAGCAAGATGCTGGGCACCTAAAGGAAGACTTAGATTTTTCTGCTCCAGACAATCAGGGGGAGGTTTCCATCAAATGCTCCTATAAAGCTATGCAGATCCGAGCTGAACCTTGAACTGTGCTTGAGAGCATTTATCCAACGGCTTGAATGACTAACAAAGACGCAAACACAAGCCACAGACGAGATGTAAAAGCCATAGTGGGGCAGGTCGACCCCAGTCGGCTCAGGAGCCCTCTCATCTCACTTCTGGCTTCCACACATTACTACCGAGCATCTGCTTTAGCTGCTGTGACGCTTCCTTTTAAGCTTTTGAAAGAATCATTCAGGGTTCAGCGCAGAGTTCAGCGGAGAGGCGAAACCGAGAGCAGCCGTTTTCTCCTGTTTGTAATGCCTGATGTGTTCCTGATCAGGCGGAGCGCGCAGGTCTTCGGCGTCCTCTCAGGCAGGTGATGTGAACGGTGATCAGTGTGGGATTATTTTATGAAATAAGAAATGAGAAGTGTAAGATACTGTTAGAATATTTGTTAAAGGTGTAAAGTTTCTGACACTGACTTCAGTTGAGGAACTTAAAAACTTTTTGAAGGGTTTAATAATTATCTCAGTGTAGCAATTATTCTTTATGTCAATTAGCCTTTTCTTTCCTTCCACTTAACTTTCTATTAAAGTGATGTACAGCCATTGTTTTAGTCAAACCTTTAATTGTTTACCCTTGAAGAGGGTGTCACGGTTGGGTGAACATATGAAATGCTCAAATTTTCTTCTTTTCTTTTTTTGAACTCTAAGCCACTGCATTGCCCATAAGTTAATTACTATTTTCATCTCTAAAGTTTCAATACTTTCTGATTCGTGGTTGTAAATAGAGCTAATAACTTAATGTATTTTGATTTCATCACATTATTAATACAGGCTGAACTCATTAATTGTTCAACTCAATTAGAAAGTCATAAAATATTCATCATTCACCAATGGACTTGAATATCTTTGGGTTTTCTTGGGGTGGGGTTATTTTCCAATGGGAATTTGGCATAAAGTTGTAATTAAGCAGGTGCCAAAAATGAAAAAAGGGGAAAAAAATAAAAACAAGAGACTAGGGTGAGAAGAAAGGATCAGAAAACCCAATATCATTTTACAAACAGAAGAAAGGCAGAAGGAAGTATCTGAAAACCAAACAGAAACACAGACAGATAGGCATGCAGGAGGCTTCAGATTGGCTTTATTTAAAGAAGAAACAAGCAGGTGAGAGAAAAGCAAATAGATATTCATAAAAAAAGTATGAAAAAGGCAGAAACAAGCCGTACAGTCTGAAGAAAACCCAGTAAATTTTAATTGTCAAAGCAATACGACAGAAAACAGAAGCAGTCAGAGAATCACCAGATGATATTTTGTGGAGTTGGCACAGAGATCACATGATCAAAAACTAAAAAACACAAAACTTTACATTCATATTATTCCTGAGTTCATACTAATGAAACTAATGCAAACGAAATCCAGTCCTGGAGTTTTTTTTAAATTTTTTATATATAAATGCATTAATTCAGAGTCCGTCTCAGAGCTGCCTGCATGGTGACACGGTTGTGAGCATAGTTATGCGAGTGTGTGTTTCTGTTGGTGTGACTGTGGCTGCCCTTCCTGCTGTGAGGGGGCGGGGCCCCGTACATCTGTCCCGCCATTGCTCGGATGTTTTCTACGTAACTGCGGCCCTGAACGTCGTCCAGCGTGCGGCTGCGTGTGTGCCTGGACTTATTTGCGTTGCTTTGCGCGTTATCGATGCTGACGTGACCCTGATGCGAGTCTGCAAACACGTGGCTGCGATTCTGTTCAGATTCATCCCCTTCCCTGTTTAAGTTGCCCGGGGAGACGAACCCAAACTTATTCATCGTGTTCGACTTGTGTGCCTTCCTCCTTTCAGCATCGAAACCCTGACATGTGTCTGCATGTTTGGGCCCATACGTGTATCTGGTGTGCGTCTCCCCCGGCCGTTGTCTGCAGCGCTGCCTGTGGCTATGAGGCGGCGGCTCGGATGCTCGCTGCCTGAGAGCGGGGAGGAGGAGGGAGGAGCGGCGAGGAGGAGCAGGCTGCAGCTGGCAGAGGTCACCCACCCATACCTGATTGCTGGAGCCGGCTTTCACATTGGGCTGATGGTTGGAGTTGGGGTTTGTTGCCGTTCTTGTTGCAGAGTTGCCGCTTCCGCCCTGGAAAAATGTGAAAATGTGAAATATGTGTAAGCATTTATAGGTTTTCAAACTTATGACAGAAATGATAAAATAACTTTCCAAGATATAATTAATCAAATATACCATAATAAATTCATACATAATTTGTACCCAGAAGTACTTGTATTGTATTAAGCAGCAACAGGCAAAATAATTACTTTTTTTATTTTGAGGAAAGAAATACAGCCAGATATTTCTTTTTCTTTTTTTACATATTTTTTTACATATTCTTGTGTAATATGTCAAATTTCTAACCAACATGTAGGACAGCTGACTAATATCTAGGCTGTAGTTGCATTTTTTAAGTCTAAAACTATAACAAGCAACACGATTCTCAGCTGAATTATAAATATTACAAATTTTCCTGCCAAAACGGCAGTATTTACTTTTAACAGGAAGTCTTTGAAGAAAAGCAGCTGAGGATTTCATAATGCATAAGCAATGCTGAATGTTTCATTTAATAAAAGTCACCAGACGAAAAGAGCAGAAGACGTGGAAATTTTAACATGATGCCCCACATTTACAGAGCTTCAAAGCAGAGGGAAGTGGCAGAGGTACATCCAGCTATTATAGAGTACACTTCTTTTTAAAATTCAAACAAGGCTGCATTAATTTGTCAAAACACCATGATTTGTTTTAATTCACAGAACTACAAAGTGAATTTCTTTGCATCTGTGTTTCTTTTTACACAAGACTATGCTGTAAAAACAGATTTACTCGGACAGGAATACAGTAGTTTTCAGCAGCAGTATGAAACTATTTTACCCTCACCTGTCTGGGCGACCGAAGGACCACGAGTTGGATGGTTCCCCGCATGTTCCCTTCTGAAGACATGGACCGAATTAGCGTATCCATGGCGGCGTGGTTGGAGCGGCCGAGCAGCGACTCGCCGTTTACAGCGATCAGCTGGTCGTTTACGTTTAACCGACCGTCCTGTTGTGGAGAAATTAAAGGAATGTCTTATTAAAACAACGCCACTGCTGTGTTTGTGATGTTTTCTATCGCATCTGCAGTAGAAAGATGATTGGCAGCTGCTTTTCATGTTTTTCCAACATAAAGTAGATAAACACATTCAAAATACCCTGAAGTGTTTTAAATACTTTATTGGGTCACTGCTACATCCCAACAAAATACCTTGAAGTTTGTGGTCATAACAGGATAAAATGTGAAAAAGTTCCAGGGTCATGAATGATTGTGCAATGCACTATAAGATAATAACTGCAGAATAAAAACTGCTCAAATGGGCAAAAAGGAGTAAAGATTGCTACTTTTACACTGAATATATAACAGGAGAAATGGGACAAGGCACTGAGTAAGTGTTAAAAGAAGAAAGTGAAGATAGAAACTGCAGGAAAACTCTGAAATAAGCCTGTGTGTGTTTGAGAGATGGAAAATGAAAGAAGGGATGGCGGAGGCAAGAAAATTGTGGAGTTAGCAATCTACTGAGAGCGGGAGAGCCATGATAAATACATAGAGCAGCTAATGGAATAGCCTCTGTGGGCACTAAATCACTTCTAAGTGTTTTAAATAGCAGCCTTTTGTAGAGAGGCAACGCAGAGAGCTGCCCTGCAGGGACAGAGAGAGAAGAGACGGAGGCAGGGAGGTAGAGGGAAAAACAGGAATAATAACGATAAAGAGCCTCCAAGACGAACTGGAGTGAGTGTGTGGAGTCATGAGCACCCTATTATGGTCAGTGCTGACCTCTGACCCCACTCATTAACCAGGCACAGCCTTGGCTGACCTTAAATCTATACCAACAAGGACGCACACGAACATGTTGCTGCCTGTTATCAAAAACTCAAACTGGTCAGAGCTGTGCGGGTTTCTGACTTGAGTTTAGATTTATGGCCAAAGCTCAACCCAAATCCGACCCGAAATTATTGATCACGTCTGATCAGGCTGATGCTTCAGTAGCGCATTTAATCCTACAATACGTCCAACACAGGGTTGGATTTTTTTAGGGCCAATCTAAACCCTATTATGTAAACTGTGGCAGCTTCAGTCTTTGAAATGATCAGGGATGAAGTTAGAAAAAGTTTTTTAATATAATTAAGGCCTGGAGCCTGACAGTCCCAAAAACTTCCTTAATGGAAATGGGTTGGATCTCTCCATGACTCTCTCTCCATCTCCGCCCTGTTTCCTCTCAGCCTCTGTGATTGTGTCAGTCAGGCTCAGGGGAGATCCTTCGGCGCCGCAGAGATTCATCACAGCCCTTAGCTGGTTTTCATTTGCATCCATCAACACGGTGGAGGAGACGCACACACATATTTATCTGTATTGTGTTCCCGCAGAGAGCCCCCGTTAATCTTTCTCTCTTTCTGCAGCTCGATGATGCTCCTTTCTTCCTTCTCTTTTTTTTCTCTCCTGTCTCATCCCAGAGACCTGTTTTGCAGCCAGCCGGAGATCTTTACTTTACAAGGCCATTCTGTCTGAACGCTATCCGCCTCGGCAGCTGTCGGAAAACTACTTCTAAAGGAGCTTCTGGGAGCTGATGCCGTCTGGCTGTACTGATCCCAGACCAGCCGTTTATCTCCAACGGCACAGTCGTCTCTGTTCCCGCTTGTCGCGTGGAGCAGATCTGGGAGCAGGAGAAGTTTTGAGGCGAGGAGTGGGTATCGAGGCCAAGTGGAGAAATCTCCAAAGTGTTTTTTTTTTCCTGATGCACTCAGAAGTTGGAGAGAGTGCTGAGTGATACAGATAAGACGGCTGCGGTGCTTGTGCAGCGAGGCCGCTAGGGGTCAACGGGTGTCAAAGATCAAGGGAAGCAAGAAGGGAGGAAGGATATAACGCTGGAGAAAGACAGGAAATGAGTCGGTGGAGATGAGAGGAAACAGAGAAATGCAGAGGAAAGAGGGAGGAAGACTCAGAAGGAATAAGATGGAAACATTTGAAGCTTAGAATTTTGTTAAACATGTGACAAAATTCATGTGTTTCACCATTTTCAAGTTATTCAACTGTTATGAACTTCTAGAGGTGAGCAGCTTGTTTCAATCTGTTGTCAGCAGGCATATAAACCCAACTTAAAGATTTGGATCCTACAACATAAAATATTTGCCTATTTGCATAGTTTGGTGCACTATGTTTCTTGGATCGTCTGCTTCCCAACTCACCTTATATGCAGCCCCTCCATGGATGATGGACTTGATGAAGATTCCCAGATCCTCTCCGGTCTCCCTTGATCGGTTTCCCTTCAGGCTGACGCCCAGGCCGGCCGAGCCCGTCTCATTGAGCGGGATCTCGTACATCAGCTGCTCTTTTCCTTCCTCCATCGCTTGACTGCTCCCCTCCTCCCCTTTCTGAAAATATATTTATTTATTTTTAAAGAAAAAGAGCTTGTAAACAAGCCACAAATCTGAGCCTGATACTCCACGCACATAAAGCCGGCTTAACATCATAACCCCCGCGCACGATAGCTGATTACTGATGTGGGAGCACCATATGCGGTTGATAAGGTGTCTGCCAACAGTACATTGATTATATTTAACACAGGAAGCCAGAAAACATGAAGGAAGGAGGAGAGAGACGGATTAAATAGTCAGATAGAAGGTGGCTGCGGGGAGGAAGAAAGAAAGCAAGCCGCTGTAGCGAGGTTATTCCATTTAGAGATGAAAAGCAGACGGAGAGAGAGTCATTTCTAAAGGAAACATAATAACCTTTTCATACATCCTCCTGAAGCACAGTGGGGGGAGGGAGGAGGAGGAAAGGAAAGGAGGAAGGATGGCAGAGAGTAGCATTTAAAAGTAATAACCCATCCCTGAGGTATACCCACTTCTTCTCCCCTGTACTCTTTGCATTTCATACAAATCTCTCAACCCTCTGACTCCTCCACCTGACTACTTCCTACAGGTCTTTTTTCCACATCTTTCACCCACCCACGCCTCTCATCCACTGCTGCTTGATGGGAGGAAAATGACCGTGGCGGGCAGCGGGGAAAGAAAAAAAGAGAGGAAAGTAAAATGTCTATCATTAACGGTTGCTAATGCGCAATTTAGTCTCCTTGAGAAGAGAGCAGGTTCACCTCAACGCCAGTCGTTTCAGAGAGGCAGAGGAAGGTTTTTGTGTGTGTGTATGATTTTGTAGGGATATACAAATATCCATTAAAGCACTCGTTCCCACTTGTTGCACATCTGAGGAGGCCCCAAGAGGATTGCAGGAGCCTTACGTCAGACACCTTGATCCAAGAATTCGCCAAGCCGAAGGACGAGCGCGTCCTCTTGGATGAATTTGCAAAACTCACAGCTACATGAGCTTCCCACTCCAGTTTGCTTATAATCTTACAGCCTCTTTTCCTGTCAGATCTACTCTTGAACTGCCGTGGCTTAATTAAAACAACAGGCCGTCGAAGGCTTCAGGCTGGGAGGGACACTCGGCCCTAAAGTGTGAGTCTGAGCTCTCAAGTCACTAAAGGTAATGGAGCGAAAGAAAATCCTGAGAAGCTGTGACACACTGATCCATTTAGTCCCCGCTTTCACCGCTGTACAAGTGGGTGCTTATTAATTGCAGGCTAATAGACTGTACAGTGGTTTTTCAACAGTAACTAACATTCTGTGGGTTGAGAGCCGAAGACAAGCAGCAAAGAGAAAACTTCGGGTTTGAGTGGCGAAACATGATGATCCAATCCTGGGTAATTATGTGAAACTCTGGGTTACAGAGCTGAAGTTCCTCCTACAGGCCTCTGCGACACAAAATCAGACATTTTAAAGTATCTAATGAAAGCATAGATCTGCCTACAGGTGCAGACTGACTACACACAGAGAGATGAATGAATGGATGGATGGATGGATGGATGGATGGATGGATAAGTGAATAAAGACTAGATGAATGACCAATAGATCAGAAAATATGAAAGGATGGCTGCAAAAATCTGGGAAATCCAATTTTTTTTATTTTATTTCATCTTCCTTAATTGAGGCTCCTGGTCATCATTTTTATGAAAAATAGCAAGTGACCAGAATGTCTGGAGCCAGATCCTTCAAGTAATGAAAAACAGACTTCAAAACATCCATGAAAAAATAAATAAAATTTTTTTTTAAAAAATCACTCCCGAAAACAGAAATTTCTGCAGGTCTTTTTGCTGATACCATCTAACTTTCACAATAAAAACCTTCACACTGTGTTCAATACCAAGAAAATAAGATTAATCAGGCAAAATTAGACTCTCCACATTCTCAGGATCTATTTTCTGCTTCAGTCTAATTGGAGACTTTCAATCAGAGCTTATTTTTATCAACAAGGGATTTCAGGGTGACGTTATTTAAAACCAGAAGCGTTCAAAAGACCTCCCGGCTTGACAGACACTTGAGAGGATTCAGGTGGCGATGTGGGAGGTTTAAAATATTCTGTTATTCTGCAAATATACTAAAGGTGAAGAGGGCCAAAACGGAGCCCGGTGGGGTACAACAAAAGCGCTTATTTGTCGTATTTTACTACTGATTTCCATGTATTTACACAACCAAGTGGCTCAGAGACACACAATCACAGTCTGCAATAACTCCCCTGATGCCAGTTTCCTTGGGGGCAGATTGGGTGGCCAGGACCCCTCCTCCATTTATCGTTAGCCCTCAGCAGTGGCTCTTTAACAACCTTTTAGTCAGAAGAAGAGGCCACCCTTTTCAACACCCAAATGAGAGACAAAAAGGAGCTTTTTATTAACCCCAGGGTGGGTGGTGAGGAGTATGCGAGGAAGGGGGGGTGATACACAGCGATTACACACAGAGGCTTTTGTCGGTGAGGATTTCTAAATGTGGGGTTTCAAAGCGCGGAGGATTAGCGGTGAGAGCGACATTCAATTAAGATGAGATCTCTCTGTGCATGATGGCGACGATGGAGCTGCCAATTAATCGCATTAATGTCTCCCGTCTTCGCAGCTTTACACCTTTACCTCAGAATGACGAGGAATGACAATAAAGGAAGAAAAAAGACAGATTGAAGGATAATTTAGGCGGAAAGAGAAGCAAGGAAAAAAAAAAGACCGACAGGATGAAGGAAATAAAAATAAAAAGAAGAGAATGAAAGGCGAATCCTCCCTTCCTTTCCTGTGAGATGACCCAGCCTTGCTGGCATCAGAGGGTCAGCCATGTGCGCGTTGACCCCCACCGTCCCCATTCACTCACACAAACACTTCCATCATCCACTTGACAAAAACCCCAATTGTAATAAAAACCTGAAACAAAAGAGGCCGTGTTGAATGAGAGAGAGGCAGATGCAGAAGTGCTGACAGGAAAGAAGCTGTGATTAGAAGTTATCACTTTTTAATTACTTCGACAGTGAGAACGACTTAAAAAAAAGTAGCTGTCTTTTGTGTCCTTATAATGAGGCTAAGTCACAGGCTCTATTGTTATTCACTTGAATAAAGAAGACTGCTTAGAGCTTTCAGTGATGCAAGATGCTTATAGATCACAACCGAAATGAATCAATCACGTTCAGAAAGTTCCTCTGAAATCTACTTGATTTCTAAAAGATTTGAAAAAACCTACAGCAGTTAAAGTGAAAACCAAAATGGAAGTCAAATCGCTTATTAGTCACACTTGCTGCAAAGCTTTGGAGATGTAAATGTCAGACTAAAATATGCCAATAAATACTAAACAGTTGGCCGTGAAATTTTGTGCAAACACTCAGATTTCCTCTGAGGATTAATATGAACGTCTTCTGGTCATCCCTGATGCAACCGCTTTTGTCTTGAGTGAAATATCTTGGCAGCTGCAGCGACTTTTGGCTTTAAAACGTTTCAGGCCCCCCAAAAAGATAAAACGAGTGCGTTCCAGCAGTCATGTTACTGTTTTATTTAAAGTGCAATTTAAATTAGCAAATCTGCTTTTCTATCTGAATATTGAAAAGATAATGTATGTGCTCGTCTCTAGTAATTTTGAAATTTTTGGCCGTTTTTAACTAAAGCTATTCACCAAGTTGCTGATTTCACAAGCCATTTCACAACTTCTGACCATACACATGGATCTGCTTTATCTGCATGAAAAGACTCCACATTTCAAACTAAAAATGATCACAAGTGGGATTCTGATGGTTATCACATGCAAAAGCTCACCAAATACAATCACTGTGTATAAAGGATAGAAGTAGGAAAAACATTTTCCTTAAACACAGTCCATATGGGGTTTTTCTGAATTAATTCAAGTTTTTATCTGGTATTATTTTCTCTGGCTGCGTTAGAAAAAACATGATTCAACAGAAGAGAAAATTAGACCTTGATTGATGCCATTAGCTCAGGCTGTACATTTATTATTTGTAGCAGTGTTAGCAAAGTTAGCCAAGTAAAACGAATCATTGTGAGAAAGCCATTAATCTCTACAGAGGCTTCATGTTAAACTACAGTAATGAGCTTATTTGCTTGATTTAGTTGAACAAATACGGACTGGGATATGGCCACATTCTCAGTGTTTTTACTCGATATTACAACCTCAAAACTACATTATTGGATGTCAAAAAATATTTACACACACTAATTAATTTGCAGACACTCCTGACAAAGAGTAAGAAGCCATGAAAAAGTTTTTTTTTAACAGAATAATACAACCTTTTTGCTAATACATTTAAACAATGGGAAAAATAACATGCAAAGTGGTATTGGTTTTTAATAGTTGGCACAATTATTTGCACCCAAGCAAATCATTTTACTTTTTTAATATCATCCCACAAACTTCACATTCATAATTCGGGACTTTTTTTTCCCTCTGGGATGCAAAATAATTTCCTTTAGGTAGAATAAGAAGCCATTTTTATTTTGGCAGAGGAGTAAAACTTTGGTTCCATAATTGGCGACACAATGGTAGGTGGATGTTTTCCAGGACTCCAGCTTCACAACTCTGAACATTTTATTAAAACTAATATTTTTCATCTGTTCTGAAAATGATCTTTGTCCACTATGTCTGTGAGATTTATGAGACTTACAGTTTAATAAAAACACAGACAGGACAATGCAAGAAGTGAAATAAAATCTGTTGCAGTGGCTTCTTACCCCCGAAAAGATGGTGGGCATCTACGAAATGGGTCTCTATAGCATCATTTTTAAAACTCCATATTGGAAAAAATCTCTTGAAATTCTACCATGAGATGTATAATTGCAGCCAAAAAGAATGTTGTAAACCGAATCACAAAAATAAAAAAGCACATGGTGTATTTTATGGGTTTGACAAAAACAATATTTCTTTATGTTTTTCAGTTGTTTGTATATTTGCACCTTTGACTCGTGTCAACATAAAAATGCTGGTTAGAACTCAAACAGAGATTATATCCAAGCAAAAGATGCCAAAGTTGTATTCTTTCAATTTTCAGAAATGAAACTATCTGGTTTACATGCTGCTTTTAAATTTATCCACATGGTAAAAGCTTGTTAGACATTTAGACTTCATTCTGCTCATTGGATAAATGTCCATATAAATCTTCATTTTATGAACTTAGTCCTCATCTATCACCAGTTGTCTTGATTGGACGTTGATCTCCAAGTTCTGCTTCCTAGTTGCACGTTGGTAACAGATTTTGGACTGAATATTGATGAGATTTGAAAATGTTGTGCATGACATATTTTGTCGGCTAAAGCCCAACTGCCCCTTTTTCTCCATCTTTTTAAGTAGGGCGTGTGTTTGCATGCGATTATTTTTCACTGTAATGCTTCCCGCATCCTTTGCACTTTTCAACACAGTGATATTAAACAAGTGTTTCAGTGTGAGCTTGGGGGCCCCATCCTAACATCTCTGAATCTGAGGACCGTGCTGGAGATGAGGGGTAGATCTCTCAGGGGCAAAAGCAGCTTCAGCTTCCTCTTATTCTCCTCATCTACCTCCCTCCTCTCCTCTTTAAATCTCTCTCTCATATGCACAAATACCAGATACAAATACTCATATGCACAAGTGTTAGAATGAGGCTCTTCAAAGTGCACTTGTTATGCCAAGACTGCCGGGCCATTAATGAGGGCAAACTATTTTGGGAAGCAGTAACTTAGCTGTTTAAAAAGATGTGGTATTTTCATCTGTGTGTGCATGTGTGTCAGCAAGCAAAAGAGAGAGAGCGTGAGCACTTGTGTTCAAGTTTTTATCAAGGACTTGGAGATTGTGTGTCTGTGTAGGTGTGAATATGCATCAGTCACTACAAAGTCCCACTCAGAGAGCTTTGAAGTGTTCAGGATTACCACAGAGGACAGACGGGCAGGAGGAAGTGAAAACATCGTTTATAGTGAGTTAGAGAGTTTCAAGGGGAGTGTGTATATATGTTTTAAAGGGTGTTTATTTATTAAATGTCGCCCTGCGACGATGACCTTCCACACACTCAGTGGGAACAGGTAAACTGTCAGCGAGCATGTCAAAAAGCGAGGACACGCTCCGCGTTTCCTCTGTGCATGCGTGCCTTCCTTTGCCATCTCTGTGTCAACAAACCAGAGGGGGACAGGAAGGCCGGAGCGTGGCCCGGGTGGGTTTGAATGTGTCCGTGTGTGGTGTGAAAGGGCACAAAGAGGTTTTCTCCTTCGGGAGAAAGTAAGGGAAAAGGCACAATGTGAAGGAAATGCATGAAAAAATAAAAACATTCACAGATGAAGATAAGGCAAAAGTAAAAAAAAAAGAGTGGAAGGAAGCGTGAAGCACACCCAGGATGCGGAATGATCGGTAAACGCTGCAGTGTGAAGCTACAGCAGGACATGCATGTTGTTTTCACTCTCCATTACCAGCTCTCGGGGCAGGAAGACGTCCTCCTGCCGGGACACCAGCACAGATACCACCTCTCCCTGCTTGGTGCTGCGCAGCATGCCCACCAGTTCCTCCTGAGTACGGCTGCTCATATCCACTCCGTTCACCTATACGACGTCATTCAAGAGCAAGAATTTACACAGTAGATGATTTTGTTCAATCATATAAGTTGTTTTGTAAATAATCTCTAAATAATTAAAAAAGTAGTGGTCATGTGATTATTTTCTCTACTTTTGCTGTTCTCTTATCCTCTACATGAAGGAGTTGTGTGCTTTACCTCCAGGATTCGGTCTCCAGGCTGCAGGCGGCCATCTTTGATTGCTGCGCCTCGTTGCAGGATGTTCTTCACCAGAATTGGCCCCTGCCCATGCACTGTGGTGTCCCTGGTAACCACGGTGAAGCCCAAACCCTCAGTGCCTGGCGGGGAGCAAAACATCAGTGCAGGATAATTTATGTCCTTAAAATAAGATGCTTCATTATGAATTTAAAGACTTAATTAAAATTTCCCTTTCTTCACTTTCATTTTACCCTTTTCTCTGCTGAACACAGTCTTTGATTTTAGCTCTGTCATCCACTTTAGCTATTTTTACGAGCCCGTTTCTCTAAGGGGTTTAGATTCCAGGCTTTGCCGTAGCAGCCGCTGGGAAAAGGGTTCTCTCCTAGCTGGATTAAACAGCCTCTGCCTTTAATTTCACGTGTGACCAAGCCGATCGCTGGCTGATGAAGGGAGGAAAAGGGAGGAGATGGCAGAGAGGCGTGGAGAGGGACGGAAGACCCTTTTTTGACTTCCATCCTCTGGGATGTGATTTAGACAAAGATTTCAAGAGTTTATGTCGACTTGCTTTTGTGGTAGAGCCCACACACACACACACACCCACACACACAGACACACACACACACAACCATGAGCCTCCACCGTCTCGCTCCTTCACGGCCCCACAAGCCCCAAGCCATGAGTGAAATGTGCCACGCTCGGCGTCAGGTTGTGTGTGTGTGGGAAAGCAAAGCCGCCGTGGCATACTAAAGACGGTGAGCGATGCTATCTGCTCTCCAAGCTAAGCCTCTGCCTGCCCTACATTAGCGCACCTGAACCTCCCCGCCTGCCAATCACGGAGAGAAAGACGGCGTCGCCGAGGGAGAGGGTGTTAGAAACCAAATAATATCCCCTGCTCTGATCTTACGTCAGGTGAAAAGGGATAGAGGGAGACAAGGGAGAGGAAAAACAAATCAAACAAAGAACAGGTAAATGGAAAAAGGGGAAAGAAATGGGATGGAGTAAAAGAAGCTAACAATGAAACAGTAGTGAATAGAGCTTTCAGCTGAAGCCCAATTTCTTCAATCCACTCATCTGATTTGCCCTGGATAATGTGTGTGTAGATGTTCTTCGGTTATCTTTTCATTCTTTTTACTTTTTAACAACAGAAAACACTGAACGTTGTTAGAAAAAAAGACTTTTTAAGAACCTCTGGCTTTTTAAGGCCTTCATTTTTTGATACATGTATTTAAATCAGTTTGAACTAGTTGGGAAAAACTAAGCTTGTTACTATTTTGCAATCATAAAACTAAGGGGATTAATTTGGAGAGCAGCTCCAAATAATGTCAGAATAGCTGTCTCCTTTTAATTTGACTATTTTAATCACAGGTTTTATCTGCTGGCTTGTTGTGGTCCTTAACCTCCAAGACCTCCAGGAACCACTACGTCCTTAAATGCCTTAAACATACTGGTTCATGCAAACGGTTTTACAGATATTTCTCATTGGTAGTTTATTTCCACAGAAGCCAATGACTGAACACTAAATGTAGATTATATCAGCACTGATCTTCTTGTATGAACATGCAAAGCATTTTCTCATAAACAAAACAAAGAAATTGATTGCTATAATATTTGTCTTTTTAATTAGACCGTTCCTTTACATGTCTCTCAAAGGAAGATGGTGCACATAGCCTTCTACCTCCATTTTATGTGTAAACAATAATCAGCTTCTGTATTAAAACATATAATGCAAAGAAAAGAATGTAAAAGTTTGAAGAAAACAGCACTTGCTGCGACTGCAACCTCATTTTGGCTTTATCTTCGTCTTGACTGGACCAATTAAACTGGAGTGATATCACTTTGAGCAGATTTTTATGAGACGTACCTTTCCTCAGGTCAATTTTTATCCTCTTGCCGCCCTTCTTGTTTGTGAGGTTAGAAGGTACAGCAGGACTCTTGTTGGCCAGCGGGCTCTGGCTCCGGGTCCTGGGTGGAGGGGAGGAGCTCGCTGTTTGAGCTGGAGGTGTGGGTGAAGCTCTCTCCAAAGACCCATATTGGGGCTGAAGCGGCGGTGTGTTCTGCGGCACTGGCTCTGGAGTCTTGGGTCGTGGGTCTGGCTGCTTCAGCTCCACTTTTTGGGTCAGTTTGGTTTCGGGTTGAGTCTCACCTGGAGGACGGAGTACTTTCGGACTCCTGACCTTTACGGGTGAATCTTTGCCGTCGCCAGTGAAAAGCTGGCCGATCAGGGTCTTCTCATAGCGAGGCTTGCTGCCTACAGGCACA
Organism: Poeciliopsis prolifica; assembly: GCF_027474105.1. NCBI lineage: Eukaryota > Metazoa > Chordata > Actinopteri > Cyprinodontiformes > Poeciliidae > Poeciliopsis > Poeciliopsis prolifica. The sequence continues at coordinate 352,417 of NW_026562430.1, forward strand.
ACCTCCAGACGCACAGTAGGAGACGACATGGCTTGACGGAACACCTCCTGAGACCTATTGACAGAAAAAGATGATTTATCTTTAGGCTTTTGTTGTTGCTTATTACCTCGTTTGACACAATAAGGCATCAAATAAACGACTCAAGATTTGTATTAAAGCCTCGCGGGGAAAAAAATAAACAGATGAGAGACGTGGCACGTCAGAGTACTTGCACACAGCAGGCTTTGGGCAGATGGCACAGCAGGGTTTATATAATTCATGTTTGCCTTCAAGTTCTTGTTTGCTCATTATATACAAGCTATAAAGTGAGCAACGTACTAGAACTCACTATGGGTAATCTGGTCGCACCACATGGTACATATTTTTAATCCTCCAAACATTTTCCTCCCAACATTTTTTCTATTTTACAAATCTTTATTCACGCCTCACTCAGGAGTTTCATCCCAATTGCTGCATTTTATCTGTTGATTTTCACAAAAATTAATCTCTTATTTAGGACAATACGAAGAAATGCTTTGGAGAGTTAGATGTAGCTATAGATTGCCTTACTGTGCAAAAGTTTTGTCCTGCAGCGGCGTGTCGTTGATTTGGACAATGCATTCATCCACCTTGAAGAGATTGTCCCTCTTAGAGCGGCTGTTTTCCTCAATGCCTCTAATATGGAGGCCTAGAGGTCTGGCAATATGTATTCAGAGGCAAACACACAAGATAGAATGCTGATAAATATATTTTTCAGCTTATTTATATGTAAACATTGCCATCTGGCTATCGCAACATGAGTCAGCCTCACCGTCCACTTAGGGAGGAGCAGTAGGGGACCACATGGATACCCAGGGGGGCCCGGTCACCTGGGAACTCAATCGTCCTTGTAAGAGTACTGCCAAGAAAAGAGAAAGAGGGAATAAATCACGACGCTCACAATATGGTGCAGACAAACCTAAATACACTCAGCTCTCTGCAAGCTCTTCAAAACTCATTTGCATTTGCCTCCAGGCTACAAAGATAGGGATACAAATTAGCTTACAGGTAGTCCTGCCAAACATTATTGTGTGCGTGCGTTCTGTTTGTGTGACTGGGACTCAGCTGGCTACTTCACGTCTTATCAGGCTGCTTCTCGACTACCCAATCTAGCTGCTGGACAAAAGAGAGGAGCGGGAGATAAAAAGGAGACGGACAGGGAAGCAGATCGAGATGAAACAGAATCTCGTCCTCTAATAATCTCCGCTCAGTCCTGAACTGTTGCTTTTTAGAAGGAGATAAACAAGGACAATAGCAGGGCAGATCAGCAGGAAGATGCTGGCTTGTGATATTGGGCGGGGAGGGATGGCAACATTTCTGTCTGATCTATAAAAAGACGTCTATAGAGCCTTTCTGTCAACCAGAAAGCAATATTAGATCAGTATTTGCAGACTAAAATTAAGCTCCATTTTAATACATTAAGATCAATATTTGCAGGGTGTTTTTATTGCATTTTATCTACTGCATATTGCCACCTTAAATATCAATAAGGTGCATAAAAAATGTTATTAAATATGTTTGATTTTTCTCTCCAGTAGCTAATATAGAGACATGCAATATTTGTTCAAAAAGATTATTGGGCATAAAGAAGTACATTTGGTGTCATGGAGTGTCAGACACAGCAGTAACTTTTGTAAAGTGCTCTGTGTGTTTTTTTTTTTAATGAATCAAAACTAGTGGAGAACAAAATGCTGTTTTTAGGAAGCTGGTGTGAATCTCTTTAAAATTCATTGTAATTAAGGCAGATCATTTAGTTAATGAGACTAATTGATATTGGAATCACGTTAATAGGCGTTATCTTGATAGTTTTCCATTTCAAAGTCATTCATTTGCACATTTATTGTTGAATAAAACATGTCAGGAATGTACACTCTGCTAATTGTGCAGTAATAAAGCTCAATCTGCAAAAACTGTCGATCTTTAGCAGCTTCCCATTTCTACGGGGAAGCCTTTTCAGATCATTCTTTTTACACATCATCTGCATATGTTTATGCCCAATAATATGATGGGAAGAAAGCAGATTATCCAACTGCTGAAATATATTATAGATATGCATTATCTGACATTTTAAATACAATACCCTAAGCAATATTGCGATTCTGAGATTCCATATTGTGAATCTAGATAAACAAATTGCTAACTACAATATGTGCAGTTTTTTAATTGCATTTCATTCACTTCATATTGCCACCTCACAAAAAAGCCAAAACGTAGAAATAAATCTGAGCTGAAAAATAGTTTTTATAGCACAAACCTTTAGTAAAAGTGATGTTGGTTCATATATAAAATGCAGTTGAACAAAGGAACAAGTCAGTAGAAGTTGTAAGCCTGCAGCAAATTGTGGTCAGCAGGGGCAACTTCTACTGCTTCTAGTAATGTAAAAACAAAGCTGAGGGAAAAATCTCCCACTAAGGTATCAACTGAATGCTGGAGAGAGGGATTGAGAGCTGTCCTGCAGAAGGCAAACATGTTTGATGAAGACAAGCATTTTCCTTCTCCTTAAACCTAAAGAGAGCTATAAAAATAGTTCAAAGGGAGCAGGTGGAGTTGGAGGAGCGCGTCTTCCCCATGGAGATTTCCCACCGACTTTTCTCAAAGCTGCAATGCAAACAAAAAGAAGCTGTCTGTTTGGGTTAAAAAAACAACAGAGGAAAAAAAAAAACACTCAAGTTCAAGGTTTATGTGTTTCGTGCACAGGCCCAAGGTCTAGCTGGGATCATTATAAGCTGCTCCTCTGTCACTGCCAACCGGCTCTCATTAACCTCCGCCAGGGTCACACACATACTGTACTCATGTACACATCCACACACACACCTCATTTGCATTCTTATTGCCACATCTACTGCACACTTACAAACACCATCAGTCACATTCCTCTAAATTGAAAAGTCACATGTACACACATGCATCACGTTTCCTTCCATTAGAGAACACGCTTGCATTAGAATTACACACGACAACAAAAGAACGGCTTTAATTAAGTTTTTCCTTTTTAGATGTGATACACAATCGGGCCAGGTTGGGATGACACATGGATGGACGATTGCTTTCTGAATCATATAAATGCATTTTCCTGGAGTGTGTGTGTGAGACGGAATAAAAGAAAGAAAGAAAAAAAAAAACACAAGCAGCTTCAGCCCATTTCCGTTCGCATAAAAAACAAACTGCTGCACAAACAAGCTCATCAGAGGCAGCAGTCGCTCGTTAGCGCCGCACTCTAATATGCAGAGTAGCTCCGCTCACCCATTTTCGCATCCCACCATCACGAACACAAACAAACACAGGCATTCCAGTGGGGTGGTGGGGGCTTGAAAGGAGATGGAGACAGATGGAGCTCCCTCTTTTGCTTGACTTCCTCTACATATATGGAGGTAGAGTGAGTAAACCTGCAGCCTGGACCCTGGATGATGTCCCCCCAGTTGCTTACTGTGCTTTCTTCAACTGCTAGCCATCTGTTACCATGGCAAACCAGCTTTGACAGGCGTGCCTCCATTGTATCACAGTGCTGTCAAGACACCACTGTACTGTAAAACACTGAAAAATCACCATCTGCCACTTCAGTCACATCCTCCTCTGAACACTTGTGATTCCCTCCAGTTATTTTTAAGAGAGCCGCGCGGATCGGATGCAGAGGATGTGCAAACAATGTGTTGAAGCAGATTTGAGGTGGACAAAAAAAGAGAGAGAGAGAGAACTGAGGAAATGACTTCAAGACAGACGAAGATCTGCGCAGATCAATACAATTTCATTCTCCTAATAGGCATACACAAACACCGAGCACTTAAAAGATTCATGTCTAAGGGAAAACTTTGACAAATTCAGATCATCATTACTTTATTTATGAAAAGGTTTGCCCCATTACAAGCAAAATATAAATGAGTGGTGGTAGACTCAATACTTTTTGTACCTATATATTATATCATAATTTTTTAATCCAAAAAATACTGGACAATTGAAGGGATGGATAATCAGATGGATGTTTTAGACATTTACAGGGGAATGGATTCTGTGAATCCAAACATTTCTACTTTCTATAAGTTTTTCCAAACTTCTCCAGATCTGGAAAGTACAATTTTAAACATTTCTAGTCTTTTCTAGAAAATAATCTGCCTGTAGTACGTTAAGCAACATTAACCGTATGAAAACTGGAGTCAGAGTGGTGAAAGAATCGTCTTGTACTCCTAATCGCACCCACATAAACTCTATTATACCCCCAGCAACCTAATGAGACACATCCACAGTCGACTGTCATCCATCAGACGGTTTAATCCAGCCAGAGTGTCAGGCTGTCAAACAAAGACATTAGTGCTAATCCTAGCCTGTCTCCCATCACTCCAACAAGCTACTGGATGATCCCAACGTCAAATAACTTACCTGAAGTTAACCTGGTTCATCGTTTTGGGTGGGGGATTCTCCGTGTTCAGTCTCTCCAGGGCTCCCTTCAGTGCATTGTTGATCTTCAACACACAAAAAAAGAGATGATCAAAGTTAGTATGTTATGAACATAACCCTTTTCCAGGCTTTAGGCTAAACAAGCAGCAGCCACTGAGCTGGCAGAAGAAGGCCCGACATTAATTAGTGAAACAATCTAATTCTGCCATCAATCACCTTTGCAGACACAGGAGAGAGAATGACGGCCAGACTCTGAGCTCCAATGACGCGCGCTGCTCCTTCCTCACTCTATCTACTGTATGTCCATCCATCTACCTCTCCCTCCCCCTCCTCCATTTATCCCTGCCCCATGTCAGCCAGTGCTCTATTTTTAAGCCAAATCAACAACCCCGGGGCAAGACGGAGAGAGAAATCCACAAAGAGGAAAAAGACAGAGACGATATCGAAATGTTGCACGAATGCAGCCACTGAGTGGGACCTAGGACTTGTCCCGCGTCACTAAAAACAAGAGGGGTGCAATTAGTTCCTTCTGCCTTGTCACTTTCATTGTGTCACCATTTCTAATGACTAAAAAGCTCCCGCCCACCAGCCGACTCCTTAGCAACCCCCCCGATTCCACCACACCCAGCTTCCCAGTGGACCCTCGCTGCCTCACAATAAACATACACACTTTTATGAGTCGCACACGCACCCACGCATGCATCCGCTGCCAATAATACAGTCACACATCAACTCTGCAGAGCGGAAAACATTTTTATTTTTTTTAAATCACGTATTCATGAATTCAAAAGCATATGTTGCCTGCACAAATGCTGACCCACTTATCTGGGCAGTGCGAGATTACCCGACAATGCGTGTGTGCGGGGGCAGGAAGATGAGCTGGAGGCTCCATTGTTGCTGCGTATCTTCCCCGCATCAACATTAGATGAAGCACATGGGGACTAGCATCTTAAAACACGGTAGACATGCAGGTGAACGTATGTCACAGAGCCACACATGCTGCTGTTGTACATAAATATGTGCATGTCAGTGCAACGCAACATGTAAAAGGCTGAGTGTGATGCAGCTGAAATATGCTTCAACATTAAAGGATCACGTCAAAGTTTTCAGGGTGATCACTCCAGTTTATTTACATGTGACAACAGTAGTCCCATAATCCCTGCTGTGCCCAGCCAGCCACCTCAAACCATCAGTTTGAGCTCCAGTAACGATGGCTGGATCTTTTAAAATGAAACTGAGCTGATAAGCAAAATCTAACAGCGTCTCAATTAAACTATACCAGAGTTTCCACTGATGTTGATTGGTGACAAGAATAATGTTTTACTTTAAGTCTAGAGAGCTTAATTCGAGGTTTAAATGCAGTAATTGTGCTAAAACTCAACACTTTCTGTTCTTACACTTCTATTTAAGCTGCTTCGTCTTTTAACGCTTAATGTTCAGCTGTGATTCCCACAGGGATTAGACGTGAAAGCTGACGAAATTAAGACATTGCTAGCACAAATAAAATGGCTGTCTTACTTATTTTTTTAAATGCATCCTGCAGCATGCTGAGTGACAGAAATTTAACAGGATCTGTAGCTTCATCTTCAACGCTCACATAATTTATGAAAGCTGTCTTTAAAGCTACGTAAGCACGACAAACGGGTTGTCTCCTGTGTTATGGTATTGCACACCGTCGCCCATGTTTCTGCATTTCAGGTGCTTTTTGTTGTCAGTACAGGTGTGCAGACATGTGAGAGGTGCCTGCTGTGTGTCTGTGGTTGTTGTCAGATGGGTAATGAGATGTGTGTTTTTTTTGCTCGTGTGTTTCCCATCAGCAACGTGTCAGCGAGTCGAGACGGTAAAGATCACAGCTTCAGTGCAGTCGCCCATGTTCCCTGACCCACGGATTCAACGCCACGATCACACACCGATGCTCTGCGCGCTCTCTGCAGACATGAGCAAACACGTCAGAGACATAAGTAGAAAGAACGAGAGCGAGGTGAGAGGGGCAGCAAGTAAAGCATTCAGCAGTCTCTACAGTAGGCTGGTAAAATTAAAGGTCTCATTTATTGGGTTTGAATGTGGCAGCGAGTGCAGTTTAATTAAAGAGCCGTCTGCATGTTTAGCACTGTTCAGCCCTTTGCCAGTTTCATTAGCTCCTCTGAAAGGCTGACTAGGAGACGTATGAGCTGAGAGAACTGGGCCAACCTTGGCCTTCACCATAGAAGAAGAAAAATAAATCCATTACTGGGACACGCCACATATTCATCACAGTATCAGGGTGAATTACACTTAATCTGCCTTTCAATAGCTGCTTCAAGATAGAGTGGATGAAAGTGCAAATATGAATCTAGGTATTTCGATTGCGTTTATTTCAGTTACCATGTGTGGAGATGTGAGAGTGTTTTTTTTTGTTTTTTTTACGGTAATACAGTGTAATTCATTTTCACTAGGATGGATGGATATAATAACTTAAAAATGACTTGTGTTTTTATTTAGGATTCATTTCATAAGATGGATGGTCAGTGCATTAGATTTAGGAAGTGAAATGCAAACAGTCTGAAATGTTGACTAAAACAGACCAACAAGTAATGATGGACAGACTGATTGACAGCCTAATGGATGGATGTTCAGATGAACATCAGGATGGATGGACAGAAAGATTCCTGGATGTGCCTGTCTGTCAAAAAATACAAAATAAAAAAGAACCCGATTGCAGATAATTTCACTGCAAAATACACAGTTAAACTTTAACATGTCTGCATACCTTTCATTGTATTCAAGTAGGAATAAAGTTCAATAAGTTCTTATTAATGTATAATGGGGCCTCTAACTGTTTTTTCTTGCTAAATCTAAATCATCATCGTGTGGGTTTAGTAAGACTGAAGTGGCCTTAATTTGCAGTCATATGTCAAGCAGAGATTTGGACTTTGTGAAAACAGTTGTCAGGTTATTTTAAGACATATGTACAGCTGGAGCGTGCTCACTCTGGTCCAGCTGCTCTGCTTGAAGCACATGAGGCCCAGTGTGTCTCCTGGACAGGAAACATGTTCCCTGTCATTGTGTTTACTCGTCGCCCACTGATGCCCGTGTTCTGCTTAGTCACCGCTGAGCCGAACGCAGCGGGAGCGAACAACCTGAGCTATCCCCTCGATCACACACACACACACACACACTCTCGTTTGACTTCATAGTGCTTCAACACTACACGCATAGGATAAGAAAAGGCAGCAGACAAAAGCATCTTTAATGGCTTTCTGCCACAGAAAGGAGGCCAGCTCTTTAAAAAGTGGCCCTTTCTGAATCCAGCCTGAAGCTCAGAGCGAGGCTAAAAGTCGACTTCCAGCTTCGTTTAAATTAGGTTGAAACAATTAGTTCAACTGATCATGATTTATTGATTATTGAAATGAGCGTCAACTACTTTAGCAAACAATTAATTATTAATTTAACAATACAGACAAAAAAATTGCAGAGAAAACAACATACTCAGAGCAACAATTAAGTCAAAACTGTACAAAAAAATATATACATGTATGTCCATTTTGTATTTAGGATATAAAATAAAAATGTTCATCTGTAAATATGTTCGACCTTGAACTCCTCAAGAGCCACAGTTTCAGCTTCACCTGGTTACAATTCAGCAAAATCAAAAATTTAGTCAGTTTATCCAAAAGCTATATTGATTTAGCAGAAGCTTTAGAACAAATGATGCAACATACAATAAAGTAATTCATTTTCTAAATTCAAGAGACATATATATTTTTTTATGTTTTAATGTATTTCTAATGTTCTATATAAAAGGATAATATGATTGAATGCAAAATATGCAGAATGTGCTAAATGTGAATGTGAATTAAATATTTTTGTAAGAAAAATTAGTTCCAGCCTTGTTTAAGACAAACTGGAAATGCAACATGTTGATCTAAGAAGAGTCTTAAAATTTCCCCTATGAATGTAAAAAAAAAAAAAAAAAGGCAAAATAAACAATCTTGTAATGTATGTTTGGTATATTTTTTCCATCATAAAGATGGAAACACTTACTGGCTCGGGTGGAGGCTCCATGCTTTGGTCATCAGGTGGAGGTGAAGGTGGAGGGGTTGTTGCGTGAGGCGGTGCCAAAACGGAGTCGCTGCTGCTCCTCACCAACAGAGGTGTATCTGTGAGGACAAAGTGAGTAGCGAGGAGTCAGACTTGCAGCAAAACAATGCCAAAAAACTGTATGGTGAAAGTTTAGTTTTAGATTTGCCTTACCGGTGGAGGCGTTTTCAGAAAGGTTTTGAGCAGATCAAATCTTTCAAAAAACTACAAGTCAAAAGTTAAACCTACAACCTTCTTTGTCACATTTATTTTAGAACAAACGTAGAGCGCCTCTATGTCACAGCATATCATTTTGCATCACGTTCATGTGTGCACCCTCGCCGCAGCCCTTCTCCACATCTAACCAGAGCCGACTGAAGGAGCGCAAACATGGGCAGGTCCGAATCCACAATAAAACAAACTCAAAGCAATCTAATTTAGACCCATGTGTTGTGCCTTGCTTTTATTATCCACCCCCAAAGGGAGTAGGCTGGTATATGGGGAAGAAAAATCTATAGCTTCAAATTTTACTTGACAGAGGAGAAAAATAAAGATGGGGTGAGAGAGATGAGGGTGGGGGAGCAGAGTGGGGTAAATAAAAAGCTACAGAAAAGAGTGGAAGAGGAGAAAACTGACACAGAAAGGGAAAGCAAACAAAATTCTCCTCTTTTCCTGTAATCAATCTCTCTTTGGAGGGTCAGCGACAGGGTCCTGATCTAACGTGGTCAGAATAAGAGAGCAGAGGGGAAAACAAGTCAGAAAGAAGGAACTAACAGGGGGTCACTCTGTGTGTGTGAGAGACTGTGGTTAGTGGTGGTAGACGGATGAAAAATTATCATTCCAACCATTTCTGACACAAACACAAATATCCTTTCAGCTCCAAACTAACTAAACCACATGTTCAGCCAATTCTATGTCGTGTTGCCATTTGTCTGGTCATTCTTTTTTCTAATTATAAACCATTAATTGCCTGGTGGATTAGTTACCACAAACAGTCTCATCCTCTGTCAGTTCAGAAACTTTAAACTGACTCATAACAGATAACTCAAAATGTTGCTTCTCTTTAATTACAGCAAATATACTATTTGGCTGAGGATTTGAGGTTCTGGACAAAGAAAAATACATTTAATGTTCTTTTAAGGCAGCATTAAGAGAAGAAATAGCATATATTGAAGAAATATGTTTGTTACAACATAAACCAGGGTGTCCAAAGTGGAGCTCAAGCACTATTTGCAGACTTCAGTTCAAGTTTGGTCATTCAACAAATGGTGTTGATGGACATTTTTGTTGTTTTTAATGGGATTTTTATATATTACAACATAATAAAATGACTTAGAGGTTTAAATTAGAAAGGAAAATGTGGCCCGAGACAAATTTGTTCCGCGGTTTAAAAGGTTTGGATACCAGTGATCTAAACAGCCTTAAAATAGCTTTAACTGTGGATAATCCACATCATTTAGATTACCATTCTCTTTCAGAGGCTTTTTGTTTCCTTTTCCTCACTTCTCTCATCAAAAAGGAGTTGGGATTTAACTAAACCAGATGCTGCTGTCTTGGTATAAATAGACAAAAGGAAATACTTCTTTTGTTTTTGAAATTAAGTATTTTAAAAGAAAATATTACTGTAAAAATAGGTCATATTACTAACTTTCGTCTAAGCTATCCATCTAAAATAGACTATGTCTTTGGAAATAAGACTGGTGCTTTTATCTTTAAATCCCTTGAAAAAAAAATCCATCTTTTCACTTTAAAATGTTGGTTTTAGCTCATTTTATATTGCCTTTAGTTGTTTTTATACTGCCATGTCAACTTGTATGGTGTCTCAACATGTTTGTACAAATGAAAACTACTGACACTAATGTTGAAAATTTTGTAAAACCCTACTAAAAAAAAGTATGCCTTTCAAATAATAACCTTCAAGGAATTCAAACTAAGGTTGATTAGACACCAAAACCCCTTTTAGAGCTGAAAGGCCAACTGGGCATCACCGTAGCTGACGGGATTCAGTAGATTTTTGATTTTCTAAAAGAGCGCAACAAATAGATTGCCTTACAGAGAACCATCATCCATGAACCACCCACTCAGGCTGCTGTTCTTCAACACAATGTCAACGGTGCGACTTTGTGAAGTGGCCGAGGCCGCTCCATGGTCACAGTCAGGGTCCATTACCCAGCCGTCAGCCCCATAAATCCTCCCTCGTTTATCCACAAAGTCAAATCGGGCTCCATTAATCCTCCCACTACTTAAAGAGTCCCGGAGCACCAGTCCGGCCATGTGAAGGAACCTGAGGGTCACCAGCGTTGACCTCTGACCCGTGCTAGCCTCAGTCAGGTCAAGCGGTGCCACTAAGGACCCTGGGATATTGATGAGAGTGACATGTGAGTCTTTAACAGCAGCTACCGTTTAGAAAACCATAAATAAGATTATCCTGCAGGAATTCTTAATCAAAATTGACTGAAAACAAGCCTAAATAGAGCTTTTAGCTAAACCAAAATAAATTCTGACACCTGGGTCAGAGGTCAGAAAACATCTATAAATTATTGCTCCACATGTCAAAGCTTTGAAACATGCAAAACATGGAGATTTTCTTAAAAAGGAAGTCACCATTTAAATCCTAATTTAATAAAATATCGTCCACATATTAATAAAACCCTAAATGAATTGTATTATATCAGTACTGACAGAACAAGTGTGTCTGTCACATGAAGTTATGATTTATGTGACAGATTCAGCACCATCTAGTGGCAAAGTTTCAGACTGCAGCTAACTAAACAAAAAATAAAAAAAATAAGATTAAAATTATGTACGTAAAGCCGAGGATATTCACAAAAGTGAAATAAAACTTGAAAATGTATTAATTTATTTCCTTTATCAATCTCAAGCAAAAACCCCAAACACCTTCAAATAATTCTCTAACAAATACAACGAAAAGCTATTGTCCACTTTAAGTTAAATATGACTGCATTTTATAAAATGTCAAGTTGTTCATTAAGCGAACTTGTTGAAAATAAATGCTTCCAGTTTCAGGAGAAGTAAATTAAACGTGACAGATGGGTTTAATCATCTCTGGTGGTAAACTTGAGTCTCACAGATTATAAAATTATTAGTGCATCTGCTTCTATGGTTCTTCAATCTCACACTACTGAGTAATTTGGCACCAACAGCACATTACACAAAAACGTTAATGGAGCAGTCGCCAGGTTCTCTTGCCATGTTCCTTTTTATACATCCCAAAGTGTGGAAAAACTGGCAAACACAACCTTTTTGTTTATGAGTGTGGTTGATGTGCCAAAATACCTAAAGTTGGGTTAATTACAGCACTAAACCAGATCCAGAGATTCTAAACATTTTTCAAGTTAAGAAGGCAGATTTTTTCAGATGCAAATTTGTAAATAAAAGTTTTATATTTTTGCAAGGCAACAGGAAAATAGGAAAGAAGTTAGGAAGGCAGGAAAGCAGCCATAAAAGAAGAAATTAGGTGGGGAAAAGGACGGGCAGTCGGATGGACGGCAAACTATGCGACGTAGAAATGTACAGATTGATACATGAAAACATTACATTTTATAAAACAAAAAGATATGATCAAAAGTCAGTCTGAAAGCAACTTCTACAGTCTTTAGCTTAAACAGTAAGATTGGCATGCTTGAAGTGATTCCAGCTGAATAAACAAAAAATATCCCTCACCATCTTTGTGATGTTTTCCAACCTCTAAAAAGGTGGGGGGAAAGTGGAAACCTAAAAGTAGATCCATCATATATTTAAGGTTTACCAGTTTGAAGGACTATACACCTATAATCAGAGAACCCACAGTCAGACCCCACCCTGTAAGTCTCATCTCTGTGCCCACTTCAATATCCCACAAAAGCACGCCCTCATTGTGTTCTCCCATTCATCTTTCCACCGAGATCTGTGATAATAAAGCTGCAAATGAGGAGACCCTGTAAACTTTTCCACGTTTATGTTCATCTTCCTCTGATTCTCCATGTGCAACAGAGTTCCTGAGTGACACATGCCTGGCTGTTGTAAGGACAAAAAAGGAGTTTATTTTCTCACTTTGAGAAGTGGGAAAGTTGTGTAACCCTGCAGCATAAATTCACCAGAACAAGGACCTATCATGTTTCAGATTTGTGTGTGTGAGTCAGCATATTAATCGACGCATGTTTGTTTCGTTTGCATGAGAAAGCGAGCATTTGACACATCCGCTGCAAACAGACGACGACTTGCTTGTTTTTACGTGTCCCTTTTGTGAGTGTTGTAAGTGTGTCTTCGTGCTTCGGGCTGGGGTGGTCTTGCTTTCCTGACGATCGATTGAGCGGCCCCAGCCCAGGCTGCTCATGGGATGATGCGATAAGCGTTCACTTCCTAGAAGTGTAAGTGTGCATGTGTGTGTGTGTTGGTGCAGCCGTGGATCAATGCAGGACTAATCATCCCACAGGGGCAAGTGTGAAGTCCAATCACGCTGTTCAAACAGCTTGCCAGACCTGACACACAAACACTTTGATGCCTGACTGATTACTGAATTACTCCTGGCCCTTTCCACCACTCACTGGCATTACATGCACTCCATATTATCCTCTATGGCACATTATTAATATAACAAGAATCAAACAGTGTTACATGGATCCAAGTGGTTTCATATACATGATATTAGAAGACTTACAGATTGAGCCATCTTCCTTTCCTCCAAAAGCAGTAATATTATAGCTTGAAGGCATGTGTTGGTTTGCTTTTCCTCATCTATAATGCAACAATGTTTTTTCAACTTTCACATCCCATATTTACCAGTTCGACATACCGTATAATGACATTTTTAGAGAAAAAAAATTCAGCCTGATTTTGTAAAGTAGACCCCCATGTATTCCCAGTCCAGTGCTTTTTGATTTACCAATTACTACTTTATTTACAGGAAATTCTCCTATTTGAAGATTTTACAGTATAGCACATAGAAGATATTCAAAAATAAATGCAGTTTGGAAAATTAAATTAAGGCGCAATTTTAAAGCTATCAATTCAGAAGTGCCACTTACTTTCTTTGACACTGATTGGTTGCACAGAAAGCTGCAGATGTTAGCTTCTGCAGTAATGCTAAGACTGGTCTCCAGCTTATGCTGAGGTATATGTGGTGTTTGAACTATTAAATAGGCAGTCATAAGTATTTTTAGAAAGGGTTGAATAAATGCAGATTATGGCTTTTCACAGGTGGTTGTGGTTCCTAACCCCATGAATGCCAGAGGTTCCCTGTATTTTAGTTACATTTTAAATGTGCTTCGCTGTTATTACAGCTGCAAGTCTTTGAGTATTTCTCTACCAGCATTGCACATCTGTGGTCTTGATTTTCCCTGATTCAGTTTGGTGAAATAGTTCAGGCTAGGTTGGATTTCAGTAGATTAAATAATGCTTAGTTGAATCTGGGGATGTTTTTATTTTATTAATTAAGACCAAAATACTTTGACGTATTTGGGTGTTGAATTCTGAAACTTTCATGTTAAACTTTAGGACATTCTATTTAAAAACTGTTTTTCACACTAAAGGTTGGTTTTCTTTAGAAATCTTGTTTCTTATTTAGAAAAAAAAAATACATTTGGTGGAATGAGAGTTTCATATTTTCTTGTTTTTAAAATTCAGATGAAGAAACACGTGAAATCCTCCAAAGTACACATTTCTCTACAATATTCTTTATGTGACAAAACTGACATTCGATTGTCAGTTTTGGGTGTAATGGCTGTTTAACTTAGAAGCGCAATCTTTTGTCGTCTCGTCCAAATGCGTGTGTGCGTGTTGTGCACCCACGCATGCATGTCGTCATGACAAAAGCAGCTTTTATTGCGTCAGTCTGGCTCTGTTGGAGGGGCGTCACAGGGTCACATCTTAACTGAATTAGTCAAGGTCCAACAGGGCTGAAGAGCAGGTTGGGGAGGGGGTGCAGGAAGAGGTCCCAGTGGGTTAAAGACTGGGTGTGTGTGGTTGGCGCGACTGGATTCAGTCCATTCATGCTTGGCTGGACCTTGGTTATGCTAACAGGCGACAGTGATAATCTAGTTAGAACTAGCAAAGCAGGGGCGCTGAGTATGGGTTGGATGGGGGTCAAGGTCGAAGGGTATGGGTGCTGGGTTGGATGGCAGGTGGTGGAAGCTGAATAGTGAAGGGGGAGCGATGTCTGGGTGGAAAAGAGGCAGATGAAGGGGCATGAGGGGAAGGTGGGCACACGGTGAGGAGTGGCAAAAGGGCAGCTGTGTGTGTGGCTTCATCACGGCTCACTAAGGTCAACAGATGGACAGAGGTGAACAGAAGGGCTTCAAAAATGATCAGATAGCCTTTTATTAAATCAGAACCAGGCTTATCTAATCGTTTTTCCCTTTCACTTGAGTTGATTTGATCTTCAGCAAGGTCTATGGTTTAAAATGAGAGCTGTAATCATTGTTATACGTCTGAAGTAGCAGAAATAATGGCAGTTCTGTTCATGTGAACTGAAGAACGTCAAAGAACTGCGCTGGAGCAGAATCCTGGACGTATTCACGTGATGGACTTTATATCACAGCCTTTTTTTTAGCCCCTGGAGGGACTAAGAATCACTTCCAACAAAGGAACTACTTGGATTCCCTGAAAACTAAAGCTGTGGCCCCTGAAACTCTACAACAGAAAGTCGGAAGGAAAGAAACGAATGAAAAAATAATTTGCAAAAGCTCAACTTTGGGAGATTCACTAATATGAATCTGGATGAGTCACTACCAGATAATATATTACATCTAGATAGAGGAAAGAAAAATTAAACTACTGACATGAGGAAATGGGTTTTACTTAGAGGTTTGCAAAAAAAAAAAAAAAGAACAGCAAAGTGATGCTACACAGCAAAGCAAAGCGTGAGTGAAATTCTACAATTCTGCCAATGCAATTTAGGTTGATAAAAATCTAAAATTTGACACGTTTTTGTCATGTTAACTGAGTAACAAAGCTTGGAGACGGTATTTGACAGTGTGGATAAGCGTGACGTACTCATGTTGCAAAAGAAAATAGCAACATAAAAACAACGGCATGAGCAGCAAAGTTCTGATTGTAGCTCATTATGCATAAAAAATGACTTCTGATTTCAGCGACATCAAAAGATTTGGATATGTGTGCAAGAAAACACTCAGGTGGAAGACTGCAAAAACCCTTTTGATGATGAAAGACAGAAAAACTCCTTAAAACAACCTCCAAGATGAATGTGTTAGCCAGGTTTTAATAAAATAACAGGTTTTACTAGATATCCAGACCCAAAATTCAATTAAATTTAATTAAACTACATCTCCAAATCCCAAAGTTGAAGAGGAACCTTCATGGACATAGGAGGGGAGGAAGTTCAAACAATCTCTTGCAGCGATAATAGAGCAAGAATCATATCCCAGAATCCACTGTATTGTTATTATGTGGTGACAAATGCTTTGCTGATGTCAGAAGTCAGAGAATGAGTATGCTGGTTTCAAATGACAGAAAAATAACTCAAATAGAAACTCGTTAGAAACAAACTATGTCAAACACCATCTCTGAAACCACAACATGTCAAATGGTGAAACAGACATGGACTGATCTAATGACTGCAACATTCACTTGCCTCTTAAAAATGAGATCCCTGGGCGCCGCATGGCTCAGTGGTAGCGCAGACGCACCACATGGAGCCTCCAGTCCTCAATGCAGTTGATTCCTGGCCTTGGGCCATCTACCTCATATTGTTCCCTCCTCTGTCTGATCTGATTTTCTTTTTGTCCAGCCACAAATTAAAAAAAGCCTCTAGAGCCTAAGAAACCTTTAAAAACAACATGAGTCAAAATGCGGTGCAAACAATATTTAAAGCATGGATTCATCCCTCTTTGTATCACTAAATAGTATCAACTACTTAGTGAAATGTTGTGGGAATGCAGCTCCACAATTTCAATCCAGTAGAGGATGTTTGGGACGTGGTTCCACATCACAAATGTGCAACACGGAGGTTTGAGCCTTAGTGACAGATTTGTGCAAAGTGGGGTTCTGTTGAGAGATTATGACCAGTAAATATCTTACCTTCAGTAGATTGATTTTCAGATGAGGTGGGTAGAGACCAAAGCTAATTTCTACAATCTTAAGTTATTACACATTGAAACAAATGTTGTACAATGTCAATGTTGCCATATTTGCCAGAGATCAGTATTAAAATAGCATTCTGTGGTCATTAAGCTTTCAAAATATTTTTTATTTCCTCCAATTTATTTCCAAAGTGAATAGAACTCACTTCTATTCTCACCAGCTAACGCGTAAAAACTGAACCTGTTCTGTTCGTGCTTCTCAGCTTCAGCAATGTGTGAAAGCAGGAGCAAAATAAGAAGGGGAGAAAAAAAAAAGCTGAGTGACGATGATAGGAGAGAAGGCTGCGTCAACACTGCATCTGTTTTCACACACAATTGAGTTACAGGCAATAAATTCTCTCTTTTCACAGCTTGTACAGCTGAAATGTATTAAGTCACGTACCCACACATGCACACATTTCACCAGGATACACTTTCTCACGTTCATACGACACCTGAAGGTGTCGATTGAGATAAGCTTTGGTTCTTTATGTGTTTTTAAGAAAATGCGACGTACTGGCTTTGAGGACGGCTTCATTGACCTCGATCTCCCCTCTGCTCGGATCCTCGTACTCCAGGTGGGGGAAGTACTGCATGGCTTCAGGACTTGCACCATCGCTGGAGTAGCCATTGGAGATGGAGTCTCTGGGGCTTTCCGTACTGCTGCGCTGATCGTCATCGAACACGGCCACCAGCTGGAAGAGACACACACCATCAGGCTTCTGCTGGGAAGCTTACCATTCGTTGGTGCAGGTTTCACCAACTTGAATTTAAGACTTTTTAGACCAGCATGAGATCTGTGTCAGGACAGAAAACTATTGCAAAACAAAATGGTTTTTGTTTTGTCTGATTTATAATATTATCTATAGATATTGTTACATTCTTACGTTGTTTGAAGACATTAATTGCAGTTCCTTTTTCCTTATTTCTGCAGCTCCATTTTCTGCTCCTTTTCAGCTGCATTTCTACTTTAATTCATCAATAATCAGTTGACTGGAACTTGACCACCTTGTTTAAAATGTACTCGACCTCAGACTTCAGAGTTGTTACATAAATGCAGCTCTTAGATCAGTGCAGCAACAGCATTGAGCATTTTCTGTCCACATAATGTATGTCGCTGTATAATTGCACGATGTAGCATTGTGGTTTCAAAATGAAGTGAGCCAATGGTGAAGATAAACATCGTCCAGCCTACTAGTGATAAATTTGCACTTGGCAGCTAGCTAGTGGAAGCTTGATCCATCTGGAGTCACAAAGCATAAGGCTTTAATTTTAGGTACATGAATTTAAGGCTTTAAGAATGCAGACATCCTGAGTTTACATTTATAAATGCATGAAATACGGATGCAGATCTTGCCAACTAACGAAGCTGAAAATGCACAGCCTGATTATGTAGCGTCATCAAAGAGCCATGAACACAGTGAGGCCTTCGTGTCATATATCTTGCCAGCAACAACAATGCAACCTGCTTCACTCTGCCAAATCTGCCAATGTGGCAACATGCATGCGTGAGAAAAGCAAACGGAGCAGAATTCACTGCTCAACTCCCTCCAGGAGAAGCTTCCGCAGAAAGTTTGTGAACAAAGAAGAAAATCTGACCAGAAATCCTGCAGATGGGGCGGTTCAGAGGAATTAACTTGTTCTGAGGTGTGTACCTATGAAATTAGCAGCTGAATGAGATCTGACAAGAGAATGAGAAGCTGTCAAACACAATGACACGGCTGCCGCCATGAGATGACAGGAAGACACGGGATGGGCTGAGTGGAGCGGGGGATGGAGGGCAGGAGAACGACAAACCGGCCTAATTGAGAGGGGGACATGATGGCAGGCCGAGGAAATGTTTGTGTGTGCTCGCTGCGGCTACATACTTTGATAAATGGGCGCGCGGCGGCGTGACGCTCTCATTAGCCAAGCCCGGCGACGGAAATGACCACTTAATGAAATGCAATAACCCAAGTGGAACAAGGGATGAAAACGAAACAACAGATGAGATGAGCTGAGTCAAGACCCTTTTCACATGATCTCACACAACTTCTATTCTTACTCGATGCAGTGTATCTATTTCTGGAGGTGTTTACGCATCCTCCGGAGCATAAACATCAGCCATAAATACTATTTGAAAAAAATATATACATATATATATCATGATTTGCAAACAAATTTTCTTTGACAACAAAATCTAAACTGGCCTGAAAGGTACCTGTTTGACTTTCTAGGCATTAGTTGTAGTAACAGTAATTTGTTAGCCTGCATGTGTTTAATTTTAAATACTTTACCTTTTTAAAAGGCTGCTGTTTTATTTTTAGAACTGCAGGCTGCTTTTTATTGCACT
This sequence comes from Poeciliopsis prolifica, assembly GCF_027474105.1. Taxonomy (NCBI): domain Eukaryota; kingdom Metazoa; phylum Chordata; class Actinopteri; order Cyprinodontiformes; family Poeciliidae; genus Poeciliopsis; species Poeciliopsis prolifica. The sequence goes on from NW_026562430.1 coordinate 371,296, forward strand.
ATGTTTGTGCAGATCAGTGGCACACAGAGCATGATCCGTTTTGTTGTTTTTTTTCTTAACGGTCATTATTTACAATTTGTGATCATTGTCATGCAAACTGCATTTGGGAGCAGATTTTTTGAGTTCCCAAAAAAAAAGAAAAAAGACACCTCCATGCCAAATCTTCAAAATAAAAATGACATCAAACATCGAATTTATTACTTTTCTTTAATTTTATTAATGTGACGAAACATGGTACATTATTATTGAAATAGAAGTTAAATGTAAAGCACCATCACACCACAAAATAGTCACCTGGTCTGTCATTCCCTCCAGGAAGCACTGAAGGGAAAATAAACATTTAGTCATGAATGCTCATTATGTCATTTTGATCATTTTGACAGTAGGCTAATATAACTAATCTGGACACTTAAAGCCTGTGTTGTCTTCATTATAAGCCTTATGTAAGGCCATCCAGCACTTAAATATGGTTGTTTATAAGCTTACCATTTCATTATATCCTTAAGGTAATGAGTATCCATGAAGTTTTCAGTTTCCAGAGGCAAAATTACCCCGGAAGTAAAGATACACTTCTTCAAGTTATAATGACTCTTGTCTGATGTAACAGTGAAAAGGGTCTATTAAACTATGGCAGTTGTGTGTGCGTGAGTGTAAACGGTGGGCGCCATCCGTCACGGCACAATGCCACCTCCCACCTAAAACCTCTCGTGATTCAATATCCTCTCGACACCTGGCCAGCGCCGCACACCGAAGATTCGTCAACTGTATTCATGTGTATACGCCAGAGATGAGGAATTGAGAGGCAGGCGGATGCAAAGCAGAGAGAAAAACGGAGTGCCAGGAAAACAATCTGATTGTGCCAGTTGATGGATGCATCTTGAGCCTTCGCTCCTCTTTATCTGCCTTCCTCTTTCTCTGCTTATCTCGCTCCCTCCTGAGCCTCCGTCTCCTTCTCCAAACTTACTGACGGCATCAATCAAACGAGGCGTCTCCAAGCGGCACCATGATGAGAGACGCAGCTGTGACCTTCCCGCAAAAAACAATTTGGTTGTTTTGAGCAGCAACTTATTTTAATGTGAGGGGAGGGGGATTATCATCTGCTTTTTGCTAGCTTATGCTTTTATGGCTCACACAGGCAGGGAGTGATGCTAATGTGGGCTCCGCTGCTGCTTTCGCTCATCATTCAAGCAAACGCTGAGTATTGACAAAATGACTCCTCTGCTGCGTCATTTCAAAGTCAAACTCCAGCAAAATGGACCATTTGTGCTACTGCTGCTAAGCCTTCATCTGCAACACCATTTTGAAAGTTGACATGTAAAATTCACATATAGTGCTTTACAAAAGTATGTGTATCCCTGGGAAGAAGAAAGTTTATATATATTTTACATACATCCAATCTTTTATATATATTTTTAATTGTTGGACCTATAAAAAATGCCCAAAAGTTAAACTCACTTCAAGCCCACTATAGTCAAGTTCTAAAACATCTTTAATAAACTCCTACTGATATCTAATCAACTATTTAATTAAACCCTACATCAATCATTTTCCTACCAATGAACCGGAAAATTTCTTCTAAAGGCTTCTTTCCCAAATCTGAAAGTGTTATCATTATTACTACGAATGTTTGATGTAAATTATGGACAAAGGATTTCCCAAGGCCAAAGTTTCTGTGCTAGGTGTTTCGTATAAAAAATACCACCTGCTGAAAGTGAGTAAATTTAACTAATTTAGTAGAACATGGACTTTACATCAAACACAGAAATACATTTTCAAATAAAGAGCAAAAAAATTGAGCAAATTTCACAAGTGTTTTAGTTGACACCCTAAACAGTGAGTTAGTGTAAAGCTTAAAATAAAATATTGATATTATAAAAATAAAAGTTTGCAGCACGGACATGTCAATGTTTTTGCTACAATTTGGTCTCAAAATACTCTAAAACTACATCAACTAACTTGTTTTAATTTAACAAGATAACATTAAATTTGTTTATTTCTCTTAATGTGTCATAATGCAAAATATATATTTAATTTTCTTCAGAGCAAACAGGAAGCCCTTTCTTAACTCCAAACAAGCAAATATCACATTTGATTAGAATGATTAGAAATGAGAAATCACTTTATTAAACTCCTCAGGTTTCAGCTTAAAGCCTAAAAATACACTTATAGAAAGTTTCACTTTTGATTTCCCAAGTTCAAACATTTAATTCATTCATCAATGCATGACTGACCATAAAAAGGAGTGAAGGGATCTTGTTTCTTACTTATGGAAAACACAGGAAGGTAAAAATTTCAACCTTTCAGCACGGCTTCTCTGTCCCTGTACAAAGAGCAACACCTTTCATGATTCATGGTGTGTTTATTTAACACACACACAGTTCTTTCAATTCTTCCTGGCTGTGATTAGTATCCCTAGAAACAAATTGGCTTATTTTCCCCACTGGGCCCAATTGGGAGGGGAGACACTGATATGGACCCAGGCAGACTGTACGTCTGCTGCAGCTGAATAATGTCGCCCTGTTGTCTCATGTTCTCAAACAAACGCACCCCATGTCCAATACAAGCAGGTGAACCCTGTGTGTGGCAGGTCTCAGCCGTGTTATGAACTGTTAGACACGACAGTGTGTTTTTGTCATGTGATCAGACTGGCTGTGAAGATTGGACAGCTGCCAGATTACAATTAAATACAAGAGAATCTCATTCAGAGGCATAGATAGAAACAAAATGCCTCAGGATACAAAGTGAAACGGAATATATAAAGGAAAGCGACTTTTAACATACTGCTTAGTGAAACCGTTTTAGAAATAAACAAAACTTTGCTGTGGTTTCAGTTTTCAGGAAAAAACTCCAGAAGACACAAAAGGGCTGGAAATTTTAATAGACTAAATATTTAGACACTGAAAAAGGAGGGAGAGTTGAGAATAAAAAACAAAACACATTTTTCGACATTGGACCTTCTGCTCACTGATTACGCCTGATTAGGGTCAAATTAATTTGTGCATCTCTAATATCTATTAATATTGTTTGCATCTGTGCATCTGCTTTTAATGGATCTGAGTAAGATAAACCCAGAAAGTCACTATAAAATGCTGTAGATAAATGAACAAGAAGCACTTAAAACTGAAATTGCACACACGTTGTTCTGCATTTTCCTTTACAATGCCCATTTTCATGCAGAAATTCAACAATAATTTCCGTCCTCTGGTGTTGCGATAATCTAGGACACTGACAGCTTCCAGGCTGGTGGAGTCATGACCCTTTTATTCAGTGGAAGTAAAACCAAACAAGTTTCATCCTTTCACACAAACTCGTAAAACTAAAAGTTATTTTCTTACCACTATGATCCATATGACTGAATAACTTTGATTCTATGAGAGAAAAGTTATCATTGATGATTTTTCTAGTAGCTAGGAAATGAAACAATGCTGTTGTGCAACTCAACTCAAAGATGGACCCAGCTGAGTGGCTTTAAATATTGATTCACGTGCTCACAATCAAACACATGACTGAAATGCAGAGAGACCTGCATGGAGCAGACATGCAGGGTGGGATGTTTTTAAAAGAAACAACTGCTTTAGGTCAGCTGTTTTGCACATGTGAAAGGATGAACAGTGCCACCTTGTTTTAGCCAAATGCAACTGCATGCATTCAAGTCTCTTAACCTTTACATGAGCATCACACAAATCCAGACGCACAAGCAAACGTACACACTTCCCTATTCCATCCTCTGGTACTAATCAACCCATTTTTCTTCTCCTCTCTCATCGGCATCCACCAGCACTGCGGAGTGCGTTTCTCGCTCTGTGTGTGTTTCTCTGCCCGGAGTCTATTGAGATGCTTTTTTGCTGTTGTCATTTATCTTACGACTGCCTCCCCCTTCCCTTTCTGTTTTCTTCCTCTCACAATATTCTTCATTTCTTTCTTTGAACAAGAGATGCATAATTCAGAAGGACCGCGTCGCATTCTGGCAGGAAAAAATAAGTGTTCCCATCTAAAACTACAGCGTTAAAAACCAGAGTTCAAAGAGCACCTTTTCAAATCTTAATCACACAGGACCTGCAACAGAACAAGGTCTGAGCTAAATCTTTCTCCAAATAGCTTGTAACTCTGCATTTGTGCATCTGGTGTCGTTTTCGCTGCAAAGCTGTGAAACCTCCTGAAAGCCGAATGTGTTTGCAACAGCAGCACTTTCCCACTCCACGGATGAATCAGATGCTGTTCAACACGATGTGTAGAGAATGTGTTTCTCCATGGATGCAGAGTGTGATGAATAGTGACAGTCTGAGTACAGAGAAGGGGTGAAGTGTCTGCACCGACAGTGCAAGAACATTTGGCTCTTAATATCTATGGCATTATATTAGAAATGGCAATTCTCTGCTCTGTATATAAACCTCTTGTTAATAGACTACTTGTTAGGAGAATATAAGAAGCTGAAGAAGCCACACATGGTTGTTTACCAGCCACATGGAAAGGACGTCAAAGCCAATAAAGTATTTTTGAACTTGATATAAAAGCTTATCCTTTTTAAAAATTTCTTATAAACAGTCTGTTGCTGTTTCTGTAAGAGCAAACAAACACAGCGTGTGCACTTTTAAACCTTCCCTATTCAGCTCAACCTCTCTTTTGATGAGTCTGCCATTTTTAATAATTATACAAGACTATTTTTCCTATATTGTTAATTTACCTTTTCTGAAAATTTATTCGAATTATTGTAATATTTTCCCATTGTGAGACAAGAAAGAATATTTCTATATATTCTAGAAAAGTATTGTAGTCCACACTGACTATATTTAAAACAAAAAAGAAAGAATCCAAAATGTATTTTTATATTGGCACATTCATAACAGAAACTACAGGTATACACTACAATACGTTTCACTAATGTGAGTACTTTAAGAAACAAATCTTGGTTTTTCCATCAATATTTTAAAGTTAAATTGTCTGTGTGTGGTTTTGGCAGTATGCTGCATTACTTTTGGTAAAGAGGAACAGGGTGTGTGCGCTACTACACACTCCAAAGGTATCTGAGTCCTAACATCTGCAGCATCAGTCAGCGTGATGGAGCATGTGTGTTCCCACTGAAAGCAGAAACCCCAATAAAGCCACAACTACACAAAGCAAGACTCCAGCTGAGGTATAAGCGCAGGCTATGCACAGTGACAGGCCACATTATTATTTATGCACACTCATAAAGGGAGAGGGTAAACTCTTCATAAATCACTCGGGGCCTGAAAGGCCTTTGGGAAAGAAGAGGGGAGGGAATGAGCGGAAGGTGACGGGAAGAGAGCGAGGGTTGTGGGTGACGAGGGAGCTCCAGGCCTCAAATTTCCCAGGTCAGCAACAGGAATATCAAAACCAGCTCGTTCATCATTCCCAGTGAAAACACATCACATCAGTTCCTGCTGCACATCTATCGAAACACCACACACTGACCCACAAACGTACACAGGACCAGGCAGCCCCTCTGCGCTCGAAGTCATAACCTCGTTCTCGTAAAGGCGCACGGCTGCTACATGTACACACAAACACAGAAAGAAATGACACGTTCCAAATCTCCTCCCCAAAAGTCACAGCCAGAGCCCAATAATCAGCTTTCCCTTCCCTGTGGCCGTCGCACAGCCACCTGCTCCTTCCAGCCTTCCCTCTCTGCCTCCCTCCTTCCTTCCTCTCGGGATCTGACGGAGAAATGGAAGGAGTGATTAACTCGGAGCTGCGAGGCTGGCGCCCTCTCACCTGTGGCTCTCCCCTCCGCCGCCTGCTCCTCCTCCTCTTCATATTTCCATCCGCCTTACACTCACACACTTCTTATTTTTTTCTGGTTTTTATTCTTCTTTTCCAAGACATGTTTAGGATGTATAGCAAAAATAATTAAAAAAAGAATTAAATAGTCATTATCTTCTTTCCAACTTCACTTTAAATTTAAAGCAGCTCTATACTTGGGTACATGTATCTTTTTACATTCATATATGGATGGACAATGATTCTCCAAGATATAATGTTAAGTCAATATCGATCTAATAAATCATGTGTGACCGGGTGGGGAAGGGTGCAACGAACAAAAACATAATTTCAGGTGAAATGCTTTTTTCCCACTCTTCTAAACACCTCTAGGCTGTGAGTGATGTCGGTTCTCCATGGCAACCAGCGGTACTAAATGTCAGCAGCAAAAAGGTTCATCTATCTGCATCGGCAAGCTCAGCTGAAAGCAGCAAAATACAGTTCAGGCTAAAAATGTAACCTAAATGCAACCTGCTGCAGTTTAGCCAATATGCATGTTTACTTTCTGACTATATTAGAGTCAATATGAAGGAGATGAAGTGATGTATGAATCACTTACGTTACAAGTCACAGCTTGACAAATGATGAGCCGAAAAGAAACCAAACTAATCAAGAAGGCTTTAATGGAGCAAGTTCTTCACAATAATGTATTTTATATGACTACTGAGTACGTCAGTTTAAATATATATCACCTGGATGAAAACTTCATAAATGTTTTATCCAGTGCTGTTTATTAATTGTATGTGGGTGGATTGCTGGTCATTTTCCCTCCTCATCATCCCATCCTATACAGCAACATCTGTCACTTTTTCTATCCGTATGTGTCAGATTCAAGCACACCAATAATGCTTGGGACATTACCAAACCCAGAACTCCATTCATTAGGCCAATCAGTTAGGTGATGAGGCCGAGAGGCAGCAAAATTGAATGATAATGCCAACAATGAATGTGTGTATATGAATTAAAGTGTGGCATTGTGAGCAGCACAATGGAAGCAGATGTGGCGTCGGCTGTGTCATTGTGGTGGGAATCATTAAATATTTAACCTAAATGAGCTGGATTTGGGATTTGCGAGCATTTATGCTTTGGTTGAAAAAGTACACAACTGTGATGCACAAACAAGCACAAGAGGGAGTGTGACTTTGTGCTGATTTGAGTTATTAGCATTTAGAGCGAGCAGAGGAAGAAAAAAAAAAAGAAGAGCACCAAACCCTGATATAAATGCACCTATATGCTGAACTCTGGGGTAATGCTATGTTGGGAAACAGATGGCGTGAGTTCAGAGAGCAGCTCTGCTTTAAACAAATTGATCTATAATTGATCATTACCTAGATGTGATTAGCTGCTCTGTGGGTTGCGCAGCCAAAATCAAAACTAACTGGAGAAGCTAATTTTGACAACATGAAGCTGCAGCTTCAGAAAATCATTATTTTGACTGCTCTACTGTTTATCTTATTTTATTTTGATGTGGTTTAGTAGACCAACTAAAAATAGCATAAAATGACGAAGCTGAAGGAAATTATCAGTTTTTTTATTTTATTTTGAGACGTAAAATACAAAACATTTGGCGTCCATTTGCATGAAATGAACAACACCAGAGGATGAAGACCCTGAATCTTCGACGGTGCTCAAATTTATGCAAAAGAAAACTGAAAGTAGCCTTATCCCGACTGAAACCCGGGGCGTTTGCTTCACTGAACTGACAAATCACTTTGGAGAGGTGCCATTATTCAAAGTCAAAAGGTAACGCAATGGATCATGTATAGAAATTAAAATCCTAAATGCAACTTTATGAGAAAAACCCAACGTGCATGAAAGTTAAACGAAAAAGCAGACTGGCACGGCAAGAATCCTTTCTCCTTAAGCCTTCATCGAGTTCGCTCGATGTAATTACAATCAAACCAGGTTTAGCCGAAAGTATGTTTGAGAGCAGCTGAGTGTAGAGGGTCCAGGGGGAGGGGGTGCTAGTTAATTGAATATAATCAGATGGAGAGCTGTTGTGGAGCTCAGATGGGAGGGCTGCATCAAGGTCGACCTGATGAGATTTGATCCAATCAGCTCAAGGGAGCAAATCCCGTCGAGTGAAGCTCTCCAGTCGGATCTATACGGATCTGCAGGGAGTAATCTGGTGGAGATGATCCAACTTTACTCGATGGGAAAGAGGTGGGGGAAAAAAAAGACAAACCTGATGCAGATTTGTTATGAATATTCAAATGTGTCGTATGGATCGCAATGTGAACTTAAAAGTGGGTATGGATTCTGATTAGGCTGCCACTCATGTCACATTTTTTAATCAGCGCACTCGAGCCGCACGCTCCCCCGTTCATCACTGGCCATTCACTCGGTCTGCGCCGAGTTACGAGACCATTCAGACGCCAGTCAACCGGCGGCTCGCCGTGGCGTGTGATTGAGAAGGAGAGAGGGCGAGGGAGCGAGATGTCACAGAGCATCAAAGGCTAATCAAGCACGTCTGAGCTTCGCAATCACATCCCATTCAGCTAACTTTTTTTCCCCGTCTCCCCCTCCAGCAGGTTAGCACATTTAAGTAATGCTTCATTGTTGCCTGTCTGGGGGTTGGGGAGTGACATTTGACTTGTAATTAATGACTGCAGACAAAATTTAAGCAGCAGAGTTCACCTGCAGCTGCTGGAAATGAAATATGAAAAAGCGTGATTTGATTTTTTTTTCTTTTAATTTCAAGAGCAGAAAGAATTGATTTATACCCAATGGATTTCTTGATATGTAAAACTTTTTTTTTTCTTTTTTTAACATTGTTTTAAAGAGTTAGATGAAGAGTTGAGCTGCCGACATTTCTGGGATTTGAACCACCGCATTTACATTTGGGCAACCAGAGGGAGCCACTGGAGACGCCTTGTAGGTGCTGTGATTAAATAGGCTAATTAAAAAGAAGACAGGAAGTCCTTCCAGTTTTTTTTAATATATAATAAATCTCCCATGAAATTAAATGCTATCTGCATGTTCTGAAAGGGTTTTAGCCACAAGCCTTTCTCCAGGAACTACTTGGATTGTTCTGGTATCAAAATAAAAGGAAACAATCTAGAGATCTAAAAATGATCAAGTCATTCTAATCAATAATGATTTTTGAGACAAAATAAGAGTCAAAATATTGCAAAAATGTTAATTTCTCCTGCCAAACGTCATAAGTTTCTCAGGACTCCTCTGGTCAATCTGAGCGAATAGAATCTATAAAGGTGTCGACATCATTCGCCAATCAGATTGAGGGAATTGCATTTTCCGTAAAGCAAGGGAATGTACAGGAAGCCTCGCACTCTGAGGTTCAACATGCGTCTGTCTCTCTGTCTGTTATGTTTTCTGTTTTTCCTGCACCGATTAACTTACTCCCTATATCTGACTGAGCCCACGTCCAGAATTTGAGGGGAAAAAAATTATTTCACCTCATCCTATTTTGATCACACATGACTGTGTGAATACTGTGAACTCAAAACATTTTCTTTTAAGAGCAGAAATTATATCTGTACTACTGGTGAGAGCACATATCCCATCATGCCATAGTGTTATGCCTGATTGCTGTAAAGATAAATATAAAAAAAGGATGCAGATTTAAATGTGCAGCTGAACCCAGACATTTAAATACATTGAATACTTAAAATGTCTGCTTCGCCATTTGAAGTTAAATCAACTTGTTTTAGGTCAGAATAATGTGTGGATTACCATAATGACATTTTTCCTAATTATTAAATGCCACAGCAATTACAGAAATCAAAGAACAAAAGCCGTGTTCATCACAAAGTTCATCTCAGTCCAATGTAAGTAGATTTCAAAAGTGAGAAGCTCATAAAAGGAAACCCAAAACTTTCAACCAACGTCACAATTCAAAAGCAACGCTCCCAAAAACTGAGGAAACGTCTGTAAACTTGTGATTTTGAAGACAAGAATAAAACAAGCTGGAGGTTTGTTTTAACCAACAAACCTCCAGCTGCTAGTCACACATACAGCACTGCTGCATCAATATAATAGACTCTGCAGTGACCTGGAGTGGTCCGACTCCACTCTGCTCCTTTGTGTGGTCACACCTTAAGCAACAACCTTTTTGTCTTCCCCGCATTCATCTGATTGATATTAATATTCATCAGCAGGCTGGTGGCCTGTGTCTCAAGATGGGGGGTTAACGAACACTTTGTCCGTGCATGCTGCTGTGCATGCGCGCGAGCACGCCGCAGATGCAGGGGGCCTGAGCTGTAATCAAATCACAGCCGCCCCCTCATCTCCGCCCTCATCAACCACCAGTGGCGCATCCTTGCGTACGCGCCAACATGGTGCCCCGCGGGCTGCCACTGGAGTTCAGCACAGATGCGGCGGACAGCTGAAACATGTCTGTGCGCTGAATAATAGTCGAGGGTTTGCCCAGATAAAGAGGTCTGGACTTGCGGCAATGCTGAGCACTAGGAGTACAAATAACTAACCATTATCTCTCATTAGCATCCGTGGCTAACACAGGGCCCACGCTGAGCGGCGGAGGGCCCTCACGCTGGGCCCACTCCTGTATGATTGATGGCGAAACAGCATCGGCCACAATAACAAGACAAAAAAAAAAAGCTAACGACATATCTGCTGGAGGAGGCGAGGTAATAAAAATGTAGACAAAAGGAAGTGGGGCTAATCAAGAATGCCAGACACAGCTCATTAATAACAGATGTCATTTTAAGGACTGGAGATAAAGTCCAATCACTGGTTTTGGGAAGATCACAGAGGCTTGTTCTCCTTCAGCTGCTATCCTCTCATCAGCTGCTAAAACAGAAAAGATCAAATGAAAGCAGAGCCAAAAAACAGGAGGCTGAAGCTCATCCAAACATTTCACTGAGGTAATAATCAATTAAACTGAAACTGATTATTCAAGCTTTTATCTCTACAAATGTTGATGTTTCCAAAGTTTCTCAAAATTAGAAAATTAAGGCTCTCAACAAATAAGTGTAATGGGAAAAACTGCGGACTTCCAATACCCGATAGTTAATTTATTTCATTAGTTTAATGAAATTAATTAACTATCAGAAGAAATTGTGTTAATTGGTGTAAATGCATAGGCGGAAGTCCAAAATCCTTTTGAGTGTGTTTCATACGCTGCTGTGTATAGAAACATGACTAACCTATTTTAAGTTTCTCATAAACATCATATTTATAAGATGCTTCACCATGTTTGTAGAGCTGCTCAGATTTGGAGCCGCCACCCTGCAGAACAGCCTGCATAAAGGCTTACCCAGAGTTTTTCCTGCTAGTCTTGTTTGTAGGAAATGCTGCAAACAACACTTTTGTCTGAGGTTACAAAGTCTCTAAGGAGTTTTAAACTTCCAGGGCCAGCTCACGGTTTTGACTGTCAGCCTTGTGTAGCACAAAACGTTTGGCTAATTGACTCCATTTGTTTTGAATTTGAAGCAAATGATCATCATAAAAAGAAAAGCTGTTTTTGTATCGCTTACGTTGAATAATTGATCATTTTGAAAGCTCTGATTGAGATGCGCCCGAGAGCTGCTGGTTAGAGTCGAGCATTTACTCAGCCATGTCTGTAATCACTTAAAAAACAGAACATCAGGTAACATTTGTGGCCGAATTGATTCTAAAAGCCAGACAGGAATTATGGTCCAAAAAAGAGAACTAAAACAATAAAGCCTGTGACTCAGAGGGAAATTGGGCATAAATATTTTTGGAATGACATAATCCAAGTTAGTCAGAAATGGTAACACTACCAAGAGTGTGTCATATAAAGCTGGGAAACATTTAAATAAAGATCCAGTCTAAAACAACAGGTAGAACAGCATTACAGAAGATTGAATATTCCATTTCATTTGACTTTCATGTGACCAAATGTAAAGCACCATCCCTATTACTAGAACAGCTCCTCTTTCCACACTGAGCTGTGCATCAAAATGTGTCCTGCTCACCTTCTCTCTGTCTTCCACCAAATCACTGAGCAGGTCATCGATGTCCAGGATCCCTCCATCTGTGTACTCCAAGTGGTGGATGTTCACAAGAACCTCTCCATGTTGCTAAAGGGGAAAATACATAATAATCACAATAAGACATTTGAACAAACACTGCCAAATCTTAAAATTAATAGCAGGTGAGTCCATTACATTCATAAAAGAATAATACAACCATAGCACTGTAAAGGGAAGAAATTTAAACTCCAGAAAAGTTGTGTGTATTTTTCCTTCAAAAGGACTATAAAACATAAAAAAAAACATCCAGGTTGTTTTTATTTAATCAGGTGAGTTATTAAAAATAAATTCTTATCTGCAATAACAACGAGGGAAGAAGGACACACAAGAAGATCAAGCTGCACACAGATAGATGGAAGATTTATTTTTGATCCAACAGAAAATTTATTACAAAAAAACATATCTGTATACTCACCAAATCATCTGCTTCTGATCTTCATCTGACTTCACTTATCAAGTGTATAAAAATGCATTCTGCTTTTTTTATTTGAAAATACTAGCTTGTTCTTAGAATAGATGCATTTCGGACTCAAGAAAGTGAAGCACAAAACGATGGGAAAGAAACACGAAGGCAGAAGTTATTGAAAACTGGTCAGTCACAGTTTAGTTGTTCCCAGACGTCTCTGGTGTTATTATTGGACCCCAGGAAGCACTCTCCATGCTTGGAGGTCACAGTCCAGAGTTCTCCAATTACCACTGGGAACACTGAAGACTCGCATTTCCATAACTTCTTCATTTCATCTTCCTCTGCATTTCTGGAGCTTTTCATCTTCATTATGCTGCTGTCATTTGGGATTGCTTCATCTATAACTTTTTCACTTTCTGTGGTTTGACAATAATGTCCACTTATTTTGCCTCAGCAACTTAGTTGAAAAATAGCCTCGTCATTATTCACCACCTTTACAGGTGAAGGCTGGAAAACTGCAGCCAAAGCAGCTTTAACTCTAGGAAGACTTTCCACAAGTCTTAAGAGGATCTAAATGGGAATTTCTAGACTATTTTTCTAAGTTAATTTCTAAGGTCAGGCATGGATTCGAAGGTGAAGATCTTGCGATCTCCGCTTTCACTCATTAAAAGGGTATTTTGATAGTTTGACTCATCCATGTCATTCAGGAGCTTGTTTTGTTCAGCCATGTTGGAAATGAAGAGACCTTTCCCAAATTGTACCCATAAGTTTGTAGATGACATTATCCAAAATGCTTTTGTACACTGAAGCATTAAGATTGTCTTCACCAAAGGGAAATTAAATAACCACTTTGGTGAACAGGTAAGGATTTCTGAAGCAAAACCTGAACAATACACTGTACTTGTTGCATGGCACAGCATGTCGAGTGTCATCAGCAGTTGTGGTATAAGATAGAGGTGGAGATCAGTTTGTTTTTGTTCTGTGAGAAGTGTGGGCACATTCCCGGCCAGTTCAAGGGCACACACCCAAACAGAGACAAAAGAAGAAAAAAAAAAAAAGATTGAAGTCAATTCATTTTTGATTGCGCCACAATCTGGAATCTACAGAGAAGTTCAATAACTTCCTCTTTCTGTGATCCAGTCTATAAATGCACAAGCTGTGGCGTTTCATGTTGATAGAAAAACAATAAAGCAGAAAACAAAACAAGGTAATGTCAGTCGAATTTAGCTTTTATAGGAACAATTTATACTTACAAGCAAGATGTGAGCAAAGCAAATAAATCATACAATTTTATAACATTGTTTACACAAGTAAATGGTCTGTTAGAAAACATCCATAAGAAGAGTAGTAAAAATATGGATTAGCAATTAAATTAGTTTATATGGGTTGTAAACCTGGGAAGTTAAGCCCTATTTTGATTAACTTAATCCCAGCTCTTCTGCGTTTTAATGCTAAAATAGAGGATTTTTAATTTTCCGCAATGTGCATCTCTAAAATCAAATTGCTACGAGTTTTAGATTTATCAACAGAAACAAATGCCTTTTTCTTAGTGCTACACTCCCTAACCAAAGCCTATATCCTCAGCTAGTAGCTAAATACACAGCAGGTTTCAGACAAACAGGTTTATGGTATTGTAATCCAAGGTTCAGGTCAGCAAGCTGGAATGTAAGAGCACACTAACTAAACAGACAAAGGAAGGAAAAGGCTGAAAGCAAAGAGCAAAGCCAAGAGTGAAGATTAGTTTTGAACAGTTCATTTATTTGTATTCAAGCATAGTACCAATCACTGGAAATTACAAAATTCTCGATATACATATTTTATTTGCCTAGTGACGGCACATAATAGTAGCAAGTACATTTCAAAAAGCCAACTAGGTATTCCCAGCTGGCCAGAAGAGCAGGTCCAACTGGACCGTCTCCCTGCATTCTTCCTCTCCTAATCAGCCGTTCATGCCTTGCAGCAGAGCGTTAGCAAGACACAACATTTCCACTTTTGGCATAAGGCCATACACTTATCATGGGTGTGGATAATTTTGATCTTTTAAAGATGCATTTCAACAATTTGAGTGGAATGAAACAATCTTAATTATTTTAAACAAGGTGCAAAAGATTGAGCAGTTTTTGAACTTTTCTTTAATTTGAAATGTATGAAAAACTGAGCTGTTAGCGTGACATGACAGGAACAGACTTCAGTCAGAGGCCTCCTCAGATGTGTGGCGAAACTGACTACTACCTCAGATCCTGCCTGTCCAAAGAATCACCATTAACAACAACGCTGAAGATATATGATTTTAAACATTTAATTTCCTCATAGAACCAATTATTTTTGTATCAACAGTGCTCAATGCTTCAGTATGTCAAGTCAGCCCCACAGCATGATGCCGTCACCAAGTTTGATATTCAAGAAAATGTTCTTTCATTTGAAAGCTTCACCTCGACTCCTCTTATGCCAATAAGGACTGTATATAAAATTTTAACCAAACCTGTAAGGCAGAAAGAATCTTAATTGTGTGTTTTGGGATGACAACACATCCAACAGCTTAATGGAAATAAAGAAGAACGAGTGTGCTTTTCAAGAAGAGGGACTTCACCAGATCACAGGATTAAAGCAGAAGATTAATGCTCCAGAGTTAATGAGGATCACCTCTACAGGAGAGTTTAAGCAAACCCCAGATAAACACTCTTTTCTCCATCTAACAGTGAATACATGTGACTTTCCAGGCAAAAATAAGCTGCAGGGAGGGGACAAAAAAGGGAATAAAAAGTTCATCTGAAGTTCCTCACACTGAATCCCTTGTAATACCTTCACTATCCCTACAAAATAAATAAAAAGGAGCTGAAACTCAGTCAACTGCAAAGGAGAATTACCATGGCGGATAGAAGAGTAAACTCCCTGCAAATTACACTCCTAAGTCCCCCATCATTTAGAAGTGATATCTCTCCTTCCTCTCCCACCCACAGTGCACACTGGCGAGCAAAACGCATCATCCCGAGAGGGCGACGGCACGCTGGAGTGATTAGTGGAGCTAAATTCTGTGAACCGCTGGTGCTATTTCACACTTTGATCCTCAGAAGAATGTGTCATTATGAAGCTGTAAGAACACGGTGTGGGCTTAGCTGTGATTAAAAAAAAAAAAATTTAATGAAAGCGATGATGAGGACTTATTCTCAAGTTGGACCAATTGATGGTGTGTTTAAAGGCGAGAGAAAAACAGAGATGATGAAAAGATGACAGTGACAAAGATTTGAAAGATCCTGTTGCTTTTACAAACATTTCCATAAACTCATGAACAAAGTTTTAATGTTTTTACTGTGATTTAGTAAATCATCATGTTAGATTTACTACGCAAGTAAAGATTTTCTGTATACAACACTGAAATATTTGTTTAAAAACTGAAATTTTCCATATTTTTACTTTTTATCCGACTAAAATTAAAATTTGCTTAACAGAACAATCTTTTATTTCTAAGGTCACTTTAAAAGGGAGCTGAACCAAACATTTGCATTTATATCTAAAAAAAAAAAATTTCAAAGTACACTGCAGTAGGCCAATGTGGAAGAAAAATCCTCTGCATCAGGAAGTACAACCTCTTATCAGACAATAAGGAATCATATCTGCTGTTTAACATCGCGTGCCACCAGCTTCCGCAGAAAAGTAGGAACTCTGGCTGTTGACCTTCAAGGCAAAAAAAAAAAAAAACAGTGCAGGATATTTATTTTAATATTTAGCTTGTTATGCCTGATGTGATACGAAGAGCTGTCTGAGGAATTCAGAGAATATTACAGCTGTCTAATTCAAGTTGCTCTCAACATACCCATGTTTAACTCGCCAAGCAAGTTAATATTGTAAGCAGACCACAAGACCAAAAGACGTTACCAAAACCCAATGTTTTCACGCAATTTTATATAAATCAATCAGAAAAACAGTTGATCAGTTTCGGCTTTTATTAGAAATGCACAAATAAATCACAAGGACCTTTGCAAAGCCAGACAAAAACATTTTGATTTAAAAAAAAAAATGGTTGTTACGTGTTCAAGTGTAATCAAAATCATTTATTTTTCCCAGAATTCAATAGAACTGGAGGTTAGACTTTCACATTTTTTTTAAACATCTTGTTTATGACCTTAATATTTGAACTTTCAGACATCCTTCTCAAAATTCAACTGAAAAAATGCCAAGAGAGTTCAGGAGATTTCTGCCATGTTTTGCTTCTAAACTCCACACACTCCCAATCTTCTATTTTCCCCTCTTATGCAGCAGAAACATTTCTACAAACTTTATCACCACTCAGATAATGTGCAAATGCACGTCTTCCAGATTACACTTTATAATAAGCTATACAGTTTCCTCAACAATGTGGCAATGAAAGTAGCTGAACATGAGACATAGCTGAGAACACGTTTGAATAAACTGCTAATTAGCATGGTCTACACACAGCATTGTGGGAAAGCTCAGCGGGACTCTGCAGAACGCAGATCCACACGCCCGCGGTGATTATCCGCAGGTTCTTGATGCTGTCTCTGCTGTCAGAGGAGAGGTCAGCAAGTGGAGAAACGTGCAGTTAATGCTGGCACTAAATGGGTTCTGCTGGCAGCGAATCTGCTCTCATCTCTTGGAGCCAAGCTGGACTGTCCTTACACTGCGCAGAGGCCATGGACTGCTGAGTCAGTGTCTTGCATCAGCAGCTAATTAACATGCTCTGTGAAAAGCAATCAAGGCCCAGGTGCATTATAATCACACGGTCGCATTTAGCCTGGTGCAGCTTGTGCGCCGCAGCGTGTCGCACTCAGAGTCAACAGGGTCCCTCTGGGCTAAGAGGGCTTGGCTGCTGCTGTCGGTGATGCAAACACTCCACAGCTCAGGGGATCACTGAGAGAGATGAACGCTGCCATATGTGTGTGTGTGTGTGTGTGTGTGTGTGTGTGTGTGTGTGTGTGTGTGTGTGTGTGTGTGTGTGTGTGTGTGTGTGTGTGTGCACGTCTGTAGCCATCTAGGTGTGCCATCCAATCGCTCCTTCAATCCATGCTTCCAAGGCTTCTCCGAACCGGAAACTCGGCGCCCAAGGGAGGGAGTGTGGGCAGACTGAGTGGGCACCAGCCAACCGATAAGAACGGGGGGCCTGTCACCAATCCTAATCCCCAATCACTCACAGGACAAAGCCTCCTGTCCACCACGCACCTCTCCAGCTGCGGCCACATTGAAGACATCAAACAAAACTTCCACCTGCCCGCCGAGATATCGGGGCTTAAACCGGGAGCTATTGTACAGGTAGACAGCAGAGTCTGCCGCCAGAAACACGTGCATCCTCGTCGAGACACACGCCAGCACGCTATCATGCAAAGACAGCATGCACGCAAGCTGCTGATTAATAAAAAGGTCAGCCTGGCAGAATGATTAATGTTGGAGAGATCGCAACGGTGAGGATGCAGATGACTGAGGAGTTGTGTCTTTGTGTGGATGTAAACATCCTTGCAGGGTTTTCTATGAGTCATTCACAGAAAAACTCCAGATCTCCAGATGCTTTAAAATACAAAATACAGACTGTCACTTTAAATATACAGACAGCCGATGGGTTTTAAATGTGTAAGCTACTAAAACAAACTGGAAGCGAGCAAACAAGGAGGAAAGGAAAGACTGAAAGAAGAAAACAAAAGTACACAGCGAAGAAAGGATGAAAATATTAAAAAATAAGTGGAAGACAAGGAAAAATGGAGGGAAAGCAGAACAAAATATAAGCAATACAGGAAAAGGTCTGGAAATATAAATATTTTTCTACAACTTTCAAGGTTGAGACATAATTTTTCATTCTTTCCAGACATGAAAAATACCGAATATCTCATACTTTCCCCAGCTTCATTAGGAACTGTGTTTAGAAAGTCTCAGTTACGTTTCAAAACAAAGATAAGGACAGAAAAGCCATTCCATCCCCAGGCTCCAGGCCACAACTCGTCATGTCCAGAGGAAATGAAGGCTTTGCTGCATCCTTATAATGCAGAGTGGGTGGAGAACATCATGACGCCGTCATAGAGAGGAACAATGTAGAAAAGGTTCAAAGAGATTACTCATCAGGATAATTACTAGAAACGTTCTGCAAACCACAGCCATAAGACACACAGAAACCTGACCACAAACCACAAGTTTCTGCTCAAACTCATGTTTCAGAGCTCTGAAACCTGGATTAGCTATGACAAATTTGCAGTTTTTCCCCGTCAATGTCTACATCCATATACAATATTTCAATTTGAAACCTAGAAGATTGGACAAACCTACTGAATTTAGAGCAACAGCTACAAGCAGCAGAGATTTGGGATTTTTTATTTTAGGAGTGAATGGATGAGCTTTCACTGAGTAAAGGCACCTGTAATGACATTTAAACCAAAAAGAAGAAAAGGTTAGTTACAGGTAAAAAGAACAAAATCTGACAGGTGAGGTCACCAGAGGAAGTTTGTGACAACCTTTATAACCCAAATGAAGAGGTGACATGCTGAAAACACCGAAACTAAAATGACAAAATAATTTTATTAAATCAAAAGGTGCCAAAAAATCTGTTTAATGGTGTGAACTCTAATGTGTGAAACTGGATTTTAAGAAAAAATCTTTATTCAATGACGTAAAATATTACATAAATATGACATTCTGAGATTCAAGTCATAATTTTGAGGGGAAAAAAAAACAGAAAATGATCGTCCAAAATGTGAGGCAAACAAGTCAGAATTCTCTGAGAATGCATGAAAATGGAAAAAAAAAATCCTTATAATATTCAAAATAATATTCAAAATACATATATATTCAAAATACATAAATATTTTGAATATTATAAGTCCTGCAACTTTCTATTTGAAATATACTGCTCGAAAAATAAAGGGAACACTCAAACAACACAATATAATTCCAAGTAAATCAAACATTTGTGAAATCAAACTGTCCACGTAGAAAGCAACACTGATTGACAATCAATATCACCTGCTGTTGTGCAAATGGAATAGACAACAGGTGGAAATTATTTTCATATTTATTTCATACATTCAGATCTAGGATGTGTTATTTCAGTGTTCCCTTTATTTTTTTGAGCAGTGTATATATATTTTTTCAAAAGACAAAACTCACTAAATGTCTGCACGTTTAGTGGAAATTAAATACTTTCCAAAAACAAAACATTTGAAACCAATTAAACCTGCTAGTCAATGCTAGCTGTCAGGCTAACAGCGCGTCACGTGACCCACCACCTTGTTTGAGGTGTTTGTAACAAAATGACAAACACGACTGGAGTGAAACAAAACGTTCGTGAAGCGAAAACGAAGCCTGCAGTTATTTATGAACTCACTTTAATAAATAAGGTTTGTTAAGCGTGTTTTTAACGCGCTCTTACCTGCTCCACTATCCTGCGGTACCTCCGGGTGGCTTGTTCCACTAACTCCCGGACGGTCCATCCAGCTTTACAGGGAACCACCACCGAGGTGTCCCCGAACGTTACGGTGACTTTCATGGCACCAGCAACTCCTCACCGTTGTTGAAAAGCAAGCAAATAAATAAACTGAGTCCGAGTTTGACAGGTGCGAGGAGCCGCAGCTGCGGAAAAAGCACCTGTCCGTCGAGAAGCGGAGCAACAGGTGTGTCAGGTCGCGACTAAAAAGAAACTTTTTCTCCTCCCCCGAGGTTACAGAGTTTTCCTGCTGGGTGAACACCAGAAAACACGTCGGGTGTTAGAGCTCGAAGAAAACGGCGTATGCCGCTGGGAAAAGGTTTTTTTTTTTTTTTTTATGTCATGCTGAGCCGAGAGCGCAGACAAACCAAAAGTGAGACGCAGAAACCCGGAAGAAATCACAGAGACAGCGCGCGCCCCCACTGACACGAGCCGGGTTTACCTGTGTGCTACCTATGGATACATTTATGGGAAAATAGAAAATCTTTATGAAAGGGGTAATGTGAGAGTCGTGTTCACTAATTGAGGTTGGTGTAAATAACTTAACATTCTTAGTAAATAAAAAATAAATTTGCCTTGTGAAGTTGAACTATTGCTGAATTTGTCAGGTAACATCACTCATAACTCACCTGTAAGCCAAGGGGCGGCTGGACTCCTGCAACTTTTAAACGCTTCTCTCCTTCAACACACCTGAATCAAATAATGACGTCATTGGCAGGACTACTGAAGTGACTAAGCGATTTGATTCAGGTGTGTTGGGAGCCATCTAAGAGTTGCAGGACCAGGATTGCCCACCCCTGCACTAACCTCAACACATTTTAGTACATTTTTATATCATACACCACAGCAATTACGTTTCTTTATTGTTGTTTTTTTTCTTTTTTTCAAATAAAATCTAGTAGAGTCCACTTACTTTTCTGGCGAAGGCCTTTGCTGTTCCTATTTCAAGTTGTTTACATCCCTATAAAGATCTTTAAAAGCACACCTCCCTCTCATCCTCCTGACATTCTCTCCACTCATCACAGATTCTAATTACCTCACCATTACTCTGTGTCATTTTGTGTCATTAGGTGTGTTGTGAAATTGCCTTTATGGATATTAGCAGCCGCTGACAGGCTCCTCTTCCTGCGCCTCATTCCCTCACATTGTTTGGTTTTTGTGCTCTCTGGGATTTCCTCCCCATCACATCCGAGAAAGAGAGAGAGAGCGACCGTTGCAAATGGATTCATAATTGGGACAAGCACTTTTCCCTCTTTCTTTTTGTTTTCGTTTTTTCTCCCCCCCAACCCACCGGCATGCTTTACACCCAAAATGTGCAGAGTGGAGCACAGAAAGCACTAGCTTTTCATCTTTTCCAGTGTAAACAAGGTGAATAGACTAAGAAAAGACAGGACAAAAAGATCCTTAATTACTAAAGCACCATACAAAAATAAAAATACCCTGCATATTTGTCCTTAATCCCCTGAATTTTCCAGGACAGAACAGAATTACAGCCCAGTTTAGCACAGTGACCCAGAGGGTTCATGATGGCATCAGGCAGTGCAACTCCTGTTTGGCACCACTTGAATCCACACATGCTGACTGTAGTCATATTTAATCAGCTGGTGCATGTACATCTCTCTATGTTGCCGAAGTCGATGCAACGCAGGGGTGATGGAAGATTGAAGTGTTTGGTTTTACCTGAAAGAAACTGAACAGCCTGTTCTTTTATTTAAACGGTTATTTGTTCCAGGCTGGCACCCAATTGCACATTCAAAGAACTTCCCGAAATGTGAAATGTTCATGTTTCATCGAGAGGGCCCTGAAGCCGCCTCCACTTCTCCAAACGAAACGCATGCAAACCTTCTCCTGGACAGAGATTGTGTTTTAAATGTTTTATTGACAGAGGAAGTCAAACAAATCCCCGCAGCAGATGACCATTAAAAATGAAAAACCCTTTTTGAAATGTTAATGCACTGTTACTTTTTTATTGCTTGGAGATAAAAATAGAGATAAGTTTGACATTAACAACATTAGCAACAGCATTTACCAAACCATACCTTTAATACAACTGCAAGCATGTGTTGGATTAATATTGTTTACTAAAAATACAATAGGGGGAGACTGTAAAAAATATGAAATATTAATGTTTTGCCTGTTTTAGACACTTTTCAATGTGAGATTACATTGATGCATCAAAAACTGAATTTATTTCAAGACTTTTTTCATGCATGTTGGTCATTGGCATGAGCTAAAGCACTGTTGCACAGGTTGCAGAACAGGGCAGATTTTTTCTGTTTACTTTTACGTAACAGAAGCTCATCAGTCTTAAAAAGGAGAAGCAGGTTCGGCCGCATTCCCTTCCCGTGGCGTCGCCTGCTTATCTTCACTGCTCCCTTTTGTCGACTCCATGATGTCATGTTCTCCATGAATGCTGAGCTCTCAGCGTGCCCCGGTGTTTACAACTGTTGAGCAAATTCAGCTTGAAGACTTTGCCTCGTTTTAGTCATATTTCGGCTCAAACTCTGTTACAAGTGGATACTCTTTGAATGGTCTATTGAGCCTTTTCTTTTTTCTTTCTGTTTCTCTGGCTTTGAGTCTTTTGAATCCCCCCCTCATTTGGAAGTGAGGCACACTAGCCAAAGTGTTGCTCGTCAATAACAGCCCAGTGATGGTTTTTGTTGTTTTGTTCATCGCTTTGAGTGCAATTTGCCGAGCTGGGTTGCCTGGGTCGATAGCCATGTTGATTTGCTTTCAGCCTCCAAGCAGCGCTTCTTTTCTAAAGAGCAAAATTGACATGTTCTCAGCAGCAGCGCCACCACCCTTGTGTTTTAGCTCAGTATGAGACTGAAGCCGGTCGATAGCCGAGTCTTGCCTCACTTCCTGCTGCGATGCTTTACAATTACGGAGTCTGAATCGGTATCGGGGATTACTCGCAGAAACCCCGCTCTCGCTTTCGTAAACGAGGGGGAAAGACAGCACTCCAAAACACGAGCTCCGTTCAGCATGAGGATTTCATTTTAGACAGCAGGTGTAATATTCATGCTTCAAAATTGCATTTCTTTTGTGTGTGACAGCTACAAATGGCCTAAAACCTACTGACTAAAGCGCTCCCCCTAAGAACCACAAAAGCCAAAGTTGCTTCAAATTGTTGCCCGGGCCTATCACAGTGGTTCAGAGTGAAATAGGCGTCATCATGTATTGACAGAAAAAGATGCAAATTGACTTTTAAAGAAGACAAGGAAAAAAAACAACAACTACTAAATGGATCTTTGTGAAGTACTCCACTTCCTTTTTAGGCTGGATGCAGAACACAAAGAGAAGTGAGCAGACAGTGAGGGGAAGTTGGAGCCATGGTTGCTGTTTCCAGCCTGCAGGAAGGAACGTTCAGTGGAAACATTGAAGCAAGATCTCAAGACATTAGATGGGAAGTCCAAGCCGGGATGCAAAAGGACAACGACCATCAGCAAATCAACAAATTTGCATAAACTTTTTAAGACATTTTTAACCAGCAAATTCAGATACAAGTGATGCGACGTGAATATCTTTGACCATTTTTGCAGTAAACCTTTTGCAAGATATCTTCTGTTGATTGCAGAATTTCTGCAGTCACTCAAATTTCCACAGCTGCATGAAGGCTGACTTTTTTGTTATTGTTTTTTCCTGTGTCTGATTTCAAATTCTGCTGGGGACTTCACACATCCCTCTCAACAATCAAAAGCATGTTGTTCACTCTCACTTCAACAGTCAGGAGCCCCAGACTGATTGAAACAGGACAAACCATCTTTAAAACGCTGTAGTCCTAATTTCAAAGTTCAGATTTTGCAGTTTTTGTTTGAATTTCCCTTTGTGGTTCAAGCTGATAGAGCTGTTTGTCTTTCTGTCGTGTTTGCAAAGAATAATTCAGCTGCAGGGGAAGCAGGTCAAAGAAAAGACGAAGGGGTTTTGTTAATCATTTGCTCTTGGATGAGCTCCATTGGCGAGAAGCCAGAGTTGCTTATTTGATGATCTTCTGGATCAAGAGGTCACAGAAGCTGCAGCACAAACAGGGAAAACAGTCTGCAGGTAATCGCAGACGGAACCAGGATGTGAACTTATCAACCACGCCGATTCGTCGGCAGATATTTTCACACTCTTCCTGAGCAGGAAGTGCGTTTTCTCGTTTCCCACAGCAGCGCCGCCACAAAAGGGGATGTCTTCTTTCCATCTTCGACTGTTGCTGCACACACCTAATTAGTCTAATTAGATTTTTCTCAGCTGATGCCGGAGTGTGACAAAGCACCCTCCTCGCCGCACTCTGATGGGTGAGAATGAGACTTTATATATTCTGCAGGCAGGTAGCACATCACACACTCTTTCCTCTTCTCGCACACATGCATCCCCTAATGGATCAAATTAGCACTCTGGCACATGAGCCATGTTTTTCACTCATTCTTTCACCCCCACGCTTGTTCTGCCTGCGTATTTGTCTCATTTTCCTCCCCAGTTTCCTGCAGTTCGATGGGTAATTAAAAATCTTACACTAAGACGAAACAAAGTTGTTGTAATTCAAGATCATTACGGCGTGGCGGCCTCCTGGCTTTGAGAGGGTGGGGGGGGGGGGGGGAAAGATCTCCTTTTTGAAATCCTGCCGCTTCGAATCCATGGCAACGGCTGCCACATAACCTCATTTCCCGCCTAATCACAGAAGAGGGGACTGGCGAACATCGATTTAGACAATTACAGAGCGACGTTAGCAACAAAAGAAAGCTAGGCAGAAGCAACGCTTTGGAAAAGGTGAAGAGAGGAGGGGGCGCCTAAGTGCTTACAGGGGAAAAGAAAGTGAATGTGGAAGAGAGGACGGGGGTTGAGGGCCTACATATTGAAACCCTTTAATGGCTCTAAAATGGCACCTCTTTCCTTTGCATTTCAGAGTGTCGTTCACTTCCATCTTACGTCCTCATTTCTGCCCGCTCTGCCCGAGCCGCCCGTCTCCTGCTGCGCTGTCAAGCAGGTGATTTCAAACGTGGCCCCTGTGTCTTCACAGGAGATTCTGGTACATATTATGTTTAGTTAATTAGTTTCGGCCTTTATTGTCTGGGGTTTTTGCATTCAAATTGACAACAACACTTTCATTGATCCCAAAAGGAAATTGAATGTTGTAACTCGTTTAATTAAGCAGTTATTCTAGATGGTGATGATTGTGGGCAGGAAAGATCTCCTGTAGCAGTCTGCATTGCACTGAATTTGAAGGAGCCTGACTGAAGACACTTTCTCTGGCAGTCTTCATGAAGAGGACAATCAGGGTTGTCCATAATTTTCTCAATTCTTTATCATTTTAACAAGAATCTTTTCAGCATCATCTCCACTAGATAAAAAGCTAGTTATGTTAGCAGTTGATAGCAACAACAAAAAAGGGATAAAAATACTTAAATCTTACTTTTAATTTCTATTTACATGTGCTTATTTTTTTGAAAAGCTTATTTTACAACCCTTGATTTCATTGGCTGTGGTTTTAACCGACATTTGGACTTGATTTTAAGATAATGACAAATTTAATAAATTACTACAATTGTAAATCATAAACAGTTCTCTCTAAGTGCAACATCATTAATCATACAAGGGTGTATTAGTGTAAGGAGTAATGATACTTTGCAAATATTTTCATAAACGGCTTCCCCGTTGCTAACAAACAGCCTGGAGGTCAATTCATTGTTTTCAGCCTACAGCTCAAAGGTCAAAAAGTCAGAAAGTCAAGAAAGGCTGTTCTGTAATAACAAGGGCTCGTTATAAGGCGACGTTACCTTTCGAGCGGGGTCGACGGTTTGTTTTGACTGGTCTTCTATGTGGTAAAACTGTGGGAATCTTGTGGCAGAGAATAATGTTTAGTCTAGACGTGCACAAAACTCCACTTTGGGTGCAGGTGTATGCACATTCGGCCCTGCTGCATGTGCCAGCAGTGAGGAGAGAACTAATGACAATCTATCGACCGAACGCCACCAATTAAGTTATGCAAATGCACTAATTGCGAATGCATAACAGTCCGGCCTTGTCACTTAACCCCGTACAACCTGTTTAAAGGTTTCTAGCTTACAGTAGGAGACGGACTGAGCTGCATTTTTCAATGGGAGATGAATAGTTGGAGGTTCGGGCAGAAAAAAAAGAGAGGGAGAGATCAAAATTACCCTGGTGCCAATCAAACAAAAACTAATTATCATTCCAAATCAGCACAAAGACGACAAAGAGTCCTCTCGCACAATGGATCTCCAGTCTAGACCAGAACAATTACTGCATAATTAGTTCATCAGACAACCCCCGATTTGATCCAGCTTTGATTTGCATGCAGATCTGGGTCGGAGGGTACCCACATGATGTTCCCACTGCCTCAGCGAGGGGCGAGCGAGGGAGGCAGACCGAGAACGGGAATGAGTTTAAACGTCGACTGGAGTTCAATAGGAGCCATCGCCGCGATTCAGATTTTCAGAAGATGGAGAATCAGAGAGTTGGAAAATGACTTCTCTCAGCTAATGCACTGCAGACCAGAAAGATATGAGTTCTTTTTAACCCGTCTGCCCCCAATTTAAATCTCCTGTCTTAGTTTGGGGCCCAGACTGTGATCTCTTCGCAGGCGTGACTGCGCGACACAAGTTGCCATTCCCTGACCTGTCCGGGCCTGATTCAATAGCGAGGTGGCGAAAGCGCCCACGATCGACGACAAGGGGAAGAAAGCAGTCTGGGCTTGCCGCAGTGGAAACACCATGCTGCTACTTTCTTTCTTTGAAAAAATAAATCAATAAAATTGAGATCTGATCATTTTTCCAGAGAGAAAAGCCTCGCCGATTCTGCAGACTCTGAATAGGCTGCGATTGCTCGCAACACAAAGGGACGGGGGCACAGGTAATGACCGTGTGCCACCCGGCAGCCGCCACACGGCGAGCTGGCTGCCTCGGCCCTTTGATTCGGGAGCGGGGTTGCCATGGCAACGGCGCCATTTTGATTGGCGCCACGTTTAACTTCTTCCATATGCATTAATTTGAATAATTTGGCTTTAACAGGCTTATTTTTTCAGTAAAAGTACAATTCATCATATCCTATCAATTTTTTAAAAATTATTCCAAGCATTTTCTTTATTTCATGAGTATGGCTTACAGCTCATTTAAACCACACATTCAATTTCTCAGAGAATTATCTAAAAAAGAGGACTTTCAGCAATAAGCCTGCCATCTTTCTTTGTGGCACAGAAAATTCCTGTGTCTCATATTTAGTAGCTTTAACATAAGCGACGTTGGAAGAACAAGTGACTGACTTCAACTTCACCCTGTTGGAATTCAACCTCCAACTTCTTGAATCGGCCCAGATTATTGCTGGTGCACATTTTTGCTAGCACACTTTTTCCTTCCACTCAACTTTCTATGGATAAGCTTGGATATGCCATTCTGTTCTGTGATATTTGAAATTTTTGAGAAACTGAAAAAAATGCTTCAAATCTGTCCCTGTGTATGGAAGACAAATTCTGCTATAATTAACTTAATTGCCAAGATCTTGACTGCACATGACTACCCCAGAGAAACCCGATTAAAAAAATCCAAAGCACAAAGTTTGCAGGAACATTCACTTGTTCCTGCAAACAAATGAATGTTTGCAGTAAAAAATTTTGGTTTTTACTTCCTAAAATTAACCAACAAACAAGCCAAATTGCCAATAATTACACTGTTTTCTAATCTTTGTCTTCTTTTTCTCACCTTCTTAAATCACAGTTACATTTTCCCAAAGCAGTTACATAAATATGGATGAAGAAGACACAGCCGCAGCATGGCCTCACGGGTCGATCGCCGGGTTAAGTCCAAGCTTACCCTCCGCTTCTGGAAGACTACCCCAAGCTTGTGGGTAAAAGAAAAAGCTATTTTTGCCCTGCTTCTCCTCTGAAATTAGCGTGCAATCCATACGCTGTAGCTCCTCAGCCAAGCCCACAATTCGGTCGAGGGATAATTCCCTTAATTACTCGGAGACGCCTCTTTAATTCAATTCGCACTAAAAGGAGCTTTTCAGAAGGAGAGTAAGGGAATGATAGTAATTTTGACACTATTTGGTTCCCATTCGTTGATGTAAGGAGTTGTGCTTTTTTTTCTTTTTCTTTCTTTCTATGAGCAATAAAATGATGTCAGTTATGTCTGTTGTGACAGTTTTGCTCTTGGAAGGAGTGATTCAGAAGCGAGAAGCAGTAATAGCAGACTTCAACTCCCTTAGCAATAGAAATAGTTCATATTGATCCCATCATCCTGTCTAACTTCTCTCTCTCAACTATTGTTCAAATCTGAGACTGGCGCAATTTATTCTGTAATTTTTTTGTGTGTGTTGTGGTTTCGAAAAAAGAAATTTATGAAGCCCCAGTTGAGACATTTGTGGAGAAGTTTTATTTTTATTGTTATTATTTTTGGTAAAATGAGTAAAAATTGGATTTTACTATGATGTACAAGTGACTTAAGCTTTGTATCATTTTATAATGTTATTCACTCATCAAAAACATGCATGGAGAGTTGCCTTGATTCTTTCATGCATGTTTGAGTAATCCTTCAATCTCCATTCAGTTGTGCAGGAGACTAGCCAGCAGCAATTAGCAAACACCTGCTGGACCTGCAGAGTTCAGCAGGTGAAGAGTTCATCATTACGAGCAACGTTGTGATGCTGAGTTTCAGGAAGATGAGGAGTTTTTAAAGAGACAGAGGCCCAATTTCAAGGTGTTAAATGTCCAAGTCAAATTTCTTTCCAGTCATATGTGATATATGCAGCATTTTTATCACTACTGAAGGGAACAGAGTTACACAATGGTGCTATGAAATGCTAATATCTGCCAGAAAAAAAACCATAATGCTACACTTTTAAACTTTTTTACATTTTGTCGCAAACAGTTTCACACTAAGTAGTGTGCAGTTAAGTGGAAGAGGAGTGGATGATTGACATTTGACATGCTTTGTCTTTTTGAGTTCTGAATACCACTATAATGGATCATCTCCTCTTTCAAATACTTTTCATTTTTACCCAAAACTATCCGAACTGATGAATGGGTTTTTATTTCTTTGTGGGTTTGCAGACAACAAGCTTAACTTTGACCTCTAAGAAGCAAAAAAGAAAAAGAAAGAAGTCCCCGAGCTCCCAGCCGCCATCGGTCTTCACAGCATCTGGACATGCTTAACATGTTTTCACTTGCTGGTGTGAAAATGCTCTTCAGTTTCCCCTTCGACTTACAAAAACATGTGCTGCGTTTCCACCAGATTTACAAAACATTGGCCCTCCGTTCACACATGTGTGCGGCTCTACATGCATGTCATTGTAATTCAGCCTGACGTGTTTGGTGTCTTTGGAAACTGTGAGATCTTGGGGAGAATTCAGAATGAAGTTCAGTGTTTTCTTGTTTTTTTTTTTTTTTTTTTTTTAACCATATGCTTTCCCTGTGGTGAATCTGTGTGGGCTGTGGAAGTTCAGGCAGATCCAGGCTGGCGGCGCTCGCTGGAAACAAAACGGCAAAATAATCACACGGGTGTTGTTCCTGGGAAGGTTTAGGCGGATGAGTAATGTGTTCGCCCTGGGCAAGGCTGTTGTTCATATGGAGAAAGAATTGAGATCGTATCAGTGGTGAAGGATAGTCTCATGCTAAAAAAAAAAATGAGCTGAGAAAAGGAAAGACTATTATTCAAAGAATTGTTCTTCAAAGAAATGAGATAAAATTGCGTTTGAGGTCTTGACCCTGAAAATAACATACAGTATGGCAAATTATTTTCTCTGGTATTAAAATTTATTGGTATTTTAACTTCAACCATCAATTATGACACTTTCCAGTGAGTTTTCTCTGGGTACTCCAATTTTTTTCATACGGATCAAAAATAAGCTTCTAAGGCTTTTGATTGGTTGCTTCATCACTATGACGACTTGCCATAATTGATGGAATCACAAATTTTGCTCTGTAGCAGAAAATCCTGCATCTGTTCGTGACTTTAAACTGAATCACACTTGAGCTGCGGAACGACCCAAAGAACGCACCAGAAAGTCCGTCTCTGAATAGTAAAAACAAACAAAAACATGTGAAAATGACACTTTTATGGGTGGCCTAGTCAAAGTCCAGTCTTAGCTTCAGACAGCAGACAATTTACTCAGATGTTTCTGACTATTCAATAAAGCTTTTCTTGATCATCTGAAAAAGAAACAGCTGAATACATTTTTGAAGTCAAAGTTCATAATTCTGAAAACCTTTTTTTTTCCCCTCAGTAGCGATAATTCTTTGTATTTGACAGTTTTGAGGGAAAATATGAATTTGTGGATTATAGTTTTGTGCTAATTGGAAAAAACAAACAAAACAAATTTGGGACGCAGGGGCACAAGTGGCCTGCAGTTTGGATATTTTAGGCTCACAGGCAGCAGAGAGTGAGAGGATGAGGCCTTCACTGCTGTGGTCATCAGGTTGCAAATCCAACGTACCCGATGCTAAAACCCGCTGCAGGTGAGGTCTCGTTTGCTTTGCTGACCACCTGCTCCACTGGAGCATGCTCTCTGCTTTTATGCATTTGATACAGCCAACCCTCCTCTCTCTGCGCTTCCCTTCACTGACCTGTCAAATTGCCCGTTGGAGTAAAAGTTGGTGGGGCCTGAGCCAAGGTTTTTTTTTAATTCAAAAAGAGCCCACAACTCGTCTGACCTCACGTCTAAGTGACAGGTGTCCACGGCTCTGGGTGTGTGTGAGCGTGCGGCGGGTTGCTGGTCAGACGAAAGATCCTGCTAATCCTGTCCGTCCCAGAGGACGGGCCGGTGTGACTGGGTAATTGGCCACTGACTGAGCAGGAGCGCTCTGGAGGCGCTGCTTATTGAACCACTGTCACAGAGAGAGGAAGCAGAGGCTTAACAAGGCTGGAGAGGAGAGGAGAGGAGCCAAGAGGAAAGACAAAGAGTGGAGGAAGAAGGAGGAATGCAAATGGAGAAGGAGAAAGAAAACGGAGCAATAGGTGGAGGGAAAGGAAAGAAAGAAAAAAGCTGAAGAGAACTAACAGTGGTAGATTTTAGAATAACCCTAAAGCCACGGCTTTCTTCTCTCTCGGCTGAAATGTGACACTTTCATGATTACAGTGGACACTCTTTGGGGGGTGAGGTGGCTTAATCTTAAAAGGATGAGCAGGTAAGGGGATGAGAGGAGGGTGGAAGTCGTGGTAATGGAAGTCTGGGTTAATGCTTCCCTCCTCCAGCTGGCCAGCCAACAAATTGCCTTGTAAAAGCAGAGGTGATGGATAAATAAAGAATAAAATAATAATAAGAAGAAGAATAAAAAACACTATCCCTCCAGCAAAATTGGCTGTCATTGGATTATCCCCCATAAAGCAGGATTTGGGTGAGTGTGGAGAGACTTTGCGGTGTGTGTGTGGCCACTTTGTTGCGTCATGTCGACGGCGACAAGCCGCAAGACGGCTGGCAGTATCAGAAAGAGTAGAGGGAGGAAAAAGAAAAAAGGATCAGATGAGCGATCATTGCTTCATCAGTTCCATTAAAAACACCAGTGGCCTGTAAATCAGGCTGTCACACCAACACACACACACACTCACACACACACGCACACACACATCCAGAAGACCTAATAAAAGATCCAACTCGCACATTGTGAGGATTCATTACATGTTCGTCTTCAGCAAATTCTCATTTCTGCTAATTTTGATGACGATGGCTCACAGGTGATGCAAACCCAGAATTTATAATCTCACAAATTATTGAAATATTGCATAGAGCCAATTAAAAACAGTTTTTTTGATACAGAAATGTTTTATTAGTCAATCTAGCCTGCATCTCAAAGACCAGAGATGAGAAAGAGTGTAGATATTAATGTCTGTGGAAGCGCTAAGAAGCCTTCCATTGTGCGTATTAATTCAAATTCAAAAATAATCCCAAAGTTAAATTAAATGTTGTTGCAGCTCATTAATTCAGATTCTTCAACGAGTTACTGAAGATGGCCATGGCTGTTGTGTCTTATCGGTGAAGAAAGGCGATGGACTGAACACACAGCCTGGATGGACTCCACAACTCAAGAATTAATTATTCATCTGATATAGATTAACCGTGCAACCACGCCAAGTAGAAATTTCTTTATTGGTGTCTGCATCGGTATTTCAGTTTGTGCTTGATGATGGACATTACGTCTCCTGCAGACAGGAAGGGACAATAAGACAAGCTGGACAAGGTGGTGCAGAGACGCAGGTTTTGCCCAAAGAAAACTGAGGTAACCCAGATTGACTTAAGTGAACCGGTTCAGGGGCCACAAAAGGAAAACTTTACATGCTTTGCTTGTGCATGTGTGGCTTTTCCAGGGTTTCCCAATTGGACTGGCGACCAATTCAACTCTGTCTTTTCAGCCTCAGGAGCAGCCTGGGTTCGGTTTAAAGGATCATTGTGCTCTTCGCTGCCTTTTTTGATCCTGCAAATTGAACCGTGAAGAACAGGAAGTCCACCCCCGCGTCTTCAGAGATCAGAGTTTAAATTCTCGTGGAGACTCCGGTGGAAGACTCAGTGCCCTGCTTGATTACTTCATCAGTGCAGCGGTAAGACCAGCTGCCCTCCAGGTGATCCTGCTGCAGAGCCAAACCCTGAATAGACACTTTTTTTTCCCTTTTCTTATTCTTATTTTTTTGTAATCTGATATCCTCTGGAGCTTCAGAGAGAGGCGGATCTTGAGAAATCATAGATCTGTCACGGTTGAAGAAATGATACGAATGGGAGAAAAGGTCAGAGGGAACATGGGAAGATAAGAAAGGGATCAAGAAAAAGACGAGTGTGGAGGGTCGTTGAGTGGGCAGGAGAGGAGCAGCTTGTCCAAGCCAAAAAAAAAAACAAATCAATAAGAGCTTGACAGTCAACAGCATGTGGGTGGTTAATGGCATAATTCAAGCTCATTAGCACAACATTTGACTTGACTGCTTGACCCTCATACCCGATCATCCCACTCTCACAGTCCTAAAACTTTTGACAGATAAAGAACCAGCTGCGCTCATCCAACCTGACAAGCCCCTCAGTCATTTGCGTTACGGTGAATAAAATACAACCGGAAGCTCCCATATTTCTTGTTTTGCTCAAAATTGCTCTTCCGTAGCTCCTTGTCCAATATTCTGCAGCAGAAATGCATTACGCCATCAAACGGAGAAGAAATGTCCCCAAAGCCCCCTGTCAGATTTCCGTGCTCCCTTACAGTCATTCAAAATTGAATTAAAATGACTGATAACACCCAATCAATGGGAGTAATTTCTGCAAATGATGCGGCGCAGTTTGCAGACTGCGGCCACGTATTGATTCAGCGGCAGCCTGCAGTAAAGCCATTCATCTTCCATTAAAAACAATCTGTTCTAATTGCCCCTAAACTGGTTTTTTAGCACCGTGGAAGGGAGGAATTATCCCGAGCTACAGTGTGCGGCAAATTACACGTCGTTAAAATAAGAATATATTATTGTGTGCAGTCATCGTGAGTTCCTGGAGGTTTTAAATAAAGTGCGGTAATGTATGAGCTCATTTTGAATTCCCTGAGGTTTTGTTGATTGCAGCAATCATAAATAAATAAATAAATAAACAACGTATCTTACAGTTGCGGCAGAAAGTGTCTTGGTTGAGCAAAAAAAAACTCTGCATGCTACTTTTTTAAAAAAAAAAACAACTTTCATCTCTACACTTAAGTTAATTTTGTATCTGCACAATGCTTGTTTTGTTTTGCAATGGTCAACACAAAGTCAGATTTAAGGAGGAATATTACAGATATTTTCTTTTCTACCCTGGTTAGTCTTTATTCCTGATGATAGGTGACTCTCTGGGCAACAGCTGTTCAATCAAACCAGACTGAAAGTCTTTTGGTGGACGAGAGTCCGAGCAGGCGTGAGTCAACTTGGGTCACTCAGAAGCCAAACTGCCCACAAAGACGAAACGGAAAAGTTTTATTGCGTTCTCAGCTACCACAAGAAGATGACTCACCATGACTGAACTACTTGACTTGTATTGATTGAGTTGCTCCTCAAGCAATGTTTTTTATTATTATTTTTTTTTATGAGAGCTTCAGGCTCATAAACAGTGAAGACATCAGGATGTGTGGAATGAAAGCCAATTTTAGCTCAGGCTAATGCATGATGACTAACTTCTGCAAGAGTCCGGATCAGAAAGTTTACCATTCGACAGCTTCTTCCAGAACCTGTGACTTTCAGTAGCAGTGAGTTCTCTCAACAACATTTAACATTTCTCATCTGGAATTTCTATTTGGTTTTTCCAAGCTTAAGTGAAAATCCAGTCTTTTCCAAAGAACTTAGGAATCCTCCATTAATCAGATGATCAGATACATATACTTCCATAATCTGAGGAAACATAATTAAGGGCTAATCCATCATTCTGAAAACTGTCAGCAGGGACCACCACTTGTGTCCTCCTTGTTCTGCAGTGAACCTCGACTTACACAGTCCACCCTTTCCTGTGTTCAGCTCAGTTTTCCATAATCAGACATCGTACCATGAGCGCAGCCTAATAATCAAAGATAATTTGCTGCTTGGGGTTTCAGAAAAACTCAATCCAGAGCTGAAGCTTCATCCATTTCCCCGATAAACGCTCCTCTAAAACACATCCATTCGGTTTGCTTTGAAGGCAGATTTGCATCACTGAAGTCTGCGATCAATCCGCACGCCATACCTGAGAGATAATTGCACAGAAAGCTTTGCTGTGTCAATACGGACAGCTTATGTCTGCATCAGGAGCAGCGATTGCTGCAGTAATGAGTCCGTCAGGTGATGCTGAAAGATTCAAATGGCCTGTGCGGATGAGGAAGAAGACCCTCTGGTTGCAGAGTCACAGTCACCACCGCAGCTCCTGAATATCGACTGAGTCTTGTAACCCCATCGGTCTTTCATGCAACGGCTGGGTTTTTGCTTCCAGAAGGAAGTCACAGACGACTGCATGGCCACGAGCGAAGCTCCCGGCCAGTGCAGGATTTCTTAATTATTTTATTTTTTTTCTTTTGACAGGGTTAACAGACGATCAGTAAAGAGTGGCTCCCCGTGGCCCGTCTCCTTCTTTACCCCCCATCTCGGCATCAATCAATACCTGTTAACAAAAGCTCTGCCGGCTTTCTCTCCACTCTCTCTGCACTCTTATTCATATTTCAGGACGTTATTAGAGAGCGCAGTGAAATGTCAGGATCTTTACAAGGTAAATATCTCTGTGAATGTCACGGGGAGAGTCAAGGGGGGTTGGGGATGTGAGGGGTGAAAGTACTTTCCTCCAGTGCCGAAGTCGGGGAGCTGCCAGCGTTTGGGGCAGGAGTGATGTCTCTGCCAGCGGCTATTTCACCAAGTCGTTTGTTTCTGCCGTGTTCTCAGTGATCACATTGGTGTGGGAGTTTGCATTTTAATGTCTGGCTGCAGCAGGAAACTGAGGGAAGATTTAGAACAGACAAGAAAATACCAGAAATATCCAAGCAGAAGTGGTTCTCGTTAACAGGGTGCACATGTAGGAAAAGTCTAATATATCTTCCCTTAAGTTTTGGGGATCATCTGGATGGGATTTTTTAGGCAAATTCTGTTCGGTTAGCAGTGCTGTTTGCCTTGCAGCTCGCCTATTGACTTGTCGTCCTGTCAAATCATTCGAACCAACCTCAAATGAGACAAGAGGAACCTGCAGGTGCTTCTTGTGACCTCCTGCATGAATCATCAGTGCACTGTTGGGAGTAATTTTGACAGGCAGAGTCATCCTGAGAAAGCATGGATAGCTTTGTTCCTCGGTAAATCAGCATCTTTTATCAACAAAGATTGCACAGATTTTGTACAGGAAGCTGGAATTAGCAGAATACCATCATATTATAAACTGCTGTATTTTCACTCAGAGCTATTTAGGCAGCACGAACCTCTGCTTTCTGAAACCACAGCAAAGCTGAGGATCGCAGACCCAGATTAAAAAATTCGAGGCTGTGTCTTCACAATCCGCACAGTGCCTCGCAGGAGCCTCTCCTGTCCCTACGGCTGGTAAATCAGCCGTGTTGGGGAAGCTGTATGTCTGATCAAAGCGGTGAACAGAATGCATCCAAAGCAGGTACCCAGGCTGCCTTTACAGCTCATTTCAAGTTGTATGAGGGGTACAATGGGCTCCAGTGAGGGCCCTCCTGATCCGGAGAGGAAGAATTGTCTTCTTTCTCTTCCCTTCTCCACGCACATCATCAGGGATCGGTTGTTATTTTTGAGTTGCTTGGTTTCCCCCCACCCTCTTCTCTTCGAGGCAAACAACTGCATGATACCTCCAAACAACCAGCTGAGAGAACAGAAAGAAAAGACGAGGAGGAACAAAGTCTTTGCATTCCCCGGTCAGCTTCCAGGATTGTTGGACGCCTCCGCTTTAGTTAGGTAACAGCGAACAAGAGCAATCAAAGATTCATTTGACAGGAAGCAAGGCACAAGAGAGCCACTTTTCCAGAACATGCCTCTTCATGGCTGGTGACAGCGAGAGTGACAGCAGCTCCTGTATGACCTCATTCGACTGATGCCTGCTTGAGACGACGTCTCCTTTCTGTTTCTGACAGTCTCTTGTCTCCACTTTAGCTTCTCGCTTCCTGACCATCTGGGATAATTAGGAGATCCGTCTGACAAAGCAAGCCCTGACTCTCTATTTACCTCCCAGACGAGCTCTGTCGGGCCTGAGCACTTACACTTTGTCAGATAAAAATTCATCTCTGTTTTTTTAACAGATAATTGCCCGCCTTGCATTGCGGCGGCTCACGTTTCAATTCGAGGAGCCCGGGCCGTGGAAAGACGCAATTTGTCTCTGATAATTACGAGAATTGTGAGGAACTTGTCAGACTGAAATCTCCCAATTATGGTGTCCATTTAACATCTTACCTCAGACTCCAAAATTGATCCTTTAGGCGTCGCCAAAGCCTTTATTTGCAAGGCTGATGTGGCGCGTAAGCCGTGAGCTGAACTTTAAGAGGCAGAACAACCCTCGGCTTACCTTCCATCCTGCGTATGATGACTTTTGCTTGCAGGGAGGCTGCCGCAGCCTCTGACAGGCGCTGCTGAGTGAACCTCTGATGCCACAGTGCCACCTATTGATGACATTTTAAAAAATGGTGCTAAGAGGCACATGCCTGGTCATTTCAGCCCGATATTGCCTTTTCCATCCTGCTTATGTGCAGTACAGTTTGATTTTAGGTTTGTTCCTGAACTAGAATAAGAGGAGTCAGATGTAAAATGATAAACATGACAATTTCCGTCTCCTATTCTGCAGTAAAACAGCCTGTTTGCTTGGAGAACCTGTCGATTTGTCTTTGGTAAAGTAGTTTAAGCGCTGCCCAGGTCCTGGCACAAAGGGAGAGAACAAAGCAGAGCAAATCTCTCATCCTTTGCAACTGTGTGCAACTAATCTTGTTGCTCGGGCAGAGACGGGGTCTAGACATGTCGCAAAGGCAACAATCATCCATCATGTCTCATTATGCCGTTTAGATGTAATTGCAAACCCTAGAGGATCGCTCCATGCACTATAAAAACGCACATGCAAGCGCACCACAAGCACCTGGCGACGTTGGAGGGAGAGAGACGGAGTGGAAGGGTGGAATATCAGTTTTGGCTGGGCAGACCGAGAGACGGAGAGCAGGCAGCACCTCCATGCACATTTCACGGGCAATCAAATTAGAGCTGGCGTTCGATACATCACTGACAAATTGTTTATTAAACAAAAGGCTTGAATTGCAGCCGAGCCGAGAGAGATGCAGGGGAGTTCTGCGCCCTTGTAAGGAAGGCAGCTCGTTCTCCTGGAAACGTGCCTTTTATGTCCGCTTTCTTTAAGCAAAAGTGTTTTGAGTTCCTGAGGGCCCACCCACGGCCCCCAGAGTCTGTGGTCAGAAGCATCCAGCATAATGTTAAGATGATGTACTCATACCATTTGTTTCCTGTCATTTGGTGTATTTAAGAGTCAGGGAAGCATAATACTTGCATATTTTCCAGTAAATGGAGGCCTAAACCCAGTGATTTAGAAGGAGCCGGATGCACTTATTGTCACACTGGAAAGGATATGTGGAATCGAACTGGAGACGGCTCCAAAAGCAGGAAGCGGACTATAGCGAGGGGCATTATGGGTAAATACAACCTCAGCAAATGTTCGAGTCGAGCTGTAGCTGGAGAAAAGACTCACAGTGTTTTGCCAAAGACAAAAGGGAAGTCCTACAATCGCGAAAATCTGAAAATTAATCTCCTTTTCGGAGGTTCTTGGTGCACAGGCGAGGAAGCGAATGTGTTCCATTCGATTTGCAAAGCAAAGTCGTTTCTGTTTTTTACACACTTTTCTGAACTGACTGATCAAACTCGTCCTGAAGTTCTCTCACTGTTTTCTAAACTCGGAGAAAACGTTCAGTTTCCATGACTTTTTCAACTTAAACTTTGGAAGGGTGTTGCACATTTCATGTTCATCTAATTTCAAAGCTAAAATAAACGACTCTCCGACATAAATGGAAGATATTTGAAAGAGCTGTGTGTTAAATATTCCAGATGCTACACTAACAAAACAGTGACTGATTCACTGGTTGGAATGAAACAAGCGACAGCCCGATGGCGGCGGCGCAGGCTGGGTTTCAGGAGCTCTACTGGATGTTCTGACGTGTTTTGACTCCTGGGTTCCCCACGTCGCGGCGTCTGCTCCTCTGCTTGTTCGGTGAAGTCACACAAATGTTGTGCGTTAGCAGCTTTATTTTAAGGCAACAAAAAAAAGAACAAATCGCCCAACCGGCTCTTGAACCTGTCTGTTACCGGCTGCGGTAAATCACAGCGCCGGTGGTCCATGAAGTGTTTACCGTACGCTGACAAGAGCAGTCAGGCAAGTGAGGAGGAATGCCAAACAAAAGTGAGGAAACACCGTCCTCCATCAGAGGATGAATGTGTCAAGCTTAGCAAATATAATTGTCCACTGTGGGAGATTGTTTTTTTTATACTTTGTTGGAGTGGAACGTTACCTGAAAGCTATCTTTGGCAGGAAGTGGCGAAATATCATCAGATTAGGTCTGCTGAGGCGGCGAGGAGAAATGAAAAGTGTCTCCCGCCTCTGGGGGGCTTTGGACTCCATGATGCTGGGTTGCGGTCGGGGCTAAAAGGTCAACTCCTCGTTTCTCCCGCCGACGCATTGTTCCTCCGCCAGAGGTAACGGCGTCTGTCAATCAGGACCTTTGCGGCGGGACACAGGCCATTCAGAGGCCGCCATGAGAAATGTCATGGATGTTGAGATAAAAAAAATACAAATAAAAAATGATGTTTGGCATTAGGTGGAGTTTTGGCCGCTTCATGCAGACATTTTCCAGCTTATGTGTGGTCGGTAGGTGACGCGGCGTGTGTCTTTAAAGCAGAAGGTTGTGCAGAGGCATGTTGGTGACTGATGGACTGTGCTGGTTTCGCTTGTTGGTTCCACCGGGACCAGACTGGACTGCTGTCTGTTAACCCTCACCCCGAAACATATTTTTCTTTCCCCCCTCTAACTCCCACACATGGCGATGGCAGCATTTAGTCAGTCGCTTCCAAAGAAACTAAAGGTTTTGGTTTTCAACCTGTGGCTTCAGCTCTAGTGTGATGTACGTTATTATTTTCTATCAGCTGCCAACAGAAAACAAATGGAAGTCAAAATTTTTATCACAATATTTTGTGGCACTATTGCATTTAATTACACTTACAAATATATTGATCTCTATCAACACTCTGATTGAAAAACAATCAAATGATATAATGACAGCTTGTTTATTCTTGTAAACAATCATTAATTGGAGTTTATTGTGACAACCAAAAACCTAAATTCTTATCATGACTAGAAACTCACCGCAATAAATGATAAGCGATACGCTATGATACGATACGATACGATACAATACGATAAGATGTGATATGATACATGCCCACTCCTACTGGAGAAACAAATAAATTGCACATTTGTGAAGCGTTCTGGTAATAATTGGCCCAGTTAGTTCAGGTGGATGATTTGAAGCTGATTTATCCTCTTGGTGTACAAAAAAAAAAACAACCTTCTAACCTCAAGTTTTCACAAAAAAAGCCCTGCTTTTTAAAACTTCTCCACAACAACAAACACTCCTATTTCTTGGCTCTCTTGCCGCGTCTCGTTTTCCACAAAACTCGACTTCGTAGGCTGCTATTTGAAGTAGTAGCACCGGAACCGACGCCAGCTTCTAAAAACACATGCTGGAAAGCGAGGCAGTCGCTCCCCGCCCCACACAGATCCATTCAGCGCCGCACACGCGGCGACAGAATGCTCCGAAATCCACTGATCTCGCCCACCACAACAGCAGGCCATAACTAATCCATCTCCCACTACATGTTTTTAATGAGCCTCCATAACCATAATCCGTATGGTGCAGCGTGGCTCGGGCCCGATCGAACTGGGTTTTTTCTCACTTTGTGCTGTCAGCAAATTGTGACAAGGGACACGTGTGTGTGTGTGTGTGTGTTGCTGTCACAGAACATCTGCGTTGTTGGTGTGCCATCGCAGCTGACGCTTTCCCATCTGGTGAGGGAGAGAGGAGTGTGTGTTTATCGTCGAAAGCGGAGGGCTCGTTCTGTTTACCTGCCCTCGTCTGAAAACGCAGCAGGATTATCGGGAGCAGGAAATGATGGAACCGCGGCGCGTGAACGTGGGCCTGCATGTGGAAACAAAATGGCTGCCGGGGCCTTCTCAGAAACCCCCAAAGGGAAGCAAATTAAAGCCCCATGGGGCCAAATTAGAGGCAGCTAACCAAGTTAGAGATCAGCGGCGAGAGGGGTCTGACTGGCAGGAATGGACTGATTTCAAAACACACACACACACACACCCACGCACACACACACACACCACATCCACACACCTGTCTTTGTTTTGCCAATGATCAGGATAAGATAAAAGCCAGTTCCTGACAATAGCAGCCTCTCTTCTGTGGAGTCTGCAGGGAGATCCTGGAACGACGCTAACATATTCCTGTAGGTCGGCTTGTGTTAGTGCAATACATTTAAACTGATTTAAACCTCAGAGTGGAGGCTAATTTCTCGGAAATCCCATTAGGTTTTCATTCGTCCATGCATTTTGTTCTCACTGTAAAAAGTTCCTTGACGGAAACCAAAAATAACACCTCTGTGAATGTAGATGAGACTCAACTAAAGGGTAGATTAACACACATTAAATGAAATTAATTTAAAGCACCTTGGAATTAATTTCACCCTTTTTCTGCTTATTTGTCATCTTTCTACTTCCTCCTGTCTTTCCTTCGTGTAGATCACACCTTGTTGCCTTTGACATGGATTAAAAACTGCTCAGTTGAAAAAAACTGATTATTTGGGGCATCAGAGTAAAAAGGGGCTCAAGATAAACACATGCCACACTATTCAGACATTTCTAAAAACCCCCAGAAACACTTAACATCTTCCTTTCACTTTCAAATTATGCTTAACTTTGTGGCTTCTCGCGTGTAATGACAGTGATGCATTGTTAGAAAAGCATCGCTTTTGTTAATTCACCTGCAGTCCGACTGGGTCGGCTTTTAGATCGAGGTGGAGCTTCAACACAGACCACCAGCGCCACCATCAGGATGAGGCTGGAACGTCAGGGTCATCCGAAAGTTGATGTGTTATCATTCACGTCTTAAAAAAGAAAAAAGAAAAGAACTGATTTGTATTTGTATGCATTTGTTGAGATGTTAAAAAGCTGAAAAACTTGGAAATCACACAGCGTCGTAGTGATGCCACTTTGAAACATCATCCCCATCAAAAGACTAATAAAAACAGAGAGCTTTGCTTTTTTCTTGTGAGTGACAGATGTGCGCACACACACACACACACACACACACCCATATATATAAACATATCTGGTGGTGGTGACATTTGTGAAGGTGGACCATCGTAAATCTCCGTTTTATGAGCAGTTCCTGCTGAACCCAGCAGACTGCTGACCACGTTGACTTGACATTCAAGACCGTAATATGTCAAAAAAAAGAAAAAAATGCAGACCTGGATGTTTAAACTCCCTGAGAGATGTGATTGATTTGCCTCATGAGGGCAGTGAAAGGCACTCGCTGCTGGAGGTTGGACTTGTTTCTGTTTCTGAGATGAATTTGCTCGTCATGATCATCGTCAGCAGAGGCAGAGACGTCCGAGTCCTTATCATATCCAGATCTACGAGAGAGAAATCAATAAGTCGGTGCAGACAATAAAAAATAATGAATAAAACTGAGATATTTCTTTATTCTAAATGCAGTTTTATAATTGTTGTAATATTTTTGCTCCACAGTGGATCATTTCAGGGTCATGCTGATCTTCAGGCATCAAACATTTACTTCAACTTTTTTTGTCTTTTTTGTCTGTTGTCTTGTTTTAGGTATTTGGATTATTTCTTTTGATTTGACAAAAGTTTAGGCGTCCTTTATCTTTCTGACAACTCACCAGCATCTCGGTCTGCACAACATCAATCAATCTGAGTGATCTTCCAGGTTGTGAAGCCGGAGCAGCCCATGCCTGCGCCAGCGGAGACCGTGTTGGTGCGCTGCGGTGAAGGAAAGGTCAAATATAACTTTCTAGGTAATGGCGGCTGGAATTGATCAGTTGTGTCTGTTTTGTCGTCTGGTTTCCTCCTGGTCTATGTAAAAACGGCACACCGCTAATGTCACAGCCGATGTGGGATAATGTTAATTTTGTTGAATAAGGAGAACATAATACACTCACGAAAATTGTGTACTTGACAAATGGCGACGTAAAAGTCAAGTTTATCACTTGGGAACACTTTTTGGGATCATGTTTGCACAAGATGAAGATGATCGCAGTGAGCAGGAGCGACAGCAGGCCTCTGTGGACGACGTTCGACTTTGAATAGCAAACAGAACAGCGGCTCCACTTTGCATTGCACCTCATGACAGGTGCAGGTTTAAAAATAAATCAATAAAATAATGATTTATATCCAGAAACTTTAAAGTTTAAGACTTTACAGCCAACTCTTGAAAATGCTGAACAGGATGAGGTGAGATTGCATGTCTCGCAGGCGGGAGCTGACCCGGCAGGGTCACCCTCACGGCAAGGCGATCAATATCTTCCTGATTATGGTTTCTAATTAATTCCAAATGGATAGCAGATAATATCAGAGCTGAACTGTTCTTCTTAAAAGTTAGTTTTCCTGCACTCTGATTACTTTAGAGAAGTTGAGCCAGTTTTCTTTTTTAAACTGTATTTCACAGACACAGACCCTTATTTGTGCTTCTGATCCAGGTTCAATTTCTTTAATTCCTCCTTTCATTTTATTGACATTACCGTATCTACATCAGCCCAGACCAATCATCTTCCCTTGGGCATCATTTTAGCTTCATCTAATCAGATTGATGGGCCCGACTTTGCTTTTCCACTTACTGTGCATGTTTGTCGTGTGGATTTGATCAGAGGCCTGGCGGTCACTCAGGGCGATCATCTAGAGAGATGATGCACGTGGAGGCGGCAGTGATACAGGGCGACCATGTTCCTCTGA
Source organism: Poeciliopsis prolifica (assembly GCF_027474105.1). Lineage (NCBI taxonomy): Eukaryota > Metazoa > Chordata > Actinopteri > Cyprinodontiformes > Poeciliidae > Poeciliopsis > Poeciliopsis prolifica. Next base: position 414,347 of record NW_026562430.1, read on the forward strand.
GGGTCTTTGTGGACAGCTGTGTGGTCACCAATCCAAGTTCTCACCCCAGTTACTCCTTCATCATCGTCAACCACGCGTGAAGCGCCATGGATTAACTGTGGGTTGTTTTTTTTTGTTTGTTTGTTTTCAATCTGCAGATGAATTAAGGTTTAGGGAAGGTTTGTGTGTGTGGTGTGGTTTCTATATGTGTGTGTGTGTGTGTGTGTCATTCCAAGGTGTTTGACTGACTCTAAGCTGACAGGAGCCCAGTCTTACTTCATGCCGAGGAGCCAAGAGGATAAACTTCATTTCCAGCTGAAAGCCTTCAAGTTCATACAAGATGACAGGAGTGAAGTAAGAGAAGTTACTCTGTGATTTGTTTATGCACTTTGAAAAACACCTCATAAATATATATATTTATGCAGAAGCACATTTTTGTCAGTGTGTCCTCTTTCCCCTTGGTTTTACTTTCATCCTGTTTACATTTAACTGTGGCGCTGTCTTACCATGGTGCTTTAAGGCAGGACAGGCATGTCCCAATGTGAAAATATGATTGAAAATGTTACATTTTCCACTAAAACAAAAGCAAAATGCACAAGTCAAAGCTGGCAACTCACTGAGAATTGTAGCTAACCGTGTCAATGGAAAGTTGAGTGGAAGAAAAAACTGCACATCTGTGACTTGCATTTGAACTTGAAGAGCAACTAAAACCAAACCTATGAAAAGCAGGAGAGGAACCAGATAACAGATGGATGGCATCAGGTGGAGATGTAGAGCCCTGAAAATTAACATATGTTAAGAATAGCATTTATTTGATTTATTATTATTTCAGAGATTTGTGTTATGATAGTACCACTTTAAGAATGGTGCATGATGGGAGTGGGGAGTTCATGACCTTGTGGATTAGAAAAAAAACGAGAGAGAAAACTATACGCTGTATGCTGAACCGTGGATTTTGTTTTAATAAAGTTGCCCAAAAGTGAAACTCTTCAGTTTTTTTTTAGTTCTTTTCAAGGGTGCAACAGAGACAACAAGGTGTGTCACTGCTGCGGTTGTCAGATGCAGAGAAGAAGCTGCAGGGTTCATTACATGTCATTCGCTCATTACATGACACTAGTGAGCGAATGACACGTGTCAAGGAGACTCGTTTTTGACACGTTCTCCGGTGCTTGTGAAAAAGCAATAGCAGAAATGTGAGACGACTCTGTTTTGATGAGGTCAAACTCCTGTTTGAAGCATTTGGCTAAAATCTTTTTAATAGGACTGGGTTTTAAGTTGGACCAATCAGTCGTTCCACCTTGCATTGGTATCATCTTTCCTCAGCTCTGCAGTGGGACGGGATGGCAGCTCTGGGTCCCATCCTGTTGGAGGACTGAATCAGTTCATCAGACAGAAGACAAAACTAACCCCAGGTAACGTCTTCCTGGTTAATTCTGACTGCAGTAGCTAACAGAGCCAATAATCCCCATCTATTCCTTCTCATGCTCCCTCCCTCAGTCTCTTATTCATCCATGGGCCCTTCTGTGTGGAGCAGGTGTTACTCTGGCTGTGGTGATGGGCTCCGTGAGCACTTTAGTCTGCAGCAGGCTCCATAAACCCGCCGGGCATTCTGTTTGTACCTGAGTTAAGCCAATAAAACATTTATAACCCCACTTCTTTCTTTCTTCCCTTTCTTCCTTTCTCTCCTTTGAGCAGAACTGAAATGTTTGCTTCTCCCAGGTTGATGCAAGACTGACACACCTCTCCCAAGATTAAAAAAAACGTGTAGAAATTCAACATGGGAGGGAGTTTTTGTTAGTTTCTGATGTATTTTTGTAGAGGGGTCATGACTGCTGTCCAATCACACAGAAAATGACATTTTGGTTCAAACTTGGATGCCTGCAAAATGAGATTGTGTGCATTTCCGTCGCTGGTTGTAGATAATTAATATTTCATGCTAAGAGTGCCACCATCCGCGTACTCAACCTTGGTCTTGACTACATGAATTATGTTTTGAGCATCCTTTCTCTTTCGGGTAACCTGCATGAGACGGCAAATGTCGGTGGGGGACATTTCAATCCACTCCATTACCACAAAGCAATCGTGCGGCGTTGCTGGAACACGCAGCTCCCAGTCGCAATGGACGCATGTTTAAAATTCATCCATTTTCAAGACTCCCCTTCCTGCCTGCAGAGGGGTATTTATGAAATGGGCCTCATCATGCCACTGTAGCTCACAAAGCCTGGGAAGATGAATAGACATAATTAAAAACCCCATAAAGGCGAGAGCAGGGGCTTTTATTACAGTAATATGTGAAGGTCTTGTTTTAATGGGGTGTTTGTTCCCGTGCGTAAAGCTGACAGCGGCGCTGGCTTACTGCCGGATCGACGGCGAGCACCACACCACCTCCTCCCACCGCCATTACACCAGAGGCTAATAAAAACCAATACCTAATGATTCACCAGCAGGAAGCATGACAGCGAGCGGCACACAGAGGCAGCATGATGGACGAAACCCATAAGCTTCTTCTTACAAAAAGCAGAGAGGAGAAAAAAAAGGATGCGGGGAAAAGATGTGGCTCCCAGATAAAGGCGAAACGGGGAAAAGAAGAAATTATGAACCAATCAGTGCTGTCCAAATGCAAGCTGGTTGTCTTCTGTAAGGAACACTGATTGTGGAGTTTCTTTTTCTTTGTTTTAACCACCTTAGGAGCAGTGTCTATTTTTTCAGATCAACTCTGAAATTTTTTATTACTTCCAGCAGATGTCTAAATTTAAACTCTGGACCTGCAAACATATTTTTGTTTAATCTTAGAGGAGGGGGGGAAAGTCATAGTGGTATGTAACTGCAAGCATCTAAAACTTAAATCAAAACATCAAATATTTTTTTTGAAAATGTGTGCTGGCCAAAGCCTGAAAGAGACGCCTGAATAATCCCTATTTTGAAGCTAATAATGTTTTCTAAGATAAAACATTATTAGCTTCGAAACTCTTAACTTGATTTAACTAAAACTGAAAACATTTCTGAAGTCACCAGAAAGACTCTGCTTTTTGTTGTTTTGTTTTTTATGAAAAATAAAAACTTGCCTTCAGTTTTAAGTCAGCCAACTGTGAAAGCTGCTAATGTCTTGTTCTTGCAATGGAGGATCATCATCATTTCCATCGTACTTGAAATCGTCTGCTGAGCGCAGATGTCCAGGCGTTATGGACCCGAGATGACAAGCAAAATGGCTGGGAGTCCTGAATCAGCCATTTTCACAGACAGGATGTGTGACCCTGAGGGCACGAACATGCACACACACACACACACACACACACACGCACACACACACACACACACGTCCAGAGCATATGTGCACTTCTGCACGTTACATGCGCGCAAACCGACCATCAAAAGTAATGGTGTGTGACTGGAGGCAAACTGGGCGAGTTCGCTCATGTCTTGCAGCCATAATGATATCATTGCTGCAGAGTGTAGATGAAGCATGCTGGGAAATATGGTTCCACACCATTGGTGCTCCGCAGATGTTTTCTCGTACCACACACTGGTGGTGATGACAGAAGTGGGTAATAACGTCAGATCTGTTGGCTGAGGCTTTTGATGAGAGAGTACAACATGTGGATTTCCTTCAGACAAGGAAGACGCTGCATTTTCAGCTTTAGATCTGAATAATAATAATCTCAAAATGCTCCAGACATGACTGGAACATTCCTGCCCACCTTGATCTCAGAGCTGCTTTTGGTGCAGCTCGTGGTTCTTCAATGTCTCAGCGGCTGCTGCTCTCGATCGGTTGACTTTTCAGTGTCTGGTTGTCGCTTTGAATCAATCGTCGTTCATGGGGTTCCACAGGGATCAATTCTCTTTAATAGACTGCCTAAATTATCAGGATGTGCTTGACACATTCTTCAGGGTTGATCTATATTTATTCTCTAGTCTTTATGTTCTCACACGTTTTCAGTTCTGCATATTTCTTCTCAACTGCTTATTCCTTGTTTTTGATGACTGTGCTTTTAAAATGCACACAGTTTTCATTTGCCATATGAAATGTAACTTGAGTCACTGACGTAGCGATTACTCACAGGGTTCCTACGAGGCTCACGAATCACTTCATCCAGCTCTGGTCTGTAAAATCCTCATAAACACACAAACATGCACGTTTCCTCTGCCCAGGCCCATAATTAACCCTCTTAATTAAGAAAGAAAAAAGTTACTAACTAAGGAAATGGATTTAATTAGCCTGATCTGAGCCCAGGAACAAATACACGCCATAAAACACACACACACACACACACACCATCCACACAGAAAATAATTAAGCCTCTTTTATCCTGGCTAATGGCTTCAGTGACTCAGAGCCTTTCTCATTAAGACTATCAATAATATGCTGATTACATGCATCCACCAGGCTCCTTTATCAGGGCTCAAAGAGACGAGTGTGTGTCTCTGGAGCTCCAGGGGTGGGACTGTCTACCAGCATGACCTTATCTGCTAAAATAGACATTCAGATAGTTTTGTCTGGGAAAGCGCAAGAAGCCTCACTTTTGCCATGTCTTCGTTTTCCTTGGGAAAGAAAAAAATAAAGTTTATCTTATCAAAGAGGCCACACACGTTTCACGGGGAGGATTTACCTGTGAACTTGTGCTGTTGAAGGGTTTACAGAGCGGAGATAACAGGACCGTGGAGTGACGGCGGACGTATTTGAAGTTACATAACATGAATTGGCACCGTCTGCCCTCTGAGGCCTGAGCACAAGTTAAATCTGTCCTAAATAATGCAAAAAAAGAAAAAGAAAATCATCTAAATTCTAGAAGAGAGAGATATGGAGAAATTAAGAACAAAAAGGGGAAATCATAAGAAAGTATCAACATGTTTAGGTCTTAAAATCTTCACAAGCGTCAGATGTGTGCCGCCTGTGCTTCATTTGTGAGTTGACGCATTTTCAGTTTCTGCAACAGCGCCGTGTTTTCCCCTTTTCCGCCAAAAAGAGTTGCCGATTGTTGTGTGCTTCAACAAAGAGATAATAAAGTAAGACAGACAGGCGTCTGTCACACAGGCAGGAAGACAACGGGTCTGCGCTTTGACCTTCAGTCTCTTCCTGTTGTCGCAGACACTGGGGTCCCTCCCAGAGGACGACAGAGGAAAGCAGTGCCCTGACCTGCACAGCCACACCTTCACCCTCTTCCCATAAAGCATCCCAAACATTCCTCTGGGGTCTGCCATGCTCTCTCTGATCTCCTGTGCCTATTGTCAGATTTGTTTTTCATATATGTTCTAAGGGACTATTGCAGCCACCTATGACTCTGGCAGACAGACCTTTGTGTGGTTCTCAGACTCTCTTTCTTTTGTTTTTTTGTTTTCTGTCTCAAGGCTCGATTCAGCACGAGATATTTGAATTGATTTGGAGCAACTTAAAGTAGAAGAAATGCGTCTGGAGTCTGATGTTGACTCAGTACTGCAGAAGCAAACCTCTAACCACAACTAAATACAAAACACCATAACAACTCCATCAGTTTCTTTTATTATGTCTAATTTCCACAGAAAGAGTGAGAAAGAGATGCTAATAAAGTTTCCAATTGTATGGTGTGATGCATAACCATAATTACAGGTTTGGCTGATGTCTCTGCTGCTCAGCTTCCACTCCTCCATTTTTAATATTAGTCCATGTAACTGATAGTTATTTGGTCTAATATATCAGTTTTGTTTCATGAATATAGATTAGCTCACATAGTGCAAGATAAGTACGCAAAAGGTGTTGAAAGTGAACAAAAGTGCAAATTGAAATATTAGATATATAATATTAGAATCACTGTACTCATAAGTTTTTTATTTGATTTTTATACCAGGAATGATAAGATTACTAGAACTTTATTTTGAAAGACGGGTTACAAGCCTCTCTATGACATCACATGGTGTAAGTCTTTGATGCCTCATCTTCTGTCCATTCTCGAATGCTGTCTGCAGCCGCCGTGAGCCACAAAACCGTCTTCCTATCGACAAGGGCAAAGACATTTAAACCACATCGAATGCTTTATTTTCCTATTGTGAAGGAGCAAAATGGAGCCCCTGTGTGATTTTGTCGGCATGGAGAGAGCCAATCCTGTTGAGGAGGACTGTTGCAAAACCCCCAAAGTAAAACCAAAAAACCTGAAGGTTTTCTTTAGCTTGAGCAACACCGACCTTATAAGCGACGTGTATTACACTACTGGACCTAACGAAGAGCCAGAAGAACCGACTTGGGGAAAAATGGCAGACCTTCGGGAACAAGACTGCTACATTGAAGGGCCCAAAAGACCCAAGGTGAAAGCAGTTCTCTATAACCCCTTTGAGGATTATGAATGTATGAGAGAATTCATGGACTCTCCTCTGAGCTTCAGGGATGATAATGAAGACGTGACAACTAAGACTCCAGAGTATATCTGGAAGTTTGGAGATAATAGTCAAAAATACTACCACTCGTTAGAGCTAGACAGGCCTAAGAAGCAAGGAGTTCTGTTTAACCCATACGAGCACGATGATCGTGGACGAGCGAAGCGATTCATGAATCTGCAGCCCAAGAACGTCAAGCAGAACTTCTCAATTATTGCAGGGAGAAACGACTTCCCAAAATACCTCTACTGCAGACCAAAGCAACAGGAAGTTGGGTTTGAGCAGAGAGACAACTTTGACAGAAGACAATATGTGGACAAACAAGCTATTTCTCCTGGCGAAACTGAATGGGAGTTTAAGGTGAAGCAGCTCAGCGAGCAGAAGTCTCCATCAGAGCATGAGAAATTCATCAAGCAGCTGCAACAAAATGTCAAACAGCTGTGCACGGAAAAAGAAGAGAGAGTGAGAATTATTGCTCATCTCCAATTTGAAATTGAGAAGATTAACAGCAAACTTCATGTCCAGGTTTCTGACAACCTAAAGAAACAGGAGAAGATTGAGCAACTTCAAGAAGAGCTTAAAAATGTCCAAAAGTGTCTTAAGGAGCAGAACGTCATATACAAAGCCCATAACGATGCACTCAGAAAGGATCTCTCTGAGCTGAAGACCAAACTCAGAAGAACGGAAGAGCGTCAAGTTAAAGCAGAGCAGACCTCCCAGAGCTTGGAGCAGAAACTCCTGAGAGAGAAGGAGTCGTCCAGCGCGCTCATGGAGCAGAATTTGAGAACGGCCGGCGACCATCGCGTTGAGCTTCAAGCCGCGGTTCAAAATCTACGAGACCAGGAGGCCAAACACAAGGAAGGCAAAAAGCTCCTGCAGATTGAGATCCGCGAGCTGAAGAGCAAACTTTGCAAAAGTGAAGAACTGAAGGCTAAAGTGGAACTCGGAGTCCAGGGCATCAAGGACGAGCTGCAGAAGCAGAAAGAGGCGTCCGCCAAGCTGCTGGTGCAGCGCTCTGAGGAGGTCGCGACCCTGCGGCGGGACCTTCACATTACACTCCACCATCTAGACCAACAGGAGGCCAAACACAAGGAGGACAAAAGGGCTTTGCAGAGCGAAATCCAAGAGCTGAAAGTCAGAGTGAGTAAAAGCGAAGACGTCAAGGCGACAACGGAGCTCGCCTTGCAGAAGCTCAGGAAGGAGCTCCAGAGAGTCAAAGAGTCGTTTGCTGAGAAAATGAGACAACATAACGCAAAGATGAGCAACAGGAGGGATGCTCAGCAGAACTGTAAAAGAGAGGAGACAGAGGAAGAAAACAACAGCAGCCATCAGCTGCTGGTGATGGAGCAGAAAGCGAAATTTAATGCGGTGAAAAGAAATAAAAAAAAGAGAAGGAAAAGTGTTCTCTAAATGAATGAAGTCATAGCTTCCATGGGCTTTTCTCCGGGTACTCCGGTTTCCATATACCAAAGAAAACAACTGAAACTGGAGCCAGTTCAGCCAAAATTAAATAAACAAACAAATAAATAAATAAATAATGGAGTAATTGGCATCTTCATTTCATTTATGTTTATTCATTCATACATTTATTTATTTATTCCCAGATTTATTTCCACCTGTCCTTTTTTCATTTCCTTATTTTTCTTATACATGTATCCTTTTCCAAATTTCTATTTTCAATTTTCCATCTTTATGTATAATTTTCTTATTTTCCATTTTCATTTATCCTTTTTTTGGGGGGGAAATTGAACAAGGATAAATGAATAAGGAAATAAAAAAAGGGCATTTCAGAAATAAATCCAGGAATAAATATATATAAATGTGAATAATGATGCCAATTGCTGCTTTGCTTATTTATTTATTTATTTATTTTTGCATCTCCATACTCAATATTTCTATATTAAAATATGGAGTAACATACACAATACAAAGTTTACACCACGCTTTGCATTGTGCTCAGCGGTTTCAGGTTTGTTGTGATGTAAGTCCTCCACACAGCAGCTCACATTGGATATATCAGTAAATAGTGATTTGTTGGCAATAACATATTCTTCTCCTCAAACCTGTAACACTCTTTGCTAGTTTTAATTTCGCTTGACAAATCTGTGGTTGGTTATGGATTTGTTTCAGATCAACATTGTCAACTCTTCTTTTTGTTGTCCTGTCTTTAAGTTTCTGTCATCACCCTCAGTACACAGGATAGTAGCATCATCTGTTTATAACAAATTTGATGCAGGAAGAAGTCTTTACAGTCTGTATCCAGCATGTGTGGGGTCTGCTGCAGTGATGTTAGCTGAATCCCTGCTGCACATCTTCTTTGAGTGAAAAGCAAGGAAGTTTTTTGCTGAAACACATTCGGCATTTTCAATTCCAAGCTTTTAAAAAAAATTAAAATTCAGAAACATCTTTGGCCCTGGCCATTTATTGCTGAATCTGTTCACAGAAACCTTATCTCCTCCTTTCTCAAACTTGAGGTCACTTTGCCTGAAGACATTTTTCCTCTGAGACACGGTGATCCAAAAGCAACAGGTCACAAAATAAGAACACAAAGTGTTTGTTGGAAGCGGTTGCCTCCTTCAAACCTGCCAACATCACCATCCGGAACCTCTGTGACCCAAACGCCCACTAGAATCACAAAAGAATGAAAAATAAAATAAAATCCCCAGTCCGGGAAGCTAACGCAGATGTGGGGTGTGGAGAAACAGATGTATTTTTTTTCTGACTGAAACATCAAACTCATCCAGTAGTGAACCCAACACCTTCCTTTGAAGCACCAGGAGGACAAGCACAACAAAAGGCTCCTTTTTCCGCCAATTCCCAACTTAAAAAAAAGAAAAATCAGACAATGGATCAAAATATTCATGCCTCCTTGTTTGATGTGGGCTTGTCTTATTGTGCGTCAATGGCGGCACGAAACAGCAGGAACGCGCGCCGCGCAGAAACTCACACCTTCTCAGCTCTGGGTTCTAATACTCTCCCATTTGTCCTGCAGACCGTGACCTTTAATCCTGATTGGCACGCCCAAAGAGGCAAAAACACGCCGCATCCAAAACACCACCTCCTTTATCATTCAAAGTGTGCCCGCAGCTATCAACCTGAATAAATAAATCCCGCTCTTATCTCACAGAGCAAAACGGGATAAGCGCTCCCAACGGGTGCGGGATGGAGGAAGCTGTCAGCGCCTCTATTTTGGTTCGCTTTAGCCTCATGCGGAGACGGATTCCTGTTTTCCCCTCCCTCTCTCAGATCCGTCCTCCCCGGAGAGTCGTTTTCCCCTCCGTGTGCGTGAGACTCGTGCGTCCCCTCCATCGCCGTCCACGCGTGATCCATCCTTCCTGCTGATCTTCTGTTATCTTTTCACGCTGCAGAGTTTTCCAGGTCAGGAAACGGACAAACGGAATTTCCCAGCTTTTTAATCACTATTTGAGACAATTATGGAAGCCCACTACTGCCACTCTGGTAAAATATAATGTATCATTATGAAACAGCATCTCCTTATGTTGAGATATAATAACTCATTATATATATATGTTTTGTTGCTATGACACTTGTTAACACTTTACACTGTTGAAGAACCTTCACGCACAACTTGGAGGACTCCAAACGCATCACGCGTCATTGTGCCAATGTGACGCGCTTTTTGCGCAGGGCGAGGCCCTTTTTGTCCAGGACAACAAAACTCTTGTTCTTCAATGAACTTTCTATTCTGGGTCTCCTTCTTCTTCCTGTTCGTAGAAAGAACAAAGGAAGCGAGAAGAGAGGCTGTCAGGAGAAGAACAACATTGCCCCCTGCAGCTAAAGAGAATCTCAACATCAGGCTTGTTAATTTTTTTGTTGTTGTCACGTTTAAAGCTGAAGCTTTGCTGTCTTTTACTGGGATTTCATGTGGCAGGTTGTCAAGAAAAATGATGCAGTTTTTTTTTTTTTTTGAAGCAAATGAGGCTCATAAAAACTGGGAGGAACACTGTGATGAAGCAAAGGAAAGAAAAAGCGATTTTATCATAATCACTTTCGATGCTGCAATTTTCAGCTGCACTGTAAAAAAACAAAAGGAAAAAGGTACAGTTGTTCCTGTAAGCTGTACAAATATGCTGGGTTTTTCTTAATATTAGTTTTACATTCCACCAAAAAGTTCCTCTCAAACGTACAAAACTTATATTAATGTGAAGAAAATAAGTTGTTTCTGTAAACCAGACACAGAAAAGTGAACTTTTAACTGACATAAAGGGCATATGATGATTAAAAATTATTCCTTCATGTCCAAATTGATCTCCAGGCACTCCAAAAGAACGTTAATGATAAAACTCAGCACATTTTCTGTTTCAGTTATGTTGCACACCAGAATGACTCAACTTGGTGTCTGAAAAACACACACAAATGATTCAATTTCCAAATGTCTGCAGGCAATTTGATTAGAAAATAGTTTCTGAATGCACTTTGAAGTAGGTTGGATGGATGCATTCTACATCACATCCACTCGATGGCGCAGTCCAACTATTCATAGCTTCAGCAGCGCCATCACTTTTGCACTGCCATTCAAGATGGTTTTTAATATCTGCCAGTTTGTCTTAATAAAAGATAATATTATAAGATTATTGACAGAACCGCCATTCCCCCCAGCTTTATGTCTCCTAATAAGAAATAGCAGCCATGTTTGTACCGGAGAGCATATTCAGCATGAAGCGTGGGCTTCTGCTGTAACCGGATTGAAGTTGAGCTGAACTGTGTCTTCAGCTCAGGGGTTCAGGCCAAGTGTCTGTGAGCAAACATGTGTTGGGAACCAGTTCCTCCCCCCGGTACTGTATTTGTGAACAAACACTCACACACACACACTGAACCACTGCCCACTCTCACCCATAAATACATTTCCACTGCAAATCACACAGCAAATAAATCACCATGGTTACAGTAATGCAATAATTGGCGCGCTCGAAGTATCGGCTTTGACTGATGCTGGATGCAGAGCCACTTGGAAATTAGCGATTACAAGGAGAACGGTTCAATACTTGATTCATTTAGCGTGGAACTCAACGCTCAAGGTGTCTGTTTGACTCTGGGCCAGATGTGACAATGTCTTACTCTGATGACTTTTATCAAAGTTATTATTAAAACATGAAGGAATCTACACAACCAGCATGAGAGAGAACCGTAGACAGACTAAAACACCTGCACCAGGAGAACTTCCTGCGTAAAAGAACATCACACAGAGTTAATAAATGCAAATGCCGTATCAATGGCGTAGAAATAATTATACTGTATGGAAAGAAAATCAACTGTAGTACTTTTATTACCAATTAGTGCCAATTAGTACCTTGTTGTTATTGTGCTCCAGTTTTTTGTTTTTGTTTTGTTTTTTGGGGGTTTTCAGTGCCAAGCAAAATGACTGGCCTTTCTGGATTGGCTGCTTTGAAAACACCAACAGATAGCATTGTGATTAAATGTTCCAGCTGGACACACTGCATTTTCTGTTCAACATTTTTGATTTTAAAATGTGGGAGTTACATATCAGGAAAAATTGATTGTGCAAAAGCTCAAATACGAGTCGACGGCCCGCTGGACCCTACGTCCATAGACGTAGCTTAAAGTATACAGATTCAGCCAGGGGTACTTTCCAAAGTTGGCGTGGGAAACCGATGGGCTAGTGTGAGGTTGGTCGTTACCGTTTTATGTTCTGCAGAACAGCTTGAACCTGCGGTGGTCCAGTTTTGATCTAATCACATACAGACTGAACACCACTCCATGCAAGGCAGTCTCCAAACTTTCATTCCTTCTCCGTCCGCCGATGACTCAACGCCATTTGCGGCCTTTCAGAGAGAAGAAAACCTAATTACTCCCCCCTAACTCCACCTTGTTTTTAATGAGAGTTCAGAGAAAAGACGGAGTGTGTGCAGACATGTGTGAGTTTGCGTAATTAGCTAACTTCTCTGTGATCTTAAATGCATTATTGGATATTTCAAAGGAGTCTCAATCCTTTGAGCTAAGTGGCTGCCAAGTAGGAGCAAAGGGGCCAGTTTGGCTGTAATGAAGGGCGGATCGGCCATTAGGGAGTCTGGGTCGACTTGATGGCCTTGTGTGAACCTGAAGCTCATGAATAATAGAAATCCCCCTACTGTATTTGGAAGCTCTTTGGGAGTTTCGTCGTGGGCGGAGGACAGTAATGCCTCGCCATTGATTTCGTTTTATTTTTGGTTGAGCAATTTCAGGGAACAGGTCAATTCAATTTCAGCGGCGAACCAACAGCTGGCAGAAAATAGACAATTTGTTGCAATCGCCCCTGATGGAGAGAAACAGTCGGGGTCTCTTTCCGTCGCCGCGTTCCACGCTCCGCAACCTTGACAAGACAATTGCCGGGTTGTCATGGTAATATGGCATTTCTCCTGACATTTTCGAGATTTTCATCTCTCACAATTACTGCCAGTGTGTTTTCTTCTCGGAAATGCCACAGACGGTTATTGAATTTGCTCCGTCGTGGGGTGGCATCTCAAATTTGTAAAAAAAATAAATAAAAAAATATCAAAACACAAAGCGGCAGAGTTGAAACAGGAGCATCTTAACCTGCGCGCTCTGGCTGACTTCAGTCAAACCCAGATGTGGCCACATGTCATAAAGGTCACAGAGTTTTACTTGAGCCAAAATGATTGACTTCACATCCTGTCAGCTTAATTTGAAACAGTTCTGCCATTGCAAATGACATAAAAGATGAAAGCGACATGCAATAAAGGGGATTTGTAGTAAAATATTTCACTCACTAAAACCAACATTGTTGTCCTTTGCAATGATGGCAGACGATGGAAAGTTAATCACGCTGTAAACATACATTGGGTTGATATTGTTTTCAGTGAACGAACATGTTAAGAATGTCAATATAAAACAAAAACAGGGTCATGACTGAAAATACATGGCCAAATCAAACAAGGAAGTGGATCTCTGAAGTTGAGCTTGTCCCAGCTCAGAGCAGCCTTCATAGCGCTTCAGCTGCTCCTCTAATCCAGATTTGAAGCTGTTTTGTAATCGTTTTGATTGTCAGAGATGATCAACTCTCTCTTTTTTTTTTTTTTTTTTTTTTTTGCTGTTTTGGCCCCTCAATCACAAAACCGCAACAAGGGAAACGGCAGGCTGTTTCCTGAAGAAGCCGAGGTCCTGCTGTGCGAGCGGCAATATGCTGCACGTCATCCGTCCTTCTGTGGACGAGAGGACTGTTTTCTCTGGAGCCATCTGCTGTGGCTCTGGCGTCAAAGTAAATGTCTCAACAAACTCAAACAAATTTGGAAAGAGGGATGTGTCCATGCGGGCAGAAGCTGCCAGATCTTTTATTTAAGGTTCCCTGAGAAGTGGGTAAAATTGTCGAGTCAGTTCAGAAGACTAAAGTGATATTACATCATATGTGTTTGATAGGAATTTATAGGGACGATAATAACTGGTTGTTTTGTTAAAAAAACAATTACTTTTAATTTTTTGTCAGTGTGAGATTCTTCTACTGCAATAAAATATGTAGAAATTTAAGGATTTCCACATATTTTTGGCAGCAGGTGCTAATGTGTGGTGTAAAGTGTGCCGTAGTTCACAGTTTAAGTTGATTTCACCGCAATGACGAAGCAAGGAATCATTCAAATGAGGGCAGAAACACACAAATCACAATTTGCAGAGATGCTTTGTCACATTAAGCGTGCAGAATGGACCTCTCATAGGCATCTTTTTGCAACCTCAACTTTTGTTTTTTGAGAAACATCCAGGACAATAATTCACTTGCAGCATCGGAAAGCGCCTCACTTGCTGTTTGCTCTCCTGCATTTTGCAGCAGCAAATGATTTGTGCTGATGCACACGCCGTCCGGCCCCCAAGAGGCTCTTCTTGGTGTTTCTCTCCTGCCGTGTGAACGCGTTTAGGAATAATTTTGGTTAAATGATAGTCAGTCATTACTCAGTACCTGTGATTAGTGAAATGTCCATCAAAAGTGTGCAGTGGGGGCAGTAAAAATGCCCAGGTGATCTCCCAACAATCAGTCAAATGGACTAAACCCAGGTGAGAGTTTTGCACACACACATACCCTCCCTTTTTTTTTAATGTCAGCCATAAGCTCTTTTCATTAAAACTCTGCTGTATTAAGCATTTGGGTTAAAAGCTTTCATAATCAGGTGTGCTCCGATTAAGCGTTCAGGGATTTTAAAATCAATACTGCCCTAGGGGAGAGAGCGCTCTCCACTTTGTATGTTAGTGAGTCAAAAAAAACAACAACACAGAATCAGAACCTTTGGTCCTTTGATTGTGCTTGCAGGCCACACATGTGCCTGCCTCCAGTGTCTCTTTACCGTTTTCTGCCAGCGGGGGTAAACTCTTCCTTACTGTGCTGCTTTGTATTCTCCATTTGAGAGAAACTAGCACCCGGAGTCCTGCCGAGTCCGCGGCTGTTTTTCTGCCTGACGCCTCCTCATCTGACCCCGAGGTCGCGGCGTGGACCGCTCCTGCAACTGATCTAGAGTCCAAACCATTAATGAGCGCCATGCAAACAGAGATGCCTGCTTTGCTTCTTCTTCTTCTTGTTCTTCTTCTTGTTCTTCTTCTTCTTCTTCTTGTTCTTCTTCTTCTTCTTCTTGTTCTTCTTCTTGTTCTTCTTCTTCTTCTTCATTTTTTGCACATGTGTGCAAAAATAGATATTCTGTTTGTTTTTTGTTTTTTTGCTTAGACTGAAACTGTATTTTGCAATAATTAAAGGTTGCTGCCCCCCGACCCGCTGTTTCACACGTTCTTGTCAATGATAGCTTTGTGCATGCTGTGCATTTGTTTGCAAGCGAGTGGGCGTTCAGGGACTTAAAAAAAAAAAAAAAAGTATGCCAGCAGCAGCATTTTTTTTTTTTTTTTTGCAAATGCCTCCTCTGCAACTAGATCAATACATTAGGTCTTGGGGCGTTGGGGCTGAGCTTGACCTATGTTAGCAGTTTTTCATAATCACTGATGTCCTCAGAAATGCTGTTTCTCTTCCACAGCAGTGCTGTAGATTATATTTTTCAAACAAAACTAACAAGCCGTAAGTCCAGATGCTTTCAAATATTTGCATCCTGACAGGCTGTAATGCTGTTATTTCAGATAGCATTCCTGTGAAGCTGGCCTTGGCCCTGATAGAGCGGTCCACCATGGCTGAGCTCATTGTTTCTGTGCTCAATAGGAAGCACATGGCGTGGGCAGCCGTCAGTGGGGCTAAATCTGCGCCTCTCCGCTCATTCCGGGGATATTTGTGACTTGCGCCTCGTTGAATTGTCGTCCTCCTTGGCGACAACGGCCTCTTGTGTGTCAGGACGCGTGCGAGAGCACTCTGGCTGCACGCAATTAGGCTGCGAAATGCCACGCTCCTCTGTGAAGCATCAAGTGGTGCTGAAAAACCAGGCAGATTTTGAAGTTGCAAAGTAAGAGAAAGGAGGTCTTTTTTTTTCTTCTTGTCATTGTTGGTGTCAGTCGGAGTGAAGAAAGAGTTGAAAAGTAAGTATCCTGTGAGGTGACCAAGATACTATCTGCTTCTCTGCATCAAAAGATAGTCTAAGCAACTGAGGATATCTCCTAGACAACTGTCACATCTTTTGTGAAAAACTAAAGAAAGTCCCAGTGATGTGGAAGAAATCTAGTATTGTTCTTAAAAAGGATAAACAATCTGAGTGTCTTCAAAAGTAATGCATAGTCTCTAAAAATGTACTCAGGTAAGACTTGCACTACCTCAACTTATTTTTACTCAATTGAAGGTAAAAAGTAGCCATCTATGATATTAAGGTAAAGAAGTATTTTGTAAAACAGCTTCGTACATTTGGAGCAGCTGTAATAAATAACATGTTTGCAAAATAACAAATTCAAGCAGAAGAAAACTTTTTGCAAATATAAAACTAATACTTGCAGTAAACGTGTGTTTCCTCGATAAAGAGTGGTGATGCTTTATATTAAGATTACTCAGGTAAAAGTAAAAAGCACAGTGGAGTAAACAACTCTGAGTGCAATTCCCCCTAAAACTTAGTAAAGTAAATGTAACTGAGCAAATCTAGTCACTGCCCACCTCTGGTCAGTCAGAGGCTTCATCAGAATTGCTGGTCAGTGCTGCAGATGCATTCAGCACCCACAACAATTCACTGAAAAAATAATTGCATAATCTAAGCTACAACAATGTTTATTTTTCCTCTGGGATTAGTAAAGTAATTTATCTTACAACAGAATAAATGGTGATTATATTTTACCAGGTGCTTTCACTTTATGATAACAGGCTATTTTGACAGGCTGTGGTTCATAAATCTCTGGGCCCATCTTTCCCCCAGGGCCATTCACTGCTGTCTCCTAGTAACAGGAGCCCCTTCCCTTCCTTTCACTTCCCTTGATTTCTTTGGACCGTACCACCTTTACTTTGGTGGGGGGGGGGAGTTCTTCTTCAAAACTAATTATATTTCTGTAAAGTAGCTGCAAATATAGAATGTGTGATTTGCATTAAAAGTGTTAGACCTCTCGAAGCTCTGATAGTTTAAAAAAAACGGCAAAAATTTGTTGACTATATTTGTACATTCACAACTCTCTCTCCTCAGAGGCGGAGGAGTCGACTTTACCTCGAACTGTCAAAATCGCTTGTTGCTCTCCACCTTTGAAAGTAGTTAGCGTGCTAGCATGTAGCGGGTCAAAGGCGCCGCTGTCATATGTGGGGTTTTTTTTTAAAAAAAAAGAAGAAGAGGAGCACAAAAACAAAAAGAAAAAAAAAGTTTGTAAGAGCCAGCGAAACGTGTCAGCTGAAGACCGTGATTGCTTGTCCGTGCAGTGCTTTGGGAATCCCGTCGTTGACCAGCCGTTGGCGGAGGGCTGAGCAGCAGCTGGATGTGACAGGTCCCGACATCAGGTAGGCTGCAGGTAGCTAGCCTAGCAGGTAGCATTAGCATCCCGTCTGCACACGCAGTGGCGTGTTCGTGAATGTAACGCCTCTCAGGACTTCACGAGGGCTGTGAAATATGAGCAATAATTCTGGTTTTAGGTCGTGTGTGCGGCTCAAAGACCGAGAAATAACTACACAGAGGCAGAGAGCTGATAATGATAATAATAAAAATGGCTCGTTGCAAACAGATGTAACGTTTGGTCGTCGTTGTTGCTCGGTGTCTTAAGACTTTATAATCACATTCATTCGTTTCCTTTTTTCAGGCAAATCACTGCATTAAGTGTCCAAAGATTTATTCAGTTCAATTTGGCTGAAAAATGTTTTGAAATCCCAGCGGGAAATTAAATATTGTCTTGACTCATTTCAAAGAGTTGTTGAAACAAACTATCTCCTCTAACAGTCATGGAGAGGATGCTTTGGGTTTTTGCCCAACAATGTACAGATGTTTCAATACAACCTGTCTTGTTTAAAAATGGGGTGATAAAGAAGTGTCCAGCGCTATTTCTCCTTTCCACATGACATGTGAAATCATACCCAAATATTTAATGTTTGGTCTTTTTTAAAGAATCTGTATAGTCAGTATTAATATTTCAATAAATTGTCCAAATTATAGACAAGATTCAACTTGCTTTTTTTTTCTGCTGTTGAGTTTTTTTGTGCAGTGACTTTTATGATCAAAACTTGTATTTTTAGGTTGCATCCAACAGGGTCAGGTTATCCCTGCTATTTGACATATCCTGTGTGTCTCCTACAGTAAATGCATTTTTTGTCAGGCATTTGCTGTCCCCCAAAGTTGTACTGCCCTGGTTGTGTGCAAAATGTTTATATGTAGTATATCCTGTATATTTGTGTTTATTTAAAATAATGCATTTATCATTTATGTTGTTTTTGACATGTCACATTTTTAAAATTCTTCCATGTGGAATCATCCAGACCGTCACTGCAGTCTGAAATCTTTTTATGGTTGGTATCTTGTACAACTGGACCAAAATGCAGTGAGCTCTCTGTTTTATGCCAATAAATACCAGTGATTAAAATTTGACCTTAGTATGTTTGGGAAGGACATAACCTTCCATTGTTAAAAAGCAGAACTAGAAATTGGATATAAATAGCTGCACTGTCAGCTACGCACGTCGTTTTAAGGCGGACTGATCAGAATAAAGGAAGCATCGCCCTTTACTGCTTGTTATTTGATTATGGCTAATAATAGAAAAAGACAGCTGCCTTTTCATTGATCTGTCTTCACCGCCCTATTTCTGAGCCCTGCTTTTTTTTTTTCTTTTCCCTCTCGTGTCACGTTGAACTGTTGGCACACAGTTTTTACCTGTCAGTCTTGTTTTGATATAAACAGTTCTTTTCTTTCCTTTTTTTTTTCTTGAAACGCAGTTCGATGTGAGCGTGCCGAGCTGTTTGGGGTCAAAAAGGACAGGGATAATAGGAGGGGAGGGGACTCCACGAGGGAAGGAAGTAGCTGAGCTTGTTTGTCTGCCAGGCTTTTGTTTGTTTTCCTGTTGGACACATCCGAGATCTGCAGTCAGAAAAACTGAACTGTTTTCCTTCTAGATAAGCTACAGCAGATGTTTTTGTTTTGTAATGTTTTAGCAGCATCCTAGCTCCCCTTTTAAATCTCCCAACTTTGCACAACTTTCACTGTTGCTGTTAACTGGCACTTTTGCTCTTGACCAAAGATTATGTTCCCCGCCCTACTTTCACGCTTGGTGCAATAGCAGAGCGCTCGTTTCCCCACAGGTGTGCTGACATTTATGCCGTTATCACCAGACGTTGACACTTATCCTGTCCCGGTGACCTTTCGACACTTTTTTTCCCCACATTTATGTCACCACAAACACAAACTCTAACGTAATTCAGAATTATGTGGCAGGTCCACACATATGCATAACTGAGTGATGGGAAGTGAGATGAATGAAACTGAATTAGCACACAATTCAAGATGGCTAACAATTTTTTTTTTTGCTGAAGCATTTTTCTTTTCTAAGACAGAAAATATTTTCAATAAGTGGCTTTTATTTCAATCCTCCCTTCTTTGTGTAATATAGTCATCATATTAGCAGAATAAAAACACAATTTAACAAAACAGTGTCTTAAAATTAAGATGAGAAAAAAGTCATTTTAATGAGAAAAAAGCTCGGATAATAATTTTTTGGGTTTGGAGTTTTCATAAATTCCATTCTCCTAATATTATTTCACCTTTTTTGCTGTGACATTAACTATTATTTTGACTGTATTCTTGTTACATTTTGACTTTATTTGATGATGGTTCTACAAAGCGTTAACTCGTTGCAAAACTTTGAAAACAATGTGTCATTTTTGATATTTTCTGCTTGCAAAATATAAAAATATTTAAAAGTTTACAAAAAATAAAAAATAAATCAGACAGTTTATTGGTCACCTGGCTGCGACTGAAGCGTCACCAACAATCTTTGTGTGAGCCGGCGAGATGGACATAGAGGGAGAGAGAGACAGACAGACGGTACAGCTGTTCTATTGAATCTGGATCGAAAAGTCATGAAGCAGGACCTCTGACTCATCAGTTCTGTGACGCTCCGGTTTCACGACTCATGTGATCGACGGGCAGCATGTCATCAGCCCGGCTTGGAAGGGGAGAGGGAAAGAGAGAAAAAAAAAAAACACACATTGCAATACATTATTATTATGACGTCTATTATTATTTTTATGTTTCCCAAGCAATAACAGTAGTAATTTTCCAGTCCAGTAAACTAAAGAATTGGAATGAAATAGAGTTTGGGAGATAGCTCGCAGAACTGCGGGGAAACGTGCAAGGTGAGGGATGGAGAGAAGCCACGGGGAGGGTGAGAGAAAGGTGCTTAAGTGGAGGAGGAAGCGAGGGATGCTGGGATGGAGGATGAGTTTGGAGGACGGATGCTGAGAGGAGGTGGAGGAGAGAAGTGGGAGGGAGGGAGGGTGCAGGTGTAGTGCTCCGGTTTCCTGGGGGGATGGTGTTAAATGCGGCGATAGAACGCAGACAAGGACACTGCTGATCTCCACTATGCGGCTGCGCAACACTTTGATTACTGCTTGTTTTCCTCCCTGCTCCCCCTCACCCACCCATCCACAGCCTGTCCCTCTAATCAGGTTGCGCGTTGAATTTAAACAACGCCGCGCTCTCCGGGATCTGAATTTGTGACGTTAAGCGGCGCGTGAAATTGGGGAAATACCTTGTGAGAAATCAGTATTCAGGGGTTTTGACTGTAAGCGCAGAATTTGTCCCATCAATCGGATTGCTCTCCTCCAATCAAGAGGCGACGAAAGCTGGGATTCAGATCAGACTGTGTGTTATTGGCTGGAGCTGTTCGGCGGCAGGACCCAGCTACAGGCTGGTGGGCAGGAAGGGGCTGGCTTTAGGGGTGTGTGTCTGGATGGGGGGGTGGAGAAGGTGGGATGTTGGCTGGAAGTGTTACAGCCAAATAGTTTGAGTAGACACTCTTTTGCTTCCTGCCCGCCCGCCTGCCTCGCTCGCTTTGCTCTGCGGCTGAGAGAGACGCTGAGAGAGAAAATCCCTGTCTAGGCATGGAGCTCTGGCTGCGCTGCTCGGGGGCTCGTGAGGAATGACAACAGCTCACATGGTCATTAACTCCTCTCGCTGGGGCTGAAGGGAGAACCGCACCGGAGCCAACGGGTGCCTCCTGTGTTTGGGACAGAAGCTCACAACGGCGCTCCGGGAACGTATCAACCGAGGTGGGAATGACTTGTCATACAGTCTGGCCTTGTTTTTTTTTTTTTTTTTTTTTTTTAAATAGATTTTTTTTTTTTTGGAGTTTTGCTGCAGTGTGCTGCATACCAGTCTGGGTGGGGAGGGACTTGAGGGAATGTTTTATCTGTGTGAGAAAGAGGGTGTGAGACGGAAAACAAGGAAAGAAAAATATAGAAAGAGAGGAAGAAATCCATAGGAGCTCTGAGGCTTTCCAATCTCCCAACATAGACTTTCTCTTTCAACTCCTGGGGGAACGGGCATTATCACAGCAGTTGACTTGCCCCTTTCTCAGTCCAAATGTCAGGAGCTCCACTTTTTCAAGTGTGACACAGAAAAGCTTGTCAAATCTATAGAGTTTTTACAAAGTTCTTCTGGCCAAAGTTGCTCGGACAGATCTGGAAGAGTCTGTCCAAATTTCGCTTTCTTGACCCAAAGCCGAACGTGGTGCGGTCAAAGAACTGGACATCGCTGCCCTGCGTGGAAAAGGCCAGAGCGGTGTCATACGCCTGGCTGCAGATCAAGGGGAAGTGGGTGTTTTCTAAAATGGAACAACGGTCCCGGCCCTTCCTGTTGAAAATAGACGGGGCTAAATCACAAACGTGCCCCACCTCGAAATTAAATCTCAAGTGAGTTTTATCTTCTGAGCAAAAATGTCAAGTGGTTTCATTTCAAGTATTTGTTGTTTTTAAGCAAACACGTCAGCCGGGCTTAAAACTGCACAGCTAAGTGTGGTATTTATCCAGTTTTTTTCCCATTAATTACCTTGGAAACCCTGTTAATCATCATATTTATCTGAGAAGCACAATTCATCTCAGGCAGACGACTGCTCTATAATTAGATGATGACTTGCCTGAGTCCCTTCGACTTAACACAGAGCAGACAAGAATGCTTAGGGAAAATAAATCTATTGACAGAGTGCAGGCAGTCAAATCAGCAAAAATTATCTCACCTTTTCTTAATGAAAGTGCATTTTCCAACAAATCCAAACAGATCGTCCTATGTCAGAGATATAGACTATTTGGGTCACCCTTGTTTAGCTAAGGCTATTATGATATGGGGCTCACCTTCCTGCTGACTCGGGAAAATGCTCATAGCTTAGTCCTGGTATAGACTGTGCTGATCTCCCTCACCGATCATTATACCTAATGGTACCTGATAGAATTGAACTCAAGGATTCTTGGCTTAGACCAAAGGCATTTCATAAGCTTAGGGAAACTAAACATTTCCTTTCTGCATGTAGGACCCCTCTCTATAAAAACACATTGTCCACTCGTTCCTCTTGGCCATGCAAATGACTGAGCATCTACCGTTTGCCAGCAGTATCGCAGTCGCTCAGTAACCTTGCTCATTGTCTTTTCTCTCACAATCATTAGAATTTTTTTTTTGCATTGTTTCCAAGTTCATATGGCCGCTAAAAACAGGTAGCTTATCGTCCCTGCTGAGCAAACACAAGCTACAAAGATAAACCGGCCAGCACAGATAGCAGACTAACTGGTTACATGCTTGCTTTTCAGAGGTCAAGCCAATGACTTTCACTAGAGACACCCCAGTCTCGCTAACTCTCATTCAATTAGGCAGACTGACCAAGATAATGTCCCTGGCAGCTGGTCTTAGTAAGCGTAAGTAATCCACAAAGTCTAGTACTGCAGTGCTTTTCTTCACATCTCTGTCTGGGTTCATTGGGTCATCCTGTCTGGTCACTTTGGTACAGGATGCACAGAATCTGCTTCTGCCTCCAGCTCTTTAGGTTTCACTTTCTGTTGCACATTTCTGTTAACACTACTCGCACTGTTCCAGGGTTCCACAAGGTGGATTATTATTCCTCACAGGTTTTATATCCGCAAAATGGAAACACAACTTTGCAACTTCCTTTTCTGCAATGACTCTGAGACTATTACTGATTTTCTGATGGATGAAGTGTCAAATAGAAATATTGCAAACTCTTAGTGAGTAGATAGCTGTATTTTTACCCCATCAGCTGACTATTTATTTGTCTTTTTATACATTATCTTTGTCCTGACAAGAAGTCAGCTGTATGCTTCTCCATTAATAGAATTACCTCCTTCTGACCTTGAACTCGGTTCAATTCAAGCGAACCCTGGCGAAATGTCTCATGGCCTTTTACCAAAGAGAAATCCTACAACCGCAAAACATCTGACGACATTCCAATTTTGTTTTGCATTCCTGTCGTCTTTAGAAGTTTTCATGTCATTCCTCCCGTGGTTCTTCGGTGCAGCGCCACCACAGGCAAGGAGGTGAACAGGTTTGTCAAAGTGTTTGGTTTCTTCGAAGACGTACAATGCGAAAGCAAACTACACCGGCTGAAAACTTAACAAATGTTGCAATTTCGGTCGCCAATCCAACCGAGTCCACCGGATTATCAGGCGGGAAAACACCCTATGACTCTTGAGAGGTCGATTGTTCAGGTTTTTTTAACCATAGATTTGTTTTTATGCAGTCCTATGTTCCAAAGCTAAAACTAAATTTAGCTTTTCATAAATAAAAACTTCCTTTCTATACTGCAAAAGCATACATTAAATGTTATGAGTATGCCAACAAATATGTGGTCATGTTCCTGCATGTGTTCTTTATCTTACTACCACCCTTATAAGGGACCTTTTCATCTTCAACCGATCCTGTTTGTTTTGAATATCTTTCATTGTTGCTCGCTGAGTCTCTTCAGGCAACCCGGACAGACTCTTACTGACACCGTGTGTCAGAACTCGTTTAGTGAGCTTTTCTGTCCGAATTAAATGTGTAAAAGCAACATACTGGTGTTTTATGCACCATCATTTCAGGCTAGTCACTTAACAGACATCGGGCGCCATCGCTTCCTCACATGGTGACAAATTAGGTTAGCTTCATGGCCGACATCTTATGGCTTCTAAAAATAAGAAGGGATTAATTGCTAAAGGTCAGATCTGACATGATTCTTACCTGACTGTCTCTTTCTGCTGCGATTGGTTGGCTCCCTGGGGGGTTGATGTGAAATTAAATCCCGCCTTAGAGAGCAGAGCCCGGGCGTCAGTACAATCGGGCAAAGGAAGCTTCTGATCTCATTTCACATCATCAGCACTAAAGTGGGACAATATGATTAGCTAAGACGATGGTTTTGGATTTATCAGCTTGTGGCTGCATTAGGTTTGTGATTCGAAGGAGGAAACTGCTCTTTAACCCCCCAAAGCCATTTTTATTTCTGCCCCTTCTACTTCTGTAATGTTTAAGGGCATATTTCTGAAGAAATGCAGTCTTTGTAAACTCTAGGACAAGTCTTAGCTTGTTGCTCCCAATAATTTAAGATGTTGGCCTATATGCCAGATGTTCTGGCCAAACCTCCGTTTTCCATTCATTCTTTTTATACTCATGGAATAGTAAAATAATAATCTTTTAACCAGAGCTCTAGTTTTTTTTTTTTACAACCCTCCTCCAGTGTTGAGCATCCTCCCCCTCTTCCAGCCCACAGTTACCAAGCAAAACATTTCCAGATGTGCGCAGAAACGAGCTCCCTGCTCAGTAGCCTAGTAATGGATTTCATTCTCCCAAGCGAAAGGTCACTTCCTCAGATTGTTGCTTTATCAATCGTCCCCTGGCTCTTACTACACATCACTGAGACACAGCAGTGCCTTTGCAAGACGAGGAAGAAAGCCCGTACCGACCCAAATGAATGTGAACCGACAGGCTGATGTCAGCGAGGCGGTCCCTAATATGGACGGAGAGAGAGGAGAGGCTAGTGAATGTTGTGTGACACTGGGCAGCGTCATAATCATGTCTGGCAGTGGCATATGCATCTGTCTAGGTCTCTCTCTGTGGCTGCTGGACGACCGCCCAGAATAGTGCAGTGCTGCACTTTTCTATTGGTCGCACCATGTGTGGCTCTATAGGCCAGGCTAGACCCCACAGTTCCTTTTCCATCTTCACTCAGACTGTTTGCTCTCATCTTACAACACAAAGGGCTTTTCTTCATTTCCTGTTTTGGTAGGAACTATGTTGGAAAGACTTTGGACTTCCAGTCTCTACATACTCAGCCAAATAGCACAGCTGTCTTTTTTATTGCCTTGAACCACTTTAACCGTTTTAAATTTTGTCACAACCACAGACTTTGGTGTATTTTATTGGAATTTTATACAAAAAAAAATTCTTGTCTTTTTTTTCTGTTTCAGATCAGAAAGTGCCTTTTGAGTTAACATCCCTACTTGAAGACTTTGTCCGAAGAGCTCCGGATATTCCTCTGCGGTCTCTGCAGGCCATAGCGTCAAATCCTACCTGGTTTGTCCTCGTCTGTGCTTTTTGTGTGAATAAACCCCGAGTTAAAGCCAAATCTCTCCGCTGCTGGCCAGGGTGCCAAAGCTTAAAGGCACTTCGAAGGGAAGAGCTGCACACCTTTGTGCTGTCCTAAAATGTGCCATTGTACCTGAAAATAGGGCCACCTTTTCTCCCCAACACTCACCCACCCCCTTGGAAAGAGATCATTACTCATAAAAAGGACATTTTGGGGACAGTGGTGTGTGTCCAATACAAGTATGACCCCTCTGCCTCGCCAGAGGTCTGCTCTTGAGATTTACTGATTGATGATGATTGATGAATCTGTTTGACTGACAAACTTCCAAAACACAGTTGTTCATCTCATGGTCAGGTTTCTCCACCAGATTTCCTGTCTTTTTTCTTTTCTTTCCTTTTTTTTTTTTTTTTTTTTTTTGTCCGCAAAGACAAAGCGCCTCCGCTGACCTGAGGCAGAGTATTTTTAGCTGTATGTTCCATCGGTTTTACTTTTGATTTTATGTGTTTTTAACCCGGAGCTCTTTGTCGAAGCACCTCCTCCCCGAACCGAGCGGCTCCCTCTCCTTCCTCCAGCCCCGCAGCCATCAGACCCCCTTCAACATGGCTCTAAACATAGCCTCGATACGGGACACAAAATGGCTGACCCTGGAAGTGTGCCGGCAGTTCCAGCGAGGGACGTGTTCGCGCAGTGACGAGGAATGCAAATTCGCCCACCCACCCAAAAGCTGCCAGGTGGAGAACGGGAGAGTGATCGCCTGCTTTGACTCGCTAAAGGTACATATTCACACGTATGTTCAATTTACAGACACAAACTTGTAAATAACCACGTCATGTGTTGTAGATGATAGTTTGAGGCCCAGTACCTAAAAAAAAAAAATTACACAAGTGACATAAAACATCAGAGTTTATGGTTTCCCATGATTGGTGAGTGTAGGATGTCTGCTCAAATTAGCATGTGCTTCGGGTCTCCCTGCTGTACTCAGCTAGCGGACTGCTCTGACCTATGAAGCAAAAGGCCACAGAGGCCTGTTGACACGTTCAGTGCCACCAGCGATGGCTGCGCCTTTATTTTCTTTTTTATACAATAAGTTCCTCAAATGTCACCATGCCTTGTCCATCATCCGTGCACCTCGGCCAACATCTGATCGCCTTGAGCCGTTCCAGGGCGTCTATTCTCGGATCTGTGTCAGCTGTCACGATGTTTACAACCGCCAGGAAAACATAATCGCACCAAAGGCTGCTGGGAAATGGTTTTCAGCGATTAAAGTGCCGTATTCCAGGTGCAGACTTTATTTATTCCACTATTGATGCTTCTCTTACTGGTAGAATATCTAAAATGTAACACCAAATACTTGAATATTTCTGACATGGTAGTAAGGCTTCTTCACAGGAGGCATGACATGCTGCATCTAAGAGGAGGATGTTATTTTTTTCTTCTCTCTGCTGCAGATGTGACAGTGATAAATAGCAGAAGAAACTAGAGCAGCACACTAGACCAGTGAGGAGTTTTTATCTTGTCTTCTGAAGCTGCAGCGTACACATTAAAAAAAGCAGATGGTGGAATTTCTGTTGAAGATACTGTCGACCAAAACGTACAAAAACCTATGTGAGGACCGTGTTCATCCCGTGTTTTGAGCTTCATAAGTTATACCTTTGTCTTTTCCTTTGTATCTGTAGATATAGCAAATGGGGATGCAAGGAAAATGCTTTATTTTCTGTCCTACCATCATAAATGTAAACATTTGGAGTGGTTAGTTCAGATTTGATGAAAATCTTAAAACCTTATTTTGATTGTAATGCGCTTAAAAACCGTCGTCATCAGAAGTCGTCATGGTCAGTCTTTCTTTTTTTTTTTCCTTGTATAAAAAAATAGACACTAAAAGCAGCATTTTGAAAAGCTGCTTTTATTGATGCCACCAGCTGCCTTCTTGGCTGTGACTTTAACAGAGACTCATTTAAGGCATCGTTCGCGGCGTTCGCGGAGCATTGGTCGCGGAGCGTCGTTCCTTTTCATGCAAACGGTGATGTAGCTTAACGAGCCCACATCTGACTCGGATCAGGACTGATTTGTCGTCGCATCAAGCAGATTTTACGCCCACCCTGTGGAAGGAAAGACGTTTTTGGAGATTATGTTAGGATCCAACTTAGAAATTGTTACTCTGCCTGAAGAAGTTATTTTTTCTTTCTTTCTCATTTTTTTGTTACGTTTTCTTGCTCCCCATCAAAAAAAAAGAACAGCCTCCTGTTTTGTTTTTTTTTGTACTGCAGGATTTTACCCCCAGCTTGTTCCTTCAGTCACAAAGAGTCTCCCTATGACAGCTGAGAGAGTGAAATCTTTATTATGCATTAGGAAATGTGTTTCGCTCAACGCGGGACCGATTTTCACCCCATTACGCCCATATCATCTTCCCGGGTCTTCTCATCCGATCGTGTTATCATGGCGGGGTTGTGTGCCGCCAGCCGTAACTTGGCCACAGATTACAGGGCCCCTTGTAAGAAGAAGCGGAATGAAAGGTAACTCTCAAGAAAGTAGTCGACTAAAAGGTGTTACTCTTGTCTCGTGACGACAGGAAAGCACGCCAAGTGAATGAGGCATTTGTTGTTTTCAGGCTAATTTGCTAAAAACTCTCTTGTGACCACAATAGGACTTTGTCTAACACTCCTACTGCTTTTTCTCAACCCTAACATTGCCAAAACAATTATCTTCTCACATAGGTATGCTTTGATGTAAAACGTCTCTTCTTGTATGACTTGAATATGTCTGCAAACGATTGATTTTATGTAAACTAGATGTTTTCTGCAAACTGAGGAAAAAGTTGCTGTAGTTCAGACCTGGTGTGTGTTACTTTTGAGACTATTATTCAACCATATATCAGAGTTCATGGCAGTAAAATCATCTGAGACATATGGCAGGGGAAAGAGGGGGGGAGGGTTTGAGGAGATAAACGGTCGTTTGAAAAATTTCATACCTCTGCTTTGCATTTTCAGTTTGGTTGCTTTGCATGCATAGTGATGGTGTCTCATAGTTCCCAGCATTTCTGCACTATCTGTTTGGGGGTTTTAGAAAAAGCAAATCTTGTGCTACTTTTGCCAGTTTTTTGAAAAATACATTCAAGTAGCCGTGTTAAGCTAGGCAAAGTCTCCTAGATTTCCCACTTGGCATTGAGGCGCTTCGTATCACCATTTTTGTCCAGTATATTTAGTCGTGTGAGTATTTTGGGACACTTGACACATTTCAGCCATTTATGTTGGCAGACTGATAAAAACAGGGCTTTGAAATGCCCTTTAACAGCGCACGTTGTTGTTATTCCTTCAATCGCAACCTTCAGTGCCTCCTATGGGAATTTATGTGACAGGCCAATATGAAGTAGGGCATTATTGTGAAGCAAAAGGAAAAGGGTAGTTTGGAAAGTGTCAATTCCTTCAATTAAACAACCCTGAAAAAAAATATAGTTTCACCTCGCTTGAAAACAGAACTAATAATATTTCAACAGTGAAGAGTATTTAATACAAAAACACACCACACTTTTCAGATTGTTTGTTTGGTTAATGTTGGCTACCATGTAATATTTACCTTACACTTCACACATATGTTCCCTTCTGTTGGTATATGATATAAAATGTAATTAAATGCATGAATATTTATAGCATTAAAAAAAAAAAAAGGAAAAATGAATTGTTTTTTACTCAAACAATTTGAAATGTTTTGCCCTTTGCTCCTTCAGAAAAACCTGCGTGGATATCTCCTGACAGCCCTATCCCTTTAGGCTCTTCTGTACTTGTTGCGCGGTAGCTGTGGCAACCGTGACAGAGTGGTCGCTGTGGGCAGAGTGGAAGTGGGGGCTGCAGGAAATGAGCGAGAATGCCTACCTTAATGGAGTAAATGCAATCACGCCGGTCATGTGGTGATGTCACATCGACTGTGCTGCAGACATTAGCCTTTTGCTGATGCTTATCTCCTCTCTGCTCTAATTCACCCATTTTAGCGGCGAGACTGAAACAATTTAGTCTATATATATATACGCATACTTATATTTATATATTTATTCACGCATACTTCTGACAGCTTATAATTAAAGCAACTATTTAGATAAGAAATAACATTTGGAAATTATTTGTAATGGCTTGAACGTGCACCTTTAATTATTTTTTAAAACAAAAGAAAACAAAACAGACTGTTAATGGAAGATTCGGTGGTTGATTTAGATTCGTAAAACACAGAGGGCTTTATGGTGGTTTAATATTTCTAACTTACTTGTCACAAACTGTTTACTCAAGCTGTACCTACACAAAGTGAAATTGTTAATCCAGATAAACTTGTTCAGACAGAAGTCCTATTGGAAACCCTGAAGCTAATTGTTGCCAAATTTGCTCAGTGAATCCTCCGACTTGAACTATAGGAACCCCTCCCATCTGCGCGTACTGGCGTCGTTTGGAACCTCTGAGACGCTCTGTTGGACATGAACTTTACGCCCGTGGCCTCTTGTTTTAAAAAGATGGGCTCGCCTGCATTCCTCTGTGTAATCCTCTCAAACGGGACCACACCCTGGGCAGAGCAAACATGTGGAGGGGAATGCATGCGGCGCGGCGATCGCTGGCGTTCCCTCCGACTTGATCCTAATGTGAGGCTGCAGTGGACCCCCGGTATTTGTGGGGGTCAGCGACCAAAACCAAACAGAAATCGGAAATAAAATCAACCTTTTGTTTATGTATTTTAATTAATTTACAGTTTATATAAATATGAAAAAAATCTTAACCTATACCTTCTCTCAAAAGTCATCAATCAACCAGTGATATAGATACACTTATAAACACAAAACAGGCAAAAGGAATAGTAAAGAAAAGCAGGTACATTATCTTTGCAATGATGCAGCATTCTACTGAGTCAATATACTTCAATATATAATGACAGAACATTATATTTTATTTTTCTTAAAACTAAAAATTCATCTACCAGTACTCTAGTTTATTTAATGTAAGTGAGATACAACATTGTTTATCTCTACAATCTGTTTTCTATTTACTAAGTAACTGGAGATCCATTTATATGCAACATGTATTTAACTATTATGAATCTGGAATTTCATTTAAACATATTTCAAGTCTGAAAATAAAAATCACTCACGAGGGAACAGTTCAAATAAGCAGATGTTGTTTCTGAAAGATAAAACCCTTTTTTGGGAAGTTTTTTTGTTTGTTCTATTACATCATTACAGTTATGAGATTTTCTAATTTCATTATGGAAAGTCAATAAAAAACGAACAAAATAAACGAAGTATTTTTTTTTCCACCGTGACTTTCTTCCACAATCAATTTTCACTGTTCTTTGCCCTATGAGCCGCCTGACACACAATGGAAAGCCTGAGAACTGAAAAACTGTCCATCTGCTGTACCAATGTCTCACCTGGTCTAAGTCCACCCACTAGCTCTGAGTCATCCTCGTTTTCCATCACTCTCTCTGCTGCCCACAGCGCTGATAAAGTGCTCGATTCTCCGCCGCCCCTCCCTCCCCTCCGTGTAGAAAACGGCAGCCTAAATCAGTGCTGCAGAATCAATTCTTTCCTCACATTTGATTTCAAAGCCAGCTGGACTCAAACTGCCTTAGCGCTGCAGTAGTTGCTACTGTTGCGAGCTCCTCTGCAGCAAAGCTGAAGGCAGATCTATCGCGAGTCAGGCAGGAGACTTGTTGTGCTCTTGACCTTTCAGTAGTGGTCTCATTAATTATTGATGCATCTTTTTGATCATCACTTAGAGACAGACTCAGGTTTTCTGAGAGAGGCATTTATTTGCTTGCCGATGCGGTCTTGTCTCATCTTACATCCTTTCGAATGCATACATTGCTCAGAAAGTCAGTAGTGGCATCTCAAAAGGTCACTGATGCTAGCCACAATATGTTAGCTACACTGCTAATATATTAATGGATGTGGGGTTTAGTCTGAGCTAAATTAAACATTTGGGCGCAAAGACGTGTATTGATTGCATCCTCCGGGCTTCCTTAATGACTTTATGAGAAAAATGATGGAACTCACTCTTAAACATGCCAACCAGTTTCTGTTCAGTCCCCGTCAAGTTAAAACGGATGCACACTCTCACCTTGGGAGCTACAAACAGCTAGACAGAGACAGGCTTGGCTGTCTCCCAGGGGCCAACCTTTTTAATGAGACAGAGATCTTCCTAATTGGCCTCATCTAATGAGGCAACAAAAATGCTGAAATCTTTAGGGGACCCGCAGAACAATGGGTTTCTGGCACTTTCTTTGTCTAAACGACTGCTGGTCTGTGTCACAATCCAGGCCTGGCGTGACTTCTCGGTCCCCTGTGAGGACACGAGTTTACTGAGATTAAAAAAACTGTTGCATCGTCGGCATAATATATTCTCCTCTTAACCGGTCTTGACTTGATGAGACATTGATATTATATTAGTGATAAACAGCAGCTAAAACCACATACTAACAGGAAAATAAACCAAGATTGAGGACACATCTAAAAGTTGCAGGACATCGGCCCTTGATGACCGGAGTTCTTTAGCCATTGTATTCTGCTAACTGTCAGCTTCTGGCAGCTGAAGTTGTATGGTAAAGCACAGCAACATGTTGCAGTCAAGTCAATTTCCAAAGAATTGCAAACTCAAAAGATTTACTTGTATGCAGTATTTGGAGCATAGAAGTAAACATCATCGTCATTCCTGCAGCAATTCCTGTGTTTTACACTCATTCCAACCATACTGGATGATGAGATCAATGTTAGCAAGAAGCCTTTGACCTTCCCAATCGAAATCCAGATTTAGGGGTTGTTGTAGTTGCGTTATCATAACTCTGTTACTGTAAACCATTATTGGAAATCTGATGACAGGGGCTTGGACTGTTCAGTTGTATACAAGGGTTGATGTCGGGTTAGACAGTTATGCACTGTCTGAACTAGAGGGTATCGTATGCAACCCTCTCCTCCCTGTTTCCGACCACTTGACATGGTGACCATACCACCAAGGTCAGTACAGCAAGAGCTTGTGTTTGTGTGAGCAGAGAGAGAGAGAGAAGGTAGCAGAGAGAAGGTAGCAGTGTCTAAAGTTCACTGATGAAAGTGAGTCGGCCGGTTTCACACCCAACAGATGCCTGCACTGGTGACCCACAGTGACAGGTGCAGTACACTAATTGGCAGAGGGCACCACCACAGCGTACTCTGAATTCACGGCGAGTGAGAAAATGAAGGTGCGACGTGAGGGTATAGGGAAAATCGAGGCAACATTCAAGGGTTGTTTAAACCGAACCAGTATGCCCTCGTTTATTGATCTCAACTGTACGTTCTCAAGCAGAAGCACTTTTGCAGCTTCCTTGATTTTTCTCAGTCATGTGAAGCCTGTTTTCATCGTTTTCATTTGGGATTAGAGTCTCTTCAGCCCAGCGGAGTTAGCAGACGTCTCAGAGGCCTCATCATCACCGCCAACAAACAACATGCCCGTCTAGGCTGTGCTGAGGCTTATTCCCCTTTGGTTTTCTAGGTGAAAATCAAGTTGATATAGTCACAGCGCCGTGAAACACATGCACTTCCTCTATGCGGTTCTTTTCCTGATTTGTAAAACACATTTTAATATCAAAGTAAATAGAAATTACAGTTCCCATATGTTGATTTTATTCAACAAAGAAGAAAAGCTGTTGAAACCAACCTGGCTTTATGTGAAATGCAGATGTGCCCTTGAATATTGCACCCATTCATTTAAGCATTTGTGATTTATTTATTTTTTCTTTCAATGGAGGAATGTTTGCTCACTTGTCAATGGTCATAACTGAGCTGAGTTAAATCTAGGCCACTCAAAACCTTGATTTTGTTTTTGTTTTTTGGAGCTGTCCTGATGTGGATTTTATGGTCTGCTTTGAATCATTGTCCTGTTGCATTTGCTAAACGTTGTGTACTTTAATTGAGATGTTTATAACAGATGGAAGAAATAAAATGAACATAGATGTTGTTCGCTACTCAGGAGAGTCCAAGGCTTTACAACGTGTAGGTTTTATGTTTCTTAACTCTTAAAAATACTTTTACAAGAAAGATTTTCTTTTTATGTGAGATTCTTGGATTAGTCCATATGCTTCATTTGTGCTCACTCAGATTATTTTTGCTACCGATTTGTTGTTAATGATCAAATAGATGCAGAGAGCATTAAGTCCAGAATGATGAAATACTTCTAACACAAATATTAGTGTGATTTTAAAATTATTACACTAGTAACTGGACTCTTGGAGACTGTAAGAAAAAAACAAAAAACTGTACCTCTCAACTTTTTTTTCTTTCTGCCAGCATACAAAGCTTTAATCTCAAAACTGGAGAGTAAGCAGCCATGCAACATTTCTGCTCCTATCTGCTGAGTGTGTTAGAAAGAGGCTTTGATGAATAGATCTGCTCTCTCCCTTCCATCTCATTATCCTCTTTTATCTGTTGTATGGATTTACACAACTCTTCAACACGCTTAGACGTGCTGTCGATGCCATCAAGGTGTAGCGCAGACCTCTCCATTTGTGTTATCCCAAATTGTTCGCTTGCTAGTCACTTGAGTAGATTTGTTTAGTTCCAACTTTGTTCATTAAGGAGTGTTTGAAATCTGTTTGTAAATGTAAAAATGAGGGAGTTGAAATGAGACCTTTGCGCCGCGTCCCTCTTGGGGGATGCGACACAGTTCTTTCCAAAGTGGGCCATCAACACCATCTAACCTACTTCTGTGGACTCTTTCACCAGTTTGACATTGCCTGAAAGCTGCGGCAAAGAGATCTAAAGGTTTGGGAAAGTAAGACGATCATCTCATTTTAAGTATTCAGATGCGAGCAAATTTGTTGGCACCCCAAGAAAAATAAACAATTTCACTGTAGTATCGTAATCTAACCCTGAAAATTCCAGATAGAGGGTGACCCTGTATGCATTGATGCCTGCTTGTATGTGGAGATTAAATAAGCAATAGAGGGTGGGTTTCATGGCTCAGCAGGTCACAGATGATCAGATTAATTGAAGCAGGACTCCGGCATCCGGCTGGATTAGCAGGTGCCTCACAATGGGGCCATTACTGCCACAGCTCTCAAAAAATGCAGGGATTCGGAGCTGGCGTTGCATTGCTATGGAAAAAAAAATATTGCCACTAAGTTAAAATCACTAACAAGATGTCTGCACAGTTCTTAAAAAGTTTAACTTTATATATATAGCCATCTAGCTACCTTTTTTGTGTCCATCATTGGTGCATATATTTGTTTTTGCAACCGGCTCACTTCTGCTGCCAGCACCAACCATCCCCTGTTTTTATATTTTTTTTCAGCTTCAAATTTTATTCAAAAAAGACTTTAAAGTCCTATATTTGACTTGCTGAAACCTGCAGATACCCTGCAGTAACTCAACTAGCAACTAAATTATGTTTTTCCCTCTGTTTTGCAGTAAAAGAAAAACTGTTGATGGACAAAATTCTAAACCATAGCACTTAGTGTAAGCGTTACCCTGAAATGGTTGTTAAATCACCAAACTTTCAGCAAAAATATTAGTCTCAAGCCCGTTTTCATCCTGTATAGCACAGTTCTTTGAAGTATCACTTGGAATTCAATAAGTGCCTGACCTGAGTTAGCTGATCACAAGCTCCAAGAGCCGGTGCTGCATGATGATAACACAAGCATGTGATCTTCAGCTGATGCACACTCCTCTCTGCTGCTATTCTGAGATGTTACCACACAGACTAACTGGGGGGAAAAACAATGCGATCGAAGAAACGGCTGGTGAAACGTTAAAGACGGTGGAGATTCTGTTGCTTCTGATACTTTGTACACACCTCAGCTTGTGAGGCGTTTGCTTTTAGAGAGGAAAGATATGGAGATATCCAGGACAGACAAGAAGAAGATTGCAATATAGTTTATCATGTCTCAATCTCACCCTTCTGTCTCTGTCTCCGTTTTTTTTTAATCCTTGGGTAATCTCAGGCGTGTCGGCAGCAGTGCCACTCCTTCATCTGTGGGATTACAACTGGTGAAACAAAGACGCTTAATTACCGCTGATGCAATGTCTTGTGTGTCTGCTTTAAATATGGGTGAAAGGAAATGTAGTTTCATTTGTACCGGGTCTGTTGTGTGATATTATGTTTGTGTCCTGTCTTATTATTTTTAATAGCAGTGTAGTCTCATCGTCAGGCAGTCATAGCTGTGTACGGCATGATTAAAGCTGAAATGAGCCTGGTGCTAGGCTTTTACAGCAGCTTTGTTTTTACATTTAAATGACTAGCGCTTACCCAGTGCTCAACATTGATCTTTGATCTCCATTACCAGTCGAAATGTAAGCAAAAAGCTTTCGGCTATCATTTCAAAATGGATTTGCAGTGTTTCCTGCAGTCCTGGGGCAGCAGCGCTTTGAACAGACCCATTAGTTCAAACCAATCCATTAGTGCCAGGCAAAAACAAAACAAGATCCTCAAGAGGAGGCTTTCTCTGTCTTGGAGGATGAAGGAGATCCCTGTCCATGTGCACCCAGGGCTGCACTACTTAACCAGGACCTTTTTCGGTCTTCTGAGCACAGAAGTGCTGGCGTCCAATGGATGGGAGGCTTGCTTCAAAGTGGTTTCCAGGTGAGCAGCTACAGGGCATCCCATAAGCACCGGTTGGTGTCTGTGGAAAGTCTTTGAGTAAATTGAGCCAGGACAGGAGGAGGGTATGATCATCAAGAACAAGTGATGGTCAGGGACAAACATCCGTTTAATTGGTGTCCTTTCGTGCGCGTCTATCCTTTCATTTAATTTGCACCTCCATCCATTCATACATACAGTTAATTTATTTCTGTCCATCTTTCTTTTCTTTTCTCCTTCCTTCCTTCTTACTTCCTTCCATTTTTCAAGCCTGACTGCCGCCGTAACTCTTAAGAACTCCAGGAATTTAATGGTGGGAAAAACATGAAGTAGCCCTCATCTTAGTTCAGATTTGGACATAAGATTTGCACACTGATACTAAGAACAAAACTGGAAACAGGATGAAAAGGTCTAAAAATACTCAATCCAGGAGCAACCGTTTTCTGTGTGAGAAATGTAAATGTTATTCACCAACACCTGGAAGCTGGATCTCCTGTCTGTATCGCTAGAAGAGCTTCAATGTGGATATTTATAGCCACTCATACAAACATCTGTAAGCAAAACATCAAGCACAAAACAGAACACCATGAAACGGGTTTCTGTGCTATTTTTTAACATGGCAACTGACCTGCAGGGTAGACATAAATGGCACACTACAGAGACAGGCACTGAAGTAGACCGAGACGACCGAGATATGAGAAAATTCAGAAGGAAGGAATACAGGAGGTTCTTCAGCTATGCTGGAAG
The DNA here is from genome assembly GCF_027474105.1 of Poeciliopsis prolifica. Lineage (NCBI taxonomy): Eukaryota > Metazoa > Chordata > Actinopteri > Cyprinodontiformes > Poeciliidae > Poeciliopsis > Poeciliopsis prolifica. The sequence goes on from NW_026562430.1 coordinate 450,898, forward strand.
GAGATTACACATTTCAACAGTTTCTTGTCAGAAAGATTTGCATCAGCTTCTCACAGAGACCTTCCGTTTGCACACAAAGGTATCGCGGCCTTGTGTGTCTGCAGCAGTCACAATGCCACCTAAAAACCTGTCTCTCTGTCTGATTTCAGTGTGTTCTTGTCTGCAGGTACTGTTCCCTTAGAGAAAACGTAACTCTGTCTTTAACTAGGAAGAGGCTCGCTCTTTATTGCTGACCCTGCTTGTTTCTAAGCTCTCTCTTTGGGATCGTCCTTTCTGGACAGCATCTTGCCAATAATGCCAGACAAACACTCATTGATCAAGTCGTCACTGTTAAGACACCAGGACTAAGATATGCAAAGCTAAAGGAATAGACCGAAGGCGTACTGTGGAATTAAATGCACGCACGCGCGCGCGCGCACACACACACACACACACATTGCAGATTCCCTAGGTGTTTCGTAATGCGTCAATATTGTTTCTTAGGTTGAAGTGTTGAGGGAAAGAAAGCAATTGCTCCTTTTATGCATATCTATCTTGGAAACGCACCAGGACACCAGTCTTCTTATTAAGTCCTACTAGAAGCACAGCGGTGCAATACGAAGGCGTTCCCAGTCACGTTTACGAGGACTTTTACAGCTCCTCGGTCGGTGGCAGCCTATAAGCGGCCTCTCTTTCTGTCTTGGGCAGACCTTAAAATAAAGCACCCATTGAGCAAGGAAAATGCAAATGTTACAGTGGTGAAGGGAGAGGCCCACAACTGAAGCGCTATTCTTCAGAGCAGGGTGGAAGACTGGACCTCTGTGTCTGCGCCACCCACAGACACACAACGGCCATCGCTCTGACTATTCACTGATGAAGGAGATGGCAAGGGTCGCGGAAAGGCCTTCTTGCCAGAGATATGGCTGTGTTCCATCTCTCCAACAAGCTTCCCTGAATGCAGCTGGGTAGTTGTTGAGGAATCCCACTGAAAAACAAGCAGATGGACATGGAATCAACCTGAAAACATTTCTCTGCTTCTTTTAGTCCAGCAGGACCCAGGGCATCTGCACACCCATGAAGTCTTAAGCATGTCTTGCTGAAACCTGCTGATATCTTGAAAATGGCTGTCTGAGCATGTTTACTTGGAGATAAACATTTTTTAACTATGGAAAGACATAACTGACCAGGTGCGCTCGTCAGATGAGCCTTTTGTGTTTTGGAAACTAACACTCTGAATACGGCTCCTCCGCATGGAAACATGGTGGTGGCACCGTCATTCATTCCCTTCCGCTTTTCTCCCTGCTGGAGCTAAAATACATCACAGTGCATTCAGCTAAATCCTGTGATTTCTATGTCATGTTTGAGCAGATATAATGTCCCCTTCTTCCCTCCATCACAGGGGGAAGAAGCAGCATGTTTGCTATGCTAAATGTTTGCCTTGTTTGTTTTCTTTTCTGTGTCCCCATCTGTGCATTGGCGAAATCTAAATCGCTGCAGTAGCCTACAACAAAGATCTGTCATTGTATATTAAAGCAAATTCTGGTTATTAAGAGTTTGAACACACTAGTGAAGGACCAGCCAGATTTTATTCCACCTTTAAAGATTGAACAAGTAACTTACTTAAGTTCTAAAAATAAGCAAAATTACGTGTATGAGTTGATTTTCTAAATGATAACTGAGCTCGATGTTGTGAGCAGCTTTCCCTGTCAGGAAGCACCTGATCGTTTAGCTCTGATGATCACTCCCTCCTTGACGTTTGTTTCTCCCTGCCATGCAAGGTGGTGATTATCCAATCTAAATCACAGCAGTTATTATCCCATCCCAAACATGGATCATTGCGTCCGTACACGTGGGAGACACCGTAATGCCTACGATAATAAGCAGCCGCGTGAGCAGCCCCTCGGTAAAAGGTGCAATTTCACCTTGTAGCTATGGCTACACCTAAGGCGGCTGCGTGAACCGCTGAGGCGTTCTCAACCATTCTTGTCATAAACAGCTGCTTGAAGCCAGAGCGCACCCTGAATGGATTTATGGCGGTTTTTAATATAGCCTTTTAGTTTTTTTATGAGCTTTGTAGATTAGAATTTGAGTTTCCACTTTTATCTGTGCCTGCATAACCTAGATTTTCTTCACTTTTCTTTTGTTTATGCTGTATGAAATGGTAGCAGTTCATCATGAAATAACTGCAACCATTTTAAATGTTAATAAAAAGTTCTAAATTGCTGTCTTATTCAGGATATTAGAATATATGTGTATGAGCATAAAGTAACACTCGTCAAAGTGGAAAAGATTATAGCACTAACTAACTAACTAACTAACTAACTAACTAACTAACTCAAATCTACAGTTAGGTTTAAAACGATTTGAAGTTTGATCCAGACTTATTTCAGCCAGTCTGCACAGTGAAAATTATGCTACAAAACTTAAAAAAAAAAAATCTCCACTATGTTACATCTTGTGATCATAAATTTCCATAGCAACAACTATGGAAATTATCCAATCTAAATGCTTTGGGCTTATCATCTGAACATAGTTACGCCCTGTAGCAACCAATAATGTAGTAACAGCCAATGGCCTAATAATTTGGGCCATTTTAAACATATTAAAGCCAGTAACATAATAACTGGCCAAAAATGTAATGAGGTTTTTGGGCCCATAATATAATCGCTTTCTGGCAATACGTTATTATAGTTATAGGTTATTTGGGCAGTACACTAAAATCCTTTGAAAAAAAAATAACTGCAGCAGATAGTGTAATAATACATAAATAATACTTCATGTCTTGAAAATAGAAAGTTTTAGGGCAATTTTTTCACTTCAAATAGGCTCGCTCTCTAATTATGGCTTAATTAGAGAATTAAATTCCTTATTTACAGTATTGTTTTTTTTCTTACACATTTAACTTAATTACATCTAAAGACAAATATGTTTGACATATGATAGATCAGTGTGTTAAACAGCTTTAAAGTTTTATTTTTTCAAGAACATTATGAAATGATTCATAACATTACAAACAGTCACAGTTAACTAAAAAAAATTTAACCCTTTTTCTATACATTGATTTTCATAATATAACATTAGGATTATTTGTCCAGTGGCAGCCCCTGAGACAAAGGAACAATAGAAATTTATGCAAAGACCAGAGCAGTTTGAGATGGCTGTCAAACCACATAGTTGAAGTCGAGTTGGTTTTCCGGTAAAAAGTCTGCACTTAGTGAGATTTCAGCCACTCTCCCAAGTCTCTTCACCGCAGTTTTAGTTTGTCGCTTCAAACGGGCAATAATGATGAGCAATTCCATGACGCATCTCTCTCTCCTTCTCCGGCTACAAACGAACAGAATACAGGCCAAAGAGAAGAGTAGCTGCCTTCCTTCTGAGTCTACCTAAGGTCATCAGGAGGGTCGTGGGTTTGTTTTGATCTCTGCAGGGTGCTATGGCGACGGCGTGCTTCCCCGCAGCCTTGATCTGGGATGATGTCCAGAGCGCAGCTTCAGCACCAGCTTCCCTTTCTCACACCCTCCCACGCGGTTTCCCCCCCACACACACTCGCACCAGCCTACGCTTTCTTTCTGGTGCCCACTGATGCACGAGGCCGCCGCATCATTTCATGGTGCAAATCACAAGGCTCCAATTATTACTTTACTTTTTGATTTCAGTTGCCAGGTTAGACGGGCGACTTTATTCCTCTGTTTTGAAGAAGTCTGAGCAGACGCTCCGGATTTCTGTGCACACACATGCCTATGAGTATGTGTGTGTGAGACTTGCTAGTGATTTAGTATGCGTGTGTGGGAAGGTGTGATTCTGTGTGTTTGTGTGTGAAGCATGAAGGAGGAGTGCGGGCGTATCGGTGGCTCACTTGCAGCTCTTAAATTGGGTCGTTGAGGCTACCTCAGCATCATTACAACAGAGTTCATAGGTCACACAGGTGTAGAAACATTAACGTTCAGCCCTTTTAAGTGAAAAGCTACTGTAACATCGCCGACGGTGTTTGAGGCTCTGCGGGTTGCGTTTAATATCGCTCCTGCAGCACAAGAAAGGCCGTTTTTATTACTTCTCTCCTCAATGAGACTTGGAGAGGGTCGGCTGTTTGCACTGCGAAAGGATTATACCTAGAGCCGTGCTTGATTAAAAGTATTTTTTCTGTTTGTCTGCCCACGTATCGTAGAGGAAGAACAAAGCTTTGGAGCAGGTTGAGCATCAGCACCAAATCCCTGTCACAGCATTTCTGAGCTACCAAATGTGAACAGAAATAATCCATATTATTCTTCTGTTCATTTCCATGGGATGCATTTGTAATGCTAGTTGGAGTTGTCCCATGGAACTGTGATTTGCATTTTAATATACCCCTGATTAGTATGACTTGACTAGAGCCGTCTCTTTACTTAGATTTGGACTCTATTTGTTGAATGGAAAATCAGGTTGCCAATCGTGACATCCTGAAGGAAAAGGCTGCAAAAGTCATTCAGAGGCGTCTTCAGATTAACTGGAAGACTGACAGCTACTGGAGTACTTCCTGCCTTCATGACATTTAATTTCCCTATGGGATGAATAAAATATTTTTTAAAAACAGTAGCATGAACATTTGTTTTGTCATAATTTTCGTTTTTCTTCTCTATCTATACACGTTTCTGTCTTGACGCCATTTTTGCATAAATAACATTGTTTCATTGAATAAAGCGTATTTCTCAAGTTTTTTTTTATGTTTTTCTTTGTTTTAACAACTAAATATAGAATTGGAAGCTGAATTTCAACTGGAATAGAGCCGGAAAATAGAAAAACAAAGGATCTTCAATTTAAAAATTAAAACAAATTTTCTCAACATGGAAAAATTTTTTTATAAAAATTTCTGTTATCTAGATCTATAACATACATGGAGCCAAATACATTTGATTCTGCTGGAACAAGGGCCGAGATGGATTGCAAAGGCAGATGATGAATGTTTGTATCATAGTTTATTTATGGCCTAGTCAAAGCCTAGGCCTAAATCTAAATGTGGCACGAAAACAAAGTCCTTCTTAGTGATCATCAGGTACATAAATAAATTTGAGAACTTCTTTTGTGTCTTTTGTGTGTGACGCGTTCAGGACACACACACGCACGCACGCGAGTAATTAAAGTCAGTCATTACTGATCAGAGCGTTGACACTGGGCAGGCCTGTCATATTTCCTCATAAGAGGAAATTAGTGGGATTGCGATGAGAGGGGATGTTGCTAATTGGGACACGGTGCTGAGGCTGCTCTGTGTCACAGAGTTAAGAGGTATTTAGACAGAGCAGCGGATCTCCTCACGCTACACTGATTCTAATTTATCTCCGCTTCCCTTTTCCCTCTTTCACATTAGCCAAGACCCGCCGTGTCATGCCTGCCATGTCGTGTCCTCTCCCTCTCTGTCGCGTGTCTAATCCGTATCAGTCCACTCTTGAGTGCCTGCACCCAGGTTTCTTTCCATCTTCCCTCAGGTCAGCCGCTCTCATTCTTGCATTTAGCTCCTCGTGGTGGTGGATCGTTGTGTGTTGGCCACTGGCCTCTGCTTTGACAGACTAATTGTGTTCGTCCACCAGGATTTTAATCCTTTGTGCAACCACTTCTGTCTGACTTTCAGATGCGTTTCCAAGATCGACAAGAACAAGAGTTCCAACCTTTGTCCTTCTTTGCTGTCCTCAATTTTCCTGCCTGCCCCGACGACTTGGTGGGCGGCGAGTTTGTGATGAAAGTGCGACCAACACCGAGCAGAAATAACAAGCTGGCAAATCAAACACAGTTTTTTTTATTTTTATTTTTTTATCTTTTAAAATGAGAAAAAAAAACCTTCTTTACAGACACTAGAAGCTTCTGTTCCATAGGCTTAACACAAAGTTGCTATTGTGATCTTTTCACGTTCGGTATAAATATTTATGTTACCGGCTTTTGCGTAACGCTTTAGGTTCTGTTTTGAAAATTTGTCCAACTTTTCTTGCTGTTTTGCTTCGTTCTCAGGGACGCTGCACGCGAGAGAACTGCAAATACCTCCACCCGCCGGCTCACCTGAAGACCCAGCTGGAGATCAATGGCCGGAACAACCTGATCCAGCAGAAGACGGCGGCCGCCATGTTGGCTCAGCAGATGCAGTTCATGATCCCCGGAACAACCATGCAGCCCGTGGTCAGTGCATTGAGTGCTTTCAGGCTCAAAAGCCATTAGAAATATTGTTGCTTTAAAACTGGGAGCTGCTCTGCCAGGTGTGGATGTGTTCAACTGCATCTGTGTACACCCAGGCGTGACTAAAGCAGAACATGTCTGCTCAGCAAAATCTTTCCAGGATGCACAGAGGTTGAACAAAAGAAAGCAACCTTTTTTCTCACTTTCCGTTCTTACTTTGTCCTCTTTGAAACATACCCCTCTCCTTTACCCCTGCCGTCTTTCTACCCGTCATCGATCCCCCCCACCTTTCCTCTCCTCTTCCTCAACCACAGCCCTGTACAGCTGCACCTGATATGTTTTACTGAAGGACATTAAATCAGACTAAACTTTTTACTTTTTAGAATATTTTGGCTGATTAATTGCCATCCTCCACCCCCATGATTTTAAACAAGAAAAAAGTTCTTGTTTAAAATCATGGTTGTTGTAAATTACCCTATGAGAAGCTTGGAAAGCCATGACATCAATATAAGTAAATAGCAAAATCTCGCTCATTATTCTGACATTTAGCAAACAGAAATCATTTTTGACCTGCTTAATGTCAGACAGTGCAATAACAAACAAACTGAAAAAACCTCACAAAAAAACCAAAGGATTCGATCTACTTGTCTGCAAAGTAAATATCAGGTTCCGGCTGTCTCCCCCTTGCATTTTACTCGAGAACGCAGGAAAGAGAAACCTCTGATCTTTTCTCGGTCTTCAGCAGACGTTTCCGGTCAGCCAGGGCCTGGGATCCAGTGCAGGCTTGAGCTACACGCCTTACCTGACCCCGATGTCACACAGCATGGGCCTGGTCCCCACAGACATGCTGCCCAGCACTCCTGTCATCGTCCCTGGCAGCCCACCCGTGTCAGTGACGGCCGGTTCCTCCTCCAACCAGAAACTCCTGCGTGCTGACAAACTGGAGGTGACCCGAACAAAATGTCTTTTGTTGTTGCTAAATGAGTTAGTGCTTAAGTTGGTGCAAACTCCAGCATCCTTGAGCATACGTTTCTTTGAACAATTTGACTTCCTTCAGAGCCACGATGTGAAAACGAGGAATGATAATTCACAGTGATCCGAACTGGAATTAACTCAAGTCAAAGTGGTAGTTGCTAGACAGCCGCAGTCGAACTGAGACGCTGAAACCAGCTCCGAATGTCTCCATCTGCCCTCTTGGCAAACAACTCTGGAGAATAACTTAAGACTTTTTCTTTCTTTCTCTTTTTCTGCACCATATTTATCAAGATAAGCAGTAATCTACCTAAGACCTGAAGGTGACGCGTGGGCGTGGGCCTATATGTGTTTTTCAGCAGGAGTGCCATCACTTAGCAACTGAATGGAGCTGGCTTTAATTAAGCCGTATCCCTCTGAGACACGTGTGCACTCCTACACACAAGCCGACGCCGCACGCTCATGTGTGTGCAACTTCAGAACACGAAGGCGTACTTTGTTATGTGTAAATACGAGTATGTTTAAGGAGAAAGAACATTCACGTATGTGTTATAATTGAAGCAGGTTTAGCAGTTCTGCTTGATTTAAGGAACTCTTTAAAACTTTTGATTCTGAGTTGCTTCAATTTTAGATGCCATTTGATGCTTTTGATTGTTTCATTTGTGACTTTTTTAAATGTTTAACAAGAAACCGTTTTGCACAAGATATCTCTTAGCAACCATGGTGTCAATTTGTAAGCTGCTGACTGGAATCGTATTATTTAAAACACAAAACTCTGATCTTTTTCTGGTCAGTGAATGCACCATGCGTAGGCGCTAATAGACTAACCTGAAAAAGTGGAATTGATTACGGAAGCAGAAAAATGGTTTAAAAATGCAACAGTTTAAAATTCGATGCAATAAATTTTAAAAATGATGGTAACAGGGACTTATAATCGTCTTGTTTTCGTTTCCCTGTAATGCCAGGTCTGCCGCGAGTTCCAGCGGGGCAACTGCGCCCGCGGCGAGACAGACTGCCGCTTCGCCCACCCGAGCGACAGCCCCATGATCGACACCAGTGACAACACGGTCACCGTGTGCATGGACTACATCAAGAGCCGCTGCTCCCGCGAGAAGTGCAAGTACTTCCACCCCCCAGCCCACCTGCAGGCCAAGATCAAGGCGGCCCAGCACCAGGCTAACCAGACGGCTGTGGCCACACAAGCTGCAGCCACGGCTGCAGCCATGGTGAGAGCGCCGCCCTGCTGGCCACCCACTTTTATCTCAGGCAGAGCAGGAAATGCACACTTTTATCTTTTTAGTGATGCTTTCAGTCAATACGCTTAGGTCTTCTTTTCTAGCTTTATAACTTTTTGTGATGCACTGTAAAAATTGTTTGCTTTTCTGAACGTTTTCACCATTTGAATTGCGAATAATCTCCATTACAAATAATCTCGGCTTAGAAAGATTCCAAACACCTCTCGCTTACTATAACAGATCCCCCTCAACATGCAATGTGGAGCCCTGCTTTATTACCGTCCTCTGCTGATTGATTCTAGTGGACTCTGGAGAACAATTCACCAACAATAGTCATCCTGAAGAGGGGCTGCTGGATGCGACAAACAGGGTTTAGCGAGACCTAAACAGATCAGCGTTGACGCCGCAAGAACAATCTGTTATTATTTCACTGCAGCCTCCTTTTATTTCCCAATGCCCTTGGTTCACACGGAGACAATGCGTCGGCTCAACCCCCTCCATCCCACTTTGCTGCTCTCGGTGATAAGTGCGGCTCTCTGCAGATCGGTTGCAAATTGAATCAGGGGTGGATGTAGCATGACGTGGTGGGAGTTTTACCCTCCGTTAGGTTGAGTCATCCGCCGCCGATTGGGGGAGAAGGGGGTGGAAGATGTTAAAACTCTTGAGCTCGAACAGTTTTGTCTGTTCCTCGCCATCCCCAAGGCATTGAGTAGCTTCTTTCGATTGGTCCACTGGCTGCTGCACCTGCACACCTTGCACTGCGCCAGTGTGCTGACTGACTAATTTTTTTTCCTTCGTGGCATGGGCATGCTTTATAAAGCCTTGCGCACACTTCAGCTCTCATTGGCTGACTCCATCTCTGCTTGCTGTCCTTCTCTTTCCTTTACAAGCTGGTAGAAGACAGAAAACCGTATTTAAACACTTCTGTAAACCCTTTACATTAACTCGCTCATTTTACAGTAGAAGAAAAGTGATACATGGTGTGTACTATTACCGAATTAGGGCCATAGTAGGTGGAAAAAGCATTAGATTTCTGAAATTTTGACATTAATCTCAGAAATTATGTAGAAAAAAAAGGCTTGAACATGTTCAACGTTTAGAAATTTTCAGAATGTAAACATTTTTCACTTTCAAATTCTGAAATTTCTAGTTGTTTTCTGGAATAATTTTGATAAAAATCCCAAAATTTGTGTCTTTTTTCCAGGCACATTTTTGACTTTTGAAGCTTTTTTAGGTTTAAGTTTTTAGGTTTTTGTCAGAAATTTACACCTCCTTTTTTTCTACCTACAATGACCCTTGCATGGCGCCATAGTGTGACTAGAAAAAAACGTTAGTGGCAGCATCGTGCTGTGGAGGTTGTTTGTGACGAGACTGGAGGTTCGACTTCTCGGCGGAAGAACATCAGATCATCAGTACATTTTTTTTCAATGCAAATTAAAATCTGGAATTATTTCAGTCTCTAGATGTGCTTGATTGATGGAGGCTCCATAAAGTATTGACTCTGAAAGGCAGAATATAATTGAAATCCTCCGTTTTTTTATTATTTTTTTTTAATTCTAAAGAAACCATGGAAATTGTCGCTTTTCTTCCACTTTGATCACATAAAACATGCTGAAGTTCAAAAAAAAAGTGTTTCTGTTCTCCCTTCTTTGCATTTACAGTATACAGTCCTTCACTTTATCATCTTTATGACCCAATTCCCAAACTACCTTCAGCTGTTCCGATCTGCGCTAGAGGTGAAGAGGGTTAACCTCAGGACAAGTTGTCGAGTCAGCATCTTTAATCCAATTGTCTTTGAGCCCTCCTCCACCTGAGCTGCGGCACTTTTATCGCAGCAGATCCATTAAACCTGCGCAGATGCGCCACTAAAAATAGGGAATGATCAGTACCTCTAACTCCCAAACGTGTCCAGTAGACAATATTGCGCTTTGGCCAATGCAGTTGCAGTGAGTCGTTTTTTTTTTTTTGTTTTGTTTTGTTTTTTTGCTGTGCCACGTTGTGTTGTTTGCCATGCTGTGATCTCCTTCCTCATTGCAAGTCAAGCGCAGCCATCTTTGCTTTTCATGTCACTTTTTAATTGATATACCATCTTTCATTTGAACTAACCAGTGTTTTTAAGTCTGTTAACACCGCAGCGCATCAGCAATGCATTGTTTGTTAACGACAAGAAACGAAACATTTGCACAAGTGAGGAAAAAAAAAATCCACATACATCAAGCAAGAGGCTTGTGCATGGACAGTCATATTCATGTGTTTTTTGTTTTTTTGGGGGGGAGGAGGGGTTGCGCAGCACTCAGGTAATTTAGCATTTATTCATATTAATGTCTAAATTTTTACCGCACTTAAGCATTTGGAATAAACAGAGCTCCACATTCTGTTACTAAACTCCAACTTGTGTCACTTTTTTCCAAACGTTAAGCTGTTTTTTTTTTTTCTTTCCCCCGTTTTGGTCAGAACTGCTACAATTGTGCTAATCTCTTATCTAAAATTTGCCCATGCGTCGACATCAAATAGATAAACAGCTGTGTTAGTCGTTGGAGTACATCTTAGGATCTAATATTATAGCTGCCTTTTTTTGCTTTTTTTTCTTATTTTTGCTTTTGTACTAATTAATATAGTAGCTATGTTTCTTTACAGTTAAATGAAAGCAATTTTTTTGTTTATGTGCATGCCTATTGTTTTGTATGTGGTATACTGGCATTCAGATTATTTTTGTTTTTGTTTTTTTTCCTTCTCACCTATCCACAATGCAATGCTGTCCCCCATGATGCACCTCTGCTTGCTGTTACCTGTATGTTAATACGCTTGAATCCCATTGGCCCACTGCCATCATGTGCTCGCTGCCTGCTAATTAAAGACTCAGTCGACTGCCAAAGCAATGAAGCGACCCCTCGAGGCAACTGTAGACCTGGTACTTGGACCTTTCACCTTTTGCTTTGCATGTAGCTTCTTTAATTGTACTTGTAGCCACTCACAGAATTTAATTTGGCTCTTTTGTTGTTGTGAAACCCAGTAAGACACTTTTTTAATGTGTAGACCTTACCTGTGGTATTTCTAGATTGTGGTTTTGTAGTAATGAACGTAAAGCTAAAATAATTCCAGCTTTCTATTTTGTGTTTCCATTTCTTGCCGTACTTTTCTGTTTTTTTTTGTGCCGTGCATAGAGAAAATAACACTTTGCAATAATTCTAGTGTCGATGTGAGTGAGTGTGAAGCTCAAATCTGTGCTTCTGTTTGCGTGTGTGTCAAGGCGTTCCCCCACGGCGTCCTCCAGCCGCTACCAAAGAGACCAGCGCTTGAGAAGAGCAACGGAGCCAGCTCTCTGTTCAACCCCAGTGTTTTGCACTACCACCAGGCGCTGGCCAACGCACAGCTCCAGCAGCCTGCTTTCTTTCCCACAGGTAAGATCGTCCACTTCACGCACGTGGCATACAGCTGCAGACGGGTCTTAGCGATCATATTAATCCTTTGTGGCTTTACAGCTGCAAAGGAAGTCTGTTGTCGTTTACAGCAGCTCCGATCCACTTCCTGTCTATAAAACAGGATAAGTGCCATGTTTTAGGCTCCATTTTGTTGTAATTTTTTTTCAATTAGTTGAGGTTTTCCACAATGTGTTGGTCTATTACATTAACTCTCCATTACGACATGTTGAAGTATGGAGCTGTAACACCACAGAATGTAAAAAAAAATGTTTTTTGCAAAGCAGTATACATAATTTAATCTCGAGGGATCTTATAATTTTAAGATCCTTAGGGGTTCTTAATTCATTGCAACTATAAATCTCAAAGCTTTCATATAGGTTGGGTTTGTCCAAAATCTACAAAAAAAAAAACTCAGAAAATCTGAAAAGGTGTGAAAAGTTCTGGTGAAAACTATCTCAGTTTAATCTGGAACTGGACGGAAAGCTGCTCTTTTTACTCTGCATGATGCTGCCGTTTGTTCACTCATTTAGTTTTACTTTTCCTTCCTCTCGGTTGACCTGAAGTTTCCATCTCCGCATTGCATTTAGACAACACGCCCCTCGGTTAAGCAAGCCGACTCAGTCGCAGTGTTCAGTTGCCAAGGGGGTCCTGCAAACTTTACTGTTAATTACTGCAGAAACAGGAAAGCAGAACAAGCTGAACCTAAGTGAACTTTGCACACGTTCATAGCGCCTTGCCAGATGTTAAACTCCATGCCGCTCCTGTGTCCTCCAGCCCGGGTTTAGCTGCAGTTCCGCCCACTAATGCAGAGCTCCGTGCAAAGAATGCCACCGCTTGCTTTTGTTGACTGCTTCCATTATTAGCTGGCATCACGGCTGTTACGGTACCATCTGAGCTGACTGATGCTTTTTGTTTTTGTCTTGTCTAACTGTTGTTCTCCTCCTCCTCCTCAATTAACCCATTTCTTCCCTTCTCTCTCTGTCTTTCTTTGCATAAACACAACAGGGTCAGTGTTGTGCATGACCCCTGCTAGCAGTCTTGGTAGGTCCTGACGCTGCTCTCTTTCTCTCTCTCTCTCACACACACACATACACACACACACACACACATATGCATTTAGGCTGATCTAAGGGGGGATGTCTGCAGCCCTTACAGGTGAGGCAAAAAAGTTCCTCAAGATATTTTCTGGAACATTTATGGATATTTATTGAAGCTAAGTTTACATCACCTGAAGGAGCTGCAGCTCCAAGCTCTTTGCTCCAGACTGACTTGTTATTTTTGACTGTTTTTGTTCATGATTAAAGTGCTGACTCCTGAGCTCTAATATGGCTTCCGTTTGGCCGTGCCGTGTTAACCAGGAAATTGAAATCAGTTTCCCAGAGAAATTCCACAGAACTGGAAACACAGCCATCAAAGTGGAGTTACAGCACCTTGCAAAAGTATCCAGTATCGCAGTAAAGCCCTGCTGTGGGCTGGTCTAGCATTAGATCCCAATTTGTTGTTGGAATGTGATAAAATGTGAAAAAGTTGAAGGGGCGTGAATATTAATTGCAAGGTGCTGACTGTAAATAAAAAGTTTTACCATGTTTTGACAGAATTGCATATTCTTGGCAGCAGCCGTGTGGCGTCTCCCTGCTGTTCACTTAGTCAGGCCAAATGGTTTAAATTTGGATCAAAATATGTGTCTTGTTGTTGACTTCTCTGGGAAAGACATAAAGCTGATTTTTCCATATAAATTTCCTTACTTGTGATTGTAATCAGCTTCTCTCCTCTTGTTTTCTTTTTTGTTTTTGTTCGTTTTTTTTATCCTCCCTTGCTGTCATTTTCTTCCTCTCTTTCTTTCTGTCCTCCTGGCTTTGCATTGGTTGCATGCCATCTGCTGGTGTAACCCTAACGATGGCTCGCTGGCTCTTTCTCTCTCTCTCACCACATCCGCCACCGACAAAACGCTGCCGTCGACACACGCCACGACTGTTCCCATGGTTGCCATAATGCTCCACCTACCTGTTCATTGCTACCCCTTCCTTCCACACCCTCCCCTCCTTCCTCTCCCTTCCTCCTCAAAAACAAAGTCCCAATGATGTACAGTGCTACGCCTGCTACTGTCTCTGCAGCAACAACTCCTGCCACAAGTGTCCCCTACGCAGCAACAGCACCAGCCAATCAGGTTTGCTCCTTTTAAAGCTTTCTTTCATCAGTCCCCGGAGCTCTGAATAAGTACTGCCTCCTGATAGTGAGCTGCAACAAAACCTGCAGCTTTAGCCATCCTCCAGTCATCCATGTGGCTGCACAGGGTGAAAGCTGGTGAGTGGGTGTTTTCCACACAGTGTAAAGCAGAGGGACGCTACCTGAGTAGCATTTCTTTTAAAGTCCATGGCACGATCCTAATAAAAAGCACTTCTTCAGAGCTCCCACATTTGCAAGTAGTACTTGTGTTATGTTGCACCACTTCCTGGTTTTGTTTTGCATGTTTTATTTTCTAGTTTTCTTGTTGTCTGAAACGGTAAGGCCTCTCCATCCGCAGCTGGGACATCATCTGTACCGCTTGTGTGTGACGCAAACGCAGACATTCAAGCGAACACGCACGGAAACATTCCTGCGGCTCGCTTTTAGTAGTAGTCATAGTTGAAACAAGATATTTCTATACATCGTATCTAAATATCTGGTTCCACTTATGATAAAATAGAATTATTAGATTAAAATTTGTTCCAATCGATTGACTAATCATGTCCGCTTCCACCTTCTTCCACTGATCATCTTTAAGCAGAGGCAGTTGAAACAGAAACAAAGATGGCGGGGAGATATGAGAATGGGGATGAGAAATGCAAACTGCACATTATGCGGTTCTGTTTTTAAATTTAAGCACTCCACACACTCTTTCACCTTAATAGAGCTTACTTGTGTGCTACAAATGAGGACGAACTGATAGAAAAGCGGCAGACAAAACAGAAAAGTTCTAACATGGTGGAAAGAAATATTACGCTAATAAATAAGGTTGATTTTTGAGGGCTATTGTGAGTTATTACACTCACAATAGTAAGTTTTAATGTAATATTCAGTAACTTCAAAGGTTCCAGTTTTCTCTTTTTTAATGGGAGCTTCTCAATTAGTTGTCAGTCGATAGATAAGCTCAATCGATTTTAGATTCACTCATTACGCTTCTTTCCTGAATGTAAGGTTAAAGCGAGAGATGAATCTTGGGAAAACTGTTCCAGGGAAAAAAGAACCAGAGAATCTAAACGATGGCCTCTGATCAAAAGTCGGCTCTCCTGAAAGACGAACAGCTCCGACCGCCGGGGTGAAGCACGTGCAGCCCCATTTCTAAACCTGGAAATTTCAGAGAAGGTGGCAGCGCCCCGGCCTCACTCACACAGCTGGCAGTCATTTACTGCTGGATCCGATCAGAGGTGCTTTGAGGACACGCAGCAACGTGTTCCACATGTTAAACAGCAACAGCCAGGTGCTTTTTTTTAATAGCGCCCTACCCCCAAGTTTCAGAAAACCATCTTTGACAATCAGATAATTAACAGCAGTGCCTTCACCCCATCTGATGAGAGCGGACCAACATTTTGCTTTCCAAAACATAAACAGATGTGTGTTGTCCATTTCTCCATCATCATTAATCACAGACCCATTACCCAGCATCGTATTGCTCCTCATAGGCCGGCCGCGCGCGCACTTCCTGTGAGTCACTGTCTCTTCCTGTAATTGGCATGCAGCAGCAGTAGCAGCAGGAAGCAGAGCCACTCTTTAAAGATGCATGTGGGACAAGGAGCTGGAGAAAAGGGTGACGTCAGCCATTCGCTGTCTGCCTCCGTTTGCCTCCCACCCAGCAGTTAGGGCACACACCATCATCTTCCTCATCATCAGCTGCACTGCATACAGTCCTCACCTTGTTTACTCCGCTCCCAGTCATGTGGTTTTATCAAATCCGGAACCGGACTGGTTTTTATTTGTTTTCACCCCCTGACAGCCCTAACGCAGCTGGATTGAATCTCCTTTTAATATCTGGGTAGTTTCTTCCTTTTCTCATTCAGGCCAGTGGGAAAAAGAATATTTAAATGCTGTGAAAAATGAACATTTGAGGCTGAACATAACTACTGCAAGCACGTCAAATAGTTGCAGACAGCGCGACAGGTTCAGAGTCTGGTCAACTCACGACCGGCAAACCGTTAATGTGACACGATGTGAAGGAGCCAATCACGTCCCTCCATGTCTGAGCATAATATTAACCATGTGCGATCACTGCTGTGTCCCTGGTAACATCACTGCTGCTGCAGGGGCTTTCTGGAGGTGCAGCACCTTCTAGTGGTGGACTATTTTTACTACATATAGGGATCGTTTAACGATTAACTAAACCATCTAATGTCTTGAACCACTTTGATGCTGCTTCTACTTTATATATTTTTTTTTTTTACGGCTTCTTTCTGCGCTGTGGAGTGCTCAGGTCACACACTGTGCCGTCCGTATGTTGCGTGTGATGGGATCAGTGGCTTCCATCTTACTTGCTGAATGCTGTCTACTAACAGGAACCATGCAGGGCTTTGTTCTGCACTGGCTTTCTGCCTGGGACACCAACACGACTGCAGCCTGCAGCTCCTCTACCTTTACCCCCTTCAAAGATTCTCTCATCTTTGTCTGTCTTCCCCTGTTTTGTCGGTTATTTTAGCCTTTCAAAATGTATCCGCACCCCATTTTGCACTAACTTCAATGTATTTTATTAGAATTTTATTCGAATGTACAGTTTGCTCCAGCTAATGAAGTTGAAATTGACAATAGCTCAGCTACTCTTATGTTGAGGTATAAGTGTGTCAAAACTTACTACATCTGCAGTAGCAGTTAAAACAAAAGAGAAGAACAGTTTCAGGTAGCTTAAGATGACATTATATTTGTCCAAATGTGATTTTTTTTATTTTTTTTTGTAGCTCGTGAACTTTTCGATGTAAACTAAAACAGTCTCTTCCTTTCTCTCTGTGTCTCTGGGTTGCAGATCATCCTGAAGTGAGCATCGCCAGGGAAACGGAGTGTCACGAAGCTGCACTAGGAAGCCCAAAACAGCCCCTCTGTAAATACTACCTTGCCTCTCCCATAGAGGTCCAGCAACCTGCATGCTAAGAGTGTAACACTTCAATTTAACCGACTGCAGAGCCGCTGTAAGACACACACATTCACATAGAAAACAAACGATATACACACATATATATTATATATATATATATATCTACACATATATATATAAAATAGAAAACAGAATATGAACATGAAAAAGTCACAAATATTCTTATGTATAGTGCAGACACACTGTGGACACAGTGGAATATCAACTCTTGGATATTTATTTTAGAATTTCAGAGCAGCGTTCACCCTGACAGCCACACCTTCGCTTCCCTTCGCTGTTTCAAACGATAGCCAGCCCCAGACGCCGACGTCTTCTTCCCGGAAACATCTCGCCACGAGAGCGATACGCGCCCTTTCCATTTGTTATTTTTGCCATTGCCCCGTTGCTGCAGAGTCGACCCGCTCGCCCTTTATTTGCCGTGAGTTCAGCTTGTTCGCATGCAGTCCGGACTGGAGAAGCTTGACGAGGCTCGGGCCTGCGCCAAGGGCTCGACAGAAGCTGGAGAGGTTAGCTTCAGTCATACCAAGCCTTTTGTGTGTGTACGTGCGACTGTGTGCGTTGTGTGTGTCGTCGTCAGGAAACTGATGGTCTGCCGGCAGACTGCGACTTTAAGCGAGGACTAGCAACTCCAGGCCTGGAAAATTAGTTTTTTTTCTTTTTTCTATTTGTTTATTTTTTAGAACCGGGGGACATGTGAGGGACTTAAGTGCTAAATCTAAATATAAAAACAACAACAGAAAAAAAATGTTTGAAAAAAAAAACAAACAAAAAAAAAAAAAGAAAACAATGCATTTGACGACACTCGTCAAGCAAAAAGATGACTTGAACTTTGAACTGGAGGGCTATCTGTGACCATCTGTTGTCCTGTCCAACCCTACTATCACCGATAATCCTGTTTCCATTTTAGAAAACTGTAGAAGTGCCTCAAAAAAAAAAAATTTAAGAGAAGCTCATCGACGACACATAAAGCATCCAGGGTGTGGATCACTAAGAGTCACAAAAAAACCCCACCGGCTGTTAAATCCATATAGACTCTTTTCGGGGAAAGACATTACACTTCGCGTTGCCGGCCGGGACGGGGTGGGGACAACTTCCCTGGCAACGGCTCATCTTACATCACAAGTGACTTTACTGCAAGGAGAGAATTTAAAGGATCGACAAATCAAAACTAGCTTTGTAGAATGTTTGGTGACGTTTCACGGTGTATCCGTCGTTTCTTACATCAATTTCAGTAGTTTACATGGGGAAAGAGAGAGAAAACACCGTATTGTAAACTGTGTAATGTATGTAAAGTGTCTGTTATTTTGACAGTTTCTATTCACGGTTATAGAAAATGTATTCAGACTTATTTAAAAAAGTTGTGTTGTGTTACTATCAAGGTGTGTTTGACCCTCCGCCTCCCGTAACAAGTGTTAGTTTTTCAAGGCCAAGACAAGAAAAATCACATTAGCTTTTTGTTTTTTTTCTTGGAGGTTTTTCTCCGTTTGATCAAAAATTCTGATGTGATCTCATGGTGCTTGATCAACACTGACAATCCACAATCGAAACGGTTTGTTTTCATGCACATTGTGACCTGTATGTTCACCGTAGCAACAATGATGTAATAATGGCTAATAACCGAATTTAGGTCATTTTAAATATAATATTATTGTGAAGCTTTTGACACTTTATGTCATCCAGCAAAAATCTTTATAAGCAGCTTTTAAAGCAACTTGGTTTTATTTACATTACTTCAGTCCTGTTGATGCAGGTATTGCCGCCCCAAAAAACCTCCCAGCGTGGGATTCTTGACACTTACAAGGTTCCCTGCAGAAAAAAGAATAAATAAAACACGATAAAAATCATATCAGTGTTACGTTTGACTCTAATCAGACCTTCAATGATTGCTTACATTTCTCTCATTAAATTTGAACATTTCAAATTGTATAAATATAAATTGTGTTGTGCAGAGTGGAATGATTTGGGTGATGTGAAGGTTTTAACTAGACTATTTTGTGTTGCAATAATTTATTTCTATGCAATAGCACAACAAAGGGTTTCAAATTAGACCCCTCTATTTGCTGTGCTGCCAACTAGTGGTTGAATATGTAATTCCACAAAAAAATATAAAAATAACCCCTTAATTTTTTAAAATGTGTATAAGTAATTTGTTTTGTGTTTTTTTTTTTTGTCAAATAATTCTATACAGTTGACATAAGATGAAATAAGGTATATTTATGTGATGGCCAACCATGGCAACCAATTTGGGAGGAGATTTTTAACATTCATTCAGACTGTTTAATTTTAAAATTTCATGTCACATTGACAAAAATATCAGCAATTAAAAAATGAAAAATGGCTAAAAGGGAACAATTGGGTCTACAGAAGTTAATGCTATGCTAATATCGTGAGAACTAATTATGCTATTAGCAAAATGTCATATTAAGGGCCCACAAACTTAATATTATTGGTTCCATTTCTCTTTCATAACATTTAATATTGAGCTGCTGGTCATTATTACCTTATCGGTTGCTACACACCCTTTTGTGAAA
The DNA here is from genome assembly GCF_027474105.1 of Poeciliopsis prolifica. Classification (NCBI taxonomy): domain Eukaryota; kingdom Metazoa; phylum Chordata; class Actinopteri; order Cyprinodontiformes; family Poeciliidae; genus Poeciliopsis; species Poeciliopsis prolifica. Next base: position 470,294 of record NW_026562430.1, read on the forward strand.
GGCGGTAAATTGTCCTATTTTATTGTAATTTATCTCGCGTCACTCTAGGTGAGGTTTTACTCATAAATGATGTTGTAAACTATCCTGTTTTGAGATGAATGTAATTTATTGAGCTGTGCAGCGTTTTTGCACGGGTCGGTTGTCTTTTTTTTTTTAAAGGCCAAGCCCTCCGTCGAGTCGGCAGATGAGGCGTCACAAGGCGGCGAGGGAGGCTTGAAAAGCTCTCCCCGGCGATGGAGCTGGACACATTTCTGGATCTTTCTCGCCCTCTCATCGAGGTTAAAAAGAAAAACAAGAAAAACATTTGGAAAAAGATCACAGCGTAGTACTAGAGTTGCTCCTGTTACTGAGGGAGGGGGGGGGAAAGTTTATTGTATAGATGACATTTTACCAACAAAAAAAGTGAAAAAAAAAATGCAAAGAAAATTTTGAAAAAGATGTACTTTTCACTCTAGTATGATAGTATTTCATAACAATATTAAGTTGTTGCGGTGGCAACCAAATGTTGCAGTTACTAAAGTTTGGTATTTTTGTAAATGACATTAAGTTGATTTTTTTGTTTCTTTTTTTTTGTTGTTTTTTTTGCTAGAACACTGTACACAAGGTAGATTGTAAAGAAGATATGAACATTTCTTATTCAACGAGAATATGACGGTGACCTGATATTTTAACTAGCAAATAACAGCCTCTATACTGACTGTAACACTTCTAGATTTAAAATCATCAATGTCATATAGATTACATATAAATATGAATATATATATATATATGTAAGAACTAAATATTCTATAAATTAGGTTCAGATGTAAAACTCCTCCCCTGACAAAGGACCTTTAAGTTCCACACTGAGACGTTTTATTTGAAGCGTATTTATCCATAGATTTTAGGATTGCACTTTCTTTTTTGTTTTGTTTTTCACTTCCTTTACACTTCAAAAGGCATCAGTAATTAATTCAACATATTGTTGCATGGGAAAATATTTTTCTTTACTTACTAAATGATAACATACTGAATGTTTTTTTGTTTTTTTTTTAAAGAGAAACGAAAAAATACATATATATATATAGATGTATATGTAAATATATATATCTATATATATATGTCTGTACGGCCTGCAGCAGCAACCTTGTGTACGGGATCCCTTTGCCTTTGAGGCGTAAAGTTTCTCTATGCGTTTGCTGCTGTTGATGAGATGGTTTTAAAAAAGAGAGAATGGGAAAAGAACAAAAAAAAAAAAAAAAATCAGAGAAATGTAAGCACTTTCTGAGCAGTTGGTCAACTGAGCAGACTCAGCTTATCCAAACACTTTGCCTTATCTTGAGTCCATCGTGCTTGAGGTTTTATGTTTTTAAGAGCTCTTCTGAAATTTCTTTTTAAAAAAAATGACTTGAACGGTCTCACTTCTCAAACCCCTTTGGAGTTTCATTTCAATTGTGACTCTTTATATTCCGAGGTAGTTTTATTTTTCCTTCAAGGTTTTAATGTGTGCGTCATGAAGCCAACTGGGAGGCACTGCAACCGAACTGGAGTACGTCGTAGCCATGTTGGGTCCCACTGCCTTACAATGGAACAGCTTATGACAGCAGAGGGCACTACAGTGGAGACCGCAGGGTTGAAGTCTCCTTCACAAAGTTAAACTGACAATAAGACCCTCATTGGATTCATAGTTTTAATGTAATCCTTTTAAATGTATTCTTTTGCATATATTTTGTGCTATTTTATGTTTATATAGTCAGTTGTTTCTTTGGTTCCAGCGAGATAGTGTAAAATCTATTGAGAGAAAGAAATAAAGAAAATGAAATTAGATTTGTTTTGGGGCTGTGTGTGTGTTTTTGTACATTTAATAAAAATATGTTTTTTAAAGAAAACTAGAAACATGTGAAACCAGCAGGGTTCAGCCATCTTTTCTCTGGAATTTATTTGTTCTGCCTTTCTCCCTGAAGCGCTGCAGTTGGACCCAAACTCCCACCGCCACACAAAAATAAACTTGGGGCATGGAGTGGATTCAGAACTGCACTGATTTGGGAACAGCTGAGTTAGTCAGTTATGTTTTTATGATGCATTTTAAAACACGAAGAAGCCAAAGATTTCCTCTTATGTTTTCTGTTTCTAATGTTCTGTCGCAAAGACTCAACAGGGATCCAAGAAATGTGTGGAGGACTTGAGAGAAATCGAAAGTGAAGACACCAGCAACTTGTCCTCCTCTAATGCTGCAACCTGCCTGGAGCAGCGAGAAGTACAAGGCGTTCGGCGCTCAGAGACGTGGTTGAGGTAATGAAGTCTGAAACCGGTACCGTATATTGATATTTTAGGAGACATGATCGGTGGAAAAATCCATGTCCTTCATCTACTGACTGAGCTGCTATTGCTATTTGATCAAATCTGACCAAAAACTATCAATCAGAGCCAGGAGGCGGGTCTTAGCGCTGTCAATAAACCTCGTGTATCTGCAAAATGGTGGAGAAACAACTTGCTGTTACTGGGAAACCGTTCATAGGTGGGTATGCTAACTAGACTGGGCATTCACAACACAATCTGGAGGGGGTGAGCAGCGCTGCAAGAGATTGACTGACAGCAGTAATTGTTTGCTTCTAGTTGGCATTGGAAGAAGATTCTTTGTCTCATACCGTACCGTCACCACATAGCAACAGTTTCAAAAACAATCAGTATAATAAAAATATATGCTCTGTAATTGAATTAAAAAGATTTCTGTTGTTAATTATGGCATAGGTCAAATGCGTGGCTTTATTTCAGAGTTGCCCCTCCTCCCTCCCTGTTCAGCAGTGGCACTGATCGCCCTCCATATCTTCCAGGAAATGGTCGCATCCAGAGGATGCGCCGACTCCAGAGGCGTGGATTCCCAGCTCCAGCGTCTTAAGGCTCCAGCTGCTCGTCGCCTTTAACTCCGCCGCAACCCCGGAGCTGCGGGGGGTGGAAATGTAAGACTGACTGTTTTTGTCGGCGGATTGAAAAAAAATGAGCCGTCTGGATGTTTCTAATAATAGCCGCTCTTATTTTCACCCCACCGCCGCCTCATTGCATTATGGATGCCTGTGGAGCGGGGTCCCTTCGAGGTAGCGTGGGATCATCTCAGTAGACCGGCTGCTCCTGCTCCTGCATCCATTCCTGCTCCTTTTCCTGCATCCATTCCTGGGAGCGTCTCGTCTTCCGGAGGCTGGCTGCGAGGGGGATGCGCTTCTTCTTCCTCCTCTGCGCGCCGGGTTTGACTCCAGAGGAGCGGTAGGCGATGCGGGAGTACAAGGTGGTGGTGCTGGGCAGCGGCGGGGTGGGCAAGTCCGCGCTGACGGTCCAGTTCGTCACCGGGACGTTCATCGAGAAGTACGACCCGACCATCGAGGACTTCTACAGGAAGGAGATTGAGGTGGACTCGTCTCCGTCGGTGCTGGAGATCCTGGACACGGCGGGGACCGAGCAGTTCGCCTCCATGCGGGACCTTTACATCAGGAACGGCCAGGGCTTCATCCTGGTCTACAGCCTGGTGAACCAGCAAAGTTTTCAGGACATCAAGCCCATGAGGGACCAGATCATCAGGGTCAAGAGGTGAGACCCTGTCCAGCTTCATCATGCATTCCGTACAGTTGGTATAAAATATGCACTTGATAATGGATGGAGGCGAAATGGCTGACTGCCCAGGGCGGCATGGCCTTGGGGACGCCGCAAGGAGCTTGGGGTAAAAATTCAATTCATTTATTTCTATATTTTATGAAATGAAATATGATCAGTTGCACCTTTAACGCGATATGATATAGTTTTGTTTTGAGCTGTTAAAAATTTTTGATATTTACGACTATAGTCAGATGTCAACTGGATTGTTTGTAAATGAAATAATCCAGTGATGGATTTATAACGTTTGTATTCTGGAAAACAAAAAAGGCAGCATCTTTCTCAGCACCCTTTTAAAGTGAGACATGTGAAAATGTTCTGTTTGAGTCAATCAATGTGAGATCAGTTTATTTCTACCACTGATGTGTGTAGGGGGATTATTACAATTGATTTTATGTGCTTTAAATGCACCAGCTAAGAAAAATCCAGTCAGAAAATACTTAAAACCCTTTTGCTCCCAGATAAAACCGAGACTCATCCTTCCATCTTCCCTCTCTTCTTCCCCCGAGTCGTCTGTGGAAAAACTTCAACTGGTTTCCCCTAAAGAAGCCCAACTGCAGCTCACCTGTCTCACAACACCCATCTGAAGTGTCCCAGATTTTTCTCCTGCGCCTTGCACACTCGCTTTAACTCCGAACAGCTTTGATTGGCTCGGACAATGACTCAGTCTGTCCACTGAGGTCATTTCTGAGAAAAACATACAAAAAAATCCGCAATCCATTTCCTTTTTTTCATCAGTGATCTAGTTGTAAATTCTTGACCCCCAGCCTCTTTTAATTTATGGCTCCTCTCTCAAAATGTGTTGAACAGATGATTTCGTTTGTACGGGGTCTGGTTTGACGTCAAGACCCAGCGCCGTTGGAATTTGACTAAAAATGTTGCGGCGTAACGTTCCCGTTTCCAGAGGTTCAGCTCGGCTCCTGGAGTGAACCGGATGACCTGAGTGGAAGCAGGATGACGACGCAGAGCGGAGGCGAGCGCGTGAGGGAACTCCACAGACATGAATAATATAACGACGGAGCACAGCAGCCTCCAGTCAGCTGCCACCAGGTTTCTACCTGTGTTTCACTCTGCTCTGCAGAACCTGGGATAAGGAAAAGGCGTAATTAGACTCGGGAAAACGACTAATATCCCACTTTCACATGTAAACACAGTGAAAGTGTCAACGGATTTAGTAATAGATTAATCATATTGACTCAAAAAAGGCCATTTGATGACAGATGGAGATTTTAGGTTCAAATTCTGTAAAATAAAAAGAAACCTTTAATTAAGCATCAATTAATCTGTTCATACAAATAGATTGTCAACAGATTAATTCCACGCTGTCGTTGATGTTAGATCAAGCAGAAATGCCTGAGTTTTGCACAAGTTGATGTTAGAAATGCTTTTCTTGTTGTTTTTTTTAGCTGCAGATGCATCCTTTGCTACAAATGATCAGGCGTTCACTAGAAGAACACTAAATTGTCTGAATGTTTATGTTCTCGTTTAGAAAAGGTGCGGAAATATTTGTTTATTTGCACACGTTAGTTTATTTCTGATATTGCAAAGAGTAAGCTTAAGTGGTTAAATGAAAAATCTTTTTTTTTATCCGATTAATACGATTAATCTTGATAGAACAGTCGATTAGAAAAAATTTTAGCTGCAGCCCTAATATGTATTTAAATCCAGGTCTGACTTTTGGGATTTTATTGGTAGAAACTTCACAATTATTCAGAGTAAAGACAGTTATTTTTGTGTTCATAGCGATTTAGGGTACAATGTCTCATCTGTGTTTTATGATCACCACATGCACAGCTATGTTCACACAACAATGTTAGCTCCTGGTCTCCATTAGCTATCTGCCCTCCCTCCAAACTTGTTGCTGAGCCAGCAGCAGTAACAACAAACACCACACAGAGATGCGTGCCCACTCACTAGAACTTAATGGGATTGTGTTGAGTGAAAGCCAAGAAGACATCAGGCCTCCATTAGGGAGCCAGATGAACGAGAAAGCCTATGGAGAGGCAAACATGGGCAAGACAAGGTAGGATCCTGCAGACTCCTGCGGTGCACAAGCACAGCATCGGATCTGAAGACTTTATGGAGGACGTTTTGTGTGAAAACAACAACCGGGTGTGGCCTTCCCAGCAAGCCAAGCGCCTCCTTGGCATGTTGAGGTTTTACTGTCCCTCGCCCCACCAGGAGAGAGCGTGTTCAAAGCACTAGAGCCGCGTTTTCACGCTGCACCGATGCTGTGTCTAATAGCAGGAGGTGAGCGTCACGCTATGCTGAGTGGGAATAGGGTGGAGAGGCTAAAACTGTGGTCCCGGAGGGCACTTTGGTGTAGGTACGAAGCCATTTTCTTGACCAGAGGCTTTTAGTGTTTGCAATCAGGGCAGGGAGAGTTGTTTAAGCAGCCGTCTCTTAGCACTCATTGGACTTTATGTATTTACTGCAGCATGTTTGCTGAAGTCTTTTCACCCAGCTCGTCATTTCACACATCTTTGGAAGCTGAAGGTAGTCTTTGTGTTGTTCTAAATCGGGATGGAAAGAAATAAGGACCCAAAGTGCCTTTGGCGGTCTAACGCTCGTGACTAAATAACAAAAACAAAGCCCCCTCCTTGTTAATTATATTACAACCTCTTCAACTTATCTTGTAGCCCCTGAGGGCTACAAACATGCTTTGATGTCTATCTCCAATTTCCTGCATTTAGAAGACTATCACCACTAGTCGCCACTAGGGAGCTGAAAACAGAGACTACTCCCAGATGCCAGATGAGTGGAAACGGTGAACATCCATAGCGCCTGGGACTTCCTGGTTGGAGAAAATGGGGTACAGTTGAGGTAGATCCAATGTTTACCCATTCAAGTTGCATTTTCATTCTCGCAATGTTATAAAGTTCCAAGAAAATCATTTGACTTTGGTTAGGGTGAGAGAACGGAGACATTCTCTGGGTGATGACAGATTTACATTTTAAAGAAATGTTTCGATTTTATCTGGATTCAGAGGATGAAACTTAAATTTAGTCGTTTTGTTTCAGTCAGTATGATGAATTTGAAAACCATCTTGGCCTAAGAGTATTCTGAGTGACTCAAACAATTGGGGAGTTGGCAATGCAACCTAATGCATAAAACCCAAACTAACCTTCTAAGCTTCTGTGTGTGAACTCCAGTGCAATGTTTAGTGTCTGCTGCTAATGTACAGATGACCTGGATGAACTTGTGAGTCGAAATGCTTCAAAGTGAGTTTTCCTGGTTTGTTGCAGGAGGATTCACAGCCTGTTATTTATCCTCCCCGATTTCTCCTTCATGCCTCTCGCGCGCTGCAGCATGGGTGCCACAGAAGCTTTTGTTCTCCGGCAGTAACACCCGTTGGGAGTTGACGCAGAGTTGGCGCTACAGAGGCTGCGATTGTTCAGATACAAGGCGGCGTTGTTGCACACCACAACTCTGCCGACAATGGATTAAGAACAGATGCGGGAGAGAACGGAGATGGCTGCGGGGCCTCGCGTCGAAGATGTTTATTTGCCGTTTGTGTTTTCGCCCCCCTTTCTGTGGGGGCTTGTGGAAATGAGATGGTGAAGTCACTGCAGATATTTAGCACAGCAGGCAGCCCAATAAACGTGATGCAGCCAAGGGGGATAAATGGAAAAACTAGAGCCACGATTATTTTTTTTTAAATTAGTTATAAAGATGCATTTGGTGTGTGTTGGAGCATTGCATGTTTGTATTTTTCCATCTAGCAGCTGAAATAACACCCTGCAGAGTACATGGAAGTAAGTCGTTTTCGTGCAGCTTGTTAAAGTTTCACATTCCTGGCGCATGGTGAGGCTGCAGCTTCTTGAACCAAAGTCGGCTCTGAATCTGAGCTACAGAGGACGAAAACATTTAGTGTTGTTCTGAAAGTGGTTCATCACGAAATCTCACTCTGTAGCTCACCTCCTGCTGTTTGTTTTTTTTTTAATCTAGTTATCTTCTCTCCCTCCCATATTCGTACCTCCAGGAGTTTCCAATTGAGCTGCATCTCTCCTGACATTTAAATGCCTGTTTTTGGCCACTTGAGGGCAGTGAAAAACTGGACGCTGTCAACTTCAATTTTGTTTGCAAGCAATTTTAACTAAAGCTTCATGTGGTGTCATTTTTACTTTTTTTAAAAAAACATTATTTGACTTAATTTGTTTAGTAGGAAAATGTTAAGAAAAATATGTTTGCACTTGTAGAGAAATCTTTTCTGTCCTACCATTCCAAACATAAACATGGAGTTTATCAAAAGGTAAAGAGACTTAATTATTAGAATGGTTATAATTCCTTTTGTGTTTGCTTCTTGGGTTATTGTTGTTTTATTCTTTGCGCACATGGACTTGGTTTTCTTAGATCGGTGTTGCTCTTTTCTCCTGCATTTGTAGCTTCTTTGACTTTCAGTTCAGCTCTCTTGTGTTAATTAGTCTTTGTGAACAGTTCATCTGGTTCCTTTTGTCATTTTCTCCAAACTTAAGCCATCATATTCCAAATAAGCATCTGCTCTCCAAATCTCCTCTTCCGTTTTTGTTTCGGATATTCACGTCTTGGCGCTGAGCTGTGCTCCGGATCGACATATTGGCCAGGTTAATTTTGGAAACCGTGATGGACTTTGGTGCTTAATCCCGAGAACCGACTGATGTATTATTCAATAATACACGACGCGGAGCAGTAGAGCGCCGATCCCTGCGGTACATGCTTCTTCATGCCACGTTAGGCAGCTTCGCATCATCTGGTGAGGAAGAAGCAGGAGCCGGGATGCTACAACAAACAACCCCAATGCAAACCCCTCCTACTTTGCCCCCCACTCCGCCCGGGCCAGGAGAAACCGGCTTTCCCTTGTCTTTGTAGTTATATATAGAGTTTCTCCTGCAAGCCTGTCAGATTGCATTTGTCTGAACGTTGCTCTCGATGTTCACACCTCACGCCCTCCAGACTTGGGCTTTCCAAGCAAACAGGCCGACGCGAGATGCTTGGCCTGCTGAGGTCAGCTGCTGCCTACGTGTGTGTGCGTGCGTGTGTGAGTGCATGTGTGTGTGAACGCGTGTCGAACAGCGGGGGTAAATGTCACGCTCCAGGGAAGTCTTTGGCGTTCAAGCCTCGACTGATGCACTTTTTCCAGCCAGTTTCTGGTGTTTTGCGTGGAAAGCGTTCGGCGTCGCCTGTAGCTTTAACATTTGCGTCTTGTGTGTCCCACAAACTCATTTCCTCCGGCTCGCCGCCTCTGTTTGGGCCAGTGAGATGTTTGCCAGCTCTTTTCCACACCTCAGCTCTTTTCCCAGCAGAGCGCCATGGCAACAGGCCACCAATTTGTAGATAAGAGCCGAATTTCTCAATAGCGCCAGCGGATCAATAAGCCAGGCTTGAAAGCACTTAGACGTGATTGATGGTGGAAGCTATTAGCTGGTGTGTGCCATTACCTGTTGTGAGAAAATATAGCCAGTGTAATTGAAATTCTGCTGTTATTTGAGAAGAGAAACATGCAGCGGGTGGCTTTGAAATTACATTTTATGAATAGAATTTGTTGTAGTGTATTAAACAAGTACATTAGTATGAAGGGTCTGAGAGGTAAAAATCTCCAGAATTGATCCAAGTCATAATTCAAACATAATTCATGAGCCTCCTCAGTTTTGGAACACACTAGTTGAATTTATTGAAGAAATTAAACTGAATGTATGAAGATGGATGAATGAGCTAGAAGATCCAACTTTAGCATTGAGCTTGAAGTTCTTTATTTCCATCCTTATTTTCTTCCTTCCTGCAAAACTTTCTCTTTTGTTTCCTCCTTTTCTTCCTTCCCTGTGCCTCTTTCTTGTATCCTTACATCCTTAGATCATTTTATTCCTTCCTTCTCTCCTTTCCTTCTTCCTGCTGTTTATCCTGCCTCTCTTCTGACTTTGTGTCCTTCTCTCCTTCACGCCTTCTTTTCTTGCCCTTATTTCTTTTCTTCCTTCCCGCTTCAGTTTTTGCTGCTTAAGTCAAATTCTTAAGGCTGCTAACATCATAACATCAACATAAAGTCGTGATGACGCCGATGCCTTCAGCTGGATGACTTTATGCTAAAGCACAGAGGCGGGGGTGTAATGATGTGGGCTAGTTAAACCAAAGTTGGTTGGATAACTTCCGAACTTTACATTAAAGGAAAAAAAAAAAAGAAGACAAAAACCGATTTGATTTAAAGATTTTTTTTAGCAGACTTCAATCCCTGTCCAACAATGTTTGGAGACAAACAAAACCACAGAACTAGATCTTCATATTCTCCTCCTTCCTCTTGTAAAACGAACTGTTAATGTATATCATATGGCTTCTTCGAAAGCTAATGTTCATGTCACCCCATTTTAGAGCAGCACATTAGCTTCATTCAATTATTCAGCAACTTATTCCATTACTCTGTTCAGCTTGTATTGACATCTGAGAGAGATCGTCAGCCGCCGAAGCTTTTTGATCCTCCGAAACTTTCCCGGTGCCGTTTGGAGAGTCGTTTTTACTTTCATTTTAAACAGGAAGTGGACGGACGCTGTGTAATACGTGCAGAACTAAATAAAGCAGCAATGTTTTTCACCCTAAACAGCTGTTATTTTTCCTGACAGATATTCATTTGCAGCCTCCCACTGTTATTAGACGGCAGGGGAGCCGACTGGGGGATTGAAGCTGCCTGCAGTTCTGCTGTTCATTATTCAACAGGCTTGTTGTTTCAGCGTCGTGCAGAAGCAGCATGTCGGCCAGCAAAACTCCAGATATGTTAAACTATATTGATGTATGTAGATTATCTGTCTCATTAAGACTGGAGGATGAATCGATTCCAATTATCTGCTCTGGGAAGGATTTAATCACGCATTTAGTTAATTGAAGAGATTGAAGGTATTACTTATTTATTAATCAGTGAAAATATTTAAGCATAATCAAAGCTTTTTGACTACAACAGAAAAAAAGTTACAAATTCACCTCTGTGTGTTGCAAAAAAGTAAGTTTTGGAATGGCCTAGTCGAAGTCTAGTCTTAAGTCTTGCTGTGCTGCTGTGATAAACTCTTATTCAGGGTTGAAGATCCTCCAACGAGGCTGAATTTAAACGATTCTGCAAAGAAGAGTGCGTCAGACAGCAGTCTGTCAGAATGCTGCTACCAACTCTTTTGTTGGATTCAAATTTCTTTGCACGACTTAAACATGTAAGTAGAAGAAAAATGGAAAAATTCTGCAATTTTAGTACACTCTGCTACAGCTTTGTAAAGCCTCTTCATCCCAGCTTCTTCTTCATAAAGTGTCACACAGTAAAAGGAGTCGCCGCCTTTGTCTCCTCTGCAGGTACCAGCAGGTGCCAGTGGTGCTGGTGGGTAACAAGGTGGACCTGGAGGACGAGAGGGAAGTGTCGCCCAGCGAGGGCCAGGCTCTGGCTGAGGACTGGGGCTGCCCCTTCATGGAGACGTCGGCCAAAAGCAAGACGATGGTGGACGAGCTGTTCGCCGAGATCGTCAGGCAGATGGACTTCTGCCCTCTGCCTGACCGGAGGGAGACCTGCTGCCCTGCCTGTAGCATTCAGTAGCAGCCTGATGGATGGGGAGGGCTAGAGTAGTCATTAGCGTGCAAATGTATTCATGTTAGATGGTTTAAATGGAGAGCTGGAGAAAATATTCGATATTTCTACGACTTTCAGCCTTCGCTCTTGAAAAGCATTGTGGGACAATGTAGGAAGATGCTCTCTGAAGCACTTTGGGGTGAGTTCGATTCAAGCATTCATTGCCTCTCAGACGAAAACTGGATTTTCACTTGAACAACGAAGCAACACTCAACTTCCAGCGTCTCCATCAGCGTCTGGTTGATTCATTTGGAGTGAAATTCTGGGGTTTCCCTAAAGCGCCGCGGTGCCAAAGCCATCAACAAAGAGGATTGTAGCGCTAAATGCTATTTGGGAAAGCAGCCATAGGTTAAAGCAGTTATGGCAGTGTGCACAGTAGTTTCTACTGACCTCTCTTCCTCCTTTTGCGTTTGTCTTTTTTGCACTTTCAGGACATATTAGGCAGTGCAAGACCTTTCACCAATTTTAAAAGATAAGTAACACCACTGTGATGAGTTCATTTCACAGCAGGACCCGCCTAACCTAACCAAGAATGAATGAAAAGATGCAAGAATGTCTTTTAAAAAGAGAACCGCACCTTCCGGGGAGGCTCATGCAGAAGATCCTAAATGCTGACCTACTGTGGATGACGTGTGCATGAAGCTGTGCTGTCACACTGACACTGAGTACAATCAGTCTCGTCCAAAGAGGCAGTATCAGTCAGTCAAACGTGTCGTCCAAACGTTCGGGTACTCGTCTTTTCACACTACGGATGATGCAGATGTTATTATACGTGTATAAGGGAAGCAGAAGTGTCGGCGTGTATCTCGTCTGTCTAGGTCACATCAGATATGTTAGTGGTTTGATGTCAGAAACACTTATTTTCAACAAAAATAAAACTTTATGCACAAGCATCTCATGTGTATTCATTGCTCCCACCAGGAAGGTAAGAAGGTTGGTTGTTTTCTGTTGCCCCTCATTGTCTGACACAAGATTTATTTATTTATTTTTTTTTTTATGCTTTGGGGTTGCTTTATTACACCTCTCTTACCCTAACACCTACTGCTGATTCTGGCTGTAAAACCTCCAATTAAACTTTATTGAAGGCATCTGAAACCCTTTAGAGACTATTACAGGATTCCAGATCAAAACTGGAACCCTGTAATAGTTCCAACTGAGACTCAACAGAAGTAATGATGGCGGCCAGTAAAAGCAAATGTACAGAATTAAAGATAAATATGTCCGTTGAGAAAAAGTGTGAAAAGAGAAAGGTCTATATTCATGTTTATGCAAATGAAATTCATTCTAGAAATTGCATTTAATGTGGATATTTATGTCTCATTGTTGACATCTCTATCCACACTAAAACTGAAACATTACTTAATTAATAATTGCATTAATTTATCACGATTATTTAATCTATTCACCTCATATGCTTTGTCATTAAACAATAACATCTTAATCATTCATTAAGACGTTATTGTTTTGGCACCAACAGTGACATCTGGTGTCAGCAAGTAGAATTGCAGTTTAGTTCCTCTCACACGGAACGTTCAGTTTCCGTCACACATCGGACATCAATATGTGGTGCACACGGCTTATGCATGGCGTCCTTCAACTATAACCGCGTCTAGCTCGAAAGTTCTTTCTTTTTTCTCTTTACTGTTCTACAGGATTTGATTTTAGCTGTTTTCTCTACTAATTGTATTAATACCCGGAACAATGGCGACAAGGACCGCGTGCCAAGTTGTCAGGAGGCGTAAGTAGCTGTTAGCATGATAGCATGCTAGAGACAACGATAATTAGTAAATATGAAGGAATTGTAGATAAACACAAAAACCACTGTTGACAAACTGCTTTCTTGCAGTACTTCCTATAGGATGAGGTCTGTTGTCATTAAAGTCGTCTGTTTTGTGGACGGCAAAGTTGGCATTAAATGTAGAAATAAAGGCATAATAATGTAGTTAATGTACTAAATATTGTATCCAAAAAACAATACAAAATTACTCGAATACAGTGCGACCAAAATGTAAATTAACCATTTTCAACATTATTGAATTTTTCATTCCATTCGCATTGTTTTAATAATTAGGTCCTATATTTAATTTTTTAAATCTTTCAATTACTCCATTTCATTTACTGTCAGAATGTATAAAGTTTATTTTTCCTGTATTTTTATAAGACATGAACACATATTTGTAAATGTTTGGCATATATTGTATTTTAATATTACAGAATAATTAATATTCTGTCATTACAGGATCATTAATATTCTGTCATATTAAACATGGAATATGTAATAAAAGCATTTCTTTGCCGATTGTGAAAACATAGAAGAGGTGAAGGACAGTGATTCCAAACATTGCAGCAAATCCACAATAAAACAGCTTCACGAGGAAAAAGTCCAGATTTTTTTCAAAAAATTGTAGTTCATATATTTCATGGAAACTTCCTCATCTTCTGTCTTTCTGTTTAAATCCTCCGTCTCGTTCCACTCTCAGGGTTTTCGTCCGCTGCAGCGGCTCTGCGTCCGTCACCCGCAGAGATACGCGGTCACCGCAACGCCGTGTTCTCCAGAGAGCAGGAAAGGCAGAGAGCTCTGTTCCCCCGCATCGAGAAGATCGAGGTGTCCCTGAGGGGGCCTGGCCTGGACGGCACACTCCTGATCATGAACAAAGGCATGTCCACTCCACTGAGCTGCGCCAGACGTAAGTATAAAAGGAGACACCGGACTCTGAAGCTAAAGGGGAAACAAGCTGGGCTTATGTAGCATATTTGAAAAGACAATCTAAATTGTTATTCAATATAAATGGCTTTTAACCAAGATAATAGGCCAGTTTCCTTTCAGAAGAATAGGTACGACTCACGAAAGAGCAGTTAGGCTAGAGTTTTGCAGCTGCGAGTGTTTTGTATTTGCAATGTGAATATATATATACATATTTACAACCACAACATTGGGATATGCAAATGGCCATCAAGGGAAAAAAAACAAAACAATGAAATAAAAAGGAAAACAGAGGAGAAAAGAAGAAACACAACAAAGGGGAAAAAAACAAATTAATCAATCGTTCCCAAAGTTCATTTTACAACCCCTTAGTCCATCCACCCCGAATGGGGATTAATCAGGCTTGCAAACAAGGGGAGTATCCAGGGCGTGGTTCACATCCTGGGTAATTGAAAGTCCAATCAAAGAAGGAACAGAGTTCTCCGTAGGATTCTCCTACCAGCTGGGTAGGAGAAGCAAGCAGTCCTCTGTCACCAACAGGTGAAATCTTTCTTTGGCTCTAGGCCTGGTCTCATAGCTCACCATCCACCTGGCCAGTTCCGCAGTTTTGTGTCATACTACCGGATCTTTTTCATCTCACTTTCCGGCTCACAATAATGGGATCCTGCCAGCTCTGCTCCTTCCAACGCGTTCTACCCTTCACGCCCTTTCGCTTGAGCTAATATACCTAGCCGGTAAACTGGAAAGGTACATGTGACCCCAGTACTCAACCGCGATTGGCTAAACGATAATCTCGCGAGAATCAATCATAATACTATTAAAACATCGCGAGATTTGAGGCTAAAAGGCAAAAGAGTAGAAAATCAGAGGAATTGAAGGTTTAAAATTACACTCGGGTTACATCCTCCCCCCTTAATTCCATGCAACACCGGTGCATGCTAAATTATCTGAACACTATGATGCACAGGAGCATCTGAAACAGGTTCAGCAACCATTTCACCATAAGCAGTAGCTAGACTGTGTAAAAGATTTTGCACTACAGAAATTAAAGGATTTCCTAAAGCAGCATACTGAAAGCGCTTAATTGGTTTTGGCTCTCGACTAGACCGACGAATTGACTGTTCAGCTTTTAAACCATCACTAGCCTGATGAGCATCTTTTGGTGATTCTGTGGAATGTGATGCTGGCATGGTCGAATTTGGTAATGTCTCTACTGGGCCATGGCTCTCCAAATCTTCAGATGGCTTAGCTCAGGAACATGTTCAAGTTCAGGTGAATTTCCTGGGTCCATCTGATCTTGTGAAGGAACTTTTTCCAGGGCTGGAAGTGGATCCATAGCATCAAACAGTAGAGACGGCTTATCCTCATCAGATGAAGGATTCTCTTTTTCCATCTCAGGAACTGAGACTCTATTTATGGGCTGGGTAGGGCATGTCCCCTCAACACTGACCTTCACAGTTGGTAAAACTGAAAATCGAGATGCCCTCCAGTCCTCATCCTCCTCATCTGGGCTTTCCTCCAATTCTTCCACTGGTTCTTGTAGACTGCGGGTCTGCGGCCTATGAGCCGGTGTGGAAACTGGTGGGTCAACTTCAGTCTGAGGAAGAAATCCACAAGGGAGAAGAAGGTCGCGGTGCAGAGTCCGGGTCCCCTCCAGAGGGATCTGTTTCTGGTCTTACAATATACACAGGAAGCTCACCCACACGACCAATCACTACATAGATGTTTGTCTCCCACTTATCCTCCAGCTTATGCTTGCCTCTGAACCTCACATTTCGGACTAATACTCTATCACCTTTTTCAAGACTTGCTGGTTTTACTCTCT
This sequence comes from Poeciliopsis prolifica, assembly GCF_027474105.1. Lineage (NCBI taxonomy): Eukaryota > Metazoa > Chordata > Actinopteri > Cyprinodontiformes > Poeciliidae > Poeciliopsis > Poeciliopsis prolifica. Next base: position 486,017 of record NW_026562430.1, read on the forward strand.
GATCAAAACGAATCTTGTTTCTTCTTGCCATCTTTTCTGCATTTTTAGAAGCTAGCTGAAAACTTTCCTTCAGCCGAGAACGCAGGTTCTGCACATATTGAGAATGTGATTGAGATGATAACTCTTTGACAGGCAAGTTGAAAGCCATGTCAACAGGAAGTCTTGGACAGCGACCAAACATCAACTCATATGGAGTAAAACCTGTAACCTCATTTCGGGTGCAATTATAAGCATGAACAAGTGGCTTGACATACTCTTTCCATCTAGTTTTCTGCTCTGGCTCCAAAGTACCCAGCATACTGAGCAAAGTTCTATTGAACCTTTCAACAGGATTCCCACGGGGATGGTATGGCGTGGTGTGTGACTTTTTAATGCCAGCGATGTTGCAGAGCTCTTTAATGAGGTGAGACTCGAAATCAGGCCCTTGATCCGTGTGCAGGCGTTCAGGAAACCCATAATGCACACAAAATTCTCCCACAGACATTTTGCAACGGTCTTCGCTTTTTGATTGGCTGTTGGAAAAGCCATAGCATACTTAGTAAAATGATCTGTGAGGACAAGAATGTTTTTAGTGTTGCTTTTATCAGGTTCAATTGATAGATAATCCATGCACAGGAGCTCAAGTGGCCGGCTTGTCTGGATATTCACCAATGGTGCAGCTCGTTCTGGCAAAGCTTTCCGACGAATGCAGCGATTGCAAGTTTTAATCTTGTTTTCTACATCTACAGACATGCGTGGCCAGAAAAACCTAGCTCTTACAAGGTCAAGTGTTCTTTCAATCCCCATGTGCCCCATATCATCATGAAGGCTTGAAAGAACAACAGAACGGCATTCCTCTGGCAACACAAGCTGAAATGATAGGACTTCACCATCCTGCCTCCTCCTATATAAAATGTCATCTTTTAGTTCAAGACGTTTCCATTCTCTCATCACCAGAGGAAGGTCAGGAAGCTCAGCCCTGACAGTTGGAGGGATTTTCTCTCCTGTTTCAAGCTGATGAATAACTTCTTTCAAAACAGGATCAGCTCTCTGTTTCTCCCTGATGTCATGAAGGGACAGTGATGGAAGCACTGGCAATCCTTGGGTCTCATCCATGTATAAGTCAGGGAGAACTGTAGGGGTCATACTCACAGTTTCCACTAGAGTAATGTTTCTCTCCAAAGGACCATCCAGACTTTGGCCTCTCAGTAGACAGCTGTGACAAATGGCTCTGATCACATCTGAGGTGAGTTCTGTAGCATCCTCCATTTCATTCATATGGGTTGTGATGAATTGCTGTACCATGGCCCATTCTCTTTGTGGGTCAGGTGTTTGGGGATGTGGTCTCCTGGAGAGGGCATCAGCATCTCTGTTTTGGCTGCCAGCACGGTACTGCAATTTAAAATCATATGTAGACAGTGCAGCAAGCCATCGATGACTAGCAGCATCAAGTTTAGCAGAGGTCAAGACATATGTTAATGGATTGTTATCAGTAACAACAGTGAAACTGGAGCCATAAAGATAATCATGGAATTTTTCAGTTACACTCCATTTTAATGCTAAAAATTCCAATTTATGGGCTGGATATCTAGCTTCACTGGCAGACAACCCTCGGCTAGCATATGCTATAACTCGTAGCTTTCCCTCTTGTTCTTGATAAAGAGCAGCCCCCAACCCAGTGGTGCTGGCGTCTGTATGCAGAATGTAAGGATGGCTTGGGTTAGCAAAACCAAGTACTGGAGCTGTAGTCAGTTTGTCAATCAATGTTTCAAAAGCAGATTGACACTGTGCAGTCCACCTTTCATTAAAAGGTTGTTTTGCATCATGGTTTTTCATTGTGATGGTTGTTTTACTGACACATTTGCGAGCAGGAGAATACCCCCTTGTCAAGTCATTTAGAGGCTTAGCAATAGCAGCGTAGCCATTTATGAACCTGCGGTAATACCCCGCAAATCCGAGAAATGATCGCAGTTCTTTTAAAGTTTGAGGAACTGGCCAGGATTTAAAGCACTTATCTTTTCTGGATCCGTTTCAACCCCATGCTCAGAAACTACATGGCCTAAATAACGCACAGAAGTTTGGAAAAACTTACATTTTTGTGGTGATAATTTAAGGCCATAATCTCTAAGTCGATGCAGCACTCTTATCAACCTACTCTCATGCTCTTCTAGAGTGTCAGAGAATATAATCAAATCATCCAAGAAGACTAAAACTTCTTTTAAATGCAAATCACCCATGCACTTCTCCATAAGACGCTGAAAAGTGCTTGGTGCATTAGTCACACCTTGGGGCATTCTATTAAATTCCCAAAACCCAAGTGGGGTCACAAATGCAGTTTTAGGCTTATCACCTTCCTCCATTTCAATCTGATAATAGCCTGACTTCAGATCAAGAACACTGAACCAGCGTGAACCAGTGAGAGCCGAAAATGACTCTTCCAAATTTGGCAATGCATAGGCATCCTTCACTGTTTGTAGATTCAACTTTCTATAATCTATACAAAGCCGAACATCTCCACTCTTCTTCCGAACGACTACTATCGGTGAAGAGAATGGTGACTCTGATTCTCTTATTACCCCTGTCTCCAAAAGATCTCGCAAATGATTGCGAACAGCTTCAATGTCATTGGATGTATAGGGCGAGCACGATGTTTAAATGGGGTCTCATCATGAAGATGGATGTGTGATGCTTCACCCGATCAGTACATCCAAAGTCAAGGTCATGATGAGAAAACACTTCTGGTATTTCTTTTGAGTTTAGCAATAATGTGATCTTTCCAATCAGGAGACACTGGAGAATTTCCAAATTCAAACTGGAGATCAACTTTGTCAGTGTTCCTGAGCTGCACATTACTACAGGAAACCTCAGAAAGAAGCTGAGGTGACACTGTAATTTCTGCAATAATAGCAGACGGTGACAATGTTATGCTGTTTTGACTCATTTGTGATAACCCACTGGGATCTTATGAGGTGTATGCTTGGGCAATGACACCAGACAACTTTTCACACACAATCCTCCCGGCAAAGGAGTAGATGGCTGCTCAACTAATGCCCAACTGCTAACCGGCAGCAAAGCTGGTATGGGCATTCCCTTCTAGAACTCTGGTATGGCCTGCTGAAATAACTGCAGGCGACTCACTATCTAATGCTACGTCACATACACTGGGTTCTTGGGTCTGCTGATGACGCAACTGAAGCAGCTTGAGAACAGCTTTATAGCAATACTTTGCTGGGCTAAAGCTAACACGTTCATCTTTCAGATGTTTGTCATACAATGAATCAAGAGTGTTCATTCCTATCAGAACATGGGACTGAGTTCCACTTTTAACATCTGGAACCACAAGTGCCAGAGTACAAACATCCAGATCAGTGCCAATAAACTCTTTGGGAAAAATGACCGTCATTTCTATATACCCTAAGTATGGGACAGCTTGGCCTGCAGCTCCCTCTACTTGTAATAGCTCACTTAATGGTTTCACAGGTTGATGAGAAAAATACTGATTGTAAAATGAAACTGGTATTGTAGTAACTTGGGATCCTGTATCTAACAGGCATTGAACTTGCTCCCCAGCTATTATTACTTGACCAGTACATTTTGAGCCAATCAACCCTTGTGGCAATTCTGCAGCCTCAGGAGTTACATGAGACAAATTAGTGCATCTTATAGGTGTCTGCTTGGTGGGACTTTGCTGGTCCTCTGCAGTTCCCGTTCGCCCCTCAACGAGAACCTGATTCAGTTTAACGACAGGGCACTATGCGGGTTCATTTTCTGCCACTTCTTCTGCTTTTCCATTAACTGTTTCTTTTTGGCAGCAACCAGTAAAGGATCAGGAGGGTTGTCACACTTAGGTTTTATATGTCCATCTTCCCCACAGTTGTAGCAGTAACCTGGCTTGGGTGATGAAGATGTTTTTTTGAGAGAGGGTTGAGACACACTTTTACTAGTTTGTGGAGACTGACTGAACTTGGCAACATGCATAGATTTTGGCAAAATGGGCGGGTTCTGACCAGACTGAACACTTGTAAGAGCAGCCAATTGTTTTTGTATATCAGCCAACTGCTTGGCAAGTTGCTTGGTGATAACAGTCAAATTATCATAAGCACTTTGTTCTTCAACTGGTGCACAAGCATGATGTAAATGTACACTAGCCCTGGGTTTACTGGAACCAAGATGCTGTTTCATACGCTGAGCTTTGGCAGCTTCTCTGTCTTCTTCTGTTCTTAGCAACAACAACAATTCTGCAAAAGACGGTGGTTTTGACTTGCGCTGTTTAAGCTGGAGCTCAGAAATTAAGGTGTTATCCCAACATCCACGACAGAATTGATTCAGCAGATGCTTTTCAAAATCAGCAGCCAATACTCCACCCCTCCGTAAGGCATGGTTTAGAGTCACTTGCAAGCGTTGTAAATAAACGGATGGCTTTTCACCTGCGTCTTGAAACTGCTCCATGAATTTTGCATACAGTTCATCGCCATCTTGGACCGTTCCATAGGCAGAATCCAAGATTCTGAGGTAAATTAAAGGAGGAGCATCCGGTTGAAGATGTTTAACCATGTCTGCAGCTGGTGGTAACAAACTGTCAAATATCCTTCTAGAACGCTGTAGTTCTGATACAACAGGGTCTTTTAACAGTAGGTCAACACTGGATCGCCAAGTTTCATAGTCTGTTTCATGTTGTGGTCTTGGAGTTCGACCAGAAATGATCTAAGCTTCAATGAGGACATGTGTATTGCATTGTCATCACTTTTCATGATATGCTCAACCACATACCTCTGGACTCCAGGTGGGTTGATATCTGACAAAGACATGGCTGGCAAAGGTCCAGAAGGACGTGACGTATAATGTGCGGTAGGATCAGGTTGAACATGTGGCGACTCCCCATCCTCTGCAGCGACATCTTCTGGCTTAAGATGAAAACCACCCTTGGTTGCCATCTTTGATGTAAGGGAAGCAGCCATGGCCAAATCCTCTTCTTCTGGGGAAGTCTTCAAAGAAGATGGGACTGGACAAAGTTCAGTGATGGATTGGCCCAGTAGAGACATTACACGCCTGAAGACATCTGTGTAATCCTGACCTGTAAGCTTAGCCACATTTTTCATTTCACTCAGGTATGTTTCAGTATTATTTTAGTTTCTAACTCGGAGCAAACTACTGACAGCTCTTCAATTTCATAAGTAATTTTTTTAGTTTGGCAAACATACGTGTAAGGCAAGATTTTACGCAGCCTCTCCAACGCACTCCCTGATGAAAACTCAAAAATTATGCAGTTATAGAAATCTGAGTCAGAATCAGTTATAAATTCAAACTTTTCCACTGACCCGTATCCAGTCAGAAAATCAGCCACTTCATTATCAGTCTCTGAGTTCGTTGCATGTCTAATCAACACTGCGTTAGGTATTTTAACACCACATTTCACCAAAACATCCATATTAGCAACAACTAGCAACTGCAACACTCCAGCTTCTATACAACTGCTCCTGGCTAGCTCACCACTAATGTATGTAGCATATTTGAAAAGACAATCTAAATTGTTATTCAATATAAATGGCTTTTAACCAAGATAATAGGCCAGTTTCCTTTCAGAAGAATAGGTACGACTCACGAAAGAGCAGTTAGGCTAGAGTTTTGCAGCTGCGAGTGTTTTGTATTTGCAATGTGAATATCATATATACATATTTACAACCACAACATTGGGATATGCAAATGGCCATCAAGGGAAAAAAAACAAAACAATGAAATAAAAAGGAAAACAGAGGAGAAAAGAAGAAACACAACAAAGGGGAAAAAACAAATTAATCAATCGTTCCCAAAGTTCATTTTACAACCCCTTAGTCCATCCACCCCGAATGGGGATTAATCAGGCTTGCAAACAAGGGGAGTATCCAGGGCGTGGTTCACATCCTGGTAATTGAAAGTCCAATCAAAGAAGGAACAGAGTTCTCCGTAGGATTCTCCTACCAGCTGGGGTAGGAGAAGCAAGCAGTCCTCTGTCACCAACAGGTGAAATCTTTCTTTGGCTCTAGGCCTGGTCTCATAGCTCACCATCCACCTGGCCAGTTCCGCAGTTTTGTGTCATACTACCGGATCTTTTTCATCTCACTTTCCGGCTCACAATAATGGGATCCTGCCAGCTCTGCTCCTTCCAACGCGTTCTACCCTTCACGCCCTTTCGCTTGAGCTAATATACCTAGCCGGTAAACTGGAAAGGTACATGTGACCCCAGTACTCAACCGCGATTGGCTAAACGATAATCTCGCGAGAATCAATCATAATACTATTAAAACATCGCGAGATTTGAGGCTAAAAGGCAAAAGAGTAGAAAATCAGAGGAATTGAAGGTTTAAAATTACACTCGGGTTACACTTACATATTTATGCGGTTCCCTCAGATCTGACTGAGTATCATGTGAACAATTCGGCATTGGCGCTTGTGGACGGAGAGCTGTGGCCGCTCAACCGGCCCCTCGCCGACTCCTGCACCCTCACTCTGCTCACGTTCAACGACAGCGACCCGACTCTCCTCAATGAGGTACAGCAAAAACTCAATTTTTCAGGGCTGGAATTTGGTTTGGGAAAGTTATTAATGTCTCTCTGCCTTTCAGGCGTACTGGCGTTCCTGCTCCGCCCTGCTTGGCCAAGTCCTGGAGACGGCGTTTAAGGACGATTACACCGTGGAGCTGCTCAGCACACCGGAGGTCCCAGGTGGAGGAACACCCACAGACAATGAGAAACAAGACCTTTTCGTCTTAATAATGTTTTTCTTATGGGTCAATATTTCTTTAGAACGCAAATGATTCACACTTGGTTCTTTTTTGTAACTTCCTGCAGTGACTTCAGGGGCGTTCTGCTGTGACGTCGTCCTCGACCCTCAGCTGGACTCCTGGACTCCATCGCTGGTAACTGAGATCAAAACGGAACCATTTTGAATCAGAAACAAGTTTCCTTTCTGTGTCTGTGAAACTTGGTACCATTTGAGTTCACGTCGCAGAAAAGCGAGTATTTAGGAGTTTGTGGGACGTGTTTGTGGGTTAATGGGGTCGTGTGCTCACAGGAGTCTCTGCGTTCTCTGACCCGCGGCGCCCAGCAGCTGATCCATCAGAACCTGGCCTGGGAGCCTCTGGAGGTGGTGTCCTCAGTGGCGCTGGAGGTTTTCTCACATAGCAGGTCCAGATTGACTTGGAACACGTCCAACTCACAACAACAACAACAAAAAATGTGTTTCCTCACTTTCTATCTTTCGGTATCTCAGGTGTAAACAGGAGGAAGTAGAACAGAAAGCATCAGACAGTCCTAAAGGCACAGTCATGCTCTACAGGTGATTATTACAACTTTCTTATTTGGTTATTTATTTTTCCTCAACTTGACCATCTGTCTGTATTTTTTTTAGATGTGGTGATCATGTGCTGCTGAGTGGGGGCCCTCTAGTGGCCAGAACAGGCCTGTGCTCCCAGTATGAGGTGACAGCCATGCACAGCTTGGGTCAGGGGCCCTGGGGTCATCACCGCAGAACGCAGGGCCTCTCTCTGCCTCTGCAGCTGCAGGTAGGCTGATCTAAGCCCAGAAAATTTCTGCCCCTTTTAAGCTTTTAATTACATTAACTGCACCTAATTTAGACTGTTTTTCAGTCATCATCATGATAAATATTGGATGTGATTATAAATTATTTACTATTCCACTAATTTGAATGAAAATAATCATGTTAATGGAAGTTTTTTTATTATGTGGAATTTCCACAAAGTACGTTTTTGTTCAGTTTATGGATCTTATTTATTTTTTACTTTTTTAATTTAAAAAAATTGAAGTATTTTTTATAAATTATTTACTGTCCGCTTAATGGAAGTTTTTATTTATTTATCTGGAATAAAGCTACATTTTTGCTGCACTTTATGGATTTTTTTTTACTATTGTTTTTTTTTTTATTATTAATTTTGAAAGAATTTCATTTAATCAATATTGGCCATCAAAAATCAATTATTTTTGGTCCAGTTAACTGATATTTAAAGCCCTGTTCCCTCTTTAACCAGGAGGGGGTGCTGTTTGATTGCTGTATTTAATGTATTAGATTAGAAGGAGCTTTGTGTCCATATTAAATGGATTCATTCAAGATAAGATGAAGGAAAGAGCTCCACACCACTAAACTGGATCAGATCTTCTCTTTTCTATTGGTGTAAATGCAGCTCAGTGTTGTAGAGGATAGAAGCTACAACATGTTTTCCTCTGCACTGCTCTGTTGAACTGAACTGGTTCAGCAGTTTTTTTCCCCCAGTAGCCTGCTCAGCATCTGCAGCATCAGCTGCAGTCACGTTCTTCCTCAACGGTCTTCAGTGTTTTCCTGGTCTGGAGAAGAACGGAGAAGCGGAAAGCAGCAGGGATCTTTGTCCACTTCGATCGAACTTCCCTCTAGGAAACAACCAAAGTTTCCTCTTTTGTGTTCACCTTTTAAAAGGCTTTTCCACCCTATGGAGGATCTTCTCAGAAGAAAACAGGAACTGGGCATCATTCTGATTCTTGAAACCAAAGTTACATTTATTCATTCTTGCAGGAGAAAGCAACGTTAATGCACGCCTTTTGTATTGGCTCTTACTCAAAGTGCTTCTACTTTATTCTGTAAATCTTGCAGACATGAAAATGAGAAGAAGTCTCAATTATTTTTCATAAATCTGTAACTCCCTTAACTCCCTTCCTGTTTTTACAGGAAATCTGTTGTTCTGTCATGGTTCTGCAACACGTTCTCTGCTTAGTTCTGTTTCTTTTTGGTTCGATACAAAAAGTAGTAGAATTAAAGCAAAGCTTGCATGATGTCATTGAAATTAGTTACTTTGTATTATTAACTTTTTAAGTGGATTTCTAGAAGATACCAGCCTTTAACTAGATGACCTACAGAAAGGACAAGGTTTATTTGAACTGCATGTGTTGTTACTGCTAAACGAGAATCATTTTGAGATTAACTGGATGACACTACTTTCTTCCTTCTAGCTGACTTTCTTCCTTTCCTTTGGTTTCTAACTCCTATGTTGTCTCCTTTCTTCCCACCTCTTATCCTACTTCTCTTATGACCTTATGTCCTTCTTTCCACCTTCATTCTATCCTTCCCTCTTTCTTTCCATCTGGTCAGGATCAGTTCATTCTTCCTTCCTCGTCTCTTTAATTTTCCATCCTTTCATACTTGTCATTTCTTTAGTTTTGTATTTGTCTGGAAATGTCAGGGGAGGTTTAAAATGAAATTATTTAAGAATCTTGTAATCATATTTTTTATGTAGATGCAAAATATGTTCTAGTCAAAATTAGAGGTGTCAAAGTTAATAGCTGAAATTCTTTTGAATGTGCGATCAATACTTCCGTACTTTTAGGAACTTTTCATAGCAAAGCATCACTTTACATGCATTTAATCACGACTGAAGCAGCACAAAACCTTGAACAGATGAACATTTTTAGCTTTTAATAAGCTTCTTCTTATGTTTCCTTGTCAGGAGAACAAAACTTGTCATTATTATATGGTTCAGTTTGTAAATTCAAGTGGTTTTTTTTATTGTTTTCAAACGATTAAAGTAAAAACGGTAAAATAAAGTAAAACGAATGAGTCCTAGTTCGGTGTTGCACTACATTTTATACATTTTATTCATTGTACTCTGTATGTTTCCTTGTTTTAATGACTTCAAATCTGTTTTTATCTATTTTCTTAACGGTAAAAGGGACTGTTTTTAGAGAACGTGCTTCCATTTGCAGAGTTTTCTTGATGATGTGTGTCGTGTTTGTTTGCAAATATAAACAAATGTCTGCATAAAGCAAGTATACAAAGAAACATCAAGAACATTTCGAGAAAAAATAAACCCCTGTGGTTCATTTGCAATTGATAGCAAGTTAACAACAGACAGAAAGCAGTCGGCCGTTTCCACAGTGATGCGACTCGGCTGCAGACGCAGGAATATGCGCTCTGTTTGTGCACATGTGCCTGCATCATGTCACGTTTCCTCTTCCTTTCTGCAGGCTCATCACACGGTCTGGAGGAGACTGAGGCAGCGGGCAGAGAAGCTGGTAAGGACAGTAAACATTTGGGTTCTCTACCTCACGCAGCCAGCTGACAGGAGCCTCTCAGCGTTTCAGGGCTTATTGGACGGGTGTCCAAACAACTGCCTGCTGCAGGTTTCGCCAGCTCCCTAGCTGCAGCCAGAGGTTAGGATTTACCACTGCTATTTTTATTGCCTTCATTCTAATGCTGGCAACAACACACACACAAAAAAAAAGGCAGAGGAGATGCATGGTGGGCTGTAATCTTTCAGAAACAGCAGGTCCCATCCTGCTGGTGTGAGCGCAGCATCAAAAACACAGGCGCTAACTGGAGATCCAAGGGAAGAAGTATTTTTAAACCGCTCCAAGTTCAGAGCTGCAAATGGGCGGAGATTTGGAGCGACGCAGAGGACAATCTGCTCTGTTTCCTACACAGCCGGGAAAAGGATCAAACATTATGTCATTTGATTTCATCGTTTTCCAGGTCTGGATAAAAATGAACAAAGATAAGAGCATAGAAAAACATTTATTTCCTGCTGCACTGTCTAAATTCCCATCTTGTACCCTAACATCCTCAGGTCAATTCCTTCCTCACTTCTAGACTTGTCTCCTTCTTTGATTACACTTCCTTTCTTCCTTTAGATCTTTCCTTCCTTCATTTCTTCAAACTCTTCCTTTTGTCTTCCTTGAATTCTAAGTTTCTTCCTTGTGTCCTTCCTTCTTTCCTCACACTTTGTTTCTTTCAGGTTTTGTATTTAAAGCTTTCTCACTGCAGGAGTTTCCATCCTAAACCTCTGGCCCGGCTCAGTATTCTATATTTTAAAATTGCGTGTGGATCATTAATTCGGGTCTGGAAAAGTCTCATTTCTCCATGATGAACGCCTCGGCCGCCCTGCAGCAGAAGATTCTGCAAATGTAAAGTAGGCTAAGAGTTAATTTAGGATCCATGTTGGCGAAACACATTTTTTGCTGCAGCCTTTCTGGCACCAGCGATTGCGTAACTTAGAGGGGTAAAAAAAAACGAAAAAAGGTGTTTGTTTATAGAAACTCTTAACTTGGCAGCTGATGACATTGTGTGCTGCCTGGCCTACATTTCCTGAAATAAGACTTCTATCATCGCAGCCTGAGCGATGCAAGAGCTTTTGCTCTTCCTTTTTGTCGTCTGCTGTTTTTTTAACACCTGAGTCTAATAGATGCAGCTCTCAGTGTGTGTGTGTGTGGGTGGGTGTGTGTGTGTGCATGCAGAGGGCAGCGTCCTGATTGTCCTCTGGCTGCCATATGGTGGCAAAGCCGATACGCCACCAGTTAGTTAGAAACTTCTGACAAGGACATTTATTCCAGCATATCAGGAAACAAATGATGTGAATTATAGTTTATTTGAAAATAATCCTTCAGTTTTCAACTTTTTAATACCAAAGACATAGTGATGTCATTTAAAGATTGGTAAAAAAAAAAAATGCTTTGATTGCTGTAATAATAAAGAAATAACAAGTGCAACATTGATTGTTAAATCATTTCTAAAGCAGAAACAAATATTTAGAGATATTCAATCAATACTTTTTTTTCACATCAGATCGGTGCATCTCTACCTGCTCTGGTTAATATGCACGTTCTCTTGTCTTTCCCAGATTTTATTTATTTATTTTTAAAGAAACAGACACACTCCAATGAATCAGGAAGACAAATCTTCTGTTCTGCCACACACAACACCGTCTTGTGTTTATCTCAGGGCAGTGCGGTTTTGCTGTTGTTTTGTGGAGGCCTGAATCCTGGACGTGTCGCCCGCCGGTGCGCAGGACAAGGCCGGGGCGGCTGGAGAGCAGCAGAAGGCGTGGGCGGATGCGCTGCGTCAGCCGTCTGCAGGCAGCAGGGAGCCGCGTCCCCCGTCTGCCTCCAGCTGGCGCTCCAGACGCCGCCGCCCACGCCCCAAACCTGCATCACGACCCCGCGCCTGGACGCTTTGTCATTGGTACACCTTCGTGAATAAATGACCACCCTTTTCTGTTTTTCCTTCTTCTTGTTCCACTTCTGCAGGTAGAAGCAGGAGAGAAACCAGAATCGACTCCACCCCCCTCTGCTGACTCGGCTCGGCCTCCAGCAAGCCAGTGATGGCCTTCCACCCCATGCAGACCCTCAACCATGTATCGTTTGTTCAATAAATGCTCAACATGAGCCACAAATCGGCTTCATTTTTGTGATCCTTGCAGCTGTAAACAAATGAGCCAAAATAAATAAAGTGACATGTGTCTGCTCTTTGCAACAAAGGCCCTGTGTGTGTGCATGTGTGTGTGCATGTGTGTGTGTGTAGCCGCAGCTGTTGTGTGTGTCAGTGTTCAGACAGGTGGCTCCTGACCCTCCGAGTTTCACAGAAGCGGCTGAGCTGGAGTCTTTTGACTTGTTTTCGCCAGAAGTGCAGTGATGAACTTGACCCAAGAGGTGCGTCATCTTTGTTGGGGAAATTCCACTTCTGATAAATCGGCGCAGAAAGTAATCATCTGTCTCTTATCCCACAGAAGTCCCATCAGAAATGCTCGCCGCAGCTGTTGGCGCCGATCAGGCATCCCGCTCCAAGAGACACACCCCGGGCCATGTGCTGCACACTTAGGGTCCAGCGCCTGCACCAGCTGAGGAGCTTGAATGTGTGCCCTGAATGCCTCTGCAATCCAGATATTAAATCATAAAGTCCTTTTGTAATGTCAGACAGCGAGTTTAGCAGCATCAGGATCGAGTTTAGCTTCATATTCTGTTTCCTTCTAGTTACAGAGTGTGTGTTTAGGAGGTTTTGCTGGTTTGGATGGTGACTGACATCACGCCATCACAAAGTAGTCTGTGTGAGTGAACAGGAGAAACATTTAGCAGATGATACAAAGTAAGCTGAAGTTTTTGTTGCAGCAGAGAGGAGACACATTCTCTAACTGGCCTTGATTGTTTACTCTGTTCATATTCGGTTTATTAATGGTTTTAAGTTTCTCTGTCTTAATGCATCATAAAAAGGGGAAACGATTTAATTTAACAGTATTAAGACGTAACTTTTATGCCAAATTTAAAGTGACAAACATTCCTGAAATTGAATTGTATTCCAAAAAGTAATTAAATGTTGAAGTAACTTGTGTTAAAGTATCTTCTAAGAATCTTTGTGGCTCGTTACGCTGCCAGTAGAAAGAATCTCCTGTAGCAGTCAGTATTGTGACAAATCTGATTGTACCTCTGATTAAAGACTCGGCTTCCTGCCAACAACATTCCACAACAGCTTGTCCTGGATGACACAAGTATTAGCATTTTTACTCCCCATTAGTGCTAATCCACCTCGTTTGCTTTTGCCTCTTTAAATCCTTGCCCGTCTTGAGATATTTTGAATTGACATTAAGGCCGACGTGTCCATGGATCTTAACATCTGTTATCTCTCTATCTGTGTATTTCATCGTGCAAGTGGCAACGCAAAGTGATGAGGAAGAAAAAGCAAGATTTCAATAAATGTTACTTGAAAACTGCTTCTCTCTGCTCACAGTGGCTGCAGGTATTTTGGGTTTGGACTGGTTGCAGAGTTAGACATTTCCCCACCACTATGTACCGCTGTTAGGATTTGTTTGGCTGGTATTTATTTTCTACTGTGTAAAATTGCAATCAATAATGAAGGTTTATGGCTGTAAAGTGGTGAAAAACGAAAAGGGATGTTTTTTTTTTTTTTGTTCTTTTGTATTTTCTGGATTCCTTTTGTGGGTTTTTTGTACTGATCAGAAATATGACAGTTGTGCAAATTAGAATTGAATGATGAGATTATTTTTGTCCAACATTTACCCACATCGAGTTCATGCGTGAGGATGGAGCCGGTGCAGTGCGCGTCTCTGGACGCGGCGCTGCGCTCTAAGCGCTCCGCCTCCCCTTCTCTCTCTCTCTCTCTCCATCTCTCTCTCTCTTTCTCTCTCTCCCCTCTATCTCAATCAGCGCTGAAACAGCTCGGCACGAGAAAGAAAGAAGAGGAGAACCGGAACATTGATTCGCGTCCGAGACAGTGACCGATGCTCGCCATTCCCTGCCCGACGTCTCCGCCGCCGCCGCGCTGCGTCCCGCTCTTCCCGCTGTGACAGCAGCCCCCCTCCGGGGCAGTCCGGTTCCTTCCCCTCCGTCCCTCCGCCCGCCCGCCCCGGTCTGGACGGCGGTTTGTTCCCCGGATCCTGGATGAACGATCGGAGAGTTGTGAACAAGTGTGAGAAGACCGCCGAGGCTCCGCGATCCGCGTCCCCCCGCGCCGTCCACGGAAGACGAGATTCAGCCAGAGTTGTGGACGACAATGGAGGGGACGTCCCTGTGTCTTCCTATTGTTATTTTACTCATGCAATGTAAGTGGGAACCAGAAGTACTCATGCAAAGGGAGCGCTGGCTCTCTGCAGCTGAACCGATCCTGTTATTTCTGATGGTTTCATTGGCTGGATTAAGATAAACACTCAGCCAATTAGTTTAACGCTTTGGGGTTAGGATCCTATTTTTAAAGCGACCAGCCAGACTTGTTTTCTGAGGAATCAGTCAAAGTCAATTTAGACACAGTTTGTCTCCTTCCTAACATGTCACGGTCAGATTTTTTATTGTTATTATTATTTGTTCTGCTGCAAATGTATTGAAAATACTTTAACTTTTAAATAAGCTTTCGGGTGGATGTGCATCTAGTGACGTCACAGAAGGCGGTCAGACTTCTTTTCAGTGTGTTTACTTGTTTGTTTGTTTTTAATTTGTCAGAAATGTCCCTAAAAGGCGTTTGAGTGTATTGTGTACAGTTTGCACATTTACAGCTGTAACAATAATGAGCAGATTGAACCAGTTCGCTGCTGCGTTCATTCACTCAGGCGCACAGTGAGACTTTAGAGTCACGCATTTCCTGGCTGGAGATGGACAACATCTCAATCTTAACTCTGGTGCTGTATTTACTGTAAAGTCGCCTCTTTAACTCAACTAACTGCAGCTGATTGGCTCGATTCTTGTCCCTCGTGTGATGTCATCAGCCCTGTTGAATTAGCAGTTTGTTCTTTAACAAACTGAAGTAAACATCTATGTCTTATTGCCTGACTGTGTTTTTATCGTCAGTGTGCTTCAGGTGGTGCAACTCTATTGTGTGTTTGAAATCTAGGCGGATATTTTGGTGGTGATTGAAACGTTTGTTGCAGGATGACAGAGTGTGTTGTTGTATCAGAGTTGGGCTCCCAGAGGTTTGGCCCTGAACTTGTTCTGGCATCCAAAGAAGGAGCAGATGTTTGCATGAGGTCAGTGAAAAGCTACCGGCTTCCTGGAGACAGGAAGGTTTGCAGCGAGGCAGGCGGAGATAAACATTCAAACACAGGATAATCAGAATCGCTCCTGATTATCCTGCTGCGGAAACCGGGGTGACGTCCAGTGGAGGAGGAAATGCTGCCACTGATGCGAGGAGACAAGCGCGAGTGAGTGATGCACACTTTACTCCGTGTCGGTGACATTTCGCCACCTGTCAGGCCACAGAGTTCAGAGCTGCAGGTTTTCGGCCTCGTCTTCTGGCGCACGGCCGAAACCCAGACTGGACCGGACCGGACCGGACCGGGCGCGTCCCTGCAGAGCCACCATCCCAAATCTCAGTCTCTGCTCCCACACATGGTGCGCTGCCTCAGACAGCTGTTGCTCCCTGCGTTGGGCTCACACAGTCGGGCTTTGTTCAGGAGCGCACACACACACCCCACACACACACACACATGCGCGAATGCGTAGAGTTCACGTCCTGTTTTTGTCTGCAGCCCTAAAACGCGTGGCATCCACTTTATCTCCATCGTGCAGCCAGACAGGCTTCTTCCTTTGGGTCTGTCTCCCTCCCTCTCTCATCTGTTCCCTGTTCATTTGAATAAGTGCCTTAATTATTATCGCGCCACGCTTCTGACCCTCTGGCTCCGGCCTGGCAGCGCGCAGCCAGCGCGCAGCCTGCTCTCAGTGACAGTCTGTACGGGTCTCTCCTAACGAGCAGCCCGCAGTGCGCCGCGCCGTCCTTCTATTTTCTGCTCGGCCAAGACGCGCCGGTCCCTCTGAGCTCATAAGCCGTCGCCGTGTTTGGTTCACGTTAATGCCGCGCGCTCACAGTGCAGGAGCATTTTTAATTACCACAGAGGCCTGCTTGATGCTATATTGGTAAACCACCAGGGACCTCCCGCTGCGAAGCACATGCATAACTTATCAAGATCCGCAGAAGCAACTTTCTGACTCTTTCTCGTTGGAAGAATCTGTTTGATCCAAGGTGACTGAAGACTCTGGGCTTTCTGTCTCTTTTCCTGTTTTCTGAACTCACCTCAGTTTTCCATGAGTCGTTTAGGATGCAAACAGTGGCCCCACCCTGACAGGATGCTGCCGGTTGGATCTGATTCTCTAATAATATTTATAAAGGTCAAATATAGATTACAGGACATTAGCTTGATGTCAAGTTCACTGACCAAGACCAAATAACGGACAGATTCCTCTGCAGGCAAGGGAAGCAGTCTGTCTACACCTTTATGGTTAAATCGAGGTTGTAAAGGTCGTCGGCATTCAAAGCAGGGTCTCTTTTCTCCTCGTTCTCCAACTGTGTCTGTGCAGGCTTTTTGTCATCCCTGCTATGTTTCTGTTTTTCCACACATTCCTCAAAGGTGGCACCAGGTCTGCTCTCACATTCTACAACAAGACTTTCTCTCCTTCCTCCTGTCAGAGACAATTTCTTTCCCCTTCAGTCCCACTCGCTCTTTTATTCATGCTCCTGCAGGTCTTAAGTCCCCTGTCCCCCCCCTCTGCCTCCCTTCCGTCCTCCACTCAGTGCAACTCGCTCTCCTTCACTCCATTTGTATTCTATTCTTAGGGACGCTCGTCTCTCCTTGATTGTTCATTCTTGTCCCCTTTTAATCTGATTGCATCTTTCCTCCTCGTCTCGCTCCTCCTTTGGAGAGATCGCACTTCCCCGAGGGTGTCGAGGTACGCGGGCCAAAGTTACAATAATCCCGTTAAGCCGCCTCAAGTTAAAGCATGTCGGACCGAGGGGGAGAGAGACCATCTAGAGGGAACGATGCACAAAATTAGGAGTCAGGCCGATGAGTTGCTCTACATTTATGAAAGGCTTTCACAGGCTTTAAGGTTTTTGACTGTGTCCACTAGGAACGGCAACTGTTATCTGCTGTTTTATTACACTCTTCCTACCTTTTGGCTCAACTTTCCCTGCTTTCTTCAGCATCGCCTCTCTGTATACAAACAGCCTATTGTTCCCCAGAACAGAAAGAAAGAGACTGGGATCTCGTAGGTTCAAGTCCTGGGAGCAGGAAGTTCTGCTGACAACTTTATTGATATGAAGCAACAAGATTATTCAATGTTTAAGCTTCCCTTTAGTTTTCTGATAGTCTTCAAAGACAAAGTAGACAGCTTTCAGTTTGGTTGGCCCACACAATAAAGTGCTGTGGGTTCAAATCCCAGTTGGGGAAATCTTCAACTTCAGTCTGTGTAAAAATGTACTACAGCAAGGAGTAGACTTATTGCCAGAGGAGCGATAGATTAATTCAACCTCTTATCTCGATCTACCCCTTTACTTTCCAGGATTTGAACCCTTGTCCTTGAAGTCGAATTCTTTCACCTGTACACCACACAATCTTGCACAATTTTAGAAACGTATGTTGAAGTGTTTTGATCTCCATGTAACGAGTGACAGGTGACTGACCACAGCATCTACTACACTGCAGACATTTCTTGTAGCACATTTATCTTTTCTGCTGGCAATGGTGACTTTGAAAAAAGGCAGATAAAATAGACATTTTGTCCTGGATTTCAACTGTTTTCAACCATAAAATATGAAACATTGAGCAACTTATTTGATGTGATTGAAACTTGCTGTATTTGTACAAGTCTGAGCGTGAAGGTTGGCAGGTGCTCAGTTAGCACACTGGATGGAGACCGGGCTTTGGTCCCATCAATTCTTTGTTCAAGACCTGCTTAAGGCATTGTTTTAAAATTAAAAATGTGATTTTTGTAGATGTTCGAGCATCAAGGTTGCCAGGTGCTTGGTTGGCACACTGCATAGAGACTGTGCTTTGGTCCTCATGGTGCTTATATTCTCCAGAATGTAAGTGCAAAGCTGGATCCCATGGAGAAAAGACATCCTGGATGTATAAGGCATGCAGCAGGAGTGGCTAAGATTATTGAAAACAACACATTGTGAGGTTTCATCCACTGCAGGTAATGACATCACACAGTGTAGTGGCATATGTGAACTCACATTTCTTTCAGTCTTTTTTTATTTTTCTTCACTAAAGTCTTTATATTTTTCAGGAACAGTTTATGGAGACGAAGCAACAACTATAATAAAGAAAGAACATTATTGTTTAACATGTAATTTTGTGACTGTATATGTATAATTTTTCTATTCTTGTTCTCTCCACAACATTGTTATGTTTTGATGTTGTTACTGTCCTGGGATGTTTTACTTTATGTCATTTGTTGTGTAAGGTTGAATTTATTTTCTTACTGCTTTTTAGGTGACATGGACACTTTTATGTTTTTCATGATTTTGTGATGATGTTCTGTGATGTATTTCTTCTTCTTTTGATTGAACTGAGGTTGGGAAGGCCTGTTCTTTTTAGTTGGTGTTTAGCGGGTGGCTGGTTGTTTTTTCTCTGCAGTATTTTCTGTTGTGTTGTATTCTTTTTACTGCTGTTCTTTTGTGGTGCTTTGGAAGGTGGAGTGGTGGAGCTGATTGTTAATGTTTGATGACTTATGGTTGATTTTTCTCATACTTGCTTATGTGTTTCCTCCCAGGTGAGTATTGGCCCATTTGGTGGGTGATCTCTGGGTTAGAGATCAAAAGGAGGAATGTTGAGAATATAAGTCTGGTTAGCATAACTTTAAAAGATAGTCAACATTTATGCTTATAAAATATTAGGAGTAGCGTGAACATTTAAGGTACACTTTATGTGAGGCAAACTTAGATAAGGATCCAAGCTGTGGCAGCTGCTGACTCTCTGAATGCAGGAATGCAGTTCTGTTTCAGAAAACAGGGGGAGAGAGGAAGGTTCTCCAGAATGTAAGTGCAAAGCTGGATCCCATGGAGAAAAGACATCCTGGATGTATAAGGCAAGCAGCAGGAGTGGGTAAGATTATTGAAAACAACAAAAAAACAGCCACATTGTGACGGTTCATCCACTGCAGGTAATGACATCACACAGTGTAGTTGCATATGTGAACTCACAACATTTCACAGTGACAACCCTGAGAGAACAGAGATTGAGGAAGATCTTGGAATCTCCTAATATCACTTTTCTACATGATGGAGTGAACATGGCTGAAAGGATGTTGGCAGAGCTGGATATTTACCGTCTTTGTTGATGGTAAGTATTGATATTGAACAGGTGGAACAGAACCATCTTGATAAAATCATGCAAAATCAACAGAGGTTTCTTCAGAAGAACTATCTATCTGGAAAGCAAGAGGAGCCATTTGTCAGGATGGCTGGAAGCATGACCACCTAAAAAGGAGGACAGTAAAAACTGTCATCAAGGGCTTGATTACTCATTATATTCCAGTCATGGCTTCCTGGAACTAATCAGGTAGGTTGATGCTACACATTTCAGGAATCAGGAGCCCCGGAAAGTGGAACAAATGCTGTGATGAACATGTTCTTTGGTACAGTATGTCATCCACAATCACCAGGTAAAGTTCAGAGTTTGAATCAATACAATCAAGAAAATAGGCTATAATCTGTGCACAGACCAAATTTAATGGGGTAATTGCATTGCCTGTTATATTGCCTGTTGTTTTGATGTCTGTTAGGATGTCCGTTAATAAATTTACAGGGTTCTCTCCGTACGAGCGTCAGACTGGAAGGAGGTTTCCAGGACCAGACGCCAGAACTCTTGAATGGACAGGTGAGCCTTTACATTTATCTCATAAAGATGTTTTAATGAGTTTCAGATATTAGCGGCGGAGTTTACAGAGTACCAGGGGTCGCAGGAGAGGTCGGACTCGAAATCTACACCAGGGATCAACTGGGTTAGGCTGAGGGTCATCGACGGAGCGACTCCTCGGGCCAAAATGAAGTGGCAGCGTTCCCGGCGGTTCCAGGCCTCCAGGGAGAGGGCGGAGCTGACGGAGGAGAAGAACCGCATGACAGAGGAGGATCTTCAGTTTACACCAGGGGTGGAGGAGCATTCTCATCCCCAGTCTGACCCGGAGGAGGAGCCACAGTCTAGGCCAGGAGTGTAGCAGGTTCATTCTTGCTATAGGTTCTGGTTCCTGGAGTTTGAGGTTTTAAGGCCCGAAAAGGCATAATAATCCTTTTCGGGGTTTTTTCCAATTGACACTCATTGTTATATTGGCATAATAATCCAATATTCAGTGAGCATCGCATATTCAAGTGGAGGCTATGAGGATGGAAGCCCAATAAACTATCGGGTTCACGAATGGAGGAGTTGCGAACTCTTGCGAACTGTTGCGAACATTTTTTTTTCTCAAGTCTTTTTTTCATTTTTCTTCACTAAAGACTTTATATTTTTCAGGAACAGTTTTACGGAGATGAAGCAACAACTATAATAAAGAAAGAACATTATTGTTTAACATGTAATTTTGTGACTGTATCTGTATAATTTTTCTGTTCTTGTTCTCTCCACAACATTGTTATGTTTTGATGTTGTTACTGTCCTAGGATGTTTTATTTTATGTCATTTGTTGTGTAAGGTTGAATTTATTTTCTTACTGCTTTTTAGGTGACATGGACACTTTTATGTTTTTCATGATTTAGTGATGATGTTCTGTGATGTATTTCTTCTTCTTTTGATTGAACTGAGGTTGGGAAGGCCTGTTCTTTTTAGTTGGTGTTTAGCGGGTGGCTGGTTGTTTTTCCTCTGCAGTATTTTCTGTTGTGTTGTATTCTTTTTACTGCTGTTCTTTTGTGGTGCTTTGGAAGGTGGAGTGGTGGAGCTGATTGTTAATGTTTGATGACTTATGGTTGATTTTTCTCATACTTGCTTATGTGTTTCCTCCCAGGTGAGTATTGGCCCATTTGGTGGGTGATCTCTGGGTTAGAGATCAAAAGGAGGAATGTTGAGAATATCAGTCTGGTTAGCATAACTTTAAAAGATAGTCAACATTTATGCTTATGAAATATTAGAAGTAGCGTGAACATTTAAGGTACACTTTATGTGAGGCAAACTTAGATAAGGATCCAAGCTGTGGCAGCTGATGACTCTCTGAACTCACATAAATTACTAAGGAGGCCCTTCAGACGGGAGTTTCCAGCCACAGAAACGTCTTTCTTATCAAAATCAGTAAAATCTTTAGTGTTGGTTTAAGAGTTCAGTAAACACTAAAACTTGTAAGAAAAGTCTTTTCTGGATAATCAAATGTATTAAGATGGTCCCCTTAAGCATAAACAGCACGTTCTAAATAAGTAGTCTTTAACCATACTATTGGCATGCACTTTATTTTGCTGTGATATAATAGGATTAGGAAACTACTTTACTTTTAAAATATTTTAGGTATTCTAAAACAACTTTTCTAGAATAGACAACAACTGCAGTTTTAGATCCAAACTTATAGTTTTTATTTGGCATTAGATTTTGTGCGAGTTTGTTTAAAATACAAATCAGTTTCTTGTTGAATAACTAAGACAGAGGGCCATCAGGTCTAGCTGCAGGTCATAAATTTTGGTTTGGAATGTAAAAAGTCTTGATGGTTCTCAGTTCAAGGCCCGATTAAGGCATGGTTGTAAAAGTTCAGATGGAAAACTGACTTTGGGGTATTTGAAGAAGTTTTGGCATGTGCTTGAGTGGCTCATGTGCTTGAGTGGCTCACTGCATATAGACTGGGTTTCGGTCCCATTGGTTCTTAGTTCAAGACCTGCTTAAGGTGTGGTTTTAAAACTTCACATGGAAGACTGATTTAAACAAGTCTTAAACTTTTAAATACCAAACTAATCATGAATATCCACTTAATTTAACCAAGATCTTTTGTATCTTTCTGAGGTCCTATGCCTTAACCTGTGGACACAACGACCTTTGAAGTTTCTCATGTTTACACAATGGTAACTTTGAAAGAGGCTGACAAAATAGATATTCTTTCTAGGATTTGAACCCTTTTGAAAGATGATATATGAAACATTGACCAACTTATTTGACGTGCTAAGATGGTTTCTGTGATGTCATTCAACAAAATGTAATGTCACTAATGGTTTTATCAATTGTTTACTGGGTGATGTTTTAATGTGTGTAGTTTTGTGTCTTTATGATGTAAAGCACTATTTGTAGGAGTTCGAACTTCAAGTTTTGCATGTGCTTGTTTGGCACAGTGGATAGAGACTGGGTTTCGGTCCCAGTGGTTCTTAGTTCAATTCCTGCTTAGGACATGCTTTTAAAGTTTAACATGGAAGACTGACTTTGTGGTATGTGTAGGAGTTCGAACAGCAAGATCGGCAGGTGCTTGGTTGGCGCACTGCGTAAGAACTTGGGTTTCGGTGCCAATGGGTCTAAGTTCAAGACCCGCTTGTGGAATGGTCCGAAGCACAGTCTGCATCCAGAGTGACAGCTGGAGTTTTAAAGTTTAACATGGAAAACTGACTGTGTTACTTGTAGAAGTTCGAACGGAAAGATCAGCAAGTGCTTGGTTGGTGCACTGCGTAAGAACTTGGGTTTCAGTTCCGATGGGTCTAAGTTCAAGACCCGCTTGTGGAATGGTCCGTAGCACAGTCTGCATCCAGAGTGACAGCTGGAGTTTTAAAGTTTAACATGGAAAACTGACTGTGGTACTTGTAGAAGTTCGAACGGAAAGATCAGCAAGTGCTTGGTTGGTGCACTGCGTAAGAACTTGGGTTTCGGTTCCAATGGGTCTAAGTTCAAGACCCGCTTGTGGAATGGTCCGTAGCACAGTCTGCATCCAGAGTGACAGCTGGAGTTTTAAAGTTTAACATGGAAAACTGACTGTGGTACTTGTAGAAGTTCGAATGGAAAGATCAGCAAGTGCTTGGTTGGTGCACTGCATAAGAACTTGGGTTTCGGTTCCAATGGGTCTAAGTTCAAGACCCGCTTGTGGAATGGTCCGTAGCACAGTCTGCATCCAGAGTGACAGCTGGAGTTTTAAAGTTTAACATGGAAAACTGACTGTGGTACTAGTAGAAGTTCGAGCGGCTAGATCGGCAAGTGCTTGGTTGGTGCACTGCGTAAGAACTTGTGTTTCGGTTCCAATGGGTCTAAGTTCAAGACCCGCTTGTGGAATGGTCCGAAGCACAGTCTGCATCCAGAGTGACAGCTGGAGTTTTAAAGTTTAACATGGAAAACTGACTGTGGTACTTGTAGAAGTTCGAGCGGCTAGATCGGCAAGTGCTTGGTTGGTGCACTGCGTAAGAACTTGTGTTTCGGTTCCAATGGGTCTAAGTTCAAGACCCGCTTGTGGAATGGTCCGAAGCACAGTCTGCATCCAGAGTGACAGCTGGAGTTTTAAAGTTTAACATGGAAAACTGACTGTGGTACTTGTAGAAGTTCGAACGGAAAGATCAGCAAGTGCCTGGTTGGTGCACTGCGTAAGAACTTGTGTTTCGGTTCAAATGGGTCTAAGTTCAAGACCCGGTTGTGGAATGGGCCGAAGCACAAGTGGGGGGGCAGGGCCGGAGTAGTGGGGGGAGAGCAGGAGGGAGGATAGGAAGGAGGGAGGGAGAGAAGGAGGGAGGATAGGAAGGAGGGAGGGAGAGCAGGAGGGAGGATAGGAAGGAGGGAGGGAGGATAGGAAGTAGGAAGGAAGGAGGGAGGGAGGATAGGAAGGAGGAAGGATAGGAAGGAGGGAGGGAGAGCAGGAGGGAGGATAGGAAGGAAGGAAGGAGGGAGGGAGAGCAGGAGGGATAGGAAGGAAGGAGGGAGGGAGAGCAGGAGGGAGGATAGGAAGGAAGGAAGGAGGGAGGGAGAGCAGGAGGGAGGAGAGGAGGAGGAGTAGAGGAGGCAGGGGAGGAGGCAGGGGAGGAGAGGCAGGGGAGGAGAGGAGGCAGGGCAGGAGAGGAGGCAGGGCAGGAGAGGAGGCAGGAGAGTAGAGGAGGCAGGGAGTAGAGGAGGCAGGGGAGTAGAGGAGGCAGGGGAGTAGAGGAGGCAGGAGAGTAGAGGAGGCAGGGCAGGAGAGTAGGGGAGGAGAGTAGGCAGGAGAGTAGAGGAGGCAGGGCAGGAGAGTAGGGAGGAGAGGAGGCAGGAGAGTAGAGGAGGCAGGAGAGTAGGAGAGGAGGCAGGAGAGTAGGAGAGGAGGCAGGAGAGTAGGAGAGGAGGCAGGAGAGCAGGAGAGGAGGCAGGAGAGTAGAGGAGGTAGGGGAGGAGGCAGGAGGGAGGAGAGTCAGGGAGGAGGAGAGTCAGGGGAGGAGGAGTCAGGGGAGCAGGAGAGGAGAGGAGGCAGGAGAGGGGAGGAGGCAGGAGAGGAGAGGAGGCAGGAGAGGGAGGAGGCAGGAGAGGAGGAGAGGCAGGAGAGGAGAGGCAGGAGAGGAGGCAGGAGAGGAGGAGAGGCAGAGAGGAGAGGCAGGAGGAGGCAGGAGAGGAGGAGAGGGAGGAGAGGAAGGAGAGGAGGAGAGGGAGGGGAGGAGAGGAGGAGAGGGAGGAGAGGAGGAGAGGAAGGAGAGGAGGAGAGGGAGGAGAGGAGGAGAGGAAGGAGAGGAGGAGAGGAAGGAGAGGAGGAGAGGGAGGAGAGGAGGAGAGGCAGGAGAGGAGGAGAGGCAGGAGAGGAGGAGAAGCAGGAGAGGAGGAGAGGCAGGGAGGAGGCAGAGGAGGCAGGGGAGGAGAGTCAGGGGAGGAGGCAGGAGAGGAGGTAGGGGAGGCAGGGGAGGAGGCAGGAGAGTAGGGGAGGAGAGTATGGGAGGTTTGTTGGGGGTAGGAGAAAAATTTTTAGTGGTTAGAAAAATTAAAAAAAATTTATAGTCATTAAACATGCTATAAAATTTTTTTCCTCCTACCCTAAACAAACCTCCCCTACTCTCCTCCTGCCTCCTCTCCTGCCTCCTCTCCACCTGCCTCCTTCTCTCCTGCCTCCTCCCTCCTCCTGTCCTGCCTCCTACTGTCCTGCCTCCTCCCTCCTACTGTCCTCCCTCCTACTGTCCTCCCTCCTACTGTCCTGCCTCCTCCCTCCTACTGTCCTGCCTCCTCCCTCCTACTGTCCTGCCTCCTCCCTCCTACTGTCCTGCCTCCTACTGTCCTGCCTCCTACTGTCCTGCCTCCCCTGCTCTCCTCCCTCCCCTGCTCCTGCTCTCCTCCCTGCTCTGCTCCTGCCCTCCCTCCTCTCCCTCCCTCCTTCCTATCCTCCCTCCTCCTCTCCCTCCCTCCTTCCTATCCTTCCTCCTGCTCTCCCTCCCTCCTTCCTATCCTCCCTCCTGCTCTCCCTCCCTCCTTCCTATCCTCCCTCCTGCTCTCCCTCCCTCCTTCCTATCCTCCCTCCTGCTCTCCCTCCCTCCTTCCTATCCTCCCTCCTGCTCTCCCTCCCTCCTTCCTATCCTCCCTCCTTCCTATCCTCCCTCCCTCCTTCCTATCCTCCCTCCTGCTCTCCCTCCCTCCTTCCTTCCTCCTCCTATCCTCCCTCCCTCCTTCCTTCCTATCCTCCCTCCCTCCTTCCTCCCTCCCTCCTCCTCCTATCCCTCCCTCCCTCCTTCCTTCCTATCCTCCCTCCTGCTCTCCCTCCCTCCTTCCTATCCTCCCTCCTCCTCCTTCCTTCCTCCTCTCCCTTCCCTATCCTCCCTCCTGCTCTCCCCCCCTCTCTCCCTCCTGCCCTCCTCGCTCCCTCCTACCTCCTCCTGCTCCCCACTCTCCTCTCTCCCCCACTGGCCCCCCCGCTACTCTGCGGCTACTCTGGCCCACTTGTGCTTCGGCCCATTCCACAAGCGGTCTTGAACTTAGACCCATTTGAACCGAAACACAAGTTCTTACGCAGTGCGCCAACCAAGCACTTGCTGATCTTTCCGTTCGAACTTCTACAAGTACCACAGTCAGTTTTCCATGTTAAACTTTAAAACTCCAGCTGTCACTCTGGATGCAGACTGTGCTTCGGACCATTCCACAAGCGGGTCTTGAACTTAGACCCATTGGCACCGAAACCCAAGTTCTTACGCAGTGCACCAACCAAGCACTTGCCGATCTAGCCGCTCGAACTTCTACTAGTACCACAGTCAGTTTTTCCATGTTAAACTTTAAAACTCCAGCTGTCACTCTGGATGCAGACTGTGCTACGGACCATTCCACAAGCGGGTCTTGAACTTACCCATTGGAACCGAAACCCAAGTTCTTACGCAGTGCACCAACCAAGCACTTGCTGATCTTTCCGTTCGAACTTCTACAAGTACCACAGTCAGTTTTCCATGTTAACTTTAAAACTCCAGCTGTCACTCTGGATGCAGACTGTGCTTCGGACCATTCCACAAGCGGGTCTTGAACTTAGACCCATTGGCACCGAAACCCAAGTTCTTACGCAGTGCACCAACCAAGCACTTGCTGATCTTTCCGTTCGAACTTCTACAAGTACCACAGTCAGTTTTCCATGTTAAACTTTAAAACTCCAGCTGTCACTCTGGATGCAGACTGTGCTACGGACCATTCCACAAGCGGGTCTTGAACTTAGACCCATCGGAACTGAAACCCAAGTTCTTACGCAGTGCGCCAACCAAGCACCTGCCGATCTTGCTGTTCGAACTCCTACACATACCACAAAGTCAGTCTTCCATGTTAAACTTTAAAAGCATGTCCTAAGCAGGAATTGAACTAAGAACCACTGGGACCGAAACCCAGTCTCTATCCACTGTGCCAAACAAGCACATGCAAAACTTGAAGTTCGAACTCCTACAAATAGTGCTTTACATCATAAAGACACAAAACTACACAATCATGAAAACATCACCCAGTAAACAATTGAGAAAACCAAGTGACATTACATTTTGTTGAATGACATCACAAAAACCATCTTAGCACGTCAAATAAATTGGTCAATGTTTCATATATTATCTTTCAAAAGGGTTCAAATCCTAGAAAGAATATCTATTTTGTCAGCCTCTTTCAAAGTTACCATTGTGTAAACATGAGAAACTTCAAAGGTCGTTGTGTCCACAGGTTAAGGCATAGGACCTCAGAAAGATACAAAAGATCTTGGTTAAATTAAGTGGATATTCATGATTAGTTTGGTATTTAAAAGTTTAAGACTTGTTTAAATCAGTCTTCCATGTGAAGTTTTAAAACCACACCTTAAGCAGGTCTTGAACTAAGAACCAACGGGACCAAAACCCAGTCTATATGCAGTGAGCCACTCAAGCACATGCCAACATTGCCAGTCAAACTTCTTCAAATACCCCAAAGTCAGTTTTCCATCTGAACTTTTACAACCATGCCTTAATCGGGCCTTGAACTGAGAACCATCAAGACTTTTTACATTCCAAACCAAAATTTATGACCTGCAGCTAGACCTGATGGCCCTCTGTCTTAGTTATTCAACAAGAAACTGATTTGTATTTAAACAAACTCGCACAAAATCTAATGCCAAATAAAAACTATAAGTTTGGATCTAAAACTGCAGTTGTTGTCTATTCTAGAAAAGTTTGTTTAGAATACCTAAAATATTTTAAAAGTAAAGTAGTTTTCCTAATCCTATTATATCACAGCAAAATAAAGTGCATGCCAATATATGGTTAAAGACTACTTATTTAGAACGTGCTGTTTATGCTTAAGGGGACCATCTTAATACATTTGATTATCCAGAAAAGACTTTTCTTACAAGTTTTAGTGTTTACTGAACTCTTAAACCAACACTAAAGATTTACTGATTTTGATAAGAAAGACGTTTGTGGCTGGAAACTCCCGTCTGAAGGGCCTTCATAGTAATTTATGTGAGTTCAGAGAGTCATCAGCTGCCACAGCTTGGATCCTTATCTAAGTTTGCCTCACATAAAGTGTACCTTAAATGTTCACGCTACTTCTAATATTTCATAAGCATAAATGTTGACTATCTTTTAAAGTTATGCTAACCAGACTGATTCTCAACATTCCTCCTTTTGATCTCTAACCCAGAGATCACCCACCAAATGGCCAATACTCACCTGGGAGGAAACACATAAGCAAGTATGAGAAAAATCAACCATAAGTCATCAAACATTAACAATCAGCTCCACCACTCCACCTTCCAAAGCACCACAAAAGAACAGCAGTAAAAAGAATACAACACAACAGAAAATACTGCAGAGAAAAACAACCAGCCACCAGCTAAACACCAACTAAAAAGAACAGGCCTTCCCAACCTCAGTTCAATCAAAAGAAGAAGAAATACATCACAGAACATCATCACTAATCATGAAAAACATAAAAGTGTCCATGTCACCTAAAAAGCAGTAAGAAAATAAATTCAACCTTACACAACAAATGACATAAAGTAAAACATCCTAGGACAGTAACAACATCAAAACATAACAATGTTGTGGAGAGAACAAGAACAGAAAAATACAGATACAGTCACAAAATTACATGTTAAACAATAATGTTCTTTCTTTATTATAGTTGTTGCTTCGTCTCCATAAACTGTTCCTGAAAAATATAAAGTCTTTAGTGAAGAAAAATGAAAAAAAGACTTGAGAAAAAAAATAGAAAAAATGTTCGCAACAGTTCGCAAGAGTTCGCAACTCCTCCATTCGTGAACCCGATAGTTTTTCGGGCTTCCATCCTCAGGGCCTCCACTTGAATATGCGATGCTCACTGAATATTGGATTATTATGCCAATATAACAATGAGTGTTGTCTCAGTCAATTGGAAAAAACCCCGAAAAGGATTATTATGCCTTTTCAGGCCTTAAACCTCAAACGCCAGGAACCAGAACCTATAGCAAGAATGAACCTGCTACACTCCTGGCCTAGACTGTGGCTCCTCCTCCGGGTCAGACGGGGGATGAGAATGCTCCTCCACCCCTGGTGTAAACTGAAGATCCTCCTCTGTCATGTTCTTCTCCTCCGTCAGCTCCGCCCTCTCCCTGGAGGCCTGGAACCGCCTGGAACGCTGCCACTTCATTTTGGCCCGAGGAGTCGCTCCGTCGATGACCCTCAGCCTCACCCAGTTGATCCCTGGTGTAGATTCCGAGTCCGACCTCTCTGCGACCCCTGGTACTCTGTAAACTCCGCCGCTAATATCTGAAACTCATTAAAACATCTTTATGAGATAAATGTAAAGGCTCACCTGTCCATTCAAGAGTTTGGGCGTCTGGTCCTGGAAACCTCCTTCCAGTCTGACGCTCGTACGGAGAGAACCCTGTAAATTTATTAACGGACATCCTAACAGACATCAAAACAACAGGCAATATAACAGGCAATGTAATTACCCCATTAAATTTGGTCTGTGCACAGATTATAGCCAATTTTCTTGATTGTATTGATTCAAACTCTGAACTTACCTGGTGATTGGATGACATACTGTACCAAAGAACATGTTCATCACAGCATTTGTTCCACTTTCCGGGGCTCCTGATTCCTGAAATGTGTAGCATCAACCTACCTGATTAGTTCCAGGAAGCCATGACTGGAATATAATGAGTAATCAAGCCCTTGATGACAGTTTTACTGTCCTCCTTTTTAGGTGGTCATGCTTCCAGCCATCCTGACAAATGGCTCCTCTTGCTTTCCAGATAGATAGTTCTTCTGAAGAAACCTCTGTTGATTTTGCATGATTTTATCAAGATGGTTCTGTTCCACCTGTTCAATATCAATACTTACCATCAACAAAGACGGTAAATATCCAGCTCTGCCAACATCCTTTCAGCCATGTTCACTCCATCATGTAGAAAAGTGATATTATGAGATTCCAAGATCTTCCTCAATCTCTGTTCTCTCAGGGTTGTCACTGTGAAATGTTGTGAGTTCACATATGCAACTACACTGTGTGATGTCATTACCTGCAGTGATGAACCGTCACAATGTGGCTGTTTTTTTGTTGTTTTCAATAATCTTACCCACTCCTGCTGCTTGCCTTATACATCCAGGATGTCTTTTCTCCATGGATCCAGCTTTGCACTTACATTCTGGAGAACCTTCCTCTCTCCCCCTGTTTTCTGAAACAGAACTGCATTCCTGCATTCAGAGAGTCAGCAGCTGCCACAGCTTGGATCCTTATCTAAGTTTGCCTCACATAAAGTGTACCTTAAATGTTCACGCTACTCCTAATATTTTATAAGCATAAATGTTGACTATCTTTTAAAGTTATGCTAACCAGACTTATATTCTCAACATTCCTCCTTTTGATCTCTAACCCAGAGATCACCCACCAAATGGGCCAATACTCACCTGGGAGGAAACACATAAGCAAGTATGAGAAAAATCAACCATAAGTCATCAAACATTAACAATCAGCTCCACCACTCCACCTTCCAAAGCACCACAAAAGAACAGCAGTAAAAAGAATACAACACAACAGAAAATACTGCAGAGGAAAAACAACCAGCCACCCGCTAAACACCAACTAAAAAGAACAGGCCTTCCCAACCTCAGTTCAATCAAAAGAAGAAGAAATACATCACAGAACATCATCACAAAATCATGAAAAACATAAAAGTGTCCATGTCACCTAAAAAGCAGTAAGAAAGTAAATTCAACCTTACACAACAAATGACATAAAGTAAAACATCCTAGGACAGTAACAACATCAAAACATAACAATGTTGTGGAGAGAACAAGAACAGAAAAATTATACAGATACAGTCACAAAATTACATGTTAAACAATAATGTTCTTTCTTTATTATAGTTGTTGCTTCGTCTCCATAAACTGTTCCTGAAAAATATAAAGTCTTTAGTGAAGAAAAATGAAAAAACACTGAAATAAATGTGAGTTCACATATGCCACTATACTGTGTGATGTCATTACCTGCAGTGGATGAAACCTCACAATGTGTTGTTTTCAATAATCTTAGCCACTCCTGCTGCATGCCTTATACATCCAGGATGTCTTTTCTCCATGGGATCCAGCTTTGCACTTACATTCTGGAGAATATAAGCACCATGAGGACCAAAGCACAGTCTCTACTCTGTGTGCCAACCAAGAACCTGGCAACCTTGATGCTCGAACATCTACAAAAATCACATTTTTAATTTTACATGTGAATTTTTAAAACAATGCCTTAAGCAGGTCTTGAACAAAGAATTGATGGGACCAAAGCCCGGTCTCCATCCAGTGTGCTAACTGAGCACCTGCCAACCTTCACGCTCAGACTTGTACAAATACAGCAAGTTTCAATCACATCAAATAAGTTTCTCAATGTTTCATATTTTATGGTTGAAAACAGTTGAAATCCAGGACAAAATGTCTATTTTATCTGCCTTTTTTCAAAGTCACCATTGCCAGCAGAAAAGATAAATGTGCTACAAGAAATGTCTGCAGTTGAATTAATCTATCGCTCCTCTGGCAATAAGTCTACTCCTTGCTGTAGTACATTTTTACACAGACTGAAGTTGAAGATTTCCCCAACTGGGATTTGAACCCACAGCACTTTATTGTGTGGGCCAACCAAACTGAAAGCTGTCTACTTTGTCTTTGAAGACTATCAGAAAACTAAAGGGAAGCTTAAACATTGAATAATCTTGTTGCTTCATATCAATAAAGTTGTCAGCAGAACTTCCTGCTCCCAGGACTTGAACCTGCGAGATCCCAGTCTCTTTCTTTCTGTTCTGGGGAACAATAGGCTGTTTGTATACAGAGAGGCGATGCTGAAGAAAGCAGGGAAAGTTGAGCCAAAAGCTAGGAAGAGTGTAATAAAACAGCAGATAACAGTTGCCGTTCCTAGTGGACACAGTCAAAAACCTTAAAGCCTGTGAAAGCCTTTCATAAATGTAGAGCAACTCATCGGCCTGACTCCTAATTTTGCCTCAAATAAATGCGTAGTTTCCTCCAGATAGTCTCTCTTTGCCTCGATCCAACAAGCTTTAACTTGAGGAAGCTTAACAGAACGACTAACTTTGCAACTAAGTTACGAACGTAGTGGGAAGCCCTTATCGGCTCTGCTCATACAGCAGTGAAACAGTGGAGCCAGGTCAGGAAGTCATAGACTAACAGGAAACTGGTCCACTGAATAAAGGCCTCTTGCTTATTTATAATTTTAGATTTGTCATTTGAAAGAACAATGGTCGGAAAAAGCCTCTGGTACTCACCAGGGTAAAATTACTCATTGCTCTTTTATAATTCTGCACACATGATATTGTACTTTAGTAAAATCACAGTTTCACCACTTTTTAAGAATCAGCAGGATTCCAGCCCTGCGCCTGTAATCAAATATGCATGATTCACCAGTAACCACCAGTGGAAAACATTTAACACTATTAACAGTCATCCCATCGATTTCAAACTGATGTTAGACTGGTCAGAGTTCAATTTCATGTTTTAGTTCAGGAGACTGTTGCTCTGAAAATATCTCTACCAATGTAGAGAGGCCTTCAGTGACAAATAAAGACATGTTTTCATGTCACAATCCTTCTCATAATGAACTTTATGACCCCATGGGTTATTCTAATGACCTTTGCAGCAGCTTCCTTAATTTGCTCATCATCCTCAGAAACCTACTCATCAGAATCACGATGCCACTTTGTTTCCTTTGCCTTAGTTTCATCACAAATATTTGTGAGGTTTGGGAGAAAATGTGACAATCAGCTTTTTGTACTGATATTAGTTTGTAGCCTCCTGGTTTGTTTACCTTTGGGTCTTTGGTCAGGTTTTGGTTGAATTTTAATCTTTAATTTTTATTAAAGACAGTGCACATTAATGAACAATCAACACTACTGTATAGACTGTAAATGAGCCAGATTATAGCATAATTGCTCATTTCCATCTGTAGTCCTAGACAAGGAGACACAAACAACACAAAGACATTATAAACATGCAATCAAGAATGAAACATTTAACATCAGCATTGATGATTAATTTCTTACTCCTGAATTTTGCTACAATAAACAGTTAACTGTTAAACCTTCAATGGCACCAGATGTTTTAAGCGGGCCACTGTGTGTTCTTCCTCCAGGTTCCCCTTCACTTCCTGTAACTGTGTCAACCAACAGACCTAAGGTGGAGGTGGAGGAGTTCTCAGGTGAGGACAGGGGGGGACAAGCAAAGAAAACGCCTCTGTCCACTTCCTGCACGACAGTAAACCGGGCAGCTATAAATAGAACAGGCCATTAAAGTGCTACTGATCCTTTGCCGCTGTGGAGGAGGCCCCTGATTGGTCCCGCTCTCCTGCCTTTCAGACGCAGAGCTGTCGTGCCTGTTCCACACGGAGAGAGACCCGAACCCGCGCATCGAGTGGAAGAAGAAGACAAAAGATGTCTCCTTCGTCTACTTTGACGGGAGCTTCAGAGGTTTGTTTTAATCCCAGCTGCATCTCATCCATACATCAGACAAGCTGATTTAATCATCAAGTTTCATAGTCTAATTTAAGACACACCTGACTGATGAAGGTCAGTGGTGTGGTGGAAGTTTAACCTTCCATCTTTAAGTCTGAATTGTAATGAACACAAGTTCTCACCAGGCAGATTCTGTTAATGAATGTCTTTGACCTACTGCCGCCTCTCCCACTTAATTAGCCAGTTGTGGCTCTTGCTTCATTAAGGACGATAAAAACACGCAGAGAGAGTGGCGTTCCTTTTTGCCACTCTGCAGCCAAACATGCAGCAGAAGCAGCATGTTTATTTGAGCATTCAGAGCATGTTCAGCTCTGAATGCTAAAACTATGACGACTGGTGGTTGGTAGAAGGAAGATCTGGGATCATTGATGCAAATCCACTCATCATTCCCAACTTTTCTGCAAATTTCACCAAATCCTGTGTCCTGTTCTCAGTTTCATAACCTCTAGAACTGCAGCCTTGTCACTTTAGGTTTTGACTTTAGTTGGACGATTACGCTTTAGTTGGGATTCACTGAGAAAACATCCCTTCAGTTCAATTTCACTGCACTTGTTTTGAGTTTATAACCAGCTCTGAGTAAAGTTGACTGCAGCTGAATTTGCTACTGTGGGGGGAAGAAAATAAATAAAAAATTGCTAAGTCTTTCTTCTGCAACGCTCTCAGCCGTTCAAGACCTTCCGACATTCCTCCCAGGTCCCTTTGAAGGCCGAGCGACCATCGTCGGTGCGACGGTGACCCTGCACAGAGTGACCCAGGAGGACGCCGGAGAGTACCGCTGCGAGATCAGCGCATCCCTGGACACGGTCAGCCTGGGCGAGACCAATGTGACCCTCAACGTCTTGGGTAAGGAAGAAACGTAAACTGGTTTTGGGTTTTTTTTTTTTGGAGAAACCAAAGTTCTGACTCACCCGTTCTCACTTTGTCACCCAGTGCCCCCGCAAACTCCCACATGCGAAGTCCCAGCCTCGGTGGTGACGGGCTCGGCGGTCCAGCTGCGCTGTCGGGACCAGCAGAGCGTCCCACCCGCCACGTACTCCTGGTTCAAGGACAACAAGTCAATCAGCAAGCCCCGTCACGCCAACGCGACCTATCTAATCAACTCCCACACGGGAATACTGGTGAGGCCGCATGCAGATTAGGGGAGAAACAGAAGGCGGCTCGAGCGTTTATGACTGTCTTCTTCAAAGCCGAATCTTATTAAACTGAGGATAAAGACAGTTTATCATATGCAGGATTTTAAATGTTTTCAAATTCGGCCCATCTATATAGAACCTCTTTTTGCTTCATCATCTCAAACCGAGTCCAAGTTTATTTAGATAGCACACACAAGACATCTGGGAGTGCTTTATGTCATTAAACCCGGGCTAAACTGATGAGTTTTCACTCAGGTTACATCTTCTGGAAGTTTGTTCCAGGTCAGCGGTGAGTAGCAGCTGAATGCTGTTTATCAGCATGCAGAGCAGACCACAACTTGGGTGGTCTGGAAGGTTGATGTAACAAGTCTTTAATGTATTTCAGTGGTAAGACTATTTGAAAGTGTTCTACCTTAGAACCGCTCCATGGTTCTGGTTTTAGTGAGAATTACCAGCCGCCTTACTTTGTTTTACTACTTTTGGTCTAAAATATGCTAGAAAAACTTGATTCCAACATGACTTTGTGGGAAATCCATTGTGGCTGTAACATTTAGTTTTGCCAGGTAGTTAATTTTCTGGACTCCCAGTTGAAGTTTTGCTTTTCTGCAGGAGTTCAAAGCGGTCACCAAAGAGGACAGCGGTCGCTACAGCTGCCTGGCGTCCAACGGCGTGGGCTCGCCCAAAATGTGCGAGGCCAAGCACATGACCATAGGTAAGGCTGTTCTGTAAAGGTCTCCGGCTGTTTCCCCGACTGAAGTCCAGTCTCTCTGGTTCCGTAGAGGACGTGAACATCACCGTCATCCTGGGGGCCGTGGTGGTGGTCTTCCTGCTGCTGGTGGTGTGCGGCTGCGGCGGGATGCTGTTACATCGTAACGGCTTGTTGACTCGTACGGCTTGTTGACTCGTAGGTGTCTCCTCCAACAGCGGGTAAAGGTTTTGCATTTATGAACATGATGTTGATTGGTCTCTGTTTTCTCGTGGCTACGTCTCATCTAGAAGGACACAGAGGGAGGTAAGAACTTTTCTCATATGCACCAAATAAATGTAATTATTTACTTCTTGCATTGGAAGAAAATCTCAAACTGACAAATACTTACCGGTTAGTTTTCATGGAAAACCTGCAGAGATAATTGACTTTCCCTGCAAAAATGTTGGGCCTTCCTGTTCTTATCGGCTCCATTTTGGTCACTGGACTCAAACAAAACCCCTCGGACATTTCAACTTGACAAATAAACACATTTTGTTAGGCATAAAGAAAAGGATCAAATCTTACTTGTCATGCAGACTGACATACGAATGGAGCAGGACGTCTTCCTGTAAACAAACTAAAAGGAACAACATAAAATCATATATCCACAATACTTCAATGTTTCAATGTGACTGCTGCTTTACCATTTTTAATACTCTTTTGAAAAATAAATCTAAAAGTTCAGAGCACATGTTTCAGTTCAGAAATGGGGATAATCTCCCTTCAATTTCTGCAGGATTAAAAACATCTCCACCAAACAATCTACAGCAAATTTGTCTCCCTTTCCTCTCGTGCGTAAATATGTTTACAGAAACAGAATTCAAGCCAAAAAAATAATAATTCAAAACATAAAAGGACGATTTTTATTAGCACGATTCCTCTTAGTTGTCATGTACTTTTAAAATATTGATAATTGCTAAATCAGTGGATCCTGGACATGGAAGATGGAG
Organism: Poeciliopsis prolifica; assembly: GCF_027474105.1. Classification (NCBI taxonomy): domain Eukaryota; kingdom Metazoa; phylum Chordata; class Actinopteri; order Cyprinodontiformes; family Poeciliidae; genus Poeciliopsis; species Poeciliopsis prolifica. The sequence goes on from NW_026562430.1 coordinate 522,204, forward strand.
CCGGTGCTGGAACAGACATATACTTAGAAATGAGTCACTTTGAGTCTGAACTGCTCATTATTGTAGCGCCACAGAAACCGTTTTGTAGAAGACGTCAACTTCCGTCGATGCAGATCAGATATAGATTAAAATTTTAACGCTCCCCAAGCCTAGTCATTATATTCAAAACAGCTTCAAAGAAAAATGTAATTTAACTCTGAGGCAAGGAATCCTTGCACTTGATCTACAAGATCTCTCAGAGGAAAAAGGATGCATGCGATGATATGTATCCTCACATCTCACAAATATCATGGAGGCCACTTCCTGTGTGGAAAACCTGAAGAGAACCGAAATAAACCCTGGATAAATCCACTTTTTTCCCATTCAAGAAAAAAGAGAAGTAAAATATCCAGCTTATTCGTCGTCTTTAGGAGTGTTCACATCACAGTATTATGCTGCTAAGTCCACCGGGAGCTTTCTGCACAGGAAAACTGATGTCATTATCTGTCTACGAAAAGGTCAAACCGTGTTCATCTTTGTTTTATTTAATCCGTCTCTATTGTTATCTTGGGATTACATCGGTGGGATATCGCACTGGGCAGCCGACACGCACGCAATTACTCGTGGCGACTTGGACATCCGAAGGGCAGGAAGAACAGCGCTGCAAAAGTTTAAAAAAAAAAAGGTGTCACATCCAAACAGTTGTGGTTGATTATACTGCAAAAACACAACGAGATGAACTGAGTGGCTTGAGATGCAGGATCTAATGTGTTCTCGTGTCTCGACACATCACACCTGCAACATCCTTTAGATGAGGAAATATATCCATTGAACTGTCTCCAGTAACTCAGTAGGATTAAGAGTGGTTTTGTGGAGTAATTATAAATGGTAAACATCTTACCTAAGCTCAACAGCAGTCAGAGCAATATAGATACAGAGCATCACTCACAGCTAACTATTTTACTGTTCTGAATGAATTTGCATCTCATGACACTATTAACTGATTTTTTTCTTTTTTCTAACTGTCTGCTTCTTAATATACTCCTAACTAACTAAATTGCCTTACTTACTAATAAAGTATCTCGGTTGCAAGAATGCATTGTAATGGTTTTGGCTTTCAGCGACTGAAAACGTCAAGTTCACTTTCTCAGATTTAAAAGGAAAAAATGGAACTGGCTGATAAACTACAATATGGAAGGGGATTCATGGGAAGTTTAGTGAAAGGAAAACTTTTTCTGGTTTAAAGGAGAGAGGCAAACGATCTATTTGCCACACTGATGCACAAATCCATGCAAAAGTAAGCATGTTTTCCATCTGATGCAGTGCTATGACTTTCAGAGAAACTGAATGTTGGGTTTTCATCACCACTAGGCTGCTATCTTTAGTCTAGATGTAAAAGCGCTGAAGATCGTAGTTGTTTGAACCCGACGGGTGCGTGAACGACTTGCCTCCAAACTCCCGCATGGTGTGCTGTGCAACATGAGCCCGCTCTTGTCAAAGCCGCCAACCTGATACCCCGCAGGTCGTTTTGGATCTCCCAGTGTCACGGCGCGGCCCACATCATCAGCCAAACCCTGCACAGAGGGGACGACACGTGAGTGAAACACGAGGACAAGTTTACAGCCAGAAGAGTTTAAATCTCATTACCGGCACCGACTCCAGGAAGCGTCCTCCCCCTCTCCGTCTCTCCGCTGGGGAAATAAATCGTGGCCACGGCCGTTTTGTTTGGATTAAACTAACGAGATAAGGTGTTAATTACTTGCCGCTAAGCTGATTTCTTTTACTGTTGGAGTCGTATCTTTGTTTCCTCTGGTCCTGCAAGCTGCATGTTGAACACACAGAAGAGGCAGGAACATCCTATAACACAAGAAAAATATCCTCCATTTCTCATCATTTCAGACGGAAATATCTAATTATTTCCCCTAAAGTTCAGGAGAAACCTTAGCTTCGGGTCAAAGTGTAACACCAGACTCCTTCAAGTCCAAACAATCACCGAAGCTGAATAATTCATCACATCAACTTTGGCATCTCTACATTATTAAATAACAAATGTAATATTTATAAAGCCAGGTAGAAATGTTAACAAGTCTACTAAAGAACTGACCCGCTTCATTAAAGTTGAATGTGACAGATTGACAAGTTAATAGACACCTTTGTTTAAACCGGGGCAGAGTGTGAGAGCTGTAGGTAGTCAGTGTCTTACCAAGAGTGGAATGTTTAAAACATTAAAACATAATCAGGAAATGAAAACATAATTTCCTGATTATGTTTTATCTGCTTTTGCTATTGGAGATGAGGAAGAATTTCCACATATCCCACCAACATTTTAAGAAATTGAAACTAACAACTGGAATCATTCAGAGGCTGAAAACAGGCAGATTCTCCAGATATTTGTAAATACTAATAGATTTAACTGAACACTTAACTTGTATGTAAATTTGGAACATTTTTATGATTAAATAAAACTACTTAATTATCATAAAAGAAGCATTAAAAACAGAGAAGGGTTTGTTTGGAGGTACAAAATAGCAGCTTGTGCTTTTTATCTGCTGCGCTCCTCATTGTGCTCCATTAAATCCTGACTCAGAGGTGCCTTTCGCTCGGTTCTTTGTACCATGTATGTATAGAATGAGTCAGAACCCAGCTGTCTGCTGTCCTCACGGTGGCTTTGTCTTTCAGGTCCAACGTCAACTATGTCCCCCCACCCCAAGAAGTGAGTGTCGCCCCCGTCTACCGCTCCTCTTCTTTAGATTCTGATCACTCGGACATAAATGATTTTTTGCTTCTATCCCTTGTCAGCCCCAGGATTTCAAACACACTCAATCGTTCATGCTCTGAGAAGATGGCTCCCCCCCCCCCCCCCTGCCTCCCTGCTGTGATGAGGTGCCAACGATGGATTCAGATTTCTTTCCCCGCTTTTGATCTCCCAGCAAACACCAAACTCTATCCTCGCTTTGTTTTTGATTTGAATCTTTGATTACATTTTGCTTTTTGTGCTGTTCACTTTCACCCATCAAAATTGGGACTTAAAGAAGCGCTGTGGCACTATGCTGCCCCCTGCTGGTTACATCTCGAAAGCGATCCTCTGACGACTTTTTTTTTTTTTTAAATCAAAGACTGATGCTTAATTCAAGACTTTTATTTTCGTTTTAGAAATTGAATCTAAGGGGAATCTTTTGAAGCCATACTGAATCATTTCAGTTGTTTCCAGACAACTCAAGACTTAAATACAGCTTACCTCCAGTCAGTATTTTGTCTTCTGTCTCAGGCCCAAACACCATTCAGATCCCCATATCATGATCTTAGTAAAACCAGGAGGATTAAGTTTGACTCGTTCAACTTGAGACCAACCCCCTTCCGTCCTGATGTGCCTGCATGGTCTTCTTTGATAAATGTATACATAAATTATCTACAGTAAACCTTGTGCCTTTTTAATTTCACAGTCATATCAATCTCGGGATCACGCTTTTTTGTAAACAAACTTGCCTTACTTTTCTGTCTTTATATATATATATATATCTATTCTCGTGCCACTGTTTATCAAATGATGTGTGGATGACTATACAGTTTTATTTGAATGAATCAATAAAAGGTTTTTTTTTCTTTTCTATTAAATATCTTCTATCTTCTCTTCATTTCCCAGAGGCGTAAATAATAAAGAGCACCAGCAGCTCGGCGAACAAAACTATACATGAATCTTTCAAGTGATTCTAGATGAGCGGCGGACCTGCTCGCGCTTTTCATCTGGAGCCTCCTGAGATCGATCTCAAAGCGTGGCAGAGCCAGCCTAAAATTTTAAGCAGCGGGTCGAATAAAAACAGCATTTCTGCTGCTATTTTAGGCTTCAAACAGTCATCCTGGAGAGACTTTAAATGCATCCCTGACCTTGTCATAATGTGGCACTCTCAAGACTAATTCAGAGTGACAGCCAATTTCTATCTAGGTCACCAGACATTTGGCTCACTGTAATTCAGCCAGTTTCAGATAATAAGAACTACATTTCACTTCAAATCGAGACCGAGACGTAAGCCATACACTGAATGAGAAATTAGAAGTAAATATCTGAGATCAGGTCATAAAATAGAATATTTATGTTTTCCCAAGACATAAAATTCACATTCTGTCACATTAAAAAACAAATGTCTTTGGGTAATGGTGAAGTCTAAGGGAAATAGATGGTTTCAAAGCTGAAATGTTGCAACTTTAGCAAATTCTTACATAAAGCACCTGTGTGCGATTTAAGCTTTGAGCTTGAGTCCAGCTGTTATGTAAACAAAACGAAGACCTGAGCACATGTGGAGATGTTAAAAACACAACGTCCCAATGGAAACGGCAGCATCATGCTTTGGTTTAATACTTAAAGAGTGTAAATCCTGCACAAAGCAGCCATGAACATGCAGCCAGAGCGACACTGGGATCATTCAGATCACAAGAAATGTAAGAATTAGAATGGCCTAGTCAAAGTGCAGATGTAAATTAAAAATATAATCAGTGAAATCTGATGTTCAGACTCTCTGAGCATGTTTTAGCAAAAAAATAAGATGTAGTTAAGAGAATAAACTGATTCAGGGGGAATGTCACACATTTTACATTTGTAATTGCAACATTAAACACCAAACTTTGTGGCTAAACATTTCAAACTAACATTTATTTCTAATATTGTGATCTGAAAAAATAAAAACCCAGCAGATTTTTGATAGGTTTCAAAATTATTTACCACTTACAACTTAAAATAAGATTCAGATTCTCATTTTTCACTCCACTCTTTTATTAAATACAACATTTTTGAGACATGTAGGAGATTTACAACATGGACGTCCTTCACTTGGCGCCTTCGTCAAATTTCACCTCTGTAGGGTAAAAAAAAGAACAAAAAAAAGGCATTAAACACCAGCTACAGCACAAACTGTCAAAACTGATTCTGAAAAGCAACAATGTAAGCCTGAAGCTGAGAGAGAGAAAAAAAAGCCTCCTGGATCTGATTCCAACGCAAGTCATCTTCCTCTCCGACACCATCTTTGCTATTTTTAGACTCAGACAAAGAAGAAAAATGACAGCGCGTCTCTTCAGAGGCATAAATATTCACAAAAGGGAAAGTGTGAAACAGCGTCTAAGCAAAGAAGAAAAAAAATGCCACGTCATAAAGAACTCGCTCCCTCTTCTCACCAAGGCTGCTGCTATTTTTATTAGCTGAAATTAATTGTGGGGATAAACTGCTGGCTGCTCCATATTTGCCCTCCAGGGACACAATGAAGCACTTTAGTTAATCAAAGGAATAAATCAAGGCTTCTTGCTGGAGGAACTTTGACTTAAACTTCCATACTTTAAGCCATTTCATAAATAACTACGAGCTACGCCGCTCTGTCTGGGTTGGTCTGTCCTTCAGGAAGAGATGCAGACATCCTAGATTCTGGGACTGATTTAAAAACTCTACATTGTCTGATCTGAGGAAAAAAAAAAGAAAAAAAAGGAGAACCAACCAGTGAATTTGAAGTCTGGAAACTTGCTGAAGTCTCCTCCTCCGTATAGCCTCTGCAGTTTGGCTATTTCCTCGGTCATATTCTTCTGGTACTCGGGCCCCGCGTCCACGATGCCGCCGGAGGTCCTGAGGGAGCAGAGGCAACGGGACGCCATTACAAGAACTCAACTTCCAACTTCTCATGCTACCACCGAATGCGGAATAAAAACTAAAATTGACTGACTTGCTCTTGGTGCTGTAGTCCTGGATCTTGTCCAGGAAGAGCTTCTGGATGGGGTCGAGCTCCTTGGCCTTGTTGAAGACCACCGCAGAGATGCCGATGTTCCTGCGCAGGGTGAGGCTCACTGCGGAGCGCAGCACAGAGGACAGCTGGAACAGCCGATGCAGCGTCATCTGGAGGAAATAGAAGACTCAAATCACACTGCTGAAGCAACATGTGGAGAACAAAACCTGAATCCTTGTGTCACATTGCAAATCCAAGAGTAAACGAGCAAGTTGAAACTAACAGTAATAGCTAATTTAAAAAAATGAAATCAAAAGCTAGGCAGAATAAGCTTTAATTAAATATGTATGTATTTAAATAATCAAAATATAAATATCACCTTTTAACAAATTAAAGGCTTAACTGTCTGAATAAAATGTGAGTGGTACCAATTTACACATAGTCACCACCCATGTTCAAACATGAACCATTTTTGCTGCTTTTAAGTTAAATAAACCTCCCTTCTTTAAACCAGGCTTTAACAATAACTGAGAAAACTGCTGCCATGTAAAGTAGTGATCTGAAATTGCAGACTTTGAGGGTCAGAGTCCTAAACACTAACATTAAATGACTAAACTACTTTCCTACCATACAGTAAGAAAGCATGCTAATGAGCTGAAATTGGAAAAAGCAGCAAAAAGGGTGACGTTACAATGCCTGCTACTTCTTCACAATTAAATACATTTCTAAACGCTGCACATTTTCGATCATCTTTAAAAAATGCAATAAGTAAACACAATAAACAGAAATAAAGGGTAAATAGCGACCGGAGGAGTTTAAATCAGGCAGGGATTTATATGAAGTAGCTGCAGCTATTGTTAGCAACAGCTAGCTCCGACAGATTCAAAACCTAAAAACTCGGTGACCTGCATTATTTTAGACATCTCTAACCATTCAACCAATATATCAATAAGTTACTAATTCTGCTCAAGTAACAATCAAACGTTTGTTAAATAAAATAAAGCTTTGCAATAAAGCTAAACATGCTAAAAATGCTAACGCAACGGCTTCTAAAGTCTTATTTTAAATGCACTTTCAGACGGACAGCTGTTAATTAACGGCTACATCCCTTAAGGAGGTGGACACAGAACGCAAACAAGTCATATAAAAGATAAAACCAAGAATATTTTGATAGTAGTTTGAGCTTTCAGAGAACAACTCACCTTGGGTTTGACACTCAGAGGAACGAATGTGGAGGACCGCGGTGGATTGTGGGAAGAAAATGGGCTTTCGTCGTCAATACTGCCCCCTATTGGCAGCGTCGAGCATCTTCAGATGACATTTTTATTGATAAAGTTGGGAAATGATTAAAATAAATTATTAAAGACAATTTGAGATGCATATGGCTATGTATCTCAAATACATAGGCATACATACATTTTGTATTAGAATTTACATAGATTTGTACCCCGATTTTGATGTACAGATGGATTCATAAGTTCATTTTAATAAAAATAGCTGCAAAACAATTCAAACCTCTTGAACTTCAGCGTATTTACTGGAGTTTGAGACAGACCGACGCCTAATGCAAAAATATTTGCTTGCAAATTTTAAAAATCCTAAAAGTGTGGCATGCTTTTGCATTAAATTCGCTCAAGCTTAGTAAAAATTCTCTCTGGACATCTATTTAAAAGTCTATTCGCTGCAGCGAGCGTTCAAACCTAAAATGTTGGACTTTGATTGGGCCGTTTCATCTCCGTTTCTTTAAAGTCCGTCCTAGTTTACAACTGCAATAAAATCATGCATGACACCTTTTAAAACATGTTAAATAATTATTTAACATGTTTTAAATAATTAAAACATGTTTTGTTTTGGTCCACTAAACAGTCAACAGCAGACTCACATTTCAAGAAATAAAATAGGAGACACTGCTTTGACTTTTTTTTTTATGTACATTCAAAACTTTATTATGGAATACAGCGTAGAAAGCATTTTCCCAGTCGATGCAAATGGCCTGCACAATATTACACAGTGGAAAAAACAAAACAAAAAACATACTCCACAGAAAAAAAGAGAGAAAATCCTGCTTCTTCTTCTACTACTCTATGGCGCATCCTCTGAAACAACAAGCTCACCCAGCAGCATCCCTAAAATATACATTTCACTCAGTTGCTTCATTCGTCGTGGGATCTATGAACAAGTGTGAGAGGCTCCATGTACTTTACGCTCGCCTCCAACTTGGCTGTTGGTTCTCTGCGGTGAAAACATCTATATCTGTGTGTCAGCGTCTGAGCTGATGGCAGAGAGGTGAGCTGCAACGCCAGGAGGAAAAAGAAAAGGCGAGGAAGAGAGGGGAGGTGCAGCGGGAAGTGAAAAATCCATTATATACACAGACTGCCTGACTGACTGGTTATCCATCCGAAACTGCAAGTCATTTCCTCTCCTCCTCTTCCTCCTTTTCTACCTCTTAGCACTCCTGAAGCAAACCTAAAGGAATAATGAGACGGCATTGGCTTACAAATAGAGGAAAACACAACTGAAAGGGTTCCTATACCAATTTCCAGACGCCCCAGTATTTTGTTTCTGTTTTAAAAAATATAAAATACACAAGTTCACCAGAACTCTATGATAAATATCCAACAGCAGGTGAGTGGAAAAATATTGCATCTGCCAAAAAAGAAAAAGAATGAGAAACTGGGAGGATAGCAGAAAGGGTTATGTTGTGGAAATAAAGACATTTTTCCATCCTGACTGTGTAGGAAACATGGGAACCATCCCAACCTGGTTGCTTCTCTCAACCGTCGCACAAACAAGAACACGATCTGGAGCAACTCTGCTGCAAAAAACAAAATCTCAAGTATTTTTGCTCTAATTTCTAAAAAAAAACCCAACTAATTTACGAGTAACTTTTCAGCACGACATAGGAGCTTATGCCTATATATTGATAAAGTACTAGTTATAAATGGAATAATCTGCCAGTTTTAATTGAATTAAACTCACTTCTTGCTGAAAACTTGCTTGTAATTTAGTTTTCTCATTTCAAGTGTACCAAACTAGGAGAAAATAGAGCAAAAACACTTAGTAGGGTTTTGATTTTGCAGCGTTCAGAACGCCGGTACACGTAAGGATTCTGAACGATATAGTTGGATGGGTGAAAATTTACAGAGATGAATCTCCTCCTCGCCCTCCAGCCTCAAGAACGAGAGGAGCTCAGAATTTTTAACTTAAAAAAAATGTAATTTAAGAAAAGAGGAAAACTAAAAATCACATGATATGAAAAAGCAGACAGGTTTCTAGATATTTTTCATTCTCGTTTGGATGGTCACGCGATCACGATTGGATGCTAAATGTACAATCTTGCTAGAATGACAATCTATGAGTGAGGAAGGATCTCCAGAGAGAGCAGCGTCGAGATCCGGTTTTGTTTCGTTTTTTTTTTTTTTTCCTTACTCCAAATCCTGTTGTCATGCACACTACATAAACAGCTAAGACTTCAGCATTATTACTTCAGCAACATTACACGCAATTTTTAAAAAAAATGACTTTATATCAGTTTTTTTTTTTTTTTACCGTTTTCAATCTTTTTTTCAGAAAAAGAAAAGTGGAAACGACAAAGTAAAAACAGCTCCAACATTTACTACAGCCGTCGTCAACGTGGTCGCCATGTTGTCCCTTCGGAGCGGCTTCACACAGCCCAGCTGTTGCGTGGAGGGAGGGGAGGATGGAGGGAGGAGAAAGGAAACCGTTCTGTTTTTAGAGATGTGCCGCCCCGAAACTAAACGGAGAAAGTGTGCTTTTTTTCTTCTTTTTTTTTTATTCCCCCCCGTTTACAGCCAAGACGCAGCAACTTCTACAATTTAATTTAATTAAACAAAAAAAAAGAAAGAGAAAAAGGCGTCTTGCTGCAATAAAGTGAAGGAAGTGGGTTTGAAACAGGAGGAGAGGCGGTGGGAGGTGATGGTGTGTTTATGAGCGTGTGTGTGTGTGTGTGTGTGTTTTTTTTTGTGGCCTCAGTTCTGCATCTGCTCAAAGAACTTGTAGGTGGGGTTTTCGTAGCCGTTCTGCTGCATCTTGGACAGGTGGCGCTCCTCGGGGGTGACGGCAGCATCCACCTGGAGGGCAGCCAAGAGGGGTGGGGGTTTGGGGGCGGAGGTTACACGCGTCATGTGGTGGAGGTCCATATGGGAGAGAAAACTGACACATTCTATCATTTCGGAGCCACTCGGCTCGAAGAGAAATGAGCAAAAGCAAATCGGTGATTCATGTTTTAAATCGAAGCGCTAATGAAATTTCAGGAAAGATGAATGCGACCAATTAGAAACATGAAACCAGAAAATTAAACGCAGCAGAAGCATTAATCCGTTTGCTTTTTAAAGTTTTCTATTTAAAACAAAAAAAAAAAGTTTCTGAAGTGATAAATGGCTGTTTCAAAGGGGTTTTTTTCATATTTGTCAGGTCAGATTTAGATTGATTGATTGGAAAAATCTGGACAGGATTCCAGGCGTTTGACTGCTTGGAATCAGTGATTTCACAGAATGAAGGAACAAACTTTCAGAGCTTTTGTTTTGGAATTGAAACCAATGTAAAGAAGCAAACAACCCAAATAAGCAAAGGAAATGCGCTACATTCATTTGAGTTCAAGTGTTGTGTTTTGAGATGTTGAAAATTTTTAAAATGCCTTTTATTTTCTTGGAGTTTGCATTTTTTCAGGCTTTTCCAATCTACATCAGAACTGTTGATTAAACACATTCTATATTTTCCTGTATTATTATCATCATGCCTTATGTTGTGTTACTGGACACAAATACGTTGATGTTTGACTTGTAATGCTACGCACACGTCGCGTTTCTCACCTCAATGACTCCGTGGTGGATGGAAGTGTACTGCTTCTTCCTCAGCATCACCAGGGTGATGACGATCACCGTTGCTATGACCACGCCTCCCACCATGAGCCCGATGATGGCGCCCTTGTTGGAGCCGACGTCCTCGGCGAAGAAGACCTGCAGGAGGCCAAGCACAAACGGTGGTCAGGTCGCAAACGCAAGACTGGAGTTAAATGAGCCGAGCGGGTTATTGGCAGCGCCTCTGATGTTTGCCATTACATCTCTGGACATTAGGGTGAAATTGTACTGCGGAGTTGGACAACTTGGGATGGAAAATTCATTTCCTTCCTGCGGCGGCCAGATGACTCCCACACTATGCACTGCATGCATTCAGCAACAACCAAACAGGATTACAGCGCTCTGTTATTTTCAGCATATCTCCAAGAAGAAAGAAAATTGTGCTTGTTTTCTTTAAAGACAGAAAAATCTAACAGAAACCAGTAAGTCAGATAATCTAATAAAAAGTGACTTCGCTCAGGCCGCTCCTGGTCCATGCATGAAATGTGGCGTTAATAACATGCAGGGATTGTGGGATTACAGCCTCTAGGTGAGAGGAGTGAGGTGCGTGGATTTGGGCAGAGAATGGATTGAGGAGATTAAAGATGGAGAGCAGAAACGCTTCTATAATCTCTAGTGGAGCGGCTTCGGGGCAGAGCGGGAAAAAGGCGGAGAAAGTGTGACGCATGCATTATTACGGTCGTCTACTCGTCTCCATGGTGACAACCTTGAGAGTTTACCAGGCGGACGAGGTGGAGATGTGCTTTACCAGTTTCTGGTGGTGGACTTCATATTCAGCGCTCTGTCTGTCCTCGGTCTCCATCCGCATCTCGGGGACGGCGTCCATCTCGACTCTGATCGCTAGCAGGACGAAACGGTACGACCCATTACATTTTTTTATTTGTTTCAAGTTTCAACCCATTACTGAAGATATTTTCCTCCACTATGAACACGGTAACATTTCCTCATAAAAGACTGCTGGCAGGTTAATTAACCTTTTCAAAGGTCTCTTATTAAGAAGTGGTGCTGCTCTTTGTATTGGTGGAGCAGAGAAACTAGACCCTATTCGACTACATCTATAATTAAATCAGTTTTTTTATTTGAGTTTGGCTTTATAAATAGCAATTATGTAGACACAAAGAGGTTCTTATTACCTCCAGAGGGTGCAGGAACACACAAGAAATTTTGTCTGTCTGTTTGGACAAAGACTAGTCCCAACATTATTGGTCTGTTTGGTAAAAATGTGCAAAAAACCAAGAACTTTCTCCCACAAACTGTCACGCCCCCTTCTGGGGAAAGTAGATACAACAGTTAAAGGGAGTTGAAGCAACTTTAAGGGTGTTTGGGGCAATTAATGCATAGAATATATGACTTTAAGGTAGAAAGTTGAACAGTAATATAAGATTACTTCTGTTTGGTGGCTGCAAAGTTAATTAGAAAAACACTTTAGAAACTGGAAGGATGGGCTTTAGATTGAAAGTAACAAGAGATTATTTTTAGGCAGCTGATTTTGTCGCCTTGTTTTCATTTTGGCAAGAAGCTATATTTAGTCTTGCACAACTTTACCAGCAAATCTGTGATTTAAACTGTGTCAATAACAGAGCTCACATTTTGCTTCAGTGTTTTTTTAACCCAATAACTGTTTTTTTTAAATAATAAGCACCCTTGTTCTCTGTGTTCTGCTGGTTGAAGCTCTCGGGGTGGATGAAGCCGACTCCTCCCAGGGCGTCCTCCTTGGGCACCGGGTCGGTCTGTCCGTCTCCGAATTCCTGGTCGGGCATCAGAGCGTCGTTCCCGTAGCTCACCCTGGTGTCGGTCTGCAGGTAGGCCAGCTGCTGGGCCATATCGGCCTGCTCCCTCTGCAGGAGCTCTGCAAAAATAAATATGTCTAATTGGTGCTCTATTTGCCATTTATTCCGAAACAGACGGACAGACTTTTGAATGGTATTCGTTTCATCTTTGGTGAGCTCCGCAGAATGTGACAGACACGCAGATGGTCGCATGACGCCCATAGAAACCTTGCGACTGCAGCGGTGAGAGGGAGAGGATTTATCTTTCCAGCGAACAGTTTCATTTGAGTCTGAACAGAAGAATTAGGCCAAACGGCTCCAATGTCCTTATCGGTAGGGGGAGGAGAAAAAGAAAAAGAAAAAAAAAATTCTGCGGACTGGAATTCAGAGCATTTAATCTGTTACCCGTAACACAATCAAGGCATTGAGCTTTTCACAGTATCCGCCTCCCATTTAGGTCAGCAGCCACAAAGGGTACAAGAGATTTATAGCCAAAGCTGCAAGAAATGGTTTGGAATGATTGAAATGTTTTTGTTTATTTCTGCTGAACCAGCCAAATCCAAAAATTTAGTTTATGAAACTTTTTCTGGGTTTATTAAGACTTAAAAGAAAGTTTATTTGCTGCGAAATGTTCATTTCATCTGGATGTTATAACAGAACAATCCCAAGGAAACCGAAAAACTACAATGTAGAAGAACTCACAATCCCCCCAGTGACACACAGTGGTGGCAGCAGAATGCTGTGGGAGTAAAAACTTACCAACTTGGTCTTGGATGTCGTCGGCAACGCCAGGGACTTTGTAGAGAAGGCCCAGAGACTGGTTCATACGTTCCTCAATAACACGCAGATGAGTAAGAACCTGTAGCACAAAAGTACAGGCAGACCCGGAGAAACAGGAGCATTTCTACTTCTATAGGTACAACAAAAACACAGCAGAGTTTCTGCAGGTTTAACCAACGTAAATTTAAGACTTTAAGTCTATTATGATCTAAAACTGGTTTAGGACCAGTGTCTCCAGAGAAATGTACAAACTTTGTCCAGGTAATTAGTGATAAATTTGCACTTATCCACCAATTATTCACAATATAGCAGATTAAATTGTCCTGTAAAGACAAAATTTAAGACCCATGATTAACAATGTACTTTTTAAAATGAATTAAAGATATTTCAGTTTTAGACAGATGAATTTCAGACTTTTGAAGGCAGAAGGAAGCAGTGTGCCTGTACCTGAGGTCTGATCTGAGCAGCCTTTTTGGGGTCCACTATGCGGACGTGTTCAAAGTGTTTGAGGGTGTGCTGCCTGTCCTTCTGCTCGGCGCGGACGTACTTCTTCAGCAGGCTGAAGACGTGACGGGGCTGTGAAAGACAATGAGGCGATGAGAATTATTCATGCGGCGGGGAATCTTCAAAAGAAACCACCAGTGGAGAGGTTTTGATGTGAAATTCTCTGAAACGGAGTCGGTGCCGTTCACCCTGGGCGGGTCCTGCTGCAGAGCTGTCAGGTAGCTCTCCAATGCCAGGCGGCGCCGGTCGTTGAGCAGAGCCTCCACCCGGGCCATGTGGGTCTCCACCAGCTGCTGGCGCTCGCTGGCCGCCTCCTGCTCCAGATCCTCCACCTTCACTTGGAAACGCTGCAGCGGCAGAAAAATTTCATCAGTACTGAAAAACGACAAAAAAAAAACACGGGCGGTGTTCCGATGTGTGCTTCCACGCTGTTCTTACATGAATCACAGCTTTCTTGTCGGCACGTGGAAGATTCTTGGCTTCCCTCTCGGCCTCCTCCCACTCCCTCATCACCTGAGCACAAACACAGGAAGGAAAATTTATTAAGTCCGGCGAGCTGATTTTTATTTTCGTCCGTTCCCGGCAGAACACCGCTTCACATATTGCTGCTTTTCAGAGACAAAGTGCAGAGTTCTCCGTCCTTTTCAACAAATTTCCTAAACGGGTTGAAAAACTGACAGTGGATTTAGAGAAGACAAATAAAACTTAATTATGTTTAATTCTATTTGGAAAAGATAACTTGTTTTTTTTTTAAATAAATTTCTTAAAATTTTTGGGGTTTAAAACAAATTTTCTTTCCTGCAAAAAATGATATAGAGAAAACATGTTCCAACCTAATCCAACCAGAAAATAGAGCCAAAAGAATATTATTGGTACTTTTAGTGTAATTCTATTCAAATCAATGCAATTACTCCATGAAAAAAAAACACTGAAAACTCAGATTTGTTGTTATAACTACATTTAAAAAAACATCAGCTTCTCTACAGAATGCTGTTTTACAAACTGGAGCTATCTCCAGGTGAAGGAAGGAGACTGAAGCAGAAATGCATCTTTTCAAACACGTTGGCTTCTTTCTTGCCTGGGACATCCTCTCGCGGTGCTTCGCTTCCAGACTCTCCTTTGCTTTCTGGAAGTGGGCGTGCTCGTTCTCGTCGGCGGGCGTCTCTAGGTAGCGGTCCACCGCGTTGGGGGAGCTGGGCTTTGCCGTGGGAACTGCGACAAGATTTAAAAGTAAATAAATAAAAAGGAGTAGGAGAGGAAAAGAAAATCCCGGTGGTGAGGAGATGTTTCAGAAAGTGGCAGGAATGAGATCACAACGTCCAGAAAAGGGTCAGTGAGGTTAGTGACAGCAGAGAAAAGAAAAATCAGGTGTGTAGCTGGAAGCCAGGACCTTCAAACGGTGTGTAAATGCATTAGATAAGCCATAATGCATTGAGAAAAGAGACAAAACCTCTTACAGTCACATGACTTCACCCAGGCCATGCTGAAGCTTTCCTGGTGAAACTCCTGACGGGAATTCATCTGGGAGTAAATCGGACAGCGTTACGGCGTTAAAGTTTAATCAGAGGAAAGATGATCACCCGTCAAGTGCGCTTTCGAAGCGCTGCGCGAGCGCAGGCGTGAAGGTCGCGCGTCGTGAAGGTCGCGCGTCGTGAAGGTCGCGCGTCGTGTGAAATCGGTCACGTCTCACGAGCATGTGACTTCAAAGAAACACCAGAGGGACGCGACTCGCTGCCCCCAGATCGGAGATTTCTCAGCTTCAAACATATTACAGAACCTTAAATATGAATATGTTGTTGATGCATTGAATTGGGACAGAGTGGTGCTCAGTTAATTGTTCAGATTTTTGTCAAAAAAATAAATAAAGCTTAGAAAAACAATGCATCAATGATGCATCACACTAAATTTTAATAAAACACTTTGAAAGTTATAGTTTAATCTTAAAATGTTGAGCCATTGAGTGCTTTTAAAACCTGGACCAACACACAAAACTTTTACTTTAACTGATTCATGTGCGTTAGAGAATAAACCTTATTTTATCACACATGAAAATACGGCATTAGCGTGTCGAAAGCAGGTTTGGATCCTGACACATTTTACACAAACAAAATGGAATTGTGAAGTGAATGAATAAACCAGAGGAACCAGCAGCCCAGCCTGCAACATGTCACGCACATAAAGGACGATGGGCGCTGAAGCATGGCTTATTGCGAAAATAATGTCTGCCCGGGTTATTTCACAGCTCATATTGACGCTGAGCTAATATACAGGAGACGGGCGCATTGTAAAAGCTGCTATGAGAAAAATTGAGGTTAAACGACAACAGCTGCAGGTTTTAAATTATTCAACCGTTGCACTGTAAAGATTTATTTTAGAATAAGCTTTTTCTGACTGGTTTTCTTTGCATTTACTGGTTTTCAAATTCAACTAGAGGAAATTGTAGTTTAACTACATTATAACATCATATATTACGGCTTATTTTTATGGAACGGCGTGTTTTTTTCTAAATAACTTTTGCCCTTTGGAGCAATATTCTAGGAAATTTACACCTTCAATGTAATTATTGTTTTTGTTAATGTGGAACAAAACTAAATCTGACAAAAAAATCTCGAGATGTCTCCATAATCTAGTGGATTTGGGAAACTTCTATAAAATAGAAAGTTTGGCATTTTAGCAGGAGTGTGTAGAGTCTTTATCTCCACTGCAAATGTGTTTCCATCCCTCCAAAGTCTGGACTTAGTTACTACTAACCCAAGTGGAAATATTCAAACACTCTGACCGACTTGTGAAGAACTGCCCATGTAGCAACACTCACACTGGTGTCGGAAAGCAAAAAAGAGGAGGGAAAGTAGAGGAGGAAAATGTTCGAATATAGAGGAATAATTACATGTTAGACAGGAATATACGTCTAGAGGCAAAAAAACACACCAAGGAGGAATCCGGGGGGTTAGAGAGATCTGATTGGCTGGTTAAGTCTGGCTCGCTGCCGTGGGCAGGACTTACTGACGCTGCTGCAGACAGCCAGGCAGTACTCCTCTGAATCAAAGTTATTCCTGTTGCCTCCGCAGCCGCCGTAGATAAACTGAACACAGCGGCCCTCCTGGCGGTCAAAGTACCAGCGGGGCAGCATGGCCCGGCATGGGCCAGTCTCAGCATTGGCCCAGCACACATCTTGGAGGACACACACACACACACTTATCATTTAGGCAAAATGCGCCAATATGTACAGAAAATGTGGAGGAGAAACAGTGTGTGCCTGAACGCGACGGCTGGGTTTATGATTTTAAAAGTTTGCGCCCCCTCTTACCTTTGACAACTTCCTCCACAGACTCCGTGGTTGTGGTGGTGGTGGTTGTCATGGCGACGTTAGTGGTGGGCTCGTCGCTGTCGTCAAGCGTGTCGATGATGTCGTCGTCGTCCTCCTCGTCCACCGCCTCCTCGTCCTCCTCTCCGTCTCCGTCCTGGTCGTTGTCCAACTGATCATCCTCCTCCTCCTCCTCCTCCTCTTCATCGTCGTCACCCTCCTCCTCCGGCTCGTCCTCGTCCTCCTCCACCACAGATGGTTTGGTTTCCTCTTGCTGCTCTGCTGGCTCCGGCTCCCGCACCATGCTGAGAGACACGAGGGCATGAAGAAGGAACGCAGAGGACAGAGAGAAAATCGGATTCACACACACTGATCCTAAAACAGCTTCACACGTCTATGGCAGCCATTTCCTTTCAAGGATATAATATCTGTCCTTGTGGAAATGCTACGCCTGAATGAGGCAGTTTCTGACGCATCACTTTACTATTCCCAGCAGCCTCAACCCTAATCTCTCCCCACCTGTTGTCGGCGTAATCTGTCTCCACTCCGCCCCACCAGACGTCAGAATCGTCGGCGTCCTGCTCTACGCTGTCCGCGCCCCTCTCCGCCTCGCTGGGGCAGCAGACAAACTCCACTCCTCTGAAGCGGTCGATCCCACAGGGCAGCAGCATCCCATAGTCATGGAGATTCATGGTGCGGTCCCCACAGTTCTACACGACCAGGGGCATTGAGTGAGTCATAAACGGTGATAAATACGTCAAAGAGAAGAGGTGACAAAAAAAAGAGGTCCTCACCTCCTTGGCTACGGTGTGCCAGTGCAGGTGGCTCTCGCATTTATCCATCCGCTCCTGGTGGAGGAATTTGCACTTGTCAGGAACCAGCAGAGCGTCGCTCACAAATTCTCCCACTGCAAACAGAAAAGACTCAGAAACCATACGGAAACTTTTTTTTTTCCAGACAAGAAAAAAAAAAAACTGGCACTTTTGAAAACCCTAAACAGCCAGAAAACATGGCCGATTTACCCAGGCAGCGATAGGGCACCACTATGTGCACATGGCTGCGGCACTGGTTGCGTCCCTTCTTGCACCAGTTCTGGATGCTGACTGGCTGGTTGGCTTCCACCACGTTGGTGATCTGGAGTTCTGGATACACCTGTAGACAACATTACAGCCCAACTCTGTGACGATTCATTTCTACAGGGTAACAGTTCTGAGATAAAAACAATACAAATGGACTGACGAAAACAGCTTCAATACACTACGACAGTATATAAATGATCACTGTTATTAAGTATGTCTGGTGATGGTAGTTTACATTCAACAGCAGAGATTAAAAAAACTAAAATATAACAATTTTGAAATGTCTCTTTCACACAAACTCTGTACAGCTGATTAGTCTAAGAACAAAACACTAATTTAACAGAAGTTAAGCACTTTCCAAACCTATACAAATATCTCACTAAAATGCAAGCATTTCAGAATTTTAACATCTGTACGAACCCCGAAGAAACACTTTCTATTATTTTTACACTTTATTCACTCGATGCCCACAATAGTTTTGATTTTCTTTCAATTTGGTAAAGTTGCTTTAAAACTCAAACAAAGCAAACTTGTGTCTAAATGGCTTAGTGATTTTGTGTTAAGCTATAACTTTCTCGTGGATGGATTCATTAACAGACCTGCAGCCACTGATGTCATCAACTATTACAGTTTTCAATCAGAGGAAGATCGGCTCGCTCAGAGCCTCTGTTTTTATTGGTGTCTTTTTCCTAGAAGATATTCTTGTTTTCTTTTTAATAACTAATCTAAAAGCTCAGGGTTGAGTTTAGCTGCGTCCCGTTCCTGGGTTCTCTGGATTTTCCTTCAATAAAGCAGCGGTTGAGGCCATTGTTGCCGTCAGCAATGGGGACACTGTTTTCCATTCCAACAGGAAGTTCTCCGGGTTCAGGCCTTCAGTCTTTAGTTGTGTTTCTTTCTCCCACAAAGCCATTGACGACTACATTGCTGTATTATTCTCATTTCCATAGAGAGTAATATCAGTTCAGTGTTCTGGAGATCAGCTGAGTCTTTCTTGGACAAAGCCACAGATGAATATATATTGTTGTGCTCAACTCTGTGTGCTCTCCATTTTACATCTGTTTTTCTCGTGTCTCTTTCATCAACGACGCCACTGCTGATATTGTGGCCACAAACTTTGGAACAAAAGAAGCCAATTTTTGCCTCATGTTTGTTTTCTCCTTTTTATTTAAATCAAACTCCGTCCTGTTCAATCATTTCTTTTTGCAGGATATCTTGACACATAATAGGCTGTGAAAGCACAAAAAAGTTGCACGATAGCTTGCAAAAAAATATTTTTACTCATCGACAAGAAAAGCCAAACCTCTCCTAAAGAGCTACTGTAAACTTTCAGAGACAATTTACCTCCTGGCAGTATTCCAGGATGCCCTCTTTGGTACCGATGCAGCTCTTCCTGCCGGAGGGGTCGGGCTCCCACTTACCGCTCTGCACATTGATGTGCATGTTGAGTTTACCGCAAAACATCGCCACCTGGGGCTCGGCCAGCAGACCCATGGAAACGTCGGCAGGAACCTGAGGAAGAGCGTACAGAGAAAATGTCATGAAAATCTTGTGAGAAACTGAATGAGTGCTGGTATCTAAAACGCAACTGTAATGGGATTAAAATCTTCATATGGGGAAAAGACATGAATGATGTGAGGAATGGAAGACGAAATATCAACGTGGAGTTTCTTGTGTTTTCTTTTTCTTCGCAGCATTTTCAGTTTGGCAGTGAAGTTTAAAAAAAGAAAATCAAAGATTGGTTCTTTTTTTGGTGGGTTCTGGTCTGAGGAATCGTCTATGAAGGAAAAAAAAACCCACCTTTGACATGTAAACCAACAGTGGTTTCTCTGCTGGTTTACATCCCTGTGTGATGATTTGTACCTCTGCTTGTTCGAGCTACAACAGCCAGCCTGCAAGAAAAAAGGGTTTTGTGCAGATTCTCCTCAGAGAGGAGGTGCAGACAAACTGCTGAATGTCTGCATTGTACTGTCAAATGGGCTAGAACAAAATGGGAGGGAATATGGGAGGGGGGGAGAAAAAAGAGACAGAGACAGAGGGAGGAAGGAGAGGGACTGTTGCCATTGTATGCTCCCTAATCTTGTTAATGGTTTGAAGGCCCTGGCAGGCAAACAAATGTTGTTTTGTGAGATGGATAGCATATTTTCCCCTGCAGACTTGATTCTTTCCCAGCAGCCATGAGCACAGAGTCCCTTCACCGAGAGAATAGCTGGTCGATTTGGATTCATTTTAAAAAAAAAAGAAACACTCTAACGCCTGAATCGATTCAGCAGCACTGTACCTGGTGTATCACTGCGGAGATTAACTTCATTGTACCGCTTTTACGCACGTCATATTTACACAGCTGGCTTCATCCGAGAGTGACCACATTCTCGGGAAATGTTCTCCGTTCGCCAGAATGCAACCAAAGAAAATGAGCAGAGAGCTGGTCAGGTACACAAACACGGGACGAATGCTAAAGAAAACAACATCTGCACTACGCAAAGCAACTGCCTCATACGGCAAGACAACGAGTGGAGAGCTTATTGCTCAGAAACAAAAAATTGATTGGACCTCAACTGTTTTGAAGCTATTTCACAGAATTAATTTCTTTCTTCAGCCCCGTCTTCCAAAAAGTGAGAATAATGAATACATTGACACTGCGCCACAACGCAAGACAGTCAGCATGACAAGCGTTTTTGCTTTTCTTAGATAGAAAGCTACAATTTGAATCTGTCTATGCAATCGAATTAATTTGATTCTACGCAGATGTTTGTTTCAAAGCGCCTTGAGATGATGGTTACGATGAAGAAGCAGAAAGAACAGGCTACTGCTATTTACATCTGTCACAGAAATGCTGGTTTTTTAAATGCTTGCCACCTTTTGGAAAGCATAGATTTGAAAACACAATCTAAATACCAACTGCTTCCATAATCGTACAAATCTGGCAAACAAAAGTTGCTTGGAGTATCTCAAAATCCAACCCTTCATTTTTTGTTGTTTTTGTATTGCTGGTAATATATTGAACCAAGAACTACTGCAGGAAATGACATGAAAACCTCTGAAGTGCAACTTACAGGGAGGGTCATTCATCCACCTGAATCAATATAATTCTGCCATTACACACAATTCATTCATTTAGAGCCGTTAGATACCAGCATACTGTAGGTCAAGGGTGCGCCTTTCAGAGTTCATAATTTAGCTACAGGTCAACATAATCTGCATGCTGAAAAAAATCCCTCACAAACAAACACTAGGGTGTAAAATCCCCCATTGGCCACAACCCTCCTCTGTTCTCACAAACAATAATTTAACTCTGGCGGCCATTACTCTTGACACGGAGCCATCTGCACCACCACAGGACTATTTGGAAGTCTGTCGCTATGCTACTCACAGATCACCACCATCTGTGACGCTAACAGATACACACCACGTTTTACTCATTGACAAGAAAAGCCAAAGTGGTGGCTTTATAAACAACCTAAAAATAGAGAGCAGTTAATTAAGATAGTCCTTAGAGCCTACGGTTTTATTTTGACCTCATTACGAGTGCTTGACACACCTGGCCAAGTAGATAAAACTTTGTCTCTGCTCTGAGGTACATGCAGGTAAATCAGTAGACGACAAGCTGCTTGCCGACATTAAAATTCTTGGTCGTCCTCATTTGGATGGCAAATCGAATCCTCACCGATTGGCCCTTTGCCTCTCGACCTCTCTTCTGTCAAAAGAGGTGAGGAGAAGCAAGGGGATGGTAAAGCAGTCAAGGCTCAGCTGCTCGCCTATAAATCAGAGGCCGGGGAAAAAGACAAGAGCAGAGCGCACGAGAGAAAACAATGGCTACAATAGCAAGAGACAGGGAGAGATTGGACAACAGATGAAGTGGACAATAAGCCTTTGGGGTCAGGAATGAGGTTGGTGACTTTTCAAAGCAGAGAGTCCTGCCATCAGAATATAAAAACATGTCTGCGTAAAAAAATAACCACTTTGATCCACTTATATGAAGGATCTGGTAGCATTTTGAAAAACTCAAAAGATAATAACAGGGTGAGAACGTGATTGTTTGGATCTTGAGGCAAATCAACGAGGAACAGATGGACTCTGATGACTGGCAGACAAATGCCAAACCACATCAGCCGCAAAGCTTTGTGTGTCATAAACCAAGACACCAGCCACATCCCACCCACCCCCCTTCTGTCGTTATCTTATCTCAGCTCTGGCTCAAAGTCTGCCAGCCTGACAGTCGGCCGTCATGCAGAGAAGGGAGCGGTAATCTGGGCGCTGTGGATTAGGACAGCAGTCAGCTCAGGAGAAATATCCCGGTTCGCTCCCAATCTGGCATGATACCCATCCCATTACCTGACTGAATAAATGAGAGCGGAGAAGGCCAACATTGCGAGACGATGACCTCATAAAGACGGTGTCAGTAAACCTTAGATGCATAGCGTCATTAAACGACACAGCAACACAAAACTGTAGCCAAATCTCACCTTGGAAGATTTATTTATACATCATAAATAAAGGAAAACCCCAAAGGAACAATTGAATCATGCACAACAATAACAATCAAGTTTAGCTTAATAAACTGATTAAAGTGAGATCTACTTGTGCAATTTGCCGGAGTGGTTTCGTCCTCACAGCTTTATAATGAGGACGCCACGCTCGGTGCATGAAATATCTGCAATTTCATTAGAAGTGACTTCAATCACATTGTGGATCGCTGTCATGATTCATGACCCAAATCCCACTCAAATGAGTCTTAAATACATGGAACATGATGTCATGCAACAGCTGGAACACCAAGTCTTTGTTTTTAGTTGTCCTGGGTGCTTATGACCTCAACATCGACCAACAAGAAGTACATTTTAATGTGATGAATGCATCCTCCTCCCTCATTCCTCCTCTTCTTTCTCAGCTTCATGTTAATTGTCCAAATATTCCCATCTGAAAGTCATTGCCTGAAGACTTGCATAACATGCGCTGCCTTGTGCAAGTGAAAAAAACGCTTATGACTGCAGGCAGTGATGTGATCAGCACCTCCAAAAACCAGAGACGGGTTTATTGCCCGTTACGTCTAAATGGGGGTGTCAGAAATAAAGAAATATTACAACACAAGCAAGCCAAAGGCAAATAAATCTATTTTTACACACCCCTTCGCAGCCACATAGACTGGCAAAACTGTTTAATGTATTCTTGTGCAATCTTTGAAGTGTCCCCAATGGGTGCTGGTCCTGCAGCGCTATTAATTGCACAGTCTTATCTGAGTGGCCCAGGACTGCTGTGAGGAGCGGGATAGGGGTGATGGCGGCTGGAGGGAGGGATAAACAAAGTGTGTGTGGGCGGGGTGTCTTTAAGCAGCCCTCATTCCACTGGGGAGACTCCCCGGAGAGCAAAAACCTGACACAAATTTCTCTGTGGCCCACACGTCTTTTCTAGAAATCAGCGGCCGACCGACGCGACAGGGCCGACCGTTAACGAGACGAGGCAGTATTGTCCAGGCCGGGACGTGACTCTAATGCACAATCAGTACACAGAGCAGACAGAAGACGGATTCCTTCGACATACATTGAGCATCCATGATGGAACAGGGTTGCTATTGGGTGTAACACAACTACTCTGCTTTTTCTTTTTGTGTTAATAATCAATCGTTTACGGCGTTAGCAGGACTGGCGGTCAGGCGGCTGATGCATCACTTTACTAATTTGTTGACTTTCCTTGAGAGGATGGATAATAGCAGAGTTAATTAGGACAAGTGGGGTCTAAATGGGCAGGACCAAACCACAGAATTCAAATAAACACTTCAGGCTGTGGCTCAGAACCCGCCATCCTTGACTGGACCACAATCAAATGTGTGAGTGATACTGAAGCTCATCTTTTCAGAGGATTTCCCTCATTCTCACTGTTGGCTGGACGTTTTAGTTGCAGACTAGATGTTGAGAGAAAAAGATTTATCATAAATATTTGGTGGGAATACAAAAAAAAAAACAACAAAAGGGGATTGCTTTGATTCGACTTTTACGTACCAAGAAGTTTCAGATCAAGACACGCAGATTGCACCATAACCTGCCAGGCGGTTCTTTAAATCAATATTTCTCAAACCATCTGCGAGACGTATTGATCTTGCCACTTATTCAGTCTTTAGCAGGTCAAACAGACATGATGAAAGGTTTCCTCAACCGCTCCTGATTGCTTCTCTTCATCTTCCGCTCCTCATCTTCAAAAGTTTTCATCAAAGTTCAATTGAAGAATGATCTACATTTATATTTAATGCGATTAAGCTTCGTCCTGAGGGATTCCAGTGGAATAAGCGTCTTAGGCCAATCTGTTCAAATCTGATTAGAAGTGTGTAAAGAATCACATTGGGAACTACTGGACATCTAAAAACGTCTAGACAAAAAACGAAGAGGGACTCTTTGGTGTCCTTAATTATACTCGGCATGGATACACCTTCTGCTCCAGGGACCTGCCTGTTATAACCTCCCAGAGTCATCAGCGTAGCAACCTGAGGCAACACCGTTATCCAGTAGTCTCATCTGGGAGACAATTTCATCATGTGGGTAGTTTGCTTTGGAGACGGATCTGGGTTACCTGTGTTTGTGGATGTCATGCAGGGTTTTACACGCCTTAAATGAAGGTTAAGTGTAATAGTCGAGTCATTCTCCCAAGTAAATCATTTTGGCCCAAAATGTGTTTCGCAAAGTTTCTTCAATCATCGATATCCAGACTTTTTGAAGGCAAACTGTAGGAAACTGGGCCACGATTTGTTTTTTGTTTTCTTTTTACTGTTAATTTTAAAATTTAATAGTTTGCTCTATACATATATGTGTCCTGTGTATAGAACAAGACACTGTAATCCACATACACTCTTTAGCAGTGGTTGACACCACTAACTAAAAAGTTAGTTTTGCTAAAGCAAAGCACAAAGGCATAGGGTAAAAAAAAAAGAAAAAGAGAGAACCGAGGAAAGGAAATGAAACTGTGGAATACACAATCTTCACCCACTTCAAAATAAGAGCATAAATAAAAGCTCACCAAATCTTGAACACAGATTAGATACTGCTCTTTACCTTTCCCACGAATAGCCAAATCATCTGGGTTAGACCTTTCTATGAGGGATTTTCCACACACAGTCACTTCCTCTAACAATCCACACAAACACTTGATTTGTTTTTCATCCTTTCTATTTGTGGCACAAAGGGCGGATGTCCGCCTCCATCCGGAAACCCAAACAGGAAATGGATCTGCAAACTGTAGGACACAATCAAGATTCCCATTCCACTTTCTTGTACTAACCTGAACAGCTCCGATAAATAAAGCTCCACCTTTAAAATTTTAATTTTCTAAATTGTAAGCATTTCAGCTGAGAGGATTAATATTCATCTGATCTTAAAATTTAAAGTGGCCATTATTTATCTCAACAGATGCAGATTTCTGTGCAAGAGAAGATTGCTTTTGAAGGAATATGATGAGGACGAGAAACAAGAACTAAGAGTGAGCGGACTAATTATAGTCCAGTCACCTGGGAAAGGCCACGGTGCCATAGCAACACTGAAAACCTGGGATGAGTGGAGAAAAGGGAGGAGAAGCACGCAAAGATTACATCACTTCTAGCAAAGGAATACAACCTCCAGTGAATACTTAAGAGAAATAGGAAGTGAGGTTTTGAAAAAGACTATGTATGCTTATTTAAAAAAAAGACCTAATGTCTTAATAAAACTCAGAGTGGGAAATTGCTTTCTGACGGTTTTAGGTGGAGATGTGGACGTAGTTCAGATTTCAACTGAATTAAAATGACAATACAAAATCAGGACTGAACAAAATTACAAATATATATTTTTTTATTATGAATCAAGTTGAAACAACATTTCATTTTTTTTTATATTCTTAACCTTTTGGCTTCGAAGATGTTTAGCTTCAGAAGCAGGTGTCACTTATTGCTAAAACAACATGCCTTCTTTGACCTTTGCCCGGTCACTATCAAGGGGAGTTCAACCTGTGGCTCTTCAGTCCTTATGCTGTGGCACATTAAAACAAAAAACAGCAGACTAGAACTATTTCTACATTTACATTGTATCTTTAGACGTTTTTATCGGTTTTGTTTTCATAAATATTTCTATAAAAGTATTCAAATGGAGCGAGGATTTTCTGTGAACAACGGAGTCGAAAGGCCTCCGTTCCCCATAATCTGATACCAAATGACTCTGTTAAGCTCAAATGTCCTATGAGAAATAATCGTGATTTCACAATAACAAAAGATTTTTAAAGAGTATGTTACTCATAAAAAGGATGATGATTGCGATACATTATGTTTCACAATCATCGCTTGCAGCTCATGACTAATTTTATCTGGGAAAAAATGACTGTTCACACTGAAAACTTTGTGTTTAATTTTTCTATTTTATTTGAAAAAAAAGAAAAAGAAAAACCTCACTGCTTACATTTTAACGCAAGTTAATTGTTTGGGTACCCAGTTCACCAATGCAGGGAGCTGCAATTACAATGAATTAGTCTCATTAACACGTAAACCATCTTCCATGACACACCAACAGCTTGAAATCAAATCCACGTTTCAACATGACTTCACCAGCCTTGGATCTGAATAGAAGGTCGGTTCCACGAAGAATAACTCATCTGTTATTGCAACACACGACACAAAGGCGCTCTGACGGCGGCTGCTGCGGATTTGATGCCTCGGTGAGCAGAGGGAGGTAAACGCTTTCATATGAAGGCTTTGTGAGTGGATAACGCGTGCGTCCTTGATGATACGCTGAAGGCTAGACGTACTCTGTGTCTGCACGGGTCAGGCGGGCTTGATTCTCGACTTGTTACTCTGATTGTGAACCAAGAGCCGCTTGCTCAGCAGCTGTGAAGCAAAAGAGAGACTTCATGGTGAACTCCTGATCTGTGCAGATGGAAACAACCGCTGCATGACGATGACCGCTTCTGGCCCGAGGGGATTTCATCAACCGTACGAAGAGGAAGTGGAGAAGACTTCCGAGGAAGAAAGTAGATGTTTGACCTTTATAAAGTGGAAGTAGACCTCAGCATCGGAATTTAAAAATCATCTCTGCAAACAGAGATGACTGAAACAGCCAGCAATTAAAAACTACCGCAGCGTCCATCTACAAATAGTAGTCTAACAAACAAAATCAGACGTACTGCACCTTTTCAGGCTTTCTATTATGAAATTAACTCTAGTGTTTACTCTCTGTTTCATTCAGAGAGCATGTGGCAGAGCACAAAACAGGCCTTTGAGTCACCAGCTGGCCTGAAACCAGCAAAATCAGCACTGCTGGATTCCTAACATGCTTTCAAAGTGGGGAGACCACAAAACACCCCGCGAACAAAGTCAACTCACACCGATGAGATTCACAACCAAGGAACAGACATTATGGATGGACAGATCTACAGGAAGGCAGGCTCATCCTTGCTGCATTTGGCACCAGAGGACAGGTTTGGGACGCTTGACCTTCCTGACAATCATGTGCTTCCTGGAGCAGGAAGCTCAAACACATTAGAGAATTGCAAACAGAGATGGTCGGTTCCTGATTTTTAACTGTAGTCATTTTTCCACCATGTTATTTTCTTACACAGGTAGAAGAATAATAAAAAATAAATAAATCAATGATTCCGTTGGGCCCTACGACACTGGTTCAAAGAAATAAATCTGCCATCTTCAAACCGCTAAACACTGTTCATGCCAGCTGACAGAGCAGAGCACAGAGTTTAAAAATGGCACAGATGACAAGGATCCAGCAGGGAGAGCAACATTTGTCCAACCTGACCATATGGCGCATACTGACATAACAAGGTTGTTCCAGACCCAAGATCAAAACACATTCCTATGTTAAACCAGTCAGTGACAATCAAATATAATAACTACTCAACAATTATTTCATGTTCTCATTTTTCTGTTGCACAAGCAACTGAAAACTGGACACTTTAAAAAAGGGAAACAATCAACGAAGCAACAATTTATGAAGCTAATTTTTTTGTAACCCGGAGAAAAACATGGGCCATCGTTTTCTCAAGTTATCTTCCTAATTCTTTCCCTTATTAGAGATTAATTCAATACACACACACAAGAAAAAAATCTTTATATTTTAAAACATGTTACTCATGTTTTTTTTCGTCTTCCTGTCTTGCTGAGAAAAGACTGAGAAATTTAAAGAAGAGCAGCAGAAGCAAATGAGGTAGATTAGCAATGCTGCTCAGGAACAAAGCTGGATATTTTCATCTATATACCACACTACTGTGGAATATAGCTATAGTGTCTTAAATCAGAGGCATTGTCAGATTTATTGCAACACTGCTACTGGAGAGTCTTCTCTTAGGCAGTAAAAAACCCAAAGCATCCACATTTCAGAACCGGAA
The DNA here is from genome assembly GCF_027474105.1 of Poeciliopsis prolifica. NCBI lineage: Eukaryota > Metazoa > Chordata > Actinopteri > Cyprinodontiformes > Poeciliidae > Poeciliopsis > Poeciliopsis prolifica. Next base: position 550,548 of record NW_026562430.1, read on the forward strand.
AGGATTCCATAAGCCCACAACAAGGATGAAAACAAAATGTAAGAAATTGTTGCCGCTAACGAATTAATAAATAGTCAAGAGATTGTAGTTCTAGACAATACAGTTGACTCTTTGACAATTAAACTTGAGAAAATAAAGAGCTTCTCTATGCTTACCAGGTAATGTTACCTGTTTGTGTGAGATCTCATATTAGCACTGAGTGTTGCGTTTCATTCTCAAAGAGCACTGACCCATAAGCAAAGTTCAAACTCATTCCCTACAAGCTGTCAAATGTTTTCTTGAAAGATACATTTCAAGCAAACACACCGGCAAGCAAAAATGTCAGCAGCTAAACGAGACATGTTGTTGTCGAGCGGATTCCTCCTTAGACCTGAAACTGCAGCGTGAACAGCAGAGAAGGTGCCAGAGAGGGAAACACAGGCAGCGCCAGCAGCCATAATGGCATTAGGGCCTTCTAATAAGAGAAGGCTGCTCCGCCCCAGGCTGAAAGACTGCAGTACGTACACAAACAGACTGTGCGCCCATCCAAGAGGCATTTCCCAAACGCTTACAGAAACACAAAGGCTGGCATCCAGTCCCACGCTTCGCAGGACAGCCTCCTTGTGCAGGAAAAGCTGCTTCTTTCAGTTGTGTGTTTAGCGGAGGGTGTTGGTGTGTGTATGAAGGCAAGAATCAAGCCCCGACAACTTGCAACACGTCCTTTCAACTCGGTCGGAATCTTGTTCAAATTAATTCTGAGTATTTGAGCAGCTAGTCAGACTGCATGGCTGCTGCCTTTGAAGTTGCGAATGGAAATATTGGATTTCAGAAAGCTCCGTTCATCTGCAACAACCTCAGAAATGTACTAAAAACAAAGCAAAAGTTGGATCCTACTCATGCCAAACCCACTGAAGCCTGAGAGGAGGAAACAGTCGATTAGTGTCCCAATTTCACTTCAGTCAAACATGGGTCAAAATGGCAGAAAACTGCTCCGAGTGTACAAGACATTAAGTGAAAAATACATGTTTTTATAAGCTTTAATGCAGTTTAATTCAGCTTTATATTGCTCTGACTGACAAATGGCTTTTTAAGGAACTGTGCAAAAAAGGATTTATTTACAGAAATAGCCATTCAATTCAGTCTGATCCAATGGACAGATTCAAAGTCAATTCACATGCCTACAAATTCTCTTCCAGCTATAAACCATTAATGGTAACAACCAGACAAAACCACAGAGAACAGTAAACTCCGGCTGCCGCTCAACCACAATTGCAAACTCATTATTGTACTACACATTTGCAGTTGTTAAAAAGTGGAGTTTTTGCAACCAAAAGGGCAGATGAAATGTCTTTTAATAAATAAATGTCTTGTAATTGTGCATATTTTAGGTGGCAGCTCGACAAGGCATCATGCCAATTTTCTATGATCAGTAAAAGACACCCTAAAATTTCAGATGTGCATTAAACATTGACTGCTCTCAAAAATTAAATAAAATAAAAAGTACTTAAGAAATTTGTTGACTTTAAGTTCATACTCATAGCAATAACTGATTATTTCTTCTTAAAAAGTGTGCAGAATTACAAAAAATATTTAATTGACTAGGAGCTGTACATTAAACATTGAAATGATCACAAAAAATGCATAAAGCAGTTGCTGAACTGTACAGTTTCTTCAGTGGCAGGTTGCTGCATCCTGTTTGCACAAAGGAGAATTATCATAGATCCTTCCTATGTATAGTTGTTACTATAATTGCTTCCACACAAGGTGCAGGTTGCATCAAAATCTGCAAACAATTTGTGTCTTAATTTCAGTCATTTACGAAACATTGAAAAACAATGTAATCGTTTTAAGGCACACTAACAGCTATCTCTGTTTGATCTTTAAACTATGTATAGATTTTGAAAAATGAAGTTAATCAGAAAAAAAAATAGAAATAAGTTTAGTCTACTCTTTTGATAACCGATTCAGTCAAATAAATTTAAAATGGGCCAAACAGTTACATGGAGGAAATGAGCATTTATTTACGTTTACAAACACACACGCATATAGCAAAATGTTTTGGGGTTAAAAACAGTGATTTATTTAGAAACAAATCTGTGGGGGGGAAATACGCTGCAGCGTTAAATGGGAGTTCAAATCTAATACAGCTAAAAATAATGTGGAAGAAAGGCGTGAATGGAAGGGAACGTGATGTTTAACTCCTGTTCTGCTTCCCGACCCTCCATAAATGGTGCAGTGCACCGCCGCCATCTTACCTCTCCATTCTCTAACTGTGGAACTGAAACGTGACGAGGGGCGTCAGTAATGTTTGTTTCCCAAATTAACAGTCCCTTTTTACAACCTCGCCTCTTAAAATCAGAACAAAATGACACGAAAAGGCCTCAGGAAGGGACAGCTGGACACATAAACTTGCTCCCACAACTACAAACACACCCGCTGTAAAAATAAGAGCCTCGGGATATGGAAAAATGAGACAATACGCGTTTATCCGCTGTGGAGATTTAGTCCAAGGAGCAACAAAACGGAGATTTTATGTCCTCAACGTGTCTTTTTATGCTCTCTGTGTTCGTGATTGAAGCACACACGACTCATTTTGATCATTTTAAATCACAGGAATGTAAGGAAAGTGCTTAAAGCGCAAAAACAACAAAGTGAGAGCATATTTTCCGCTGTAATGCAGAGAGGCTTGACGTGTGTCGCAAAACAACGACACGATGCTGATTTATATTTTATGTTGTATAACGGGGTTTTTATGAACACCAATTATACCCACGGTTGGTAAAATTCCCGTGAATTTTCCACTTTCAACATCTTTAAAAATCCAACCAAAAACGTTCCACACTTCCGGTTAAACCTTCACAATAAAGCAACAGACATTGTTTAAGAAAAAGCGTCCAACACTAGAGGACATAAAGGACAGGCTATATTTAAACCCATAATCAAGCCAGACGTCCTGGTGAATCCGAGATTAAGTGTAATGAACTATTTTTGGTCCTTCCAAACACATTCAGCTTTAATTTCAAACGGCACAACCATTCCACTTCCGGTCTCATCCACAGCTAACCCGTGTTAGCTTAACCGGGATGGCAGCAAAACAATATGCTCGGGGGTAAAAAAAATAATACTCCAATGTCGCTTTTTCACACCAATACTCCTTACCTCCAGAGCCATGGCCGAGGCCACAACAGCGAGCAGCAGGAAAGCCAGTCGATCTCCCATGTCGTTGTGAAAGTAACGCTCCTGAAGGCAGCGTTTGTCTCCTAACTCGTGCAGCGTCTGGCTCGGTGTGCTCTCCGCCGGTGACTCCCGCTGTCTGATGGTGAGCGATCCTGAAGCCGCACAGCTGCTCAGAGTCGGATCACCTGACCGCAGCCAACTGGGATTAACCCAGCCTCCCATGCTCACAATATTACCACAATATTACCACTGCAAGTCTCTTTAATTTGTGTACACACCCGCAGAAAAATATCTGATTCAACCTTTTGATTTTCGCAGTAAAATAAAGGTTTTATTTATAACTCAAAGGTATTGCTCATCAATCGTGTCAACGCAATTGATTTGAGATTTACCAAATGCAAAACAAAACGGGATGGAGATTTTTTTTTGCTTCGCAATTTTTGTTGCAATTGTAATCGTTATGATACATCCTCCAACAAAACAAATCAGTGCCTCTTGTGACGTCACACTAGGCAAATGAAATAACTCTTTAAAAGCGAGCAAATATTTGGGATTTAAAATGTCATAACTCCACACTTATCAGCCGATTTGTTTTCCGTCTTTGTACATTTTGGTGTTTTCTCCCCCTTTAATGGATCTAAAGAGAGGAAGCGCCTGCACATTTAAAAACTAAACCAGAACTAACAACCTTCTCAATCACAGAAGTATTTATTCTTTTCCTATAAGATCAAAAACTGATGCGTTTTTTCCCCCTCTCAAATCCTGCCTGTTTATTTAATAGATATTAATCTCAACTAAAAACGCACCTGTTTAAAATTGTATTTGAAATGTCATATTGAACAATGTCTTGTTTATTCTATGTTGCATGACTGTGTTTTTGTGTTTATGATGTAAAGCACTTTGAAATGCCTTGCTGCTGAAATGTGCTAAACAAATAAAATTTGATTTGATTAGAACTCTACTGTGGAAACTCATACTTCATTAATCTACATGAGAATACGGCAAAAACACACCACTGGGTTGTATGTTTAGGTGAATAACTTGAGACTGGATTCTGCATCTGTATTCAAAAACATATCTTTAATTTACAACACAGGCACTGACACAGGGAAACAGTTATTGACCTGATATTTATAATGATGACGTCCCATCAATTCACAGTTTAAGCACAGTGAAGTCACTTTGAGTTTAAACTACCACATTAATACCCCGCATTATTTAAAACTTGGGTAAAAGAAATGTCAGTACTTTACAACAGTCCAGTTTTGAGCTGCCTATGATTTAAAGTCACCATTTTTACTATAATGGATGAAATCATGTCTTTCAGTTCAATACAAAGCAGGTCCAGATCGATATAATAAAAATAATCATCGTTTCAAATAAAAGTGGAGCAAAATAGCTCCAAGAATGGGGAAAAAAAAAAAAAAAAGAAGTCGTCTGCAGTTTATCACTGACAATTCCTCACCACTCGTGATGATGCAGGAAAGAAAAAGCATGGTCTTCACCTTCATCAAACTGCAGCCAGTACCTCTGATGTGCACAAACGGGGGCAGAGAGTGCAGGTCAGAACAGTTAAGCTGCCAACAAGTTAAGTCTTTCAGACGTGATGAGGCATGTGTGCGTTTCCAATCCTGACCCACATTTTCTCTCTTCCCACCAGAGGCTCTGCTTCAAACCAGCAGTGCAGTAAAGCTGGGCTTTAGGGGGCAGAGAAAGGGGGTGGTATTCTGACAATTTTAGTTTGGTGAACCCGAAGAGCGACCACGGCGAGTGTCCATTTATGGTCCAGCCAGCGTGCGATCTGCATGGCGAGAACTCACTTGCGGGTGAAGCCGGGATAAGGAGGCGGCGGAGAGTAGTTGGCTTGTTGAGGTTGGGCTGGGGTGTAGGGTGGGGGTCGTAATGATGGTGGGTACATCTCATAGTTGTAGCTGTAAGGAGGTGGAGGACCTGAATTATAGAAAAAAAAAACACCCAAAGTTAAAACTACATAATTTAGATTGATATTTCTTCAAGGTTTAACATGAATCAGGCCCACAACATTCTAATGACACTCTTCCACCATCTAGTGGTAGAATCACAGAATTGCACTTTGAAAGAAGTTGCTGGGAAGATAAATTGAGAAGCTTTTGCTAAAAAAAAAAAGTGAAAATAAGAAAAAAAAAACAATATCTTACTGTGAAAAAAGGTTGAATTTATAAAGTCCAAACTTTGCCAAGAAAAACTTTATGGTTATTGGACTGTTTTTGTCCCATAAATCAGCAGAAACTTGTCCTTGATCACCCAAAATGCAAGATTAAATATATCTAAAAAAGAATGTTTAAAAGTCAACTAGACTCAAAAGGTCATAGGTCAGATTCCAGTTTCCACATCAAGGAAAATTTGTATGTGGAATTCACAAAAACATGACTACTCTAGTTTTAACATAAAAAGTGAAAGATTTTCATTGCATTTGTCATCATAGGTTAGCATCTAATGTAGATATGCATTTTAACATTTGCAAGTAAATAAATGTAATTTTTTTTGTTTATGCATTATGTGTTCTTTTAATCTCTTTTCCTTTACTTTCCTCTAAATCCCTGTGCATAAATACTCTGGAAATAAACTCGCCTTGCCTCTTCTTATGGACTCAAACAGCAGCTTTAAGACGCTCATGTTGCGATCTTTGAGTGACCGAACCATGGAACTAAAACCACCATGTCAAAACACAATGACTTCCATCACTATTCCTGCACACGCTGCATAATCGTTCATACTGCATCAGGTCAAGCGGTGCCTTCGCGAAACACGATCAGTGCTGCAGGGCAGCGCGAAAGCAGCTCAGCTACTGTCGCATGAAGGGGAAACACAGCTGTGAATGAAACACGATGAATAAATTATGAGGAAGAGTAGAGAAAATAGCAACACAAAGGCCGGGGAGTGTCACAGAACACCGGCTCTGCTGCACGATAGTATTCATTTATTTAAAAGAAACGGTGCAATAAAGAAAACTTCTACCTTCAAGCAACAGAGTTCAATAATTCACTTTTCCAGGAAAACGCCTTAAACTCTTTGGACTGCTTCTTTTTTCCACCTCTGTGGACAGCTGGTCATGTTAGAAGCAAGTTCATGTATAACTCTACATGCTGTTGTGTTTTAATACATTGGAATAGATTTAAAAAGCACAAGAATGAGGCACTTGATTTTAGCTGACAAAAACTCAAACTTCAGTTTCTCCGAGAAGTAGAATGTTACATGAGACCTTTTTTTATTTCAGAAATGTATTCCCTGAGAGATGTGTCCAAGTATGTCAGTGGAAAGTTCAGTGGAAGGAAAAAGGTGCAGAGGCAAAATGTAGTGCCAAGGTCAAGAACTAAACACAAAAGGTTTGAAATTGTGTGACAGGTAGAAGAAATAAAAGTGAACATAAATTATGCTCGTTTAAAGGTTATATGTTTTACTACTTGTTTGGAAACAAATTAACCTTTAAAAAAAGTACTTGAACGTCATAAACGTACCACATTTTACAAAACAACCAGGGTTCAAAAGAGCTTGAAAAAGTCAGGAACTGTTTATGGTGTGGTGCAGGAGTCTTTTGGTCAGATACGGCGACCCACCTGGGTAACCCTGGGTAACAGTGTTGATGTAGGAGGTGCTGAAAACTCCGACCCGCGCTCCACGTCCGTTCTTCATGCACATGCACACGCACAGGAACAGGGCCGCCACCGCCCCCATCAGAAACACCACGCCGAACACAATGCCGGAGATGGCAGTGCCTCTGGAACACACACACATAATGTACGCAATGAGCCATCCAGACGTGCGAGGGCTTTTCATCAACGCTCCGTCCTCTCTGCCATCACCTCTCCAGGGCTGCCATGGAGATGGGCCGCCTCATCTGATCTAACTCAGCTGTGAGGTGTGTGCAAATCGTGCGACAAGAACATGTGCGCTCGCTGCAGAGGAGTCTGCGAACTGGCACTCAGAGAAATAGAAAAGGGCTCATTAGCAGGTTTGTAGTCTGTCCTCTTTTGGTTTCCCCTCTCTTGAAGCGTCCAACCACAATCCAAATGAAAATTTTTCTTCTTTTTTTATTTTATTTTAAATCAAAAACAATTTCCAAACAGTAACTTTGCATGAAGAAACAGTTTGCACCTACTTTACATTTTGGATTGTCCAGGAAAGGCTAAAAACACAAAATTATTCAATGCACAGACATATAAGAGGTTTCCTGGCCACCTAAACTAGGTGTCCTACCTGCAAATTAAAACTTTAAACTAAGTTACATTTAATTCCTCTACCAAGAAAAAGAGCAAGAAAACAAATGAGTTTACAAAACGACAAACTGGTTCTTGAACGACATTTCCAGAGCGTGTTTGCTTACGAGAGGACGTCCCCGACGTAGGCGTAGTAGGAGCAGCAGAAAGGTGGCGAGCCTTCACAGCAGTACTCTATGCAGCCTTCACAGTGCGCCTCGCTACCACCTGCAAACACACGGCCATGTTCTCATTAGCACTCTCCTCTCACGCGTAAATAACAAAAGCTCACCTTGACGTAACAGTGATGGGGATGAGGACAGACGGCGATTACACTGGATGGAGACCACCACACAAACCCCCATCGTTGTTGCTGTCCTTCTTTTAATTTCCTCCTAAATCCACAGACTGCAAATACAAATAAATGTGCAAATCTTCCCTTTGAAAGCCCAGCACTATTTCCATAGAGTTGAGTCATGATGTTTGCGTTGCTTGATTCAGCAGGTTGGTTATGCTGAGCAGAACCCATTATGTCCTCACTAAAACTGTTCAAATAATACAAAATTGTCCACAGGAAAAGAAAAGGAAATAGCAGCAAGTCCAGATATGAATTGCTCTTCTTAATAGCTTAAGGAGGCAGTGAAAGCAGTCCACGAAGCCCACCTGCTGAATAAAAAGCTGTAGGCTGGTGTGCCGGATGAGGCCCACAGTCTAATCTGTGACACACATATCTAATGATGACATCAGAAATGGATGTGGAGCGCTGTTGGGCGCAAGATTTACCCTTTCCAGTGACATTTCACGAGCGCAAAGCCTGGAGAAAGAAAAAAGGAACCATAGGCACAACTTGACAAACTGAAACATAAAGTGGAGGACAAAGCAGAGAAGTATTAGGAAAATAAACAATACTGCAGAAGTTTGATTTAAAAAGTAATTCAAAAAAAAAGAAAATTTGGTGAAGTCTGATTCAGAATTTCAGAACTGGCCCTGTAACCAAGCCAAAAATGACCATGGTAACTTTGGAGGAGCTGAAGATATTACAGCTCAGGAGGGAGAATAGGCATAAGTATTAATGGCCTCATCACTAATCCATGGTGGGGGCAGCATCATGCTGTGGGGATGCTTTTCTTCAACAGGAACAGGAATGCCACCAAAATTGATCAAATGCATGGATCCATATAGGAATATGGGTTATGAACCCCTCATTGGAAAGTTCGCTATGCAGAAAACAAGCAGCACACACGCGCGCGCGCGTGTGTGTGTGTGTGTGTGTGTGTGTGTGTGTGTGTGTGTGTGTGTGTGTGTGTGTGTGTGTGCGTGTGCAGACGCGTCTTTGCTCAGGGATCTGTTTTCAATCACTCAAGCTGCAATGATGCGTGCCTGGAGGCGAATGTGCACGTCTCAAAAGCGAGAAGTTCAAACACAGGTGGGAAAAAACTAGTAGAAAGGAAGCAGATTTTTTTTTCTTCCAGTGGACAAAAAGAGGAACTCAAATGGCCATTTATGATGAGTCACAATTTTTAAAAGTTTTAATCAGAGGAAGGTTATTCTGATTTCCTCCAAGCTGCTCATGTTGGTGACTCACTCCCTGAACGCTTCCCACTGGCAGACTACTGGGGACATCTGTCTGGGTGGTCCACTAAAGGGTCCTGGCTCCTGTCTCTCCACACACTGGGAGACAATGGGGGCACCATGTCCTTCATTCCCCTCCTGCTGTTTTCTCTCCCTGTCTCCACACCATCAGCTTGTCCTCTGAACCCACCAGATCTCAAATTTCCTGCAGTTTTGAAGGTGACACTGTTGAAAATATCCCTCCTTCTCATCCCGGCAGGGATGTTTATGAGTCAGATAACCTGATTAATGACTGAAGTGGCAAAAATCGTTAAAAAAGTTACTTACCAGTGAACAAACCGAGCAGCAGAGAGTTCCTCAGAAATTTAAGCGCCTCCGTTCTCCATCTCCTGCTGAGGATTTCCATGATCTCCTGTTTTAACTGACAAAACCGCTTGTCTTCTCTCAAAGAAGTAACGCATCTGGCATGTTTCACTCGAGCAGTTTGATCAAAGTTTGGATTTCTCTTCTTCTTTGTGAAGCGTAGCTCCTGGGTTGTTCTCTCCCCCCACGCGTGGACGCCTTTCCCGACCCCACGCCTCCGGCAGACTGGAGGGTTTTATCCCCCACCTTGTCCTCCCACCGTTTGCTCACTGTCCCCCTGCTGAGTTTACACCGCGGAGAGGCACGAGGGAAGTCAGACAGAAGGTGAGGAACCACTTCCGGATACGGTTTTCAAAATAAAACAGAAGGAATGTGCGAGGCAATTTTTTTTCTTCATGTTTTTATTTTTTGCTTTAATTCCCACGCCTAAATGTTTAATTCTATCATATAACCTGAGAATATACGGAAAGGGATTATTCAAGCTAACAAGAACAGATACACGTTTCCTTGCGATGGTTTTGTTTCCCTTTTCGTGCTTTTATTGTGAAGGCATCCGCTTCGTCCCCTCTTTTTCCCCCGTGACAGATTCCTCCTTGATATTCTCAAAGTAAACCGGTGGCGTTTTCTTGGACTTTTGGATTATCTTTTATATTAATGTACTGTAACATCTGGTATAAAGATCATAATTTGTGCTATTTTCTTTATGCATATTTATTTTCTTGTCTTCCTGCTTTATTTCATGCTCCCCCTGGTAAATTGTTATTATTGTCTTTTTGTGTTATATCCACAGTACAATTGTATGGTTGTTTATTGTAATAAATAAAGTTTATAAAAAAATAAAAATAAAAAAACAAAAAACAAAAATAAAAAAAACCGGTGGCGTCTTTTGGCGCGTGCACACCTGCGCGCGCGGACGCGCTCCCACATCACGACATCTGGCGAGATAAAAGCGGAATCAAATTGTGACCCACCCAAGGCCACACAATGGCCCATTTCATCACAACACGACGGCACGACATCCAGCTTGACCCCTCTTGTTAAGTTTGCACTTATCTCCTAAAGTGCGGCTCGCGGGGCCATTTGTGGCCCTCTGGTTGCTTTTGTGCGGTCCTCTTGCACAAAAGCCCCCTGGAAATCAGGGGGAAACCAGGCCTGTTGAAGTAGAAGTAGCTACAACACAATAAAAATAAAAATAAAATGTTTGATGTCATACAGTTTGGTGCAAGTTTCTCATTCATAAACCAGGTTTCTGCATTTAGCTGTTCTTAAGATAAAAAGACGACAGAAGTAAACAAAAAAAAAAAACATTTGTAAAATGATGAGCATCTAAAAAAAAAAGAAAAAAAGGTAATATTTCACTTTCAGGGCTCGAGGGCACGGTGCATTCACGTTTAGGTGGGACAATTTCATCGCATTTTCTCTAATTTAAACAAAACTTTTACAGGCAAAACCATGGGGTGGCAAGAGGATGAGGGTAATTTAGCTCTTGAAATGCCACCCACATGGAGCAGCGATGATTCATAATGCCTTCCAGATGTTGCTTTCAAGTTGTAATAAAGTGCTGCGAGAGACATGTGAAAACAAGCAGGTTCAACTCAGCAGGCAGTATTTCCAGTGTGAGCACTAAAAAAAGTGACATTTTCTATCATTGCCTGAAGAGAGAAAAAAAAAAGATTTTCCCCAGGCTTCAATTTTTCTCAAATTTTGTTACATTGCTAAGATGGATTTTGGAATACTTATTAGTACTGTACAAATAAATGAACTGGTCTTACTTTTCTATAACGAAACAGAAAATTACCTATAATTACCAAGTTTTTCAGTCATTTCTGTGGTGAACGTTTAAATATCAAGAGGAAAGTAAGCAATGCTAATTCAACATGATTCAAAATGAATTCTGTCCCATTTGTTCAATTTGTGTGGACGTTTAAATGAAGCCATACTAACTATAATAAAATATGTCCATAAAGTAGTGAAATATGAAGAGAAATGAGAAAATCTACTCTCTAGTGGCGGTGAATATTTCAACACAGAAAAAACATATTAAGTGTGACACACTCAGTGACACATGGCAGATTAGGATGATGGCCAATTTTCATAAGCACCATTAATTAGAGGACAATGATTTCCTTCCTTTGTGTGGCAGAAGCGGAAGCTGGTTTTCCATATGGGGCCACAGGAAGTTCAACGTGGGCCAGAGTTGTGGCACTTTCTAATTTTCACTAGCAGGAGAGAGGCTTGCAAGTGGGGAATTTATCAAACAATTTTTAAGCAAGGTGTGAGTGCAATCAAAATTAAAGAGCACCATATCGAAATAAATCACAGGGTAGCTTTCTCCCCGAACCCTTATTTTGTTTCACATGGTTTTGCTTCAGAAAATTGCTGGTGTCGAGCAGCTAGACTCGGGGACTGCTTGATTGCTGAATCAAAAATAACTTTGACTTTGATTAAAGCAATTTGGATGCTGAGGGAAAGTAATTTACTTTCTCAAAAGGTTCAGTCCACTGAGGTTGACGTCACCTTGCTGTGTCGACTCTTTGTTTTACGTCAGGAGGAGCGATGAAACTCAGAGCAATCTCACAATCAACCAGAGCCTCATTGTGATCCAACACTGAAAGGGAAATGAAAAAATCCGTAGAGCTCTAATATCAGATTAAAGCTGTGAGGTAAGTGATTACTTTAAGAGCCCAGTCAATACATATTATAAAACATTAAAACACAATCATCTCAATAAGTTAGAATACTTTCAATCACGTTTTTCCAGGCAGTGCTGGATGTGTGCCAAGTCCTGATAGAAAATTAAGTTGACATCTCAGAAAGCAACATGAAGTGCTCTAAATATTTTCGGGTAAACCAGCTGCATTGTCTGTGGACTTCAGGAATCACAGTGGACCAAGACCAGCCAAATGACATGGCAACAAAAAAAAAAAAAAACCTGAAAAAACTTTCAGACTTCAAGGAACCTGCAGTTTGTGTTTTCTGACTCTTGAATGAACTCTTATTCAATCATCTCAAGGCAGTACAGTTTCACACAACTAGATCATAACATAACTTTCAGTTTTTAAAATAAGTTCGAAAAAAAAAAGCCTAATTGTGTAAAATGTAAGTTTCTCTATAGTTTTCTACTGAGACGACCTACAAGCCTACCAAGGTGAAGGGTCATAAGAACCAATAGTTTTCTGTTGCCCTCTAGTGGCGTACAGACAATTGACGTGCAAAAATTTTAATTAAAAAAAATTAAATTAAATAGAGATATCCCATTGAAAAATGTGCAGATATTCCTCTGTCATTAAGCTTTGGAGATCTTGCAGAAGCAAGATCTCAGAAGCAAGATCTCCAAACCTGTTTGCTATGTTCACAGGTTCCTGACCAACATTCAGAGAACCTCTTTAAAAAACAGGGAAGAAGGGTTTTGGAGATGGAGAATATTAAAAGATTATAAAGTTGGAGATCCATGTGGGAAAGGTAGATTGTGCCACTGGGAGAGGCGGGGCCCTGCTTTGAAACCAGCCATTATAAGGAGGACATGTAGGTGGTGGGAAGCTTGACCTAATTAGAGCCTCTGCTGGGGCGCGGAAGTGACATTGAGTAAATAAACAAGCCATGGACTGTCAAATGTGCTTCTAAGAAGTTTTTAACTACTGCGACACAAGGTCAACACTCAGGAACTGAGGCCCCTGGCAGTTTCTTGTGTCCAGAACCTCCTTGATGAGCTTGATGAGAAGCAGGTGTCTGCTAAGCCCCGCCCTATGAGAGATAAAGAACTGTTTTTAATCATTCTTAGAGATTTGTGTTATCAAAAAAACAATGCAGAAAAATCATTGGAGTACATTACATTACATTATGGACCTACTCAAGTCAAGTCAGTATCCAGAGCCAAAACAATTATAGAAATTAATTGCCCTTTGGGAACCTAATGAAGGAAATTTAAATTAAAAGACAAAACACTCTTGAACAAGTCAAAGTGATGCTTTATTCATGAATCTAGGACCAAATATATATATTTTTAAAACCGTATAAATACTCTATATAGTCTACATCCTTCTGTAATCTTAGTTACAATAAAAAATAGTATTTAAAAAAAAAGGGCAAATGATTATATCTAACAGGCTGTACAAAAATAAATAATGTTCGTATATTCTATACAAAAAAAGGAACAAATGGAACACAAAGCCTTCGCAGAAGGCAAGAGAGACTTCCTTATGAAGTAGTAACAGGAGACAAGTCCCTCTTTATGTCTCACACACATGCACGCCAACACGCACACACACACTCCCATACATTCACGCTCTCCTCTTTGGTCTTTTGAGCTCCCCTCATTAGAGGTCGTGTACATGAAGGCAAGATATGGCTAAAAGACAGTTCTGAGGCATTTTGAGAAACTGGGTAACATGATGTGCCAAAAAACAACAACAACAAAGAAAAGACAAAATTGAAGTGCTTCAGGTTTCTGATAAATAAATGTGGACATAGGTTTGAACATAAACACTATGAGCTATCTTGTTTTCCATACCTGATGGGGTGAGCAGGTAGATGAGCAATTCTTCTTTATATAATATAGCACCCCCTCTGCATCCCCTACACTACAACTTATTGGTTTGTCCAGCCCAGCTTGGACAAACATTATATAAATGCATAAAAATATTTTGACACACAAACACTCTCATGCTAACACTCCGAGTGTGGTAGCAGCATGCGCTTTCCTGCTAAAATAAGGTAAGATGTGCCACTGCTGAGAGGATAGAAGTAAAGATGTGGTCAGCTTTTGCCGATGCCACATTTGTTCAATATTCGGCCCTTGGATGGAGAGAAACAAAGGGTAAATGTTGGTAGTCACAATCATTTCTGTTGCGGACTTATGCATAGCTCTGGTTGTAAACATTCATCAACCTCTTTAGATTGTCCAAGGGAAAAGTGATGCAGAAAATATCTGTCTTTTTGTAGCAAAATAGAAGGAATTAAGATTGTAGATGCAGTCATTAGCAGGCCCTCTGATTGCACATTTCCAGCAGGGGCCGCGGACGGTCTTTGGGGTCACAGTTGTCAAGGGTTAACGTGTGTCCATCATGCCCAATGCAGTGCAGTGGACGTTTGCGGAAACCCCGACCGCAGGTCTTGGAGCATTCTGACCATTGGCCTGAAAGCCAGGAGGGACACGACTGGGAGGCACAGGACCGTGAGACCAAAGGTCGAAGCTCCTCGGGGCAGTCTCTTGACATACGTCCCTGCGAGTCCAAGCACACAACTTCTCTTTGTTGCAGACCTCCTCCACATGACTGAGAACATGGACCCCATTCCCTTAGGGTCCATTCGGCTCCTCCAAACTCCCGGATGGCATTAATTGATGGGCGGCGGCCTCCGTTGTTGCTAGAGGCGGAAGCAGCATTGTTGGGTTTCGGGGCAAAGTAGCTGTACTTAACTCGTGGCCTTGGGGCTTCACCTACAGACAACACCTGAATGGTGATGGGCTCTGGAAGAGGGGCAAAGCTTCGGAGGCGCTCTAGGTTGGCAGAAGAACCACTGTATCTCAACAATTCCCCTTGGAGGGTGAGATCAGTCTCCATGGTCATTAGTTTATAATCGCCGTTTAACAGGTATGTCCCATCCTGTCGGCGCACTGCCAGATAGCTGTTATCTTGACGGCCATTGCCTGGAGAACGCTGTTTAACGTCCAGGTGGGTGGCACCAGCGGGAATAGTTACAACATCCTGATAGCCAGGTCTGGAACAGAAATAGATGGAGGCAAAACTTAGAGATCAAAAACATTTTGATACATTTGTAATACTAGTATAAAGTTAAGATTTAATGCTTTGAAGATCTGGTATATGCTTACCTGGAACGCTCCAGAGATCCTGACACTTTCTTGCAGGAAGATCCGTCCCCACCACAAACACCACACTTATCAAAGCGCCGGTTAGAGCCAATGATGCGATCACACCCAGCCTTGACACACTGGCCTTGGACGCAAACTGAGGTGGAATCTGGGCTGCAGGGTGTTCCATCAGCCACCTGCGGTCAGCAAAGTGATTAGAAGTGTGTCTTATAAAAAAAACTTACTGAATATGATGCATTGGATAAATGATAATATAACTTTGTATTATTAATTTACCTTAGGTTTGAGGACAAAAAAGTATCCAGTCCCTTTAGCACGGCACACCAGTTTGCAGCGGTCTTTTGGTGAAACTCCAGCATACTTGGGCACCCACTCAACACCGTCGCCTGAACCCAACGAGACTTGAGCAGACATGTCGTTGTGGGCCAGACACTGTTCCTCCCGAAACGACAAGCCTGAGTAGCAGAAGCACAAAGATCAGATTTACTTCTTTCTTGACAACTAAGCCACTTCAGGCACTTATGGTTCTGTGGCAGTCCAGATCTCTTACCATTGGTGTCTGGGCAGACTTCAATGTTGCAAGAGCGATACTGGATCCTCTTGCCTTCACAGTACTTCCCTCCATTCTTCGGTAAGGGATTGTCACAAGAACGGAAAGAATACTGCACCCCGCCTCCACAGGTTCGAGAACAATCACCCCAGGGACCCCACATGCCCCAGCCACCATTAACCGGAGTCTAGAAGGAATATACAGCAGGACATTTAGAGAAGGCCAAACTCAAATGACATATTCAACAAAGAGAAAAGTTATGAGGGGCAGTGCATGTGGACATTTTGTCTTACCTGATGTTCAGCAGCCTGAGTCTTATTGAGACATCGTCCAGCCAAGCAGTAGCTCTCGTGCCCACAAGATGTCCCATCAGCCCAGGGGAAGTTCTTGGTCTGGCACACCACCCAACCATTGGATGTGGTCACAGTGCACCACAGAGCTGCACATGTGGTGCTTAAATCCGGGCAGTGCTGGGAGTCCTCCCCAAAAGTGAGACGACACTGTTGATCAGCGCTGTACACTATTCCTGGCAGAGGCTGAGGAAGAGGCTGAGCCTTGACTGGCTTATCCAGCAAACACTGACCATGGCCGTTGTCCAGAAAGCTGGTGATCATGAGGGCAGAACAGGGAGACCATGGGTGCCGCTGGTCCAGATTGGACAGGGTGGAAGCCATCATGTGGGAGCTCCAGTGGGCACCATTGACCCCTGAACAAAGCTGGGCATCATCATGAGGCATATTGAAGACATGGCCTAAGAGAAATATATCAATTTAGACTGTTAGCACCTGTATTATAAATATGGACATAACTATATGTTTGAAAGATTTTTTTCATTATTTACTCACCCAGTTCATGAGCCACTGTAAACGCTGCCTGCAGCCCATCATCCTCAATGATGGAGCAGCTTCTCTCAGGGTCACACACTGTGCCAACATCTGCCATCCCCAAAGTATCACAGGAATGGGCACCACAGAGATCCTAAAGAGGGAGACAAGAGAACCTTAATGTCGATGTGAAGACTATAGATTATTTCTTCTCCCCTTTAATCATATCTAGTCAAACATACCATTCTGGTGAAGAGTATGGCGGTGTCGTAGTGCTCTGGGTGGCGGTCACTTGGAGGGTTGTGCTGCCTCTGCCACTGACAGAAATTGCGGAGGGTCATAGCAGCATTGGTTGACACCTGAGGGCCTCGCTCCTCTTCGTACACCACCAGCAGCTTCACCACAGCCAGGCTGATGGAGTTATGGATGCTGGGATGTTGGTACAGTCGGGACGCCACTGCCATGATGGTAAGAAGGTAGGGCTTGAGCCCCGCACCATGGAACTCGGCCATGGACTGGTCAGCCACCAGCATGATCTCCAAATATCGAGGGGTGGAAACAAAGCGCCTGGTTCTCCGGTTGGCTGAGGGGAGACACATGAGAGATCAGACTTAATGGTCATATGAAAAAAAATCACTTTCAATGATTGATTGAATCCAACAGACTTTCAGAGACTGTTGTACAAGTTGAAAAAGTATGCTATGCTTTAGATTTTTTTTTCTTTAATAATCAGCCTGGCTTCTGTGACTCACACCTCACACCACTGACAGCTCCTCCTTCTTGGCGGTCTAAAAGATTGACCTTTTAGTGTGGAAAAATTATGCTAGTGAGAAAGTGGAGAAAATCCTTTCAGGAAAATAAACTGGGATGGTACGAGTTGTACCAGGGGGTGAATTCACACATCTCAGCTCCGTTGGCCCGGTTGCACCCAACCTCCACCTCCCCTCCCCTTTTCTGTGCTACTCCTCCTCCCGCCTTCACTGCCTCTGTGCAGCTCCAAGTTAACCAATCAGACTATAAGTCTGAACAACAAAGGAGGCACTACTTCTCTCTCACTATCTTTCACAAAATATTTTAATGGATAATTAAATAATTATGACTTTAAAATGATGGACATGGTGTTTGTTCTTAAAAAAAAATAGATTCACTATATAGAAAGAAAAGATACTTTAATTAAATGTATTTCTTTGAATTTTATGATATTTTAACATTTCTTTTAATTGACATTTTGACACTTTTGGTATTCCATACCATCTACTCGCCTGACAGATGGATGAGTTTCTGCCACATGCTGCGCAATATCGGTGCAGCGCATCCTCAACTTTTTTAACATAAAAAATTTGTTTTTCTTATTATATTGCACAATCTGAAGAAAATGTGTATGGTCTCTTCTCCTCTGTTGCGGTACAACTTTCACTCTGACAAAACTTAGTAACAGTGCGTAAAATGCTCTCCATATTAGGTTCAGATTATTACCTGTCTGGTCCGCGTTAGGGGCTCCGTGACCGGCCTCCTGGTCCAGATTCCTTGGCACCCTCTCCTCGTCCTCGCTGACCCCGCATTTGGAACTGCCTTCCTCAGCCAAAGTCGCGCGGCTTCTCCTGCGGACCATGTGCGCACCCTCCTCCTCTCTCCCCGGGAGGGACTCGCTGGAGTTCAGCGGCTGGATGAAGTACTCCTCCCCCTGGAAGTAGAACCCTCCAGTGAGTCCACGGCACAGGTTGAGCGCGGCGGCGGAGCGCCTCTCTCCGTTCACGGTGCCCGAGAAGAAGCAACCCGGCTCGGCGGAGCCCGCGGCGCCCGGGACCGGCGCGGACTCGGGGCTGCCCACGACGTGGAAGACGAACCCCGGCGCCAGGAAAGTCTGATCGGGCTCCAGCTGCAAGACCAGCTGCTTCCCGAAAACGTCCAAGCGGTACAGCCTGGTCTGCGCCTCCTTCTCCTCCTCCTCTGCGGAGAGAGTCCGCCATGGTTCGCTTGCGCTCTCCGACTGGTCCAATCTGACCGGCACCACGGTGCTCTCCTCCCAGGCGCAGCGGACTGCGCCGACGCACAAAACGACGATCAAACCAATAGAAACGCGTGAAAACCACATCATGCAGCCGTGAAATCCAACAAGTGGATAGTTTAGGATTAAAAAAAAATAATAATATTAATAACAACAATAAAGTCTACAGTGAAAATCAGCAAAATCCTTTAAACAGGCTTTATTTCCACTATGAGTTTCCACAAAACAATAACAAAAAACACCACGAATTCCAGTGCAATTAAAGTTACGAGCAGGCTTGACTCTTAGAAGAAAAGTCCTGGAGAACAGCAGTAAATTCCAACAGATCGCTTTCTTTCTCTCTTGCTCCTTTCCCCTCTTCCAGATGTTTCTGGTCTGGTTTTGAGTTCGGGGGGAAAAAAAGGGTCTGGTCTGTCCTCCTGTCTTGCAGTCAGATGAGGAGCCTGTCCCTCCTATTTATTGCATCCCGGCCAGCCGAGACCACCCCCTTTCCTAAGCGCTCTTTGATTTGGGAGAAGGGGCCAAACCCGTGCGTAAGGAAAACGCACCAGCGACCTGGAGCGCTGCCATGGCAATCAATCACTGTGGAGGACGGGGGAGTCTTTTTTTTGTTTCTTCTCCTTTTAAAGTAACTATTTCTAACACATTAGAATTTAATTCAACTTCTGAATTTGCTTTAACGGCTTAGAGTGAACTATCCTGGCATTTATATATCTGCATTTTAAAAAAAAATAATCTAAACTGAAGTGACAGACAGTGTGCGGCTGGAGAGGAAAAAAAAAAAAAAAAAAAAAGGGTCGGCCTGGCCGGGTCTTCCCGAGCCATAGTCACCTTCATCGTGCCAAGCCGGCTGCATTGCGCCCTGACCGGCTTCCAGCGGCTCCACGGGGAGAGGGAGCGCAACGGGGCCGCTGAGGTCTTAAGGTGGAGCGGCTTCTCCGCCGGGCTGGATCCGCGCTCCGGGGAAATGAGGCGAACCCCCGCCGTCCCGGTGTCACCGCCCCCGCCCGCTCTTACCTCCATAACCTCTATAACAGACAAGAAGAGTTTAAGTTTGGGTTTTTAATAAAGCAGCCAGAAAAGAACAGATGTTCCAAAATATTTTTTTAAACTCAGCCAAACATATTTAAATAAAATAACTGGAAAAAAAAATCCATATTTTAAATTGAATGAACCTCTAAAAAGGTCTTTGTGTGCATCACACAAGCAAATATTCAGACGGTTTAATAAACAGATTAAACTTGGAAGCTTATATGACAGTCAGATTTCCCACTTTTGCACACAAAACAGAAATCACTGATGAAGTTTAAGGCCAGATCTCAACAGTCCACCTTCAAGGCAGAGATTCTAAAATGAGACGTGATGTAACTCAGTATTTTTCCAATAGATGGCAGAAAGCCCCTTGTAAAGCCCTCGCGACTCCTGTAGACGCTTTTCATGACGTTTCTAAGGTTTGACCAACAGGTGGCGCCTTTCTATCTCCACTAAAACTCTTTATTTACCACGGACTGACCACATGGGGGCAGTCTATCCATATAGTTTCCCATCCTGGGCTTTTCAAATACCAATTTCTTTTGCACTTGTTTCTAGTTTCTCAGATAAAACAAAAATGTTTGATGTATAGAATTAGATTTTTAATTTTTTGCACATTTTTTTTATTGTTGAAATTATGCATGTTAAAGGATTTTGTAGGAAATAGTCACATTTTTGGAGAAGTTTGCCCAGGAACAGCCCACAATGACACTGTGAATGTTACAGACCCCTTTGGAAATCCCCAAACCTCTTATTTACAATTGTGGCTGACCTTTCCTGCGTTGTAGGTCTTGGAGTTCAGATATGGATCTCATCAGCAGCTTCTATAACCAAAGTCTTGCGGCAGTCTGCATCCAATTGAATAGTTTTTTTTGTTGTTGCTTTTTTTCTTAACCACGACCCACTTCAGGATTTTAGTAGCAGCGCCTGATAGCTTAGCCTATTTGCTGCATTCATTTAACTTTACATATCTAAACTGCACCACATTCAGGGCCTCTGCTAAAGTACTTTAGGTTGTATTTTCCATTCTGTCTCAAGAATACCTGTGTTGCGAAGGAAGTCCCTGATTGGCTGCATCAGGTGTGCGGGAAACCACACCTGGTAAGTAGAAGTAAGATTAAGGTTTGAATTTGAATAAAATCCTCCCAATGTTGTTTAATTAGTTCCATACAAACACTTGAACAGTTTTGCAGGTGATGCCAATTTGCATAGTTTTAGACAAATTGTAGTAATTGGTCTAAAGCAAATTTTAAATATCTAAGTGATATCTAGTTCCTGGTGATTTTTTTATACACAGTAAGTCAGTTTTATATTTCCTTCTTATTGTTTAATTGTGTGGTTGAGATTGCTTAAAGGACAGGAAGAATTCGTCCAGTGCACTGATTTTCACTGTCTTCAGTCAGAGACTTTTCACAGTTAATGTAATACAGACTGCCAAAGGAGATCCTTTAGTTCTACAACTCTTTGAGGCTCCTTGAATCATACGAGTTACGACATTTAAGTTAAATTGCAGATTTTTTAAAATTTCCACCTTTATGGGAATACTTTAGAGGATGAGAAACGGCAACAGCTCATAAAACCCACATCTACAGTTATTAGCGTGTAAACCAGCGTGAAATGACACGGACACAAAGGGGTTTAAATATATAGATTTTATATACATATATTCATGTGGATGGCTAGAAAAGAAAACACTATATTCTTACATAGGATTGTTTTCAGCACAGTCATATTCCTAAAGTTAAATAGTAATTTGATACAAAATTACTATAATAAATAAAACTCATCTCATTGTTTCTTTATTCACACAGATCAGTTGTACAAACAATAAATTACAAGTTCAGTGCTGTGTTTCTAGCGGTCTGCAACAAGCGTTCCCCCCACCCCGACTGGAGTAGTGTTGTGCTGTCAGTCAAAAATACTAACAAATATGTAACTGTCAGATTTTTTTATTTTATTTTTTGTTTTTTTACTGCATGTGTGTGTACATTTCTGCTAAATATATCTATATGCTTTGATACTTAAATGTATGCAAACAATCTATTTATTGTACAAACGTGTACTTTGTCAATCTGCAAAGTGTGAGGCCTTTCGGTTCTTGTTTGAAATATTTCACTCCTGTTTGTTGCTCAATGGACGTAGCACAATGACAGGAAGGTGTTATAGTCCAGAATATATTCAACTTACTTTAATCTGCCTTGTTCAACATGAGAGCTGAGGTAATGTTGTCAGAAATATGGTTATTTTTTCTTTTTTGTTTCCTTTTTTTTTTTTTACACAAATGAAAGGTTTCATAATAGTACAGTGCTTTGAAAACGTTTTTATCACCTTGCAGGTTTCTGGTATATTTGCTGAAAGAAACAAATCTTAACGTTAGACAAAGATAATCCGAAAGGGGTTTTGTATGCAGAGTCTTTGAAGATCTTTATGCCTACTTCTTGTTGCCCGACAGGTGCTGTTAACGCAAAAACTCAGTAGATTAGTTCAGTCTAACTAACCATAACCCAGACTTGAGGAGAGCAGAATCTGTAGATTAAAAAATCTAAAGGGAAAACAGCACATTATACCAGAACTTTATATAAAAATGACGTTTTGGTTGACATTCAAACAGAGCCTGAAGACATCTGCATGGAGACAAATACGTTTTCCTGGTACTATATATTGTGTTGAAAACAAGCGGATGCATCTTTTCCTGAATCACCAGAATAAAGGTAATAATGTCACATAGATATGTTGAGGATTGTCAGTTCACCTAAACTACAGAAGAGGATATTCCTCTTCTTTGATATAGAGTATGTTATCCTACAATCAATATGTTTTATTTTCTTAAAGCAACAGTTCAAAAATACATTTTTTTAATTTTATTATTATTATTTTTTTCAAAAGTAGCTGAGACGAGTGATACTATAGTCAAATACTGTGTCCCGAGGTCACACCCTGTTAGCTTTGTGTAGCATTAAAAAGTGAAATGGGAGAAAGTAAACAGAAGACAATATGATAGTTTTGGAAAACTAAACCAAACCAAAGAAAAAGAAAAGAAGGAAAATAAAAAGTTGCCAAATTCCACAGTTGTATAATGTCAGACAAAAAGTTGAGTTTATAGTCAATTTGATGTTTTTTTAAAATTACATAATATATTCTTTAACTTTGATTGTAAAAATGATTTAATAAGTGTGTTTTCTGAAACATTTTCTCTGAAATGTAAAACCATTTCCTTAATCGTGCCATTTTGCTCTTATTCTTTTAGGTATGTGTTTTCATATAATATATAACTTATTAGTGTATGTTGTTTTCTGGGGGATTTGATGAATTTTTCTTTTATTGTGTTAATCACAGATTCAATAAAAATAGAAATACTCTAAGTTAGAAACAGCATCCTGTAAAGTCGTCTTTGGAAAATGACCATAAATCATCGGTTGTCGAAGCAGGGAATCAAACTAAGTTGTGGCCACAAACTATCCTGAGGGAGTTGCTCCTTTTTCATCAAAACTAGTTGGCATATAAATATGACAAAATGAAAAGTATGAAATAGCAGAGAGTAGAAACAATCTGCGCTGATGAAGCTAGAATAGTTGTAAAAAAAATAAAAATAGAGACTCTGCTCAAAGGCTACATTATCATCTCTCTTCCTTGTCTTTGCAAGTTTCCAGGGCACACATTGTCATATCAGTTTTCCGTTAACCTGATAAACACACAAAAATATAACAGCAAAATCCAGTTTCCATGAAAGGAAGCTCAGGAAATGATCGAAGGCCGTTCAAAACAGTCAAGTTACGACATTAGTGAACGTGCTAAATCAGGACAAGCACCGTGTCGTTTTTCAGTGATGATTATCAATGTTGGTAGGACCGATACGTCTGTCTTTACATCGACCCACTTTCAAAGAGGAGGGGGAAACATTTAGGAGATGCACCTGATGGAAACACTTTCCACCCAGACTGAATGTCACAAGAAAAGTAAATGAGTGATGCTGAAATTGGCTGACTGCTGTTAATGGAGGTAGTTAGAGCTAAGTCGGTGAGAACATGTGAAGTGGGGTACCCAAACCACTTTTGGACGGCCACCTTAATGTGTGTAACCAAACATCAGGATGGTGGTGATCTGCCTCTGATTGGCTTGTGTGTATTCATGAGAATGTCTTTTTCTACCCAGCTAAGACACATTTGCAGTTGTTGGAGTTCTAAAGTATGACTGCCAGAACTGTATTTAGGCAATCAATCAGAAGATAGGGAACCCCCATTAATAGCAAGTAATTTATAATTAGTGGAATAGTTGTTGCTTAGCCACAGCTTGCCACGAAGATGGATGATCCAGTGAGACGGTTGTCAATCATTCTTCCAGTAGATTATAAATTAAGAAATGTTCAGTAATTCGGAATCCGAGCTGAGAGGAAAGGAATGTCGAGTGCTTCCCACTGTTGGGGCTCTCGTCTCAGACAAACTCAGGACAAGAGACAAAGCAGTGCGAGTTGACTGACAACAGCACTTGGAAGCATAAAAAGACACTCATGCCATAAGAGGACAAGACTCACAAAAAACAACCAGTTATTGTCCATGTGGAAACTACATGCAACTCAAGTCCTTAGCTATGCCAGGGGTTTGGCGGGTTGAAACCTCATGCTCTGCATAGCTCGAAGGATTCCAGGTCATTCCGACGTCAAATATAGTTCATTTGTACATTTTTCCAGTCTCCTAGTGTCTGATCCTGGCTTTTTGTCCGTCAACATTCACAATCCCCTTTTTAAGACTCCAGATCTTAAATTTGCTCGATCAAAGTCCCTACATCCATCACTTCAGATCTCTTTAGATCTATAGACTAAAACGTCTCTCTACATCCGTCCTTTCCGGCTGCTTCAGCATTTCTTCACCAAACAGTGTTTGAAGGCGGAGGGCCGGGCGTTCAGAACGCAGCCCTGGGACAGCTTGCCATCCTGGTCCTTGCACTGCACCGTCCGGCTCTGCCAGCCGGTATCACAAGTCCTGGAGCAAGTCATCCAAGGTCCCGTTACCCACTTGGGACCTGGAAGAAGGGTTGAAGAAACAGAATCTGTAGTTGGCCTTAGCAGTAAAGCAGTGGGCGTAGAGGAGACGGTAGTGGTGCTAACCGTGGTGGACCGCGTTGTGGTAGATGTTGTGGTGGTGCTCTGCAAATGGGTCAACTTGGAGTTCAGATGCTGCTGCGGGGCTGTCCACCTCGGCATGTAGTAACTATAACGGACATCGAGGGGTTTTTTCGAATCTGTGGCTAGAATCTGGACCACCAAAGCTTCTTTGAGAGCCCCGGGGCCCATGCTGTGGAGCCACTCATCATGGTGAGTCCACCCGCTGTAGTTGAGTAAAGAACCGTTGAGCGGGATGATGGTCTCTGAGGTGGAGATCATGAACTTGCCGTTTAGGAGGTACTCGCTGCCGGGTCGCCGGAGGGCGAGGTAGGCGGTGAAACGGGTTTGGTCCTTGCCCATGTGCTGACGGACCTTGATGTGTGTGGACCCTGCGGGGATCTTCACAATATCAGTGTAACCTTTGCTGTTTGTCAGGAGAAAATCAGAGGAGATAACATGACTGGCTGTAACTGAAAAGACCGTACAAGATAATAACGACTCCAAATTGCCAGGATTGTCTCTTCAAGTCTCACCTCTTCTTGGTGAAGTTCCCAACGACCCGTATGCATCCCATGTTGTCGCCTCCACATATACCACATTTGTCGAACTGGAGCTTGGAGCCGATGATGCCGTCGCAGCCCGTGCGAATGCATTTCCCTTTGACGCACACCGAGCTGCTGTGAGGACGACACTCTGTCCCATCTGCTACCTGAATGCAGAAAGCCTAACCATTAACATCATCTTCCCTTTCTTGATGCAACATCTGGGCATACAACTGCAATTAAATGATTAATTGATTCTTCTATTGATTATTTGGACCATTAATTGATTAATCAAATGGAAAAAAAAACTTGCCATTTCTGCCTCATTTATGTAACATTAAAAGTATATTATGTAAATAAACAAATGTTTCAGTTCCTTTTATGAATGAGAAAATAAACATTTCATTGCCTAAAATGCAATAGCAGCATTCCTTACTTGAACATTTGTTGCAAAGTCACTACTGCAGCTAAAAAATATTTCTTACATCAACATAAAGTGGAAAAGACTTAATTAGGTGGTGGATATTTTAATTGATCGCGATTAATGGATGTATTTTTTTCAGCGCTGGCTGCGTAACTTACTTACCCGTTGAGAGAACACCACATAGTAGCCAGTTCCTTTTGCTCTGCATGTCAGCTTGCACACATCCTTGGGGAGAACCCCTGCATACTTTGGCACCCACTCGACGAAGGTCTTCACCCCTTTGGGGTCCGTCTGGGGGCCGTTGCGGACTTCACACTGTTCTTGACGGAAACTCTTACCTGCAGAAACAAAACGCTCGTGTTAACCACCTGAACTCGTCCAGTTTCTCAGTCTTTCTTGTGCTGTTTGACTCACTTGAGGGCGGGCACGGCGGGAAGACGTTACAGGTCCGATAGATGGCTCTCTTTCCTATGCAGTAGCGGCCGTTGTTTCGTGGCGCCGGGTTGTTGCACAGGCGCTGGGCGAACTGCACTCCGCCCCCGCAGGTCCTGGAGCATGCACCCCACGGGCCCCAAGAACTCCAGCTGCCGTGGTTGGACGTCTGGGAAGCCAAACAAGGAGAAGAGGAAAAAAAAAAAAAATAAGTAGATGAAGAAAAACAATTGGTGCTTCTAAGAGATATTGGATGCTGTCAGCCAAAGAAAGCTGGCGAGAGATCTACGATAAGTAGAAATGCATTCTTCACTGGAGTCTAAGAAGGAGTCCGCCATCATGTGATGATAACCAACGTCTGGTGACAGACACATGGTCCGCCAGAATCAAATTCTCCACATAGTTCCACTGGTTTATGAGACAAAAGTGGGGAGCGGATGAGTAATATTTAGGACTTCATCAGCTCTTTTCTAAATAAGCTTTTTTGCATCTCCTTGCAAAAAACATGACTATCCCTTTAACTTTTTGACATTTTGTCTCCTTATAACCAGAAATTCAATGTATTTCTAAAGGGATTTTAGTAAAAACATAAAATTGTGACATACATTTGCATTCATTCATCCTGAGTCAACGCTTTGAATATGTATTTTCCTGACAAAGGTGCACATGGAAGGAAATATAGCTGGATTAAAGAATCTGAGGTCTAGAAAATTGGGAGCATTGGGAACATTGGGAGGTTTATGCTGGTGGGAGGCGACCAAAAAGAAGCCAGTCACCACTTGGGCTGCAGCCACGCATGCAGCCGTCTGCCAGGGATCAAATTACGCTCATCATACATCATGTGACAGAAAAACATAAAAGAATCGTTCTTTTCATCCCTTTTCTAAACATCTTAATCCCTTCTGACTTCCACAATCCTTTTCTTTCCCTTCTGATAGCCTGCCAGGAACAGATTTGGAGTCCCTACAGTTACATTTTATTTTGATGTTTATGAATAAGGCCAGAGTTGAAGTCGCATAAATAAAGACCACACAGAGAAGCCAGACAAAGAATCTCTTTCCCTGAGTCTGAGTCTCGAGTGTTTATCTGTGTTTGTTACTATTCCAGCAGCAGTTTGACTCCTGCTAACAAATGTAGAAAGGTGAGCTATTAAAAGAAACCTATTTTTAACCGAGTTTCTTTTTTCGATTCCCCTCACCGAATAGTGCTTCTTTCGGGTTTTGTCCACACACTTCCCCTGCAGGCAGATGCGTCCCTTCCCGCACGGCGTCCCCTCCACAGCTGGAAGCTTCTTGGTCAGACACACCATCTGGCCCTGGCGGATCACGGCGCACCACAGGCGAGAGCACACGTCCATCCCCGGGCAGACCGTGTACTCCAGGCCGAAGGCCAGGCGGCACTGTCGGACGGCGTCGTAGCTCTGGCCTGGGAGCTCCTCCGGGCTGAGGAGGGGCTGACGGGGGGAGTCCAGGAGACACTCAGCTGTTAAAGCGTAGGAAAAAAAAATTGGAATAAATGACGATTCTGGACGGTTAGTGATATATTTCAGTCTCATCAGGCATTGTGCAGAAAAGCTTTAAAATATTCAGCAAACCGAAGCTTTAAACTCTTCAAAAACATAAATTTTTCAGGATTTTTGGTCAACTTTTCTGTGCAGATATTTTATCACATTATAATAAGACCAAAACTAACCATACAAGCAGTTTTTCAACAAGATATAGGCGCTTCTTTGAAGTAAATAATTCCTTACTATTGATGAAAAAGTAGTTGCAGTATTTCAATTATAAATGGAAAATTTTATCTAACTTCTCCATCAACATTAATGAATTATTGGCTTCAAACAGGCTTATATCTTCGTGAAAAATAATTTTTTAGTTAATCTTTTTTCAAGTGTGCTGAGATATTTAAACTAGAAACTAGACGAAAAAAAATACTTAGTGTGACTTTGTGTTTTTGCTCTGCATTATGGTAATTTGCAGATCTCTGCCTGCATAATTCTAATAAACTTGGCCTGTGATACTTTAGACTCAATAAAAGCCCTGCAGCTGCTGCAACAGATACAGCCAAGCCTGAAATTATAGTGTCGGCGCTTGAATTATGCCAAAAGCCCTGGAACTGCAGTGCAAAGTGTCAGCAGCAATAGTTTATGGCTGTCATGAATGAAACTGCTGGATGAAACTGGAACGTGAAGCATGAATCACTTTTCATCTCTGGCTACACTGCAGCTACTCTCTCTGAGAAGCTTTATAGAAATGTACATAATGTCTGCTGATTGACGTTGCAGCTCGGAGAGATTTTGATCAGATCTGAAACGATGGTGGATTGTGGTGAGTTGTGAACCTCTGGTATTCTCCTCCCGACTCACCGTTCCCATCATCGAAGAAATCGGTGATGGTGGACGAGGTGCAGCGGCTCCAGGGCTTAGAGGCGTCGATAGAGGTGAGAATGGACGACATGAGCTGCTTGTGACTGTTGACCCCGAAGCGCTCCTCGCAGAACTTTGAATCATCGTGGGACAATCCCAGCAGGTGACCTGAATCCCCAGATGGAGACGATACAGAATGAGCTACATGATGCACAATTTCAAATAAAAATCCTGCTGCAGGATGACAGGATGCTGGAAGTTGGCCAAAAATATCTCTGATCTGACCAAATAAAAATAAAACTTCTAAACATGTTGGTGGTAATAACATTAATAACAATAAACCCCACATTCCAATATGGGTTGGGAGCGTCGCGGTGAGATGTTTTTGTTCCACATCAAACCGTGCAGCATTTAATTCCAGTCATGTGAGGAATGTCAGGTCGTGTCTTGAATGCGCCACTGCACCGCGCAGAAAGAATCCGAAAAGAAAACATCAGCAAGCATTGGCGCTGTGGAGTGCATGACGTGATTCCAAGCCACTAGATGGAAGTGCTGACAGATGCACTCGCGTGCCCCGGCGTGATCCCGTGATCGTCCTTCGTGTTTTGTGCTCACCTATCTCGTGAGCGACGGTGAATGCGGCGTGAAGGCCGTCGTCCTCGATGACGGCGCAGCTTCTCTCCGGAGAGCAGATTGTGCCGACGTCCGCCATGCCCAGGGTGTCACAAGAGTGGTGGCCGCACAGGTCCTGGACAAATGAAGAGATGCACATCTAAATCACTGATTAAATGGGAAGTAGCAGCACCTGGAATTGCTACTTGTGAAACAATGTAATCACAACTAGACTTTTCAGAAGAGAAAAACAAAACGTTTTTAGTATACCAATGCTAAAACGCAGATAGATAATGATGACAAAAGAAACACTGACATTATTGAATGAGAATATGTGAAACGAGTGTGTGTCAGTTAGCAGTGACATAGGTAAAGGATGGAGAGGGCATTCTCCAACTGTGCCTATAACAGACAGCATGAGTGAAAGGCAAGGGAAACACAATGGGAAACTCCAGGCGTTGTTTGTGAGCATAAAGTTCATCAGGTCAGAAAAAAGCTTCTAATTTTTGCTGTTTATAACAAGGGTCGGTACAAAATATCCACCTTTTGTGTTCAAACAACAATTCCTCTCAGCATTCCTTATGTGTAGAAAAGTGAGACCTGCACAAACAACTCAGTACGATGAGCCATCTTGATATCTGGATGTTATAAAGCCAAGTCAACTACTGAGTTGTGGTTTATGAATGCGTGAGTGTAGGTGTGTGATTGGCTGAATGTGTCTCTATTGCAATGTGCTTGTTAATCTCACACTGGAGAAATTCAAATATGAAAATCGAGTCTATTTACCTGCTGATTTGCACAGTTATTGGGAGGTATTGTGCTGATGCATGCTGGTGCACATCAGAGTGTGTGCCGATCTGAATGCTGGTTCGAACTGAAGCTTTGACAAAGGTGATCATCAAACACTGTGGTACATCATAACGCAGATTCTGCTTATATCACACCGCTTTTAAATCTCAGTGCAGGGTGCTGGATTGTTAGGTCTCTATTATCTCCTAAATTACCATAGAAATATTGACTTCAAGTGACTTTTCCATCACTACTCTTGTGCTTTGTGGCCACTGTGCAAAACACTGATCCCTTATGAAAAGTAACGTCACTTTTAGGAAAGCTTAAACTTCTGTTCTTGGCTTCTTCTTTGCAGAAATCTTGTGATTTTGGAAAAGAAAAAGAACGTAGCAATTGTAAACGACAAGCCTGTTTTATGAATTCCCATAAATCCCGTCCCTTTAAAGTGCGCTCCCCCTCCAAGGAGTCAACTTTCTGTCACCCCGTCAATAACCAGCTTCACTATGTGCCAATGTTGTAGAGGGGACTTGGATGGCAGTTTCCCTCCACGTGCCTTGAAGCGAGAATCGATTCCTGCTTTGATTCCCACACATGTCCATGCAGACGAGGCCTCAGACTGGACGGCCTGTCCTCGCTGAGAGCAGAGATCAATTTACAAATTGAGTGCCTGTGCACACGCACACGCACCAGTTCGAAATGTACATTTAGGCTAGGGTCGTGCATGGATGCATGAAGACAAAAGTCTGTATGAGTGAACATTAGAACATAAACGCACGCCCACATCCAGGGGAGAAGATGAATCGTCATGTTAAGCGGTGCTGACAGGCCTGCTGGGTCGTGTGTGAGAGGCTCTGTGGGGAGGGTGTTTACCCGTTCCGGACCGATCCGTTTGGAACAAACTCCCTTGTGTTTTCCACTCTCACACATGACTGACTGGGTGGGACACAGAAACACACACATGCACGCAAACACACCACTTGTGATAACTACATTTAAGTGGATGGGTGCATTCTGACAAATAATACAGAGAATGCAAAATCGCTGATGCTCACAACCCATACATACTCATTAAAGCGAACAGGAAGCTTCTGCCGGCTGACTGCTGGATAGATGAGGAGCAAACAAAGGCTGACTCTGACTGCATGGACGGCTGCCGAGAGCCGAACGAAGCAGAAGTTTCTCCGGACTTGTCTGTGCGCAGACAGGCATGAAGAGCTGCTGCACTTAAAATCAAAAAGTCGGCGAATGCTGAGAAAAGATTCACTGCTTCTCTTTCCCTGTTTGTCAAAAGTCTTCCTCTCGATTTCTTTTCATTCATTCATCCATCCCCTCTCTGGGTCAGTTTCAGGCACACCTGGATCTTTGCTGGTGAAACAGTGTAAAAGGAAACGTGCGGGCAAAAAAAATTGGGGATCTCCTGCTAAATAGCGACACGTGAATAATACCTGAATTAACCTCAAACCACATGTCAGCTTGTCTAATTCCCTCCTCTGCCAAGACTTGGCAGAGACTTGTTTTTTTTATTCTGAGGGCTCTGAAGGAGAAAAAAAAAAAGAGGGAGGGCGCAAGAGAAACAAAAATAAGTTCAGGTATCAGACGCCGGGGGTAGAGGGGTAAAGACAGAGTGGTGCCGGAAATTAAAGCAAAGAACAGAGAGAACAAGGGGTTACAGAAATATTGGCAGAAACAACATGGGAACAGGTGGGACACTGGCTCACAAAGGTCAGGGCCTTGATCCCAGCTGTGCTTGTGTGTGTGAGGTATGAGACCACTTGAAATCCAAGCCAGCGCTGGTGTTAGGCAAACCGAGCCAGACTCACACACTCACACACACACACACACACACTCACACACACGGTTCCTCTCAGAGAGAGTTTAGCTCACTCTGATATCCACTACAAATGATTCCAGCAAATCCTATGAAGATGCAGCCTAATAGGGACTCCGTTCATTTTCACCTTCAGGTGTATAGCCTTTACATCAATTAATCAAATTCTGTTTCAATTTATGCGCTTATTAGCATAATGACATTAACGGCGTCATGGTTTACCTATGGGCTTTCAAGCAAGAGTTTAGACTGAGCATCCAAGTGATGCTAGCTTTATTATTTAAAGTTACACACATGGAAACATTGCCTTATGTAATATACTTATAAAATTTTGTTTTTTGTCACATTTAAATTCTCAAAGCACATATCAGACAAAGATGATAAGTTGTTGGCGCCTCTTGTTGGAGGGGTTTAAGTTAGCCACGGTAAAGTGAAGCTATTTGAACCAACGTACAGAATCAGGAATCATAATTCTTCAAATCACATGAATAATAGAGGTCAGAGTCCATGTTGCTGAAGGTATTTTTCTTTCTTTCTTTGCATGAACCCATGAACTTTCCAAACGTTGGTGCACAAAGGAAATTTTCAACCTTGATTGTGAACAGGAGTGGGGTACACCTGACTGATGCATTTCAGTTCGAGGACTATTTGTTGTTCCAGGACAAATCAAGGTCCCTGGCCAGTTGCATGTTGTCGACAGCCAAAGAGTCCACGCTGTGGGTTCAGGATCCAGGAGCCGTCTGCAGGACGTCGACATGTGCCAGACGAAGTAAAGCATGTGTGAAATCTCAAGGGCATTTAAAACAAACAGAGGGACTGACTGCGACGGGAGCAGAAGGCTGGGAAATGTACACTGCAATGTACAGACACGGAGACTGGAAATGACAACAGAGTGGAAGGGGAAAACATTAGACTGGAACTGATGGTGTCTTTATCAACATAGTTTAATCTCTTCTAATCACAAACAAGCTGAAGTTACTGTGACTTAAATGATCAGTTTTTCTTCATATCATGATTGATGCAAGTGTACAGAATAAAGAGAGTTGTAGATTCGTCTTCCAGCAGGATGACACCAAAACAGCCAGAATAGATGACCTCGTCCTAAGAAGCATTTTTGGCAAAACCAAAAAATTTAGGTTCCCAGATGCTCTCTGTCCAATCTGACCAAGCTTGAGCTATTTTGCAACAAGAAACTGCCAAAATGTCAATCAATGGCTCACAGAAAAGAAGTAAATCTTCAAAATTCATACAGAAACTTTGGGGTTTGTAGTGGTAACAAGAAAAATGTGGGGCTTTGTCTGCCACCTAAGCTCAAAGCAGTCCAACCATGTGTAACATTTAATGTTCCCACTTACACAGAAACACTCTCTAGCATGATGCCAGTGTCCTCAATGTCGCCGTTGTCTTGTTTCAATGCTGGCATGTGTGGAACGGGGTGACGGTGTCGTACGGGTCAGCTCGCTGGGAGGACTGGGTCTTGGAGTCATTAGACGCAACCACAAAAAGGCGTGTTCCCTCCAACCCTGTGCCACTTGTGGCCTGCCAATGTGGGAACAAAGGCCTGGTCTGACTCCACAGTCAAGATAGGATCCACTTCAGAGCAGAAAATTAGAGCCAATTTTAGAGCTGCTCCAAATTTTCATATAAAAAAAACTTATTTTACATTACTTGAGCTTATTTCACACCTTCGACATTCTAAAATGCTGTTTCCCCATTTCCGTGCAGGTTATTTTCCCCTGAAATTTCTTAACACACGTTTCTATTTTTAAATACACCAAACTTGCCCTTTTTTCCAACTCAAATGCTGGAAAACAGGAAGCAAAATATGCGTTTTTTTGTTTTTTCGGCTGGCATTCTGTCAGTGGAAATACTAATGGGTGTAAACGGTTTTCTGATCTCTTCTACTCTCCTGAAAAAAAGTGAATTGTGGTGTAGCAACTTGTGCAAGTGTGGCTCCTGAGAGGAATGTGGCTAACACGGACATGTTTTACAACTTTCCATCACAGTTTAATGACAATACAGAAATATGGGTGGAAACAAATCACTGCAGAGAAGTGAATTGCAGAGGAATGCAGCTTAAAAATACGGCTTTCACTTATTCCTCAGGAGCTGCTTGGCATGCCTTTCTACTTATTGAAATTGTTGACAAAGTAACCAGAACTGATCCGGATAATAGCCTTTAATAGCCAAAGAGTTAAAAGGTTAAAGTGAGTTTGCCTCAAAGGCGGAGCATTAAGGGTTTCTTTTACAAGATGACAGGATTTAAAAGCTGTTTATTTCCCCGCAGGACTTCAACAGATATAAACAAACTAACTATTTATTGCTAATACTGAGCTGAGATCTGCTATTTGACTTCAGAAGCATCCCTTAGGGGTTATTTACCCCTAAAATTGACATGATGGCATCAAGCAACTCTGCAGGTTTCTCCATTGCCTATGAACTCCAATTCCACTTAATTGAAAAGTCGCTCTGTTGGGTGGAGATCTAGTGACTGTTGAAGCCATTGGCATACAAGAAACTCATTGTTCAAGAAAACAGTTTGAGTTTATTTCAGTTCGTAGGTAAATGTAGTATTTCCATAAGATCAAGGTTGCATTAGCATGAAGGAGAAAAAGTACAGTTCAATGCCTTTCCTCTGCTATTTCATGAGAGTTCCCTGTCCACTTTGATTACTGGTGTTTTCGTGGACCACCAAAACCAAACATCCGACGACTACACCTCTCTCTCCTTTGGCTCGCTTGTTAACCCTCACGCAGGTGTGGTGGCAATAGGCTAACTGAGGAGCCACGAGGTGCTTGGCATGCAGAAACTGTGCCATGTATGCCAGCAGGCTGACCTCTGGAATGCACTACCAGCTGCCTTGCCAAAGCATGGTTGTGACAGCGAGGCATGAGTTCAGGAGAGCCAAGGCAACACCAGTTTTTTTGTTCTGTGACAAGTATTTGCATGGCTTGGACACACCATAGTCCAAGGCAAGCATTCTGACAAGTAAACCAGAGTTAACCACCATGAAGCTACACCCAGAGAGATGAAGAATGTCTCCAGATTTGCTGCTGCCCTGCGGCTTTTGGACCTGGCAGTTAGACGAGGGCTGAAGGGAGGAGGGCAGAGAAAAGGATGGTGAAAGAAGGGTTATGCGAGTGTGGTCTCCGTAACTGTACGGCCTCGAGGAGGGAGGATGTGTTTGTTTTTCTGACATCTCCTCCGGTCTGTAACTCCTGGACTCAGCTGACAGACGCTGCAAAAAGCAGAGAGGAAAATATCTCCAAGCTGGAGTGATGAGAGACAGAATTGGGAGGAATGGGCTGGGTGAGTAAGAGACCATACGACGGCGAGCAAACACAATCAAGTTTCAGCGGAAGTGTTGGAAGTATTCCTGTAATGCACCCAGCAGCTGATTGGAAGAATCTATCCAGGGAAGAATGTACGGCGGTGGTGTGAGCGCGCCTTAGATTACGCATACTCTGAGGATGTCAAGGGACTGGGAGGGAGAGGATGGAGACAGAGGAGCTCGCCTAGAAAAACACCAGGCGCAGGAAACTGTTTTTTTTTTTCTTAAAGTTTTTAGCATTGCATATGCACAATTCAGCAGAAAAGGAGATGTGTGGAGGGAAAGCATACAAGGGCAAGAAGTATCACAAATCATTAAAAAAATTATTCATCATAATTTAAACAAAGTTGGACATAGTTGCTTAAAAGTGCTAGTAATGCAGTACAAACTCCATTCATTGCCTACATTTGAAATTCTTCAGGTCGTTTTATACAAGTTTATAAATCATGCAGGATAATTTCATGTTATTTTTTAAATGTTTCAGTGCTGCAGGGCACATTGAAATACATTTAGCTACTCATGACTCATGAAATAGACCCTAATATCTGATTGTTAACTCAACTTCTGACCAATTACAGTGGACCAGTTCAGTATTCAGTGTTTCACCAGTTTTTTCTGTGAAACTTATGCACAGGAAATGAAGACTTTTTCCATTGATATTTGTTGAAAATGCAGCCATGCATGCCATGGTGAGAACCTGAAATATTTAGGCACAATCCATTTGCAACATTCATTTTGATTGGCTGTTCCCAGAGCAGAAATAAGGAAGCGTATTAGCAGCTATGTTAGCCAATATTTGTGGATTTCAGCTACTTGTGGGTGGTTGTGGTCCCTAACTCATTTAGTAATTTGAATTAAATTGTGCCATGTTTGTGTTTCCATACATGTACTGGTCAATGTTATTTATTATAAGTCACTAGGGAGACATAGAATAAATCAGTCCCAATCTGTCAAAATAAAAACAAGTGATGTCACTTCATTTCATTCTGTTTCACCCAATGTTTCTTCTCTCTGTGGAGAAAAATAATTTTTGTAACTTACCATCAGTAGCTTGAAAATTAGGAGAGTAAAAAATGACAAAGTGAATCCATATTCCTCTCCAGCGACATCTACTGTTTAGAATGGTAACTGCGGTGAGTGTAAGAAGCCTGACCATCAGGTGAAACTGTTGGACCGCCACAGTTTTACCTGATTGTTTCCTTTATTGAATGACTGACATTCAGATGCCGTTTCACGCACTTGTCATCACAAACAGGTGGTCGTGCGTAAAAGGCGCGGGGCGGGCGCAGTTAGTTTACCTGCCTGGTGAAGAGGATGGCTGCATCGTGGTGATGCTGGTGATCGTCGTCCAGCGGGTTCTGCTGGTTCTGCCACTTGCAGAAGCTCTTGAGCGTCGCCGCCGCGTTCTTGGTCACCTCCAGCCCCTTCTCGCTCTCCGAGACGGTGATGACCTTCACCACGGACAGCCGGATGGGGTTCTCGATGCTGGCGTGTCCGTACAGCTTGGATGCAATGGATGCCAGTGTGAGCAAGTAGTGGTTCAAGTCCCTGCCGTACTTCTTGGTCATGGAGTCGTCCGCCACCAGGAGCAGCTCCACGTGCCTGGCGCGGGACACCGACCTCTTGCGCCGCGCGCCGGGCTCTTTGACGAAGCGGCTCCACCATCTCCTCCCGCGCGCGCCGAGCCCCTCTTCTCCGTCCGGTCTCCCCTTCCCGCCTCGGCGCCGCCGTCTTCCCACCGCATCCCTGCGTCCCCTCTTCCCGTCGCGCGTGCCGCAGCTCTCGCGCCCCTCGCTCAGAGACTCGAAGCTGAAGCTCTCCCGCGTGAACACGTGGAGCGCGCTCTCCGCATCCCGGTCGTGCAGGGCGCGCGTGTCGTGCTCGTGTCCCTTCGCCCGGATGATGGGAGTGATGGTGTAGCGCGAGTGGTTGACGGCGAAGAAACCCTCCAGGCCTCCGCCGCAGAGGCTGAGGACGGCGAGAGACTCCGGGTTGGAGTTCACCGTCCCGCGGTACGCGCACTCCCGCTGCAGAGGCGCGGGACTCTGTCCCATCATCGCGAGCGCATACTGAGGGCTGAAGTGATGCGACAGCACCGACTCATCCCGCTCCATGTCCAGCTGAAAGCGCCTCCCATCCAGGTACACCAGGTAGCCCACCTTCCCCCCGCCGTTGTAAATCCTATCGATGGTCCGCACCACCCCGTCCGTCCTCCGGGCAGGTGTGTGCAGCGAGCCGCTCGCAGGTGGAAGATAGAACCCCTGGAAGGTAGACACCCCGGCTCCAAACTCCACGACGCACAGCAGCTGCAGCAGCAGCCGAAACCAGAGCATGCTCCCGGTCAGAGCGCCAAGGAGCCGCGGCATCGTTCACTCCAACCCGAAGAACATTTAGATCTCCGCTAAAACATCCCCGCCGTGGCCGAAAGGGACAACTTTAGGTGGCTGCTGTTGTCCATGCGTAAAGCGCATCCTTCTCTCTCCGTGTCCGGATCCCCCGTGCACAAGGCGCACAGCAGTGACCAGCAGGCAAGAAAACAAAACCATTGAAGAAGAAGTGGGAAAAGGAGAGGAAAACAGAGCGGTGGAAAGGAACTCTGCGCGGCTTGGAAGAGGACTGAGCTGAACTTGGCAGAACAAAAACACAAAGTTTGCTCTTAATAGGACTCGGAGAGGAAAAGTCCTGCCCCTTTTGCGCCCAATCACCACTCCTCCACCCCCACCTCCTCTTCTCTCTGTCTCCCTCTCTTCTTCAAATCAGAGTAAAAACAAGTGGTGGAGGAGAGAAACCTGAACAAAGCCCACTTTGGAGTGCTGCTAGTGTTTGCAAAAGCACTAAATCTCAATTGTTGCTCTGAGAGCTGGGATGTAAACATCAGCACCATCTTCTGTAATCCCTCCATTAAACACCAGTATGCTGCTTTTCCACTTTGAATTCTTTCATAATTGAAGTCTTACTTAGTTTTCCTGAAGAGTTTCAATAGATGACAAGGGAAATAGATCATTTATGACCATCCCCAAAGTAGAAAGTCATGGAGTTCACTGTTTCCATGCTAGACATTTCATTTTGCGGTTGTGTAAAAGCTGTTAGTTTGCATTCACTACATGCTGCAAACCCTAACTCTAGTTGGGGGAGAAAATGACTCTGCAGGTGTGTGTCTGCGTCTGATTATTTATTGGAGTTCCCCTGCTGCCCCTGTGGGATGTCGCGCAGAGGTTCGTCAGAACTGAAGTCACCATTGAAGTCATGCACAAACATCCTCCTAGAGGGCTGCTGGAAGGGAAGGCGCGTTTTTAAACCTTCGTGCTCAGCTGCTGAGTCACAAAAAAGTTTTTATTTTGCAGTGTTCGCCAGGAGGATGGCACACAACTTCTATCTATTTATGGTCTTTCACTTATCTGAGATCAAGTGGAAGGGGTCAGAAGTCCAGGAAGAAAACCTCTCTGGTGATACCCGTATCTTATTCTGGGGGATGCCAAGATGTTTCCTGATCAGAAAGGATGTATTGTCTATCCATCAGGTTTTGGATCTGCCTCAGCTTTTTCTTCAACTGAAACATTTCCCAAGAACATCCAGAAGTCAAAAGCTCCTTCAGCAACTCTTTAAAAACTGGATTGGCTGTGTCTCTGGTTCCTTCATTCAAGGAACCTCCTCGCCCATTTTGTTTCATCACAAAGCCTGTGGGACTCACTGTTTGTATCTAAGGTCTTCTAAGACTCAGTGAGCCCAAATGAGCAAGAGGAAAGACAGAAGGGCGTGTTAGGGCCTTAATGCTCAGCCACTCAAAGAGAAATACCTTCCCTTAGGAACCTTTTCTTTTGGTCTTGATCCACAAAACACAGGAAAACACCAAGGTACCTTTAAAAAGGTGCAGTTTCAATAAAACATGTTTTCTTTGACAAGCAAGAGAAAATGTCAAAGGATTTAAGACACACATTGAAAGTGTGCAAAGCCCAATCATCT
Organism: Poeciliopsis prolifica; assembly: GCF_027474105.1. Lineage (NCBI taxonomy): Eukaryota > Metazoa > Chordata > Actinopteri > Cyprinodontiformes > Poeciliidae > Poeciliopsis > Poeciliopsis prolifica. The sequence continues at coordinate 589,505 of NW_026562430.1, forward strand.
CTATAATTACGCATTATGATCCCCCAATCCTCCCCCAACCAATCACTTGATGTGGAATTTGATGTGAGCTTACATTTCAAATTTTGAGGGGTTGGAGGCCGTGTCGGCTGTCTGTCCTCTAAGCTCTTGATCCGAAGCATTCTGGATGACTGATGGCCAGCGTGGGCAGTGTGGATGGAGAAGGGAGCGGGAGGGTGGTGGAAAAGTCTCGGCTCTCCTCATTAATCCACATTCTGTAGAACTCAGCTCTGTCTCTTTTTTTGTTTAGAACCTTCCCCTTAGATCTTCATATGGAGATGGGAGGGGGCTCCAGTGATGGAGGCACTTCAGTTCATGACCCCATGTTATAAAATCCTTGCTGTTCTTCTCCTGACGACAGACACCAATATGGATCCAATATCAAGTTGAACTTGGTGCCCATATCACCCTCCAGTTATGCAACGTTATCTCCCACCCCCACTGCCCGTCTCCTTTTTCTTTCAACCCTCCGTCTCCCACAGACTGCTTCTCCTTTACACCAAACTGCCGAGTGCACTATGTGAGGCGGTCAGACGCCCCTAAGCTCACTAGAAGGATCATACTGCTCTGCTTCTCAAGCTGTGATGAAAAATGATGCAGCTGTAAACTAAGTGGCATCAAGCTTGAGCAGAAATTAACTATCCCACAAGATCTTTTCAAAGCCCCACTGACACAACACACGGCTTTGGTTCTCTCTGCCTGTCCTCTTTGGATCTCTAATCCTCCCATCATCTGAAAGGGAGATGCGTCTATGCCAAGGCATCTATATGGATGTAAACCACCCCCGTTTATCCCCACACACACACACAAAAGACAAAAAAAAAAAAAAAAAAAAAAAAATCACCAGTCACACGTGGGAAGCTGGCTGCACTATGATGTTGCAAACCAAAACAAGTTGTGTGTGTGTGTGAACGTGCCGAGCCACGTGCGCGCAGGGACCGGCCCATTTTCACGGCGACTGAGCAGAGAGGGAATCCAATACGGCTAATTGACAGGCTGAGCCGTTTATGTAACCGCCGGGGTTCTGTCGGCTTGAAGCTGCCGCCCTTCGCTTCGTCTCTGGGCTCCATGACACCCTCCGCTTCCTCTGCCCACACGCACCGCTTCCTCACCATCCCGTCGTGGACGCCCAAATGAACAATTCCCCCCAGAACGTGAAGACTCGGTTTGCAAGGTGCTCTCCCAGCATCTTTTACATCTGTCGCCGTGGTGACAGTGTGACTGGACCACGAGTACATCGTGTCTCAACACCGGCACGTCCACTTTCACACAGCTTGACACTCGTCTGGAAACAAACAGGCATAATGGACCCTTTTCTCCACAATCAGTATATATTGATTCAGAAGAGAACAAAAGAGGCACAGCTGTAAACACAGATGATAACAACTGGATTAGTTGATGCAAAGGCATAAAAATTTGGTTAGACAGACAGCTTCTAAGTTTGCTCACATGTCCTCTTACATGTTTAAAACATCACACCCGGTCATGAAATGCTTCTATTCCACTTGATTTCAGAGATGTAAACAAGCGATCATGGTGTACAGTACATTTTGTCCCGGACTTACAGAACAGGAAGCTGATCTGGAAACCCATAGTGAATTATTAAAGCATGTCTGACTGTATAAACCTACACACATTTACATGAGAAATAACATCATCAACAACAAAAAAACAAAACAAAACAAAAACTTGCTGTTTATCAGGGCAGACATTAAAGAGCAGAACAGAAATATGAAATAGTTTCAGTAATTCTTCATGTTTACATTCTCATTCTGTCACAGAGTGTCTCTCAAAAGTGTACACAACTGAATTGATGAGTATTTCAAACATTTTCAATTTAGATTTTGTTGTATGTCCTGAGCAGTTAAATGGGGACAAATCTAATGAAGGACAAAAATATGCAATAATAAAAAGCAGAAACAGCCTCAGTGGATAAATTTGCACCTTCTTGAAGCAGCTTTTGTCTTCTAGAGTTCACCAAAGATTAGGAGTTTTAGAAAAGATGTTTCTGACATTTCCATCTTTTAGCTGAACTATCGCAAAGGGTCAAATTGACACAAAACAAAGTTTTAAGCATGAATCTAAAGGTAAGGTGAAAGGGAAAATTTAGTTTTTTATTTTCCCTTTAACATGTTTGTTTGCCGGTTAAATTGGATAAATCTGAAGTTTTGTGTGCAGTAGTTTTAAAATGATTTCTAATGGTTTGATTTTTTTTGTCACACTGTTGAGAGACACTATAATATTCTAATAAAATATTCTTATACTGATGTTGACTTTGAAGGCTTAGAAGAGCATTTGTTAAAAAAAGAGAAAAAAACACTTCAGTATGTTTGCAGAATTTATAGGATTTAAGAGAGAAAGTGGAATATTCTCACAAATGTATGCAATATATTCTAACAGGAAAACATTATTTATTTCAGCAAAGTATAAAAACTATAGAATTTCTTGAGATCAGCTTGAAATTAACTTAACTTTGATTTTTTGCATCGTGTGCTATGCAACATTTGTTTTATTCTTCTTTTAGAAAGAAATTTCAATTGAAAACTTTATAAAAACATAAAACTGTGACAATAAAACAAGAAACAAATCTCTTTGGGCATTAAATCTAGAGCACTAAATACTATATCATTTTAAAAATATAATAAACTTTGCAAACTTCACTCTTGGAAATTTAATGCTAATAATTATAGGCATGTTCAAGCTGTAACTTTACTCCTTCATCCTTACAATTGCTTTTTTAAGCCTCCTTATTCACCTGACATCACTGAAACACTATACAATACAGGCTTAAAAAAAGAATCATAACAGAAAAACTTAAACATTTGGTGCACACATTAAACAATATTGTATAGTTCTTTTTTTTTCTTCTTTGAAGCAGCAGTAGTTTTTTAAAAACTAATTTAAACGAGGTTTGCAGAGACCTTCCAAGAAGATATACTCTATTATGATTTGAAAATGTTGACCTGTTTGACTAGTTGTTAATTTCGATCTTTCAAATAAGCAGGAAAGCATTTCGGCAACCCTCGTTTCATCTTTAATTAATATGACTACATCTCCCAGCTTATGTTCAGTTTATTATTGCTTGCAATAGTTGAAAGAAATATACTAAAGTTTTTATTCTGGAGACACCCACTAAAAGATCATCTATGCTGTTTGTACAGAAATACCGAAAATGCAAAACTAATGCAAACTATGTTTAGGTCAGATTTGTTGTCGTTTAAGTGTTTGCAGCAAGCTGGAGAGCTTGGCAGCAAAAGTGGCATTTAGTGGACGCAACTCAAGTATTAACTCCACTTGGTTTGGATGAGAAATTCAAGAAATGTCCAGATAAATCATCTGACATCACATGTCTGACTCATGGAGTCATTTCAGCAGACATGCTAACACTCTCCGAGTCTCTCATAGAGAGTATAGTGTAGCTGAGGACTGAGTGCTGCTGCCAAACGAAGGGAACGTCTCTCGGGGTTGTTGTTACATGGTCCTCAAGTACAGCGACTAAACTGTAAAATTAGATGAAAAGCTATGTTAGCAAGTATGGAGACAAAAACGGTTAAGATTCAGGAGTGTTTGCTGTTTTTGTATGGAAAAGACCAACTCTGGTGGGGAGGAACAGGAACTGTGGCTGATCTGAACAGCCGGTCAAGTTTTATCCCAGTTTAGGGTCTGACGCTCTGATAATTCTTCCAAACTGTCGACTCCGGAGTTTCTTTGGTAAATTATAACATTTCTCCTTTAACATTGTTTTGAAATACAGTCTTCTGTTGTGATCAGTTGTTCTGTTCGGCACACCTGATTGGCTGAGCAGCATACAGTCCCACAAAGTGTTCGTTATCGTCATGTCTTCTTTTCTGGGAGGAGCTCTATAATTTGCTGATTCCCGCCGAGAGACACCACGGGGCTGTAGGTCAGCGCCGAGCCGTTGGTGGAGAGGTGCTGGAAGGCCATAGACGACTTCTCTGCAGGGGTGCAGAGGCGATGGAAGCGCTAAGGGGTCGGGAAAGATCCGGTTAGAAAGATAAAAATCCCGTCCTTCCTGTGAAGTTTTGAGTCATAGTCGAAAAAAAAAAAAAAATCACCTGCGGCAGAGATCCCGGAGTGGTGACCAGCGCGTACACGGCCCAGATGGGGAGCAGGGAAACCGAGGACAGGGTCAGGATCCAGCCGAGCGTGGTGGCCCAGACCGGAGCCACCAGTCCTTTCCCCAGGCTCAGCGGAGACCAACGCACCAGGGAGAAAATGAAGGTAGCCTGAAAGAAGATGGAGGGATACGACTTTGATGTCACCACTCTATTCCAACATTTAAGTTATGAATTAGATTCGGTTGAAGAAAGGGTAAAATGATGAGATAAACTGTAAAATGACACCAAATAATGTTTTCATTTTTTAGATGCATCTTGATGCAAACTATTCCACACCCAGGCGAGGCAATAAAAAAGTTTCTCAACTACTTTTAACTTGTGCTTTGTTTTCTGGTTAGAATCATTTAATGTCAAGTTAGCATGCTAACCTACATCTAACAGCTGATAAAGTTTTAAAAAGGCATCACTGTTGTAATCTGGTGGAAAAACAACACAGAAGTTATAAATATGCCCTGCAGCTAAAATGCTTTAACATTATTCTAACAGCTAATGCTAGTTTTCATCTCTTTGATAATTCTATTTGCTAATATAAAGTATGATGTCCTAAAAATATGGATTCATTTAAAAAATATTGTAAAAATCTGTGGCGCCCCCCAACTAATTGACACCCTGGACTACTGCCCCTGAAAGGACTTTCTCAAGTCTGGCTCATCTTGCAGCCTGCAGAGAAACGAAAGTAACAACTAAACTTTGTTCATTGTGGATTGTCAGAGAACAATTCAATTACGTGGAAGGTAAAGGAGGTTCACTTTTTGACTCTCGTAGAAAAATTGTGGAATAAAGACTTATCATAGTTGTTCAATAAAGGCTGAAGGACACCCGTAATGTGCTGAAGACCTTCCATGATGCTGCGCCGCAGTTGGACAATGAGATCACGCTCATTCTCCAGACGAACCTCCAACAACAACAGATGGATTCCTTCGTTGGAATGCAAAGCAGCGCTACTCCTCAGTCGCTTCCACAACAACAGACGGCAGCAGTCAGGCGGGATTTTTTCCCATTTTTACAAGGCTGCGCCCAACTACCTTGAATAATGGCTTTTTTTTTGTTCCTGACAGCAACTACTGGAGGAATGTTGTAAACTTGGCGCCGATCTGTGACGCAGTGGAGGCCATCCAGATAACGGAGAACTGTACGGAAACCAGTCAACTTAGCTTGTAGCAGGGTGTTTAAACGTTTTCTAGACTTAAATTTCAAGAGCGTTCAATTAATTTCCCCATTTTAAGTAGAACTATGAAAGAAATTTATTGAAGATATGACTAGATGAATGTTTGGACACACATTCTGAGAATGGATGGTTCAATGAATGTGTGGATAAATGTTTGAATGATTGGACTGATGGACATAAAGAGGAGTGGTTAAAAGATGGAAATATATATATATATTTTGCATAGTAGGATAGGAAATAGAGTCTGGTAATGCAAAATTCTTTCCATTTCCACAGTTTTCCAGGCTGGAAATCTATAAAATGGAATTGGAAAGACAAGGAATTCTGCTCAAGCCACAAATAAACCACAAATTGTTGCTGTTGCATACCTTTTTTCAGCCTCCTCATCAAATTTTCTGCATAAAGAGAGTTTTTCCTCATTTCTCTACCACATAGAAGTCCAGATATTTTGGTGGACCTTCAAGGTTCTGACTGAGGCTTGTGCCAGCAGGCAGAGGTTACTCACAGTGCACACGGCTGGAGTCAGGTACTTCCAGCACAGCTTGAAGACAGGCAGGGGGCTGTAGCCCGTCATATCTCTGATGTTGCCACTGAAACGCTCGGCTCCTGATGAACAAGAACACGGTAACGACAAAAGGAGTTTAGATTCTGCTGTCTTTTACTTGGCAGCAGAGAAAGCAAGAAACCAACATGAGAAAAAAATGAGTTTATCCTGCAGTTGAACCTTTTTATTCTTGCTATAGTGTCACCTGTACAAAGCCATCCACTCCTCCACTATATGTTTAGTAGAGAGCTTTAAAACAGTCGATTCCCACAGCTGTAAAAGAGCTGAGAGTCCTGACCGCTGTGCTGCCCAAAAGCCGTTGACTCAACTGCTGGGAGAGCGATAAAACCTGTCTGGCTTCATCAAACAAAAACACACAATGTGAACGGATTCGGCCCATTTCTGATCCCACGCAACAACAATGTATTGCTTTTGTACAACAGCTGTAAAGTTAAATGCTGAACATTAACTGGACTGAGCTAATTGCGAACATACAACTTTCTCCCATCTCTAGTTTAAGTCCACAGCGTCTCGTGAGGCATTAAGAGACCGATTTCTACCTGAGATAGGGACTCCCTGGGGCCCTGGGGCAGACTTAAGGCCCAGAGGAGACAGGCAGACGGGGGGATCTGGCCCGGAGCCAGCCTCCTGACAGCAGAGGAAGACTGCAGCCAGATTAATATACCGGCTCCTGACTGGAAGTGGAATGTAGGAGGCGAGGAGGTGGACAGCTTCTATCAGAACCGACTACATTCATCAATGAAAGCATTTTAAGGAACTCAACTGGGAGGGGGGACATTTATAAAAGTGAAATAAGAGAGGAATCAAAGCATTAAATAAGATAAGAAAAATGAAGAGGAGGAGGGAAAACAACTCAGGATGGAAAAAAAAGTTATTAAATAAATGACTCCTTATTTATAGTCACTGCAGCTATTTTTACACCCCTGAGATTTTAAGAGACACAACAGAAAGTAGTAGATGAAGGGAAATGATACTCAATTTTCAACATTATGAAAACCTGAAAAGTGTGGTGGACACATGCAGTCAGTGGATAAATACTCTGGATGCAAGTCTTGAGCTTTGCACAGTTTCTGCAGGTTTCACCAACTCAAACTGAAGGCTTTTTGAAATTTTAGATCTACATCATGACAGAAATTTACAAAAACAAAACTGCATATTTTAAATAGAAGTAGTGCTTAGCTTTGTTGGACATAATGAACGTAATAAAGTCTGGGTTGCTCTGGACTTTGACTAGGACACTCGCACTTCATTGGATCTCTGGCTGTATTTTTACGTTTTTTTCCTGTCTGTCACTCCATGATGCCGCCACAATGCTTCACCACGAAAATACTGCGTTCAGGGAGACAAGGGGCAATTTTACATCATACAATGTCGGCCAAAAAGGTAACACTGACCGACACTTGAATGCTACAAGTGGTGCAGAAGAGCTGGATTCATACCGTAGACCCAGCCGATGGCCAGAGACTGGAAGATGGAGAGAAGCAGCAAGCTGGCTCCACTGCAGGAAAAGTGGTCATAGATCTGGAACACAAAGAGACCACCCTATCCGAGGTGGAAACATATGGGGAGGACAGAGAAAAAACACAACAACGACAAGAAAAATGACTCCTTAGTTTCATGTTATGAAAAAAAAAAAAGCTAGCAGAAAGGATGGGCGTCACATAAAACTCACCGGTGTGACCATAACCAGCCCAATCAGGAAGCAAACAACGCACACCAGCAGCAGCAGCAGCTCTCTGCGGTATCCGCGCCGGATCACGTGGGGATACAGGTCCGTCACCGAAGTCATGAGAGCCTCCAGGCTCACAAACTGGATCCCACAGGACAGGAACATGTTTGTGTGTGTGAGCTGACAGATACACACTCCGCTGATGTCACATTATAATGTGAAAGAGAGCGTCTACCTGCGTGTCGAGACCCAGCATGATGATCATGAGGAAGAAGCAGACGGCCCAGAGCTGAGGAACCGGCATCATGGCGACGGCTCTCGGGTAGGCGATGAAGGCAAGACCGGGTCCTGTCAGAACACACCATAAAAAGGTATCAAAAGTGCTGCTACTTTTATTAAATGTAAAGAAGAAGCATGAGTTTTTAAGAATGTTGCTTAATTCTGCCTATTTGGATTCAGCTAAATAAAATGAAGATGCTGAATTATTTGTAAATTAAAAACCAAAATGTCCGCAGAACTTCTGATTCAAAAGGATCAGATGACGACATGTTAAAGACTGTGTGCCTCTGAGAGCCAGCTTTTACCTGACTGAGCCACGGCGCCTATGTCAACGCCTTGTTCTTCAGCCATGAAGCCCAGAACAGAGAAGATGGCGAAACCGGCCAGGAAGCTGGTGCTGCTGTTCAGGAGGCACAGCATGAAGGAGTCCCTGGGAACAAACAAGGAACATGATGCAACGCCCCATGATTTAGCACAAAAAAAAAAAAAAGAAGTTTTTCAAAACAAGAGATGGATCTGGAGGCTGGAGGCGTTCGGGGCTGAATGTGTGTGGGAAAAGTGAGACTGTGGGAAAAATGGCAGTGAGGGATTTTCATTGAGGTGTGGCTGTGTCGGAGTGTTTTCTCTGCCCATTCCTGCCATTCCTTCTGGAAGCCATCTGACCGGTGGGAGCCAACATCTTACATTTCAGTGTGTGTGTGAGCATGCAGGCATGTGTATGTGTGTGAGAGTCTCACTTATAGCAGTCATTGTTGTATTTGTTGTAACTGCCCAAGGCTGTGAGACTTCCCAAGCAGATTCCATAAGAGAAAAATATCTGGGTACCAGCATCCATCCATACCTAGAGAGAGAAGAAGAGGAGGGAATAAATGGATAGAATTAAATACAATTTCTAATAAATCTGTACAATATGAGGGGTGTTTGTGCACCTGAGGGTCAGCCAGGCGGGTGATGTTGGGTTTGAGGTAGTAAATGATGCCCTGGGTCGCTCCAGGCAGCGTGGCACCGCGCACCAGCAGCACAAGCAGCATGATGTATGGGAAGGTGGCCGTCAGGTACACCACCTGAAAGACACGCAAACGCTACATAAACCCATCTTTATTCACTTCTTCAGCTGGAAAAGACATAGAAAATAAAGTAAAATTACTCAAGAGGTCAAAAACATTTTTAAGAGGACTCCTGAGCAATACGTGTGTGGCTGCATTCAGTTTTAGAGGCTGGTTCCCAGGCTTAATTGGAGTAGAAGGTGATTGACCCAGTAATTAGAGAGGATTGGGTACTGGGTGTAATTGTGTCTGACTAAATATGAGTGTTCCAGCTTGGCAGAGAAAACCAACAGCTTACGAAAAGCAGAAAGACGCAACAAAACCTTCATCATAGCTCAGGCAAGATTTACTCTTATATTTTGAATCGTTGTTATGTTTCCAGGCTGTCTTTCGCTTCAGTGTGTTTCTTTCTAATGGTCTCACATTTTCCTCAGGGATGCAACACTTTTGTTACTTGAAACAAAATTATTTTCCCTTACTCCAATATGCATAAATTTATGGTGAATGGAAGTGCAGCTAGTGAGAATAAAACACACGTGCTGTTTTACAAAGAAGATAGAAATATCTGGTTTCAACTGGATATACTTTGTTTCATAGCAGACTGATGAATGAACAAACAGTTTGTACCGGGTAGTGAACTGAATCCATTCAGTTTGAACTGTTTTACATTTTGACTTCAGCGCAAACTTTAAATAAATGCTTGCCTGTATTTACGAGAGCTGTAAGTGCAAAAACAATGTCAGTCACATTGCTGCTGACCTTTCCGGTGGACTTCACGCCCTTCCAGACACAAAAGTAGCAGACGAGCCAGACGACGGCCAGACACAGAGCCAGCTTCCAGCTGACCGGGCCCAGCTCATCTAAAGTTCCTGACAGGCGGAGCACTTCCCGTCTGGAACACACACACGTACACACACGAAGATGCCATCAATCCGAGACATTGACTATACCTGTAAACGGCATGCCGGCTTTTCCACACTTACTCCCAGAACTCCATGACCGGGGAGGTGGCGTTCACAGGCAAGCTGGTCACGTTTGCAGTCTGGTTGTATTTATCGAACAAGAAGCACGCGTCTGCAGAAGTACCAACAAGTCCACCTTTAAAATTCTTATCAAACCGGTTCACCAGCAGCTTGTAACGCCGTCACCGACCCGTGTTCCACGTGTTGTTGCAGTGCGACCACGGCAACTCGGCCTGGAAGCTGTAGAACAGGTAGAAGAGGGCCCAGGCCAGGATGACGATGTAGTAGACGCAACCGTGCAGAATCATCACCTGGCTAGCATAGCCGAGACCTGCAGAAACACGGCAGGAAGCTCACATCACTTCCAAGTTGCATGGGTTTCAGATGAAAGCGTCTTTTTTTTTTTTTTTGCTGGAACTCTGGAGCTTGCAGCCCACACCTCGTGTATCTTCATTAGGAATGAAGGATCTGATGATCTTGAGTGGGTTACAGACAGAAGGCTCTCTGTCTGGATAAAGAGCTTATTTGTTGAGTGTGCTAATGAAGTTCAGTGCTTTAATCTGCTACTGAAAAATGCGGACCAGAGTGAAACATACAAGAACAAATCTCCTTGTTCCTGGGGTTGACATAAGGCAAGCAAAGTTAGCAATTTTCTCTCCGAGGTGCAAAAAGCACACAAAGGACCAAAATAAAAATCATTTTTAAGCAATGACCCAACACAAAATAGCTTGCTTTTCATGTTCTGTACAAATAAAAATCTGAAAGATCAGCATGTATTTGTATTTGTCTTTTCTCTAATACACAAAAACAGGGTGCAATGTTGTAAAAGGTTGCCTCTTTGTATTTGAACTCTTCCAAATCTGTGCCTAAAGTCAAGGTCATCCTCTCTTCCCTCCCCTGTGTTTGTGATGTGGAGCTCGACGTTCCCATACAGCCAAGGATTTATTTTTTATCCCCCTATTTCCTGTTCTGAAAAGTTTGTTTTATATTGTCTAGAGCGTCTGAGGGGCCGATAGCCTAAAGGAAGAGAAACTGTAGCGGCAAAATAAAATGCATGAAACAATTAAATGAGATTTTAGACAGCTGATAGTTTCTCTTGAAGAGCTTAAAAAGGATTTATCGGATTTCATTTTTGCGAGGAGAATGATGGGATGAATATTATTAAGACTGCTGCAGAAAAGTTACACATATTGCTGTATTTAAGCACATTAACTGAAAGGTTAGTGGAAGGAAAAAGAGTGGTAGGAAAAGGTAGATGAGTTTAAAGCTGTTATTGAAGCAACCACGCTGATTATCTCCATGCCACGCCACATTACTGCAGTAATTCACGCAAAAAAAACAACAACCCACTTTTCATTCCAAACACAAACAGTAAATACAAATAGATTATTGATGACTGAAAAATAGGATCACCTCCAAATAAGGGGCAAATGGTTCTCCAGGCACTGACCCCTCCCAAGCTGGTGAACTGACCCAGAGAGGTCTCCAGGAGGAACAGGGGGACGCCACACAGCACCAGGAACAGCAGGTAGGGGACAAAAAACACACCTGCACACAAACAAGAGGTTACAGAAATCTGCAAAACAACAAAAACGGAAAATGCAAAAAAAAAAAAATTTTTTTTTCTCTTCACCTCCTCCGTTTTTATAGCAGAGGTAGGGAAACCTCCAGACGTTGCCCAGCCCAATGATTTGCCCGGCCACCGCCAGGAGGAACTCGGCCTTGCTGGCCCACTGGCCCCTGGCCTGCAGGCCGTCTCCCAGGGCTTCTTTCTTCCTGGGGAGGCCGGCGTGGGGGAACTTTGTCAGCGGCTGGTCGGATGGCGGCGAGAGAGGCTGGTCGGCCATCATCGGTTCTGGCAGGGACACACACACACCCCTGAGGCGGGAAGAAAACAGGACAAATAAGCAGAATTAATGAGGGAGACGAGCACATCTTGCAGCTAACGCAGGCAGAAGAAACATTTTGACACATAAAGGAACAAGAAGAGCCAGAAGAACTCACATTGTAGCGGCTGAGCAAGAGAAAGTAAAAGCTGGGAAGAATTCTAACTGTTGGTTTGGCTGCTTGTCTTATCTGAGCCGTGAGTCCCAAGGACAACTCCTGTGGGTGTGTGTCCTTTATCAGACGTCTGCAGGACATCAAATGCCTAAATTTGTCCTCTTCTCATTCATCACAAAGAATAAATGCTGCTTTTGTAAATGGAAATGCTTCAAGCATGTGCCGAAGAATGCTAATTTTTGTTTATAAAGTTTTCTATTCATGCATTTTACTCGTAGTTTAAACCAAACTTAACGAAAAGCTATTTTTTTTTAAATGTAATATAATATTTGGGACTCTTTCTGTTTATTATTGTGATACATCAGTATTATTAATGCTTCCATTGTTTTTGCAGGTTTTCCGTTTGCAAGTTTTAGCTTAAAACATACAGACTCTTGCCAAAACAATCATATTTTCACATTAATAGCCTACTTTATTTTATTTTGATTTTATACAGCAGACCACAGGCGGAGGGAAAAATGTACATGGTTTACTTTTTTTTTTTTTACAAATGAGAATCTGAAAAGTGTGGTGAGCTTTTTGTGTTCAGACCCATGTGGCTCAATACTTTTGTAGAAGCAATTTTGGACGTTTGGAAATTAAGATTTTTTGCCAATTCTTCTGGGCAAAAGAACTCAGTCAAATCAATGTTCAAGCATGGGCAGATTTTCAATTGGAATTACACCTTTTGGACTTTGACTAGACCATTTCATTACATAAAATGCTCTAGTAGTATGTCTAAGATTGTAGTAAATGCTATATTCACTGTGCACTATAAAAGATTATTTTGACACATCGGTTGAATATAATCACAGATTTTAGCCTGTATTTAGCTCCATCCATCTCCCTATTAACTCGCCAGCTTCTCTTTCCCCACACAAAGATGCTTTCACTCCGTTTTTCCTCTGGTATGTTTATTTTCACTCAGTTTCCTTCCTTTACTTCTCTGTTGACAAACTGCACACGTTACTTTTGATTGTCTTTCAACAACAGCTCACTTTGTAGCAGAACTACTTTTTGTAGGCTTCTAACATAAAATGTGAATTAGTTGAAGGGCTCTCCATGCTTTGGAGCTGCTTGTGCCACTTTTTGCTCTGTAAAGTCCCGTGTGTGTTGCAGGATGCTGCACTGAGAATCGGATTTCTGCGTAAATTCCTCAGATATTCCGGTGACACTCGGTTCCGTCTTCATCCTCGACTCTCCGTTATGAACCACGTGATCAAATAACGCTGATGTAACAAAGTCCGGGCCACCTTTCATAACTCCAATGTTACTCTGCACAGCACTGCGCTCAAATACACGCAATAATGAGGTTGTGAGCGATACTCGAGGGTCATGCAACCTCTACAGTATGAAATGAAAAGTAACACAGGACTGAGCAGCAGAGGCGTGTTTGAGGATGCTCCTCCAAATCCCGCCTCACGCAACACACCGCAGAGCCTCCGCGTTAGTTTTCGCTCTGGAAGCGGAATGAAAAGACAAAACGCGGACAAGTGGACATGACAGCGCCTACCTCTGCGTTTCCGGTGGTTCTCCACGCCTCGGACGCCCCCCCGCGCGCGCGCCGCACTGATCTATAGCGGGTTGAGCTTCAGCAGCGACTCGGAACCAAATTTACACCCCTGACTGTGTGTTTCAGAGTCCATTCGTTAGACCGGCAATATGAACAGGTTACAAAATGAACCGCGCGGCATCATGGGTATTGAGTGCTCTTTTCCCCCGACCGCCTCATTGTTTCAAAACTTCACAGAGGTTGCCCTTCATGGCGACTTTGTTTGTAGTTTTTGTTGCTTCCGCAACCTGCGCAGCAACTTGCACAAGAGGGATGTTTGTTCCTCCATGTTGCTTCTTAATGTGATTCCTTCTTCCTGGTCAGTGGAGAGGCAGGCAGGAAAACTGACCAAAACGCATAAAAATGCGTCTTCTGTGGCTTAATAAGTAAAGGCTTCTGGATTCTCTATGGAGGACTGAAACTGTTTCAAAATAAAATAAAAAATATACAAAGGATTAAATAAATTAACCAGAACACTTAATATTACCAATTAATTATAAAAGAGACATATGTTTCATTTTTTATAATTTAATTTACTTCATTTTTAGTCCTATCAAGTAAATGTTACTGTTTTTAAAATGCAGAATTTCTATTTTAAAACTTTCATGTCATATTTTTCAACAAAATTGTTTTATTTCCATGTATTCTTTGGACATTTTTTTTGTCAGCCATTTTTATTTTGCTGCATGAATTTCTGTCTCATTATGCAAATAATGAGACGATGCTTCAGCTTCTGCCTATTGGTTGCTTAGCAGTGCACAATAAAGCTCAAATCAACAAAGACACATACAATCAGTTTCAGGAGCAGAAGCTTAGCTAGTGTATTTAAAAAATAAATAAAATAAATAAAAACAAGGCCTTTTCATAATTTGGGAGACATTGAAGACTTTTGAAATGATTGGCAATAAGTGTCTCACTGTGGAGAAAGTATTTTTTGTTTTCTGCCACACTGGAAGGTTTTTGTTGGACCTTCGCCTGTAGAGCTGAAGTATATGCTTATACTTCAGCTATAAGCGTTTTTAATGGACTGTGCCATCACCTGTAGCCAATCAGCAGAGCCTTTATAGCTTCAGCAACACAATGCAGTCGCTTGCTAACAGTCTGCTCTATGGACTTCATTCAGAAAATCACATTCCATTGCTTGAATATATCAGGCAACATTATCTGCAGTATAAATCACAGGCAAGACTAAAAGAGCTTGTACTGTAACCTGTGCATACGAGCAGTCATGCATGTCAGGGCTCCAGTTTCCAGAATAATACAATGATCTCAAGGAAAGAGTAACCCATTTGTTTGTGCAATCTGAAATTAATTATAGTCTTTATTATTTCTGAGAACCGTAACCTTGATAGACTATTATCCTTTACGGCACTGGCGACCAGTAAGTTCTGCTTTTTAAATCACTCCTCATTGTTAAAAAGAATCAGAAGTTTGGATTTCAGTCAGGTGGCTGAGATGTTCACTTTCTCAGTCCATAAACATGATAAGCATGACACTGCTGTCATAAAGAGAAAAGTTGAAACAAGTCACCTACATAACGCTTCACGATGGTTTAACTTGTTGGTTTCAACTCAACATAACCTGTTGTTGTTGTTAGAAGAGTTTTTATTGATCACAAGGACAGAACATCTATTTCTGTTTGCAGGTTATCTTTATGGTTTTGGTGATATGTGTTAAAGATAAGCTGAATGCTGTGGTCATTAAAACCAGGATGTCCGATCTTAAACTCATATCTTGATCCATTAAGCAGACACTAAATAGATTTTTTTAAATATTGATTAAAAATCTAACTTTACAGCTAAAAACTTCAACACTAAAGCACTAAATCGAGAACAAAAGACTTTTGCATTATGGAACGAAACTTCCACGTACTCTTGAAGTCTGCAATTAACTAGCAATACAAATTTATGCCTGATTATTTCAGGATTGTTCATTAGTTGGAAACGTTGCACAAAGGAAGCCAAGACGTTAAAAGGTCAAGAGCCAGGAAGTGGTAAAAAGTCTCAACAATACATGAATTCCTCAACCACTAGTGTGCTCTCCACACGCAGCCTCTCCACATACAAATGCCTGAATTCCCAGGGGCTAAATAAGCCCCCGGCACCAGGAGTCCTTTAATACAGCCTCTGTTCTTCTGCCTCTGTAAAGGCCCTGCCATGGCATGTAACTCAGACAAGGTGCAGCCATGCACACTTTCTAAGTGCTTTATGTGTAGTTTTATAGGTGTGTTGTACTAAGGACACTGGGTCACTGATATACACTAAGAGGTGTTGACACACTCTGTTGCTCTTTGCAATCTGCTGCATCTTGTCATTGTCAAGATGCGACTGCAGTGATTTGTTTTTTTCCTGTTTGGCAATTAGTCGAGTCGTAAATATTAACAAGGACTAAAAGAAGATGGTTATGTAACGGCAAAATCAAGATGCAGCCCTAAGATGAGAATACTGAACTTCACAGCTTCAATCCCAGTAGTGAAGTACTATTCAAATCAGAAGAGGATCTACATGCATAAATGAAATTATAGAGGTACAAAAAAAGAGAAAAAAATCAGTAAATGTCTTAGTTGTGATTGAGCAATATTAATTTGTGTATATGAGGTCAGAGATGATTTGAAAAGCAGGTATCAGGTTTGCCATGTCTTCTGGTTTAGCAGCTCCAAAACAAGATACCCAACACCTTCCAACTGGCTCACTGTGACCCGATCCGGCCGCCTGCTGCAAGCTAGCAGGGCCCAGGCAAACACACTCTCTACAACACGCTTTTTCTTGATTATGGACAGGGAAGATAATTAGAATTGCTGGAAAGAAAATCTCTTAGTTTCTGACAAATATGTTCTTTTTATAGTTTTCAGAGATGTAAGTTGGGAGGATGAAGTATTTGCCTTTTCTTTTCTTTTTTTTTATTTAAAATAAAATCTTTTAGCACTTTGAATATTTCTCTCATGTTAATATTATTTATGCATACTAAGTAAAAGTTGCTGATTCACCATGAAAACACAGCTGACGAACGCTGTTGGGAGTCTTTGCTCCAAGCTATTGATCAGCGTGAATATGTGTTTGTTCAGGAATTACACAACTTGAAACAAAAGATTAAAGTTGAAATACTCACCTACTTCCTTTGCTGACATTATGCTAAATCTGTTTGTATACATGCAGAAGAGTTATTTAAGATTTCATCATTTGCTTTCGAAATAAAATCCTTACATGCCATCTTTTAATCATCTGAACAGAGCACAAAGAAAAAAATCCACACCACACTAAGGTTAACAAGATTATTTAATCAAACCCTTATGGTGTGGTTTAGCTTAAGAGCTCTAATTCCTTGGACTTTCCTGTGTCTGCTTCTCCAAATCTTCAATAGGTAAACAGTTTAGCAGCTTACACACAAGCCATTCATGGAAATGCTCCACAGTATTCCACTTGTAGATGTTGTTATGATGTATGAAAGGAATATGAACCTTTACTTTGGGATCTTAAAAAGCAAATGCACAAATATTAAAAAGTAGGGAGTTTAAATTAAGTACAAAGATCATTCTGACAGGAGATTAAAATCTGGCTTGAAGTAAGTAGCCAATTTGAAATACACAACATAATATTTTCCCTTATTGTCACAATTTGTTCAGAAGAAAAGATACAGAAGCTAATTAAGTTAACAAGGTGAAAACGCTAAATATAGTATGTACATATTTCAGCTAACGTCTTTATCCTTATTGCTGAACCTAATCTACAGATTAGAAATGAAACATCTCTAGGAATTTCTAAAATTCACAGAGAATTGAGTTTAAAGTGTTGTAGGAAAGAATGCGAAGACAGATGTATAAGTGGAAGCAAATCATTTGATTAAAATGAGATAAAGCCACTTGGAGACGATGAAATTTACCAGACTATCTCTTGTCCTCCTGCTGAACTTACCTCTGTTTGTGGATTCTCACTAAACCCTCGAGATGGTGCCTTAGTGAGCCGGATTAATTGAGACCCTGCTCATCCTGATCATTTTACAGAGAAGTGGGTCCGACCCGTCTCTCTCCCTTTGCCCATCCAGCCTCAGCTTGTTATAAACCAGACTCTCAGGCAGACCTGAGTGATCTAAACAAAGCCAGATTCCTGTTGATCACTGAGCATGAAGTCGAGGGGCTAAATCATCACATCATGGGACTGGTGAGAGCCTGGATGGCTGACTCGTGAATACTCGACCCTAAAGCAGCATTAACAGTTTCCCTCCTTTGCAATAGCAGAAAATAAAACTGAACTCCAGCATGTACAGTAAAAGCTACACATCTATGATTTGATGGAGTAGAAGATATATCAAGACGCTTTATAGCGTCAATCAGAGTTTGGATGTGGGTGCAGAAGTCATGCCTTTATCCAGGAAGTCAGCTTTACAGTAATTAATTCATCTAATCTGCCTGAGGCTCCCAGACCTTCACACTCTGGGCTGCAGTCGGCCCACGAAGGAATGCAGGGAGGGATTATCTGAAAACCTCATCTAATAATCCCTTCTGCTTTCACTGATAAACTGGTTTTGCTGTCAGTGAATTAAAGGTATGAAAGAAAACTAACTTGAGGATGAGATGATGAACTGTTTTTCAGTATTAATTTCAATTAACCCCATTGGGTTGGACTTCTTCACTTAAATGTGATTAAGAAGGATAAGATTATACAATTTTCAGATCAGTGAAAGACAACCCGAGTAAATACAAATTCAGTAAGGGGGGAAAACTGTCAAGAAAGAAAGTAAAAACAATATTCCTGGAGAACATACAGATACCAGCGGTGCTTTGATGAGTTTGTGTGATGAATTTCATTATGACAAACTCCAAGAACAATCTGTTTGGTTCAAAACTTCCAGAGAAATATCACAGATGATTTCATCCTAAAAAAGCTTGAAGAGACTCTTTTACGGTTTAACATAAGTTCTATTCTTGGCACAAAAGAGGCTTACCTCACTTATGACTATACTGCTTCCACAACAAATGGAGTCCCAGTGATAAAATCTACTGGGGATTTAATGATCTGGAAGTTACTCATGATGACTTCCTAGAACCTTCCCTTGTGATTGGTTATACTCTATTAGCATTGCCCCTTCCACATAAATGAGCTTGAGTCTGTGTTGACTGACCAGGTTGATAACCAATGTGTTGACAACACTTCTCATTGTGCAGAAAAGCCACATGAATGGCTTTGCTTGAATAATGCTGTACAAATATGACCTTAGCCCTTCCAGTAGGTAACTTACCCAACAGTGATTCAGTAATGAGGAAGTGACGCATGCAACCATCCCAGCCAGCCCATTACAACTATACTAACACATTATGAAACATAGCAGTTTCATAAACACAGAACGGCATCAGGCCCACACCACTGACTCCGGAGAAACTCTAATGTTTCTGCCAGCGGCCCATGGAAAACTGCGAGACTGCTTAACAAGAGTCAGTCCCCCCACACGGCGATGACAGAAAGCGGCACTTCCTGAACGCCAGCAGCTAAATCTGAGAAGCTGCCTCAGCGTATGTGGTTAAATCGCATGAGAGCGATGGAAACATCCGTGGTCACCTTTGGCTAAACACAGCCTGAAAATAAAACACACGCTACAACTGACATGACATCAGTCTGCATCAGCACAAACAGGGAGAAATAGGTCTTTAGGTGAATGTAGCCGTGTTGCTGGAAAAATACATGGTAGTTGCCATGTGAGTGGGACTGAATTCAGATCAATTAAAGGCTGATTTAACTTTAATTGTAGTGTTTTGGTAATTGCAAGTTATACTGTAGAGTTCGAGGATCCTTATTTTTACAAAAGAGTGATTTCATACTGTCTGCAAACTCAGGTTACTGTAATTTATCGGTTGTCACAAAGCTGATCATAATTGTGAAGTGGAATGAAAAGTGTGCCATGCCTTAATAATTAGGCAAATTCCACAAACCCAATTTAGATTCAGGATTGGACTTTGACTATGCAGTTTTAAAACATGAAAATACTTTGTTTGGATCGATTTCAGACTCTAGAGCCTTCAGAATTATGACTTGGCATCTTCTTACCCAGTCTGCCAAATGTCCAAGCTGATAAAACAAAGCAAAAAACAATCCAACAACATAATTACATGTTCACCATGTAATCACACTCTGTTGCATAAATATTTAATTTATTTATTTTTATCTATTTCACATTTAAATTTCTGGCTGTAATGTGAAAATTTTATAAAAAGTAAGTAATTTATTTATTCCTGCCATGGAGAAAAGAGAACCTACACATAATAATTTGCGCAGTGCATTTTGAGTTTATTATTTTTAAAAAGCTCTCATAGGAGTTTTGTTCAGTAAAATTTGATTTATACTGTCAGAGTGTAAATGAAAGCAACAGAAACAGCAGATGATGTGTAAATATCAGAGCAGCTAACACAGATTAACACGTCATCTTTTGTTGGTCCAACAAAAGGGAGTGTAAAATGCAGAAATACAAGTTTAGATAAGGCATAGTAAATTTGCACATGGCATGACTCAGCATTTTGTATAAGCAGTGATGCAAGTCATAGTTACAAAATAATTGGTTTTATCTTAAAGTGTTCGATCAGGATCTCGTAATCTGAGCTCTTAATTAAAGCTTCATCTGTATTAAATACTTTATGTTTTTATACCTGTTTTAAAAAAAATATATTATATACCAAAGATGACATCAATATGGGGACACCAGTCTCACACATAACCCAGAGCCAAAACAGTGTAATTGTCTTGTAATTTCATCTATTATTTAGCATTTTGTACGTAATAAAAAGCCATATTCACACACAAACATTTGTACACATGTCTTTCCTCTACCTGCGGTAACCTGACACTGTCCTCTTTAAACTCTTCCCCTACCTGGAAACATACAGGAACTGAGCAGTAAAACACCCACACAGATCAGGTGGGAGAAGTAAATCTGCTCCAAATGTCCAGGTCGGCTCTGCTTTACTCCATTTACTACACGATTAAAGTTCACATCTAAGCTGTTTTTGGATGATAAAGAATCGCTTGCTTACCTCGTCCTCATCTCTCGAGAAATGACTGAAATTGGCCCAGGGACATGACAGGTGTAGCCGTGGGGGAGGAGCTTCAGACCAGGGAGCTCCTGAGGCAAAACAGACCGTCAGTGTGATGACACAACTTTGACTGGGCCATTCCAGCATGTGAATATGCGTTGTTCTGAACTGTTCTGTTGGAGTGTGAATCTTCGGGACGTTTCATTAATACACATGTTACATTTACCATAACAAAATAAATAATAAATAAAAATAAAAACAGTCACCGTGAGCATGCTCTCTACTGAGGGACTATTCTTTATGAATGGACACATGCATGAGGACACACCTGGGAACCTTCAGTTCTCAGGTGTGTCACTTTATGCCGTGTTACAAATTATTATGCACATCAGATTTTCTAAACATTTTATGGATTATAAAGAACTGCAAACGACTGTTGGTTGAATGTGCAACATTAAGTGGTACTAAAATCAAAAACTATTTCAATCAAAAACATCTCAACAGACAGTTACATGTTAACATCGAATCCCTTCTTTGATATCACCTGCATAATTCTTGCATCCATTGAACTTGTGAGTTTGTGGAAAGCATGCCACCTTCAGATCTTCTGCTTGAGGAAACTCTAAAGGTTCTCAATAGGGTCAGAGGTCAGAGGAGGATGGTGACCACATCATGAATTTCTCCCCTTTCATGCTCATAGCAGCCAATGACACAGTGGTATTTCTTGCAGCTTACTCTGGTAGCATGTAGTTTATAGGTAACATGATACATTACAGTTTAGTGTTTTAAAGGAAATCCTTCTTAAGCAGATTTTCTGTAATTGAGCTCACCAGACAAACTAAACCAGCTCTTTGAAATTATAGCAATTCAAAGAGCCCTGACACTCAATACCATCCAATAAATTAAACTAAATTAATTTACATTCCTGATCAACTTTGGGGTTTTTAACACAACAAAAAATGTAATCTTTAGAACATGGTGTACTTCCCCTTACACAATAATATCAGGAATGCTGTCAATCCTGATACATCATTCAAGTATAGATTAAGCAGAGTCTCCACTTTTTGTTTAATCTAAGTGGGAGGCAGCTGCTGCAAATACACTGAGTCATTATTTGACTTAAATTCTATATGCACCATTCACCATTCATATGAAACAATACCGATCTGTCATATAAACGTTCTTAGAGGCATTTGATGAACTGTTGAAAGTGACACACCTTGAACTGTTGAAAGTGACACACCTTGATTGCTCAATGAAACATGTCTGTAATTCTAGACGTCTTTGATCTTTATGGCTATTACTTTTTACAACTCTTAGTTCAATGCCAACACAAATGTGTGCATTAAGCATTTTATACACACATACATGCTCTGTAGATCAGGTAGGTAGGTGACATGGGCAATTTTTCAACATAATATACTGTAGTAGCAATTGGAGAGCAAGAGAACCGCCACTTTCACCATGCAGCACTTCATGCCTGCACACAGCAGCTGGAACACAAATGTGATACTATTGTCTGGTCCCAAATGAAGAGGTAGCGGCTCGTTCAGCAGCTGCTCGCATGTTGGGTGAAGCTTCAATGCTATTTCAGGATAACTGCTGAGAATTTTCTCTCTGACAAATTAAACATAATTCTTCAAGATGTTCTCAAGTTGTTTAAGATATGTTGAGCAACTTGAGTTGGAAGTTATGCATTGCTGTAATTTGTGCGGTTGTAGCTTGAGGTTCAAGTTTACAACCTATTGTTTAAAGCGGCGTCTAATCCTCGGATTTAGTGAGATCTGTGTGCGATATTCCACATTAGCCTGCATGGTTGGATGTCTATTATTTACCAGGCTCTCATTTGATGCAATGTGGCATTTTAATTTTATTTCATAACCCGTCTTGAAGCTTTATAATCTGATTGATCTTGTCAACACTTGTTTTTTACTCGTCTGGAGTATCAAGTGTAAAAACAAAAGAAATGAGAGAACAGAAAGTACTTGAAAACCGCCATCACTGTTCCCACTGGGAGGACGAGTTGTACTGTTCTTGGACTCATGAGTTAGAATGAAGCAAGAGTTGATGAGTGGATGTGACACATCAGAATTGGGTCGTTTATTACACTTGAGTGGATTTCCTAGTCAGACAGAAGCAAAACTTAAGCTAAACTGTTCATTAAAGAAATATAATTTGATAGAGTTTATTCACGAGAGAAACATTTTTTCTATTTTCTATCTTATTTTAATTATGACAGCATCAGTTCCACCCATATTGTTGTGATCCTATGATAATGCTTTCCCGGTTATATTTTCTCTCTCATGCTGCTGATCTCGCATCATTAGCAGGGCGATTTCTACTTGTCCACACAAAACACTTGCAACTCAAAACCACAGTACAAATAGACTAGAGACTCCTGTGAAATGCAGGATTATCCATCTTAAATCCACTTCCACTGCAAAACAAATCTATTAAAATACAAATCGTACTTTAGTATCTTTCCTTTCTGCAGCGGTCTCCTCCTGATATCTCAGTCTCATTCCTGTCTGACCACATCATTTGACCTTTCCTCAGAGTTATCTTGTGTAGTCTGGGTATTGTGTCTCGACATCCAGTTGGTTGGGACATTCCTGGTCAGCGTTGGGCTTTGAGCAACATTTCTCACATGACGACACTATATTGCAAAAAGTACTTCTGTAGGAATAAATTGCTGCAGAATGGAACAGATAATTGCTCTAATCTGCTTGTACAGTGATACTCGTGCTTGCGCTAGACTCCAATTTAAAAAGTTATTGCTGTAAAGCCAATGGAGAGACAGCATTTTTAACAGGGTGAATTGTTAAAAATGGATGGACAGCTTTTTACGCAATTACCATATTTTTGTTTATTAGGAGCTCCCTGCAATTATTTATAAGTACATAAAAACTATTTGTGGTTTCGTTATTATTCAGGGTTTGTGTCGTCTGCTGCGCTCCAGCCTCCTGTGTTGTTTTGGGTCACAGAGCTTTAACAAGGAGGAAGAGACAACATATTTGGAGCAACGTTTTGGCCACAGAGCCAGACATGAAATGGAAGTCAGGAGCGGAATTTGGGTTGGCCAATAAAAAAGGAAAATAGAGCAAAACTAGACTGTAGTCGTGATGCATTAGAAAGCGATAAAATCTTTTACTGTCAGCAACCGCGGTGAAGCCTGTTCAAAAGACCCCGATTGATTTCCAAAATAGATTTTGTGGCCTGAATTTACAAATATTTTTTTCAATTTATTTATTCTGGCTTGACTTTGCTTTAATCGCTTGCAGATGAAGCAGCTTCTTCTGTCAAGGAATTGTAAACATGTGGTCTGCTAATAAAGAGCGTAATGGGAGCCATCATGTTTTAATCATATTCAGTGAAATGGCTTTAAGTAATCTATCTTGCCAAATCTGATTTGGTGTAATCCGTATTTGTTTTGACACTAGGATATATTATTAGCAAAGTTCTTTTTTAAAAACCATTGCACATAACGATTAAAATGTAATTGGTGCTGATGATGACAGACTGCATGATGGATGAACATGAACTCATCGAAGTTCCTCTCCATTGTGTCACTGGTGGCTATAAATCTGTTGTATTTTCAGTTTTTGAACCGACTGCGGATGAAAAAAGAAAAAAAAAGGACAACTAAGTCCCCAGCATTTGGCTGTCAACTTTAATTTTTCTGATATTAAAGTGTGACACAGTCTTTTAGGGCGTAATTGCACCCACACCCAATACGACAACAGACAGCGGAACATGCATTCCATGAATCTTTGCTCAAACACTTTCTACACCAAAAGCAGGATGGAAGACAGCTCCAAACTGCTCCACATTAAATCAACAAAAACAACAACAACAACAAAAAACAAGTTACACGTCTCTCTACAGCAGACAGGTATTTTAGATTTTCAGTTGATTTATTTGACTCTTGCTAGGACTGTGAAACCATAAACCTACGAAACTCTCAGTAATAAAACTGAAGACAAATTAACACACACTATCATAATTATGAGCCCAGGTGTTTCTCAGTTGGTGAAAAAGCTGTACACACACATTGAGCAATTCCATGGCTTTTGCTACTTTTCTAACTTCTAGCAGCAGCTAGCTGAGCTGCACTACTGAAGCTGGCTTGTATGTAAACAGGAACAACAAATGAAGATTTTTAAGATTCAGATGTGCTTTTTTTTTGTTTGGTGTCCTCTCTTATAACAGTGACACTGTTGATACATGACATAAACTCCCAGCTTATTAAAAATAAACCAAACTTTGTGGTTTTCGGTCTTAAATCCTCCCAACATCAAAAAGCACTCACTTCTTTGTCAGTGACAACAAAAAGAGAGTCAGAGGTTTCTGCTGGATTTTTTCCAAGCCCTTTCCTCTATTATGACTCTGTTGTGAACATTTCTAATAACTTCTCAGTAAATTATAGAAAAAAAAAAACATTTCCTGTCATTTGTCTAAATTGCGTATATTTTACAACTAAAAGCTCCCACTTCCTGTGCATACTCTTACAATAATCATCCGCCTAAACGGTTCCTGCATGACAAAAAGTAATAAACAGATCCCAACAATCCCACAACTTTTGAAGTAACTTAATTTCAAGCAGCTACTTTTACCAGCTTCCTGCAGCAGCTAGTTGTACTAGCTAGCCCCCAATTTCTGTGCAACGGCTGCAACATGGTTGAGATTAAAAAGAAAACACAAGCGTAAACTGGCTTAGTAGCGATTCGCTGACTGGTGAAATATTTATAAGCCAATTGACAATTGAAACACACAAACTTCTTTATCACAGCACCTTTCACCAATAACTTATTCATTAGAGTGGCTGTAGGATAGGATTCTGACAAATCAGGCTCACTTTGAACTGCCAAGATGTTTTCCTTTAATGACACTTTTGGATTCCTGAGCTGTAAACAAAAGCAAGGGAAAAAAAGCAACAGCAAACCTTGCTGCCAGAACACGTCTCCACAGCATCAACATTCCTCTGGAAATATATGAGGATTGTAAGAGGAGCCGAGGAGAGAGGGCTGGGTGTCGGTGTCAAAGAGTGCAGCAAGTATTTATGGATATTTGGCATGATTACAGCTGACTCTTCAGATTTTGTGTGTGTTTAATCTCTTGCATATTTTATTTGCTTTGTATTGCAAAATTCTGAGAATTTTTTGTTTTTGTTTTTGTTGTTACCCGGTGAAAACTTTTTACAGAAGGGAGGGTTCTCTGCTTTCAGCGTAAACAAGGCACCAAACCTCAAACCCCTCAGCTGGGACTGTAATTACAGGACCTTTGTGTGGGTCCTGCCCTTATACCTTAACCTGAGCCAGAAATAGGATTGTAAAGAGCCACGTGACAGAACAGTCAGCCTCTGAATGCCGACTGCATTAGAAAACTATTTGTTGCAAAAACAGTGTCATGCATCACAAAGGAAAGAGGCATATTGTCCGAGGATCAAGTCATGCTAAGAATCACACCATGAAACCCCAAGAGAGCAATAAAAACACCTGGGCAAATACACCAATCATTAAAAGATCAAATCCTAGAAACCACAAGATGTAATCATTCAGTGTGGAGGTAATGTCTTAATAATTGGTTCAAGCTGAGGAGAAAGAAAAGAGGAGGGACTGGAAATATTACAAATATCTTTATACGTGTGCAATTATAGTGATTCCACAAAGGTTCAGTTTATAACAGCTTCTGCTGGATGCCAAGCACAAACTACCATTAAAAAAAAACTACAATCTTTGTTCAAACTATTTCAAATTGCGAGACAGGGAGTTTTTGTAACAGTTTGAAAGCTTCATGCTTGTGCAAAATCTTTGTTTTCAGCTGTTGATGCAACTTAAAATTGCTTTCCAAGGTTTTTGTTTTAAGTTCCTTTGACTTTGGGGACAATCATAGTTAATTCGGACTTGTGTCCTAAAAATTGACTTGGAGTCCTGGTCTAATTTTTCATCTTATTGTTAATTGTATCATTTCTAATGTACATTGACAGAGGCATATCTCTGTGGAGTCCAAGAGGTCGTTGCAACAATTGCCCCCGATGTCCCCTCTGGGTTTCCATCCTGTGATGAACTACCTCAAAGACACAACAAAGACCAGCTGGAGTGTTTCTTCTGCACGAGTGAAGGAACTTCCTCAAGATCGGGGGAAAAAAACAGGAACGCTTCGGGAATCCAGAGTTCAGTTTATATTTGGCAGCGTCTTACTCGGATTCTTCGCCTCCCTTTGAGGCTGTGACCCGAAATCTATTAAACAGGACTGAGAAGTGTCCAGAATCAGCAGGGTTTTTTTCCATCTTTGTTTTTCACTTGAATGGATGACACAGACAGACAACTAGTCAATCCTTCAGTTCCAGCTTAACATTTTGTAATCATGGGCTTCATTTAGTGGCAGAAACCTCTTATGAAGTGTGTGTATGTTGCTGCTTTTGAACGTCAAAGTTTAACTGACTGAAAAACTATTTAGCGACTTGTGGCAGCACGCAGCCACTCTGACAGAGAAACTTAAGAGGAGTAGAAGCAGAAATGAAGAGATGAAAGAAAATCCGTCGAGTTGTGCGAACGAACACCTGACCTGAAACCACAAAGGCAAACTCTGCCCTGCCTCTCGCATCGCCTGAACCCACAACGTGAGACGCGGAGACATGAAGCCAGACGATGGCAGGAGGCAGCTGATGCATGCTGCCACAAAAATGCTCCTTAACTGGCTGCAAAGCTGAAAAAACATGAAAGAACGCTGCAGGTTGGGAATAATATGACATGATGAAGAATATGAGGCCATGAGAAACGTTGAAAACAGATACTGTTTTAAAAATGACAAAGGATTCATGTCTTTTTAATCATAAGTAAGTAAATATCTAGAGACAAGACAGATCCAGAGCGACATGTCCTTTGACGTTTGAGTTTGAATACTTTCTTGACAAGCAGAAAGTTTGCAAGCAGAAGGTGAATCAACCGCAGATCGAAGAAGAAGAGTCCATTACACCAAAAGAAAAGTAAAGTGGAGGAATCTGAAAGAGCTTGTCTTTCATAAAAAAGTAAATATTTGCTGGACATTTGCACAAAAATTTCTTGAGTGACGACAGAAGAGCGGATCTGAAACATTAGATGACCAAGATGAAAGCGGCTGGACCAAGAAGCAGAGAAGAAAGAGATTAAGGATCTTGAGGGAAAACATGTTGGAGGAGGAAAGCGGGAGGAAGACGAGAGGTTCCCTGAGAAAGCACAGCTGACGGTGCAAACCTCCAGCACGTTCATGACAGGCCAGACCACATCAACCCGTTGACTTTATTTTTTAGCCGCCAGGAGTTCAGGCCCACCCACACGCTCCTGACCCACTGCACTGTAATGTGCTTCCTCAGTGTGTGAATCCCTGATTCAAAGGCATATAACAACATATTCTATGGCTATGTTCTTTGGCTTTTGATCTGGCTTCTTTTACACTGAAGTCAAGCAGAATGGCTCAAGTACATAAGCGGAGGCCTGCTGCTGCAAATTAAACTCGGCATCTTGCTTCAAACAGGAAACCTTGCTAATATCTTGATTAACAGGTTGAATAAACTCAATTCTTTGACCAAAACTATTCAAAAAGTGAAGGTTTCTTTGGATTTCAGAGACTTTCAAGAAAAGATCACACAACTTCAAAACCAGCTACGTCCTTGTACATATTCTCTCTTGTAAAAGTTAGACATTTTTGCATAAATGCTAACCAAGCACTATTTCTCTTGGGGAAAGTGGGAGTGATTTATTCAAGTGATGCTCCAAGATTTACATTGAGGCATGTTGGAGCAGGAATGCAGCCTGAGTTTAGCCTAAGTTCATTATATACTCATCATCTACATAAAATACATCGTAGACCACAAATCTGGAACAAACTTCCAGGAAACTGAAAAATTGCAGAAACACTGAGTTCCTTTCAATCAAAGCTAGAAAACCAGATTCTGTTGCGTTGCCTTTAAACAGATCAAAAACAGCTGGAAGAGCTCAGAGGCAAAACTTTGTCTATTTAATGGTTCCTAAAACAAATGAAAGCAGAATGTTGTCTCTACATTATAACCAATATTAGCAACTTAGAAGAAAAGCTCAACATTTTATGAGACGTTAATGAGTTTGAATGTTTTTGTAGACTTAGGGGAACATTGTGCACCTAGTTATGTTTTTAACATTTAAGCTCGAATTGTTTTTTTGACGTGTTCTTAATTACTCTTCAAAGTTCTCACCCCCTTTCATCTGATGATTTCCATCAGGAAACCTTCATGTGTTCATCAGTCCTTTTGTCAAGTGACAAAGCTGGTTAGCAAGATTTGTTTTAAGTCTGTACCACCTACTGTTGTTTTTGTGCCTATGGAAGTGTTTCGAGTGAAACGAGGACTGTGTGTTTAAACTTTGACCTTGGCCCGTCTTTGGGTGTAGATCTCAGCAGATTACTGGACTGGAAGCTGATGGAAAAAAGGACGGAGTGGCTGGATTAATGAAAAACGGACGCACCTGATGAACCAACTAAGCATGCATTCACAACCTTTGACTTTAAAGGAATAATCTTTCATTTGGGAACATCAGGAATAACGGTGAATTTTTAACTCAAAAAGTGTCTAATAATCTTTAATACACAATTTATTGTTTATATGGGGCATACATATGAAAGGGAAAGACTATTTAGAGATTGGATTTCTGTTCCCAAGTTTTTAATGTTAGATTATGCTGCTGGAATAACACTACATAGGAACAAATGTGAATATTTAATGTCCAACATGACTCCTTCCTTTTAGTGTCCTGATTAAACACAATGCCCCATGAAGGCCAACATGTGTTCACGTCCTCCACTCACTCACACATTTCTGATGCCGTGCCGGCTCTCACAGGAAGAACCATGACAGAAAACCGCAGGGGAACAGCCAGCGAGTCCTGCCCTGGAAGAGCTGCTCCTCCCAGGGTGGCAGACCTATTGAGGCCTGGATGGAGGTCCGGCGGGTGGTGGAGGAAGGAAGTGGAAAGCTTGGAAGGGAGGGTCCTCAGCTCTGAAAGGTCCTCTTAGCAGCAACTGACAATATCCTTCTGGCGTCTCGCACTCATGGAAACGCGCCAGCTGGTTGCATCACTCGTCACCCTTGGGGTCTGAAGCGGCTTCCTCTTTCAAACACTCCCACACCTCGGCAGTGTGTGTTTGAAAGAGGAACGCAGATTAAACACATTGCGTAGTGTGTTTTATCACAAGACAACCAAAGACATTAACATATTTAATTGGGATTAGATGTGATGCACAAGCAGAAAGAAACAGATAGTTGTTAAGTGGCAGTAAAATAAATCATTATCTTTTTCTACTCCAAATAAAAAGTGTAGCTATGTTTGAATTCAACTCCTTCAATCAGTAGAACCGTTTTTCTCTTTCCTCTTGTTTTCCACCTTTATACACTTAAACACTGAAATTTGGAACCTTTTTGGTGCAAAATAGCTCAAGTTCAACCCAGCTAAATGGGACACATCACAATCTTACATCAGATTCTCAATTGACTCTTGGCAGGAACTTCAACTAGGCCCTTCAATCAGAACAACACACTTTGTAGTGCTGGCCTCCTACAGATTTAGCTCCATCCATCTTCCCATCAACTCAGATCTCCTTCAATGCCTTTGCATAAGAAAAGCATTCCCCTCAGCATGATGTGGCCACCACCAAGTTTCACCATGACTTCGGGATGTTCAATTTTGACCACATGCACTTTCTCTGCTCTTCTTGCCACTCCTCCATAAAGTGGCACATATTTCAAGTGGATTTGTATATGTATTATAATAGATCTGCTTGCAACACATCAAAATGTAGAAAGGTTCAAGGAGCAAAATAGTTTTGAAAGGCACTGCAGATATTTTTGCAGAAACTGAGAACTCAGATGTCAGAATTTAATACGGTTTCTATCAACACTGCATGCATGATGTACATTACAGTATTCATAATAAAATAAACTCAGAGACCCTCTCAAGCTGACAGTTCAACCAATTACCAAAGGCATGTCTGAGGTTTCTCCACAGCAAAGATGACAATCAAAAATTAAGGTGATTTGAGTTTCCCAGAAGAAGAAGAAGGAGAAACCAGACCTCATGTGGTTCTGGTTTTGTTTTCTGCTGCCACTGAAAAACAGAATTTGCAGAGCCTTTGGTTTCTTCGGCCTGCTGGACGGCTCCTGCATGCCAAGAATGTTTGTTCTGGTTCGAGATGATGAAAGCGATGACGGCTGTGAAGATGGCTTCAGTAGATACTGCAGAGGAAAATAACCTCCAGCCTTTCATGGGATGCAGGAGGACAGATTCGAGAACCATCGCAGCCAGAAACGTCCATCGTTTCTGAGAAGACGTGGTTTTTACAAATACAAGTAAACAGATGTAACACTAATTATGTTTTACAAAAATACAAGAAGATTCTGTACATCACAACCACTGAATGTTTTTTGACAGAACAGATGTAGAGGTGAAATATAATTCTATAATAGATTCACCTTAAAATAATAATTTGATAAGAAATGAGGCGCTTCTCAGTGACTGTCAAGTCAGGAGTTTTCATACTTGCAGTTCATTATGGTCTTACATACAGGATTATTTGAATTTATTAAAAAAATAAATTTATGAATTTGTTTAAAAATAAGAGATGCAGAAACAAAAAAGTATTTTAAAGGAAAAAGGAAACTCCAGCGCATCAAGAACACAGCTGAAAGCTGCAGAAAGTTGTAACAATATTACATCCGGTGTTGCAGAATCCACTTAAATTAGAGTTTATAAAGGAAATATTTATTTAGCAAATTAACCTGTGTGGAGCAGGATGCTGGGAGAAATGCTGAAACAGAAGGTCAAGGACAAAAGTGAAAACTGCACTAAAAAGAAAAAGCAACGCGTTACTTGACAAAATTTATGCTCACAAACAACTCCCTCTGTGGTCTGGCTGTTGCCTCCATGCTCAAGCTATCTAGCCTCTCTAAAGGCCACTCAATTAACTCAGGAAATATGCATAATAACTTCCATGTTTCTTTTGAACTTTTATAATTATAAATCAATGATGTAAGAAACACTTTTGGTATGAAATCACGCAGCCCTGGCTGTGGGACAAACATCCAAATGACCTGATGTCAAACTGAGCGCTACACCTCAAAATGTGTGAAATTAACTGCAGGACATGAACGAGGTCTTCGCTGAAAATCTCCATAACTACAGCTGGTGGTTAAACAACGCTGACAAACGTAAAAGAAGGAAAAATCCAACGACAACAATGAAAAGCACATAACTGATGAATCTCTTGCAAAGAATGTGTGAATAACAAGTTATTAAGATTTATTTTGGAACCAGAAGCTTCTTTCATTCGATTTTACTTAATGAATGCTCATATTTTGCTAGAGTTGTTGATCATTTTCAATTGCAGCTGTGCTGCCAGCTGTAAATGAGGCTGAACTACATAAAAAAAACAATATAAAAAGCCCATCTCCTCTTGTTTCGCTCCCTCTTAATTACTGCAAATCAGTCAAGAGCTCCTCCGCATCTGTAAAGGAGGGGACAAAATACTTTCCAGATGACGTTCAGCTGGCAGCTTGTCCGTCTCCCCATCTCTGTTTGTCTCGCCACGTCAGAGACGAAGGAACAACTTCAGCCAGTATCGTTCCTCGGCTTCTGTCTTTTCTTTCTTTCCGTTGGCTGTCAGGAAACATCCGGTTCCCATTAACTGGGTTCCTGCTCTGGACTTCATCCAGCCGTTGTTTGGAGCAAACGGCATGCGGTTTTCGACTCCCGCGCCTGTTTTTCCAGTAGATTTTCTGACGTTTACTGGCTCGATCGCATGTTGCTGAAAGCTACGTCAAAGCATTTAGTCAGAGATGGACAATAAATATAGAATCAAGCAGTAAACCCGTATGTGTGATTGCTTTGTTTAGCCTGCTGATGACTCCACTCAACAATTGTCTCTCTCTTACACAGAGATTTCTGGTTTCCACATTTCAAATCAAACGTTGGCCTCACCCTCTCCTCTTTCTGCAGGTACCGACCTGAACAGACTTACATCAAATTACTCCTGCCTGATGCCTTCTACAAATGAAGGATCGTCAAAGCGGACGCTTGAATACCTCACGTGCAAAACCTCTGGAAAATATTCTAGGCGGAGGAATGAAAATGTAAGCAACACGGCAATCTGCTGCCAACATCTGTCATTCTCCAGTTTGACAATACTTAATCCACTAAGAGGAATGGAAAGGTGAAAGGGTGTTTCACCGTGATAATGTGGGACATCAGCCAATGCAGCTGAGTGAAACGTTGCCTGATATGAAAAAAAAAAAATCAGTAGGTCGAACTCAACCACCTTTTCTGGCTGAACTATTTTAAAACCAGAGAGAGAAAGAGAAAAAAACCATTCCATAACTTTTACTAGCAATTAGTACGACCCAGGCAGACAAAGCAGAGCAATCCTGGACTCGACTGTGGAGCTTTTGTGGAGATCATTGACTCCCGTTGAGATACAATCTCTCAGAGCCTCCCTGCAATTTTACCTGGCTGGTTTTAGAGAAAGCCTGTCACACCGGCCCATTCATTCCCATCTGAACCACAGTTCAGTGTCTGGCGTTAAACTACAGCGCTGCGGAGGAAAAGTAATTGCTGCACTATCTAGGAACAAAGCCTGTGTGAACTCTGGAGCCACAGAGAAATTACAGGCTTGTTGTATATAATGCCTGTGGAGACAAGTCACAGCTAAAAGAACGGAAAATGTTCTGATAATCAAAGGCTTAAAATGAAAGACGGCCTAATCGGAAAGTTTCAATTATCAGAGTTTAGAGAAAAATAATTCTTAGATCCTGTTTGTGTTGAACCATGGAAAGGAGTGGGGGATCTGATTCAGGAGCCTCTTTATTTTTTGTGTCTTCTCACTGTGACCTCCAGTGATTCTCAGCAGAGCGTGAAGAGGCCAGGATGAACGTCAGCTCCTCTGCGTCTGTGGCCAGGTTTCTCAGAAAAGGTCGGATGGCTTCCTTTGCGTCACTAATCTTTGTCAAGCGGAAGAGTATAGAAAATTATGTAGTAAAGCAACATGTGGTCCTTCCACTGGACAAAAAGTACACTTGACTGGCCCTGTGTATATTTTATGGCTTACAGAGAAAGAAACAAGCCACGCACCCACCTCTGCTTCCCACTATGATTCTCATGTCTGCCATTGCTACCCTATTTATGTCTCTCTTCAATTGGACATCTGGAGACAATCTGGATGCTGCGCGTTCCTGTGTCTGTTTCTGCCTCTCCTGAAATGCTGACTTGGAGGTTTCTACACAGGGTTGAAAAGAGGGATGCACAGCGAGGGGGAAAGGGCTTTCCACAATGACTAATTCTGGCTAATCTAGTTGGGGTTGAGAAAAGTTTGGAGTCACGGTCGGGAGATTATGATTTTTTTCCCCCTCCACAGCAGCTTCTGCTTCTTCAGCTGTTATATTCATACTATTGAACTTCTTGTAATGTGTAGAAACCAGAGACTTCAATGAACCAATCAAAGTCGAGGCATAAACCCAATTGATAATTTGTAGGAAGGCTTTTGTATTTTAAAAAAATATGTCCTCAATCTGCTTTGTGTTAGCCTCTATCGCAAAATCTCAACATAATACCTTCAATTTTGTGGTTGTAACTTGAAAAACCCAAGGCGTATGCACAAACACAACAACCCGTTAATAGCACATTTGCTTGTTCTCCAGCCTACAAATACTTTCCCTCTTTCAGTGCTTTAGCGTGTGGCAATGTCAGCAATAGGTGCCAAGTCGACGTTCTCACAGTGGGACTGGTGTAAGCACAGCCGGAGCCAGGGCCAGAGGACAAGGTCAGCGGCTGCAGCTGTTCACATGTCCTCATCCTTGAAGCAACCATGACTTCACCCAGAGCGCTAGTTCTACCTCGCGTTGAGGGTGAACCCTGAACTTCACAGCTTAACGCTTAGCCAAGCTCAGAGATCCGCTGAGATCTTTTATTTAAATGCTGTTTCTCATTGAAGGGCTTGGATTCGTTCTTAATGGTGTGTTAAGGGATATAGAAAGAAGTGTTTAATGGTTGGGCTCCATCAAATTGACTTCAAAATGTCACAAAATTCCTTTTTTTTAAACCAATATCAAAATCCGTAAAGCTCCTGCGCTGACAGCTACAAAGTGTGTCCTTTTCTGCGTATCGTTTAGGATGCAGAATCTTTTACTCTAAGCACAGACCTTTCATTCCTCTATCACTTTGTTCACCCTGTTGTCCCCCTGATAGTGTCCAGAGGCTCTGGTTTTCATCATACGCACCTTAATGGCCTCTAATGCAAAGCAGTCTCCTGGATCATGTTTCCAGCCCGATAATACCTCTCAATGTGCAGCAGAAACAACCAAACACACCCCGTTTGGGTTCCTTATTGATAAAAGCTAACACACCAGGTAGTAAGATGCAAACATCCTAATTCAATCAAGCACTACATCTGGATCAGCCCATCAGACTCCTGACCGTTTAGTTGGTGTTAAGAGTGAATTCCCTCAAGGGCTTTGACTTCTCCACTTAAAAAGATTGTTCCGGGACATGAGGGTCAAAAGTCCGTTCTGTGTCTTTGACGTTCTCATTCTGCAGCTGGACGCTTTGAGAGCCTGGTTGGAGCGCAGTGCTGACAGAAGAGCTTTTGGGGCTTGTTAAATTTGATTAAATCCTGAACTTTTATGCACTCAGCAAGATTTGAGTTGCATTTCTTGGGTTGATGTGCTACGTTTAGCTAAATTAATCTTTTTAATCCAGTGAATCTAATAATGGAATCGGTGATCTGAGCAAAACCAAAAGAATCTAAAGGTTTACACACACTTTTCAGGATTAAAATTTATTTAATAATACACTCAACAATACATGGGGAACTGGTAATTATGGTCAAAAAACTATTATCGGCTCATTAATGATTTAATTAAGTAAAGAGACGTACAAAGGATACATAAAAAAGTTTAGTGTTTGGGTCTTGAAGTCAATGATCCAAGGGTTTACAGGTCGACATCCCACTGGAACGAAATCTGTCTGAATTATAATATACTGGAGCGTTAGGGTCGAATGTCTCTCTGTCTCATCTGTCAGCACATATTCCAACGTAAGTCCGGTTTTGTGTTAGCCACGGATTGATGACAGGAAGTTGCCGCCCATCGGCAAACTGTGTCCCTCAGCCCGACGGCATGGCCTCTGACACACTGACACACTGACACACCAAACAAAAAACTCTGCTCACAGATATATCATTGTCAGACAGCTAAATGGGTCAGTCAGTAAACAGAGAAGTGGGTCAGCGCCCTGTGGCAGTCGTCAGTGTGCCAACATAGCAGCATAATTACTAGAATACCCCAAAAGAACCCTCCCAATCGGTTTATCGAATATCCAGCGTGAGCTTTATCAAGTGTTGTCCTTTTAGCCTTATTGCTGAGTAGAACAGCTGTGCTGTTTGGATAAAAACAGAAAAGTGACCCAGAACTGTAATTGCTATCTTGTTACATGAAGGTCAAATAGTACATGGAGCGGCTGCATGGTTCATGTCAGTGAGACAGCTAACATCAACAAGCAGTCTCACTCTGTCCGTAAAGGCCCTGTGCTCATGTCTTTATCTGCTCTGACACACCACAGCACTTCAGCAGAGTGTCTCCTCCACCTTCACACATGTCAGAAGACATTTGTGGACTTTAGCAGCAAGAAGCACTTAGAAGCTGCTCCCCCCAAAAGTAAAGGTCTTAATGTGCAGAAGTTAGAGCTACTAAATGACAGGGAGTTGTTTTTCCAACAGTCATTTTCATGAAGCAAGACGAGGAAATGTGAGATTTTTCTCAGTACCATAATGACCCACAAAGTGAAGATTAGCACAACTGTCCTTCAAATAATAAAAAATATGTTAAGCTTTGCCCACCAAACTGAGAAATGCATCATTGTCAACCACAATGACAATAGTTTTTATCTATAAAAGCAAACTTCAGTCCGAGAAAGTTACTTCATTGAAAATGTCGCTTTTCAAAGGAAAGCATGCAATCATGTACATTTTCATGGCAACATATAATGAATCAACAGGTTAGGGAGACCACTGGTTCAAGTAACTATTTGAACCCTGCAAGCTGAAGTGCAGTCCTGTTGTAAGTAGGCATTGGACGAAAGGAACATTGCAGTCATAAATGGGGAGTTGTGGTTGAGAAAACCAACCACAAAGGGTCAGTCTCTACTCTGAAATATTGTTTTTCTCTCTTCCAAGTAGAATACTATCAGGTGGAAAGCTTGAAGAAATCAAGATGTTGTGGAATGTGATTCTTCAGGGAGTTGAATCCATCACCAGAGGGTGTGGATATTGCATAACATTCAGATATAGTTTACCTCCAGGTTATAGCATTCCTTGCGTTGGAAACACCAGCCCAGATACTCTGATTCACAAGTTACCGATTTATTCTCGTCCGATTTCACAACTTAATCTTGACCTGCCTGCTCGCCTCTCCTCTTCCTTCCTCCCGTTTTTTTGGGACATCCATGCCTGTCTGAATGTTCTGAGGCAGGAATGTGTTTTTGTAACCCACATCCTTTCACAAAGCACATGTGTCTTATTTACAAAACTGGAAAGGCATCTGAATTGCTCACATATTTCAATTAACTCTGTTATTGCCTCTTTTTCCCCATCAATAGTCATTATTCCAGCCTTTATCCTTTTGGCCCACTCTTTTCCATCTCAGTATTCCTGACAATATTCCCGAGCAGCAGGAAATCTAATCAACAAGGGAGTGTCCTGACAGATTGTTGAAGGTGAAAGTTCAGTTATGGCTGGCAGTACAATACTAAACCTGATGGAATTTCATGAAAACAGAAGTCCTGCAGCTGGAGAAACCCAAGATTTATTTTCCGTGTAACAGAGAGTAACACTGAGCATTTACTATGGAGATTATAAGAAATAAAAAAGATGGCATAAATTGAAACTTTTTGATTCTAAGAACTAATAGAAGTAAAGAAAGTGCTTCCATCTCACCAGTTATGTTTCATGTGTCCATTAGTTATGGAGGTTTTTGCTTTTAGCTCTTTTAAAACCATATTGCAAATTATCTATGAATCTGCAGATAATTGTACACAGGATGCAAGGAACCGTTTTTAGCCAAAACGGTGTGGAAATGTCAACATTATCAACATTTTAAAACAGGGGTAGCCACTTCACAGCACATTGAGTTTATTTTCCAGTTGCCTTGGGCGTTAGAGCTTTAAACCTCTGGAGTATTCATGAAGGTCATGGTTGACCTCAACAGAACCCTAACAGGCAAAGATGTGACCCTGAGGTTGCAAAACCAGACGCCCTCCTCCTCAGAACTGCACGTTAAGATCCTGTCCATTAACCCTCAGGGGCAGAAACAAGGACCAGCTCAGGAAGAGTCCTACTTGCACCCACAACCAGCTCGATACTGCTGGACAACAAACTTCCTATGAATTTACAAGAAACAACATCTTTCAAAGTATCCTCTATACTCCATACTCTGGCAGCAACCCTAGAAGAAACCTTGACATTCAATACATACAACTCTGCAATAAATTGATATTTAATGCAACATTTCTGTGCATTCATGCAGTTTTCAGCTAACATAATTGTACCCACATGTCACCAGGACTTCACTGATTTGTGTTGTGCAAATGTGCATTTCTGATTAGTTGTGAGGTGATGAAACAATCTCTCTGGAGATTTACAAACATAATTGCAGGCACGATGCAACACGTTTCTTGTGTCGAGTTATTTTAGGTTTCTTTGGCAACCTTGTTTGTTAGTTTCCATTTTCTTCCACTCCGTCTAAAGGCTTGACATCTTCATCTGCTAACAAAAGACGATTGATTCCTACAAGTTTCTTGACTCATTTTAGCATGTAGACATAAAACTATTTCTGTCAGCACATCCAGTGGAAGCTTACATGTTTGCTGGCTGGAAATATTCAAAATACTGAAATAGAAATCCAAGTTAAATGTGAAACTGGCAACGTTTATGA
Organism: Poeciliopsis prolifica; assembly: GCF_027474105.1. NCBI lineage: Eukaryota > Metazoa > Chordata > Actinopteri > Cyprinodontiformes > Poeciliidae > Poeciliopsis > Poeciliopsis prolifica. The sequence continues at coordinate 627,944 of NW_026562430.1, forward strand.
TCCCTCTGACATTTCAGCTGCAGAATACAGATGTGTCTCCATCCATTATATATGGTCCGTATCTCCTCCTTCTTTATTCAGTCTGTTGCAACTGGCTGGTCCCAAACAAAACAGAGACCTGAGCTGAGCAGACAGTCATGGGGGTTGGCTCACACAGAGAGAAAAGTTGAAGCCAGTAACCATATCTCCCTTCTGCAGTAGTTAGTGATAGCATTTAGAAATGGAAAATAGAAGACAGACGAGAATAAAAGAAGATCAGAGATGTCAGATTGTTTCTGCTGCCTCCATACTTTCTGGCCCTAATCTATTCTGCAGAACTAGCAAGGGAAAAGGTAAAAAAAATGTATAAAGGAAGGAAATGCATGAATCAGTGACTGAAATTTATGCATATCTGATGACACCATTGAACATATGATGGATGTGGGAGTCAGCATTTCGCCATCGTCCTCCATCATCCTTCCATCACTTCCTGTCATCAGGTTGTTGATCACGAAATGAGTGTGATGTGACAATATAATTGCAATTATATAGTCAATGGAAACATAGTTATTTTCATCTCAGTTCCAGCTTCCCAGATGTGCACATTGGTGTTTGAATATTTAAGAGTTTTAGCTTAAAAATGGTTCATGCGACTTGTGGTCTACATCAGTTTGTTAGTCTAGTATGCTTCACAAGTTCAGTCCATTTCCCATTTGGTGTGCTTGTTTACGTCAGTTTATGTATTCTAGTCATATTTAAGCAGAAATCCAAACAATTCTCACTCAAAGCATTGTATAAAAGGCAGAAAATTGACATCATTTCCTTAAAGATCTCTGTGGCACAGTGTGAGATCAGTAAATTGGGTTCTTCTGTCTAATTCTTGTGTTTCTCACAGAACCAACAGCCTTTCTACTAACAGGTGGCCTTCCCAACTCTGCTTCATGAAAAGCATAAATGGCCCCAGCAAATGTTCTGCACATACAAACAAGACGACAGAAATATTTACACACACACATGCAGTTTATATATTGTGGCTATGGCTGGCACCAGATGATGTGTGTGTGGAAACACCAGACTAACCCTGTGGGATGAGCTGTCAGTCTCAATGTGTTACATGAGTGATGTTAGACAGCGGGCATTATTCCCGCGGTGGGCTGGGGAAAGACTTGGTGTTCAGTGTGCAAAAATGGCTGTTTTTCTTGCCTGTGAAGGAGTTCAGACTTGGTGTGGGGTATCTCTGTCCATCTGCTGGCCCCTCGGAGTCAGAAGAGTCTAAGGAAACAAGAACAGTCTCAATTGAGAATTTGCTGACACTGCTTTCGTCTAGGTTTTGTTAGGTAAAAGCAAAAGTGTTAAAATGTCCTGTTTTGCTGCTCTTATGCATTAAAGTCTTTTTGATGAGTGACCAGAGTCTTGAGACGGGCAAAATTGTCTGTTTTTGGCCTCCAAAAACCCAAAACACTTGGAGAAGATGCTGAAATTGAGTCAGAGGAAGTTATAGTTTAGTATTCTTTTTCACCTCACAGATTAGTTTGGTCTTCATTTATTTTGTACAAGTCAAATAGTCTTAAAATGAGCGATTGTTATCTTTCACACACCCAATAACAAAAGCCTGGAACTTTAACAATACATGCAGCCTCTGTAGGGATGTAATGTATTGTAATCAGAAGACATATTCATTTCAGGAGTATAATGTGCTTGTATTTGACACCACTGCTTAATAGAATTACTTGTATATAGACAATTTTCATAACTCTCCAATGTCAGAGATTTTGTTCTCTTAAGAAAAGTTTCTTTCTGTCTGACATTTAGCTTATTTTTATGTGTGAAAAGAAGCTGGTGAAGAATCATCTTCGTGCAAAGATTCAGTCCAAACATGTATTTGTTGGATCTTAAATGTTCTCAAATGAGCTTCAGGGCTATGAAATGGCATCCACCTGTTTCCAGTTTGATACCAAGATGAGTTCGTGTGACTTGGAGAATGTTTTTAGCTTTTTTTCCCCTCCAATGCCTATAATGTAAATACACTGCATACTTCTGAAAGTTCAGTGCCTGCAGCAGACTTCACATCCCCTCAATGCTCAGGTTTGGTTCAGGAGGTAGAAGATAATTGTGAAGTGGGAAGAAAAGTACACACAGTACCTCTAACCAAAACTGGGTGTGGTGGGGAGAAGAAAAGAAACCTCGGGATGCAAGAAGGTAAAAACTCAGGAAAACCAGGAGAGAAATGTACTGGGAAGTAATTAGTGCAGGTGTGGTGATTAACAGGAATAATCTCAGCTGTAAAAAGAGGAAATACGAGATGCTGAGATTCAGAAACTGAAAACACGAGGATCTGGTGATCACAGTGTCCATAAGACGACAAATCAGACCCCAAAGGAACATGAGAATGAAACAGAAAACAGCAGAAATCCAGAACAGAATTATGGTACTGCAATCCAAATCAGAACTAAATAGCTCAAGAACTCACATAATGAATCTTTAACCTGTAGATAAACATAGTGGTGGCAGCATCATGCTGTGACTTCAGATCAGATTTTTAGTTTCCAAAAACAACACAACCCCTCTGCTTCTTAATGACGCACAATTTGATTTGAAATCCTAATAAATTCTAATAAAGCTTGTTTAGGTTTGTATTTATAAAGTGAAATGGGGGCAAATACTTTTGGCACTATTATTGTTTTAGGTTGAATCTCACAGCTCATGGAAACTAACTTCTGTGGCAAATCTGGATCATTTTCCTCTTAAATGTCTGTATTCTGGGAACCTCGTCTGTATGAATCACAGTAATAAGTCATTTAAGAACTTTATATGGTTCCAGTTAAACTGTTTAACCCCCCTGCCCATTAGGATAGACTTATAGGAGGGCTGCTGGCCAGCTGAACGCTCGCCGTCATGTCAGATGAAGGAGTTTGGGGGATTCTTTGGAAAGCAGCCGTCCACACATCCTGCCTGCTGCAGCTGGACTCTGACTTGATCTGACACGCAATCCCCAAAATCATCACCTCAAGCTCAACTTGCATTATCTTCTTGGTTACTGTTTTGTTTTCATTGCTAGATTTGTCTCATTTAGGGAGATTTTTCCCTCTTGGCATGTTTAACCTTGTCAAGAGGAGGCCGAGTTAGCTGAAAGTGATTCTCCTGCTTCTTTTGTGACCTCTGTCACTGAAGTCGACCTCGTTTTTTCTTTATTTATTTCAGTCTCAATCGTTTCCGGCTCGCTTCGGCTCCAAACCGCTGAGCCACATGTCTGTTGGCTGTCGAATCCCCGTCGATGTGGGTGAGCTGAGGTTCAACGCCCGCTGCGTCCCAGAGTGCGCTGAACTGTATGCTATTTCCTTGCTGGCAGAGCTGAACAGAAACATGCAAACCTAATACTTTCATTTACATGTTGCTCATTTCGAAAGTCTGGAAATGAGATTAGATGAACACTCGGTTTTCAGGGTGCTCTTAAATCACCAACACAGCAGAGCAGGGATTAAATTGCCACCTTTCTCCTTCTCTCTTTGTGCGCTTCCATCAGATGGACGGGACAGGAGCGGGGGTCTTCGAGACCCCGAACGGGCAGCTGGATAAACACCGAGCTGCAGTCCATGGAGTGGGAGGGAGTGATCCTGATGGCTCCTCCGTGAGAAGATCCCTTAATCAGCATGTGGATGAGTCACTCGCGTGCGTAGGACGAACTGTCACTGTCTTCATTAGCTGCACCCACAATCCGGAATAAAATGCAAACCGCATGGCAAGTCGCTTTAAACAAACAACTCAGGTTTCCTGCTGGACTGCTGCAGCTTGCACTCAGCTGACCCTTATATGAGAAGACGCCGTCTGAAAGAAAATGAGCAAATGCAGTTCAAGACATTTTGTTTTCTTTTGTTCAATGTTTTCAATGACTAGTTTGAAAATATATAAATATAGTACCTCTTACAAATCCAACTTCACTGTATTTTCTTACCCTTTTACACAATAGACAAACACAAAGTAGTGAATGACTTTAAAAACTTTTTTGACAAACAATTTAATGAAAGTTCCTTTCACTATAATTTAGTGAAATACTATAATTTAATTTCAATGGAATATAAATCTGAATACACAAGGATGCAAAACTTTTCAGGTACTTTTTGGTAGCATGTAAAAAAACTGAAAAGGTTCAAAGGACATGACTTCTTCAAGACTTCACAACTTAAAGTTTAAGTTGTCCAAACATTTTTTACTTTATTCTCTGACCGACCCTCAACTCTTTAGCTGCTAACCTCATGGCAGGTTTATGGTATGAAATATGGCCTACTGTTAGAATAACATGCCTAAAACCATTAAGCGATGCCAGAAGTATGAACTCTCTGTGTTATATGTCTTTCTTGATGGTCTACTTGGATTTAGTCATTGGTCCTGATGCCACCCTACAGCCAAATCCATTTAAAACCAGCCAATCAGTACAAGAATCGGGCCACTTCCTGGTTCCACACCGATTCTTTTAATGCCATTACATCAGTTTTCTCTCACAGGCAAAGTTCTGGCGCTCAAACAGAACCTTTCTACACGCTTTGTTTCTGTGTTCAGGACCAATGTGAGAACTGAAAATGATACCACAGTGAGTAATGAGTGAAATTTGCAGGCGTGTGTGTGGAGTGTGTGTAATTCAATCCGGTTTAATGGGGAGCCTCTCACAGGACAAAGCCAAAAGCAGCAGGTGTGTGAGACAGAAGGACAGAAATGTTTATCTCGTTAGACTCTGATGGCTGAGTGACTCTGAATCCTCAAAGGATCCAATTAATGATGGAAACAAAATGAATACGTGTAAAGAAATGAGTGTTATGGAGCATCTCATCACCAAAACTAATTTAAATATCACACAACTATGACATGAGTTAATAACACTTAAGACATTTAGAAAAATATTCAGTGGACTGACTGAACAAAAAGGTATTTTTTTTAGATCTGGGATAAACCTAACCATTTAGAGATAAAACTAAGAAATATGGCCGAGTTAAGATAATTCTGCAAAAAAGAGTGTATCAAAGTAGGTATTAGCAATAGGGCTAGGCTTGTCTATAGAGCTTTCTTCCTTGCATAAATTAAATAATCATTTTTAAACTGGCTTTTGTTTTCAATCAGACTATTTCTGTCTAATATCACATTTTGTTTTGGAAATCTGAAAAGTGTAAATGTGCTGGAAAAGTGAAAATCATCAGAAATCTGTAAGGAGGTGATTACTTTCTCACAGCACCGTGGGTCAGATCTCTGTTCCTCTTCTGCCATAACTCACACCGACAGGCAGCGTCGCCTCATTTTAGCAGCTGGAACAAATTGGTCCGGAGTGAATCTGAAAAAAATCCCAAACAACACACGCTATAGAGGCGGAGCGTAGCTTCAGTCAAAACCAATGTTGACTTAACCCAGGCCTGCAAGCTGCTTGCCGTCCGCTCTTCCAGGTTCAGTCTGACGTTCGGGCCTGAACTCTGATCTTTCCAGGTCGGCATCCTGTAGCAGAGGCTGTTATTTAACGAGATAACCGTCGTTAACAGCAGCAGGCAATGAAGAACAAAGCGAAGTTTGGACGGAGTTCTAAACAGATCTAGAAAATCTGAGTAAATATAAATATTGGGCAAGTTTCATTTTCCATCCAGCCCGTTTTTCCTGAAAAAACAAAAAATTCAAAACCTCCTTCTTAGCTATTTATTGGTCACCAAAGCTGCACATTAAAATCAACCCATATGCATGAGATTGCATGTGAATCTGACATCAAGTGGGTGAGGAATATTGACCTTTGCTTATGCATATCCCAGGAGGCACCCACGCTCTGCAGACGCAGCATTAATCTTGTGGCCCATATGTGTTAGAAGTTTGTCCCGCTGCTTTAAAACGCAGCAAGTTTGGGATGATCTCACCCTCGGTGAATGCCTTTGAAACACCCAGCTCCGAGCTGGTGCTAAAGCGTTGGGGGGATGTGGAAAATTGTGAACAGGTTTTTTTTTTAGGTTTCATTATATTTCCATTTCCACAAAATACATAAATATCCACTGATATGGCAGACAACTGGATTGGCCCCAAGGTTTGTGCACGTGAAAATGAAGTCATTCATACTGATGTTGATTGTTTCACCCGTCTGTCTATGGGGTCATCCACTGAGCTGCTGTTCTTTTCTTTCCCAGGCAGCACCTGGCAAACCTCCATCAAATGAAACCTGTATACAAGCAGCCTGAACTTTGACCCTGTGTGGCAGTAGCAATCCTTTTAGAGTAAATCCTTGGGTTTATATCTGTGTTTTCCTTCAAAGGTGTCAAGCTGGAGTTCATCTTTGGAAAGAGTCTTCACCTGCAAGGATGTCTGGGCCACCAAAGTTCAGCACTTCAATCTTTACGAGTCACTTTCACAAACAGCCTATTTTCACTTCAAGGGCCTCCAATTACACCAGACACAGAATCTGGAGTCATTTAATCACCAATATTAGTCAGCAAAACACAAAGCGCTCCTCTGTCCTCTTAGAGATCCAATAAAACCAGAACCCTGAACCAAGGACTCATTACAGAATCGAGAGTCATTCTTGTTTTGAAGTTTCAGTAATCCGTGTGAACAGCTCCCTCAAAAGAGTTGCATTAGAGGTTGGGTGGGTTTAATCAAACCCTACAGGTTAGGAATGAAATGTCTGTGGGAAGGCAGACTGTCGACTTTATTATCCTGAAGGAGTTGACGAGACTCTCTACTCATATTACCAACGAGACAATAACATACAGCATGGGACAAAACATTACACCGCCACACAGGATGCAACATAAAAAATGCATGACAGTACACAATATCCTCTTTTGCCTCCACATTATATGCTTCTCTCAAATTTAAAAAGTAGAAAATTAACATTTATATATTTTCTATGTTTAAGGATCTCCATTTCATGTCGATTAATAAAGTTTATGTTTAAATATTTTAAAATGTTGCCCTTTTTAAGGTTATAATCAGTCTCAACCAGCTCTAGCATCAAATCAGAAGACATATTGTTCCACTGCTTACACTAGGCACTATGTAAGCGTCCCAACCTGTGTTAACTCAATAATTCATTTTATTATTAATCAGCCTACTGTCTAAACTCTGATATCTGTTTTTTCAAGATTAAGCAGAAATAAAGGTATTTCTGTTCTCAAATGTGTGGAAAATTTGGAAACAGGAGTAGAAATTCCTCACTTATTGAGTTTCCATGGACAGGAAAGTTTCAGATCCAGTTTTTTTGTTTTCAGGATTCTGTATTATGCAATCTGTTTTTATTTATTTATTCATTTATCTAATATATGTCCAGTGCAGCTGTACTTTTGATGTATTCTCATAAAGTCCCGGACTGCCTCATGTTCTTTCCATGTGTTAGACATTTTCCTTTCTAGGAATTACAGAACAATGCCCTATGGGCCTCTTTCTGCTGGAAGCATGCTGATAGCCCATGATGCATTGCAAAAAATACACCCATCGGTCAACGTTCAAAAATGTGCTGAAAACATACAATCCATACTGCTAATGAAAACTCAAATCATTCCCAGACTGTGTGAAATAAATCTTCCTAGCTGTTTATGATGGACGATAACAGAAGAACAGCAAAACAATCACATGTTTAAGGAACCCCGACGAGTTCATCGGTCATTTTATAGCCACACAGGTATTGATTTAATCAGTGGTACCATCTGATCTGGACGTGAGGTTCAGACCCGGTGAAGAGTGAGGTTTAGTGGGAATGTTCAGAGCTAAATTCCTAGAAGGAATAAATAAAAATAGTTTGGACGTTTTGAATGTCTGCCAAGAATTCAAAATAAACTGTTTTTAATATCTAAGTTAATCATCACAAGCATCTAGCATGGCAAAAATTTAACCACTGAAACAAGAGAAGCCTTTAAATAGACACTCTAGTTATTTTATTCTTTGTTAGTTAGATTAAGACAATTTTAAAGGTCTGGGTCAAAGGTCAGTTTTCTTCTATAGAAACCGAGTTGAACATCAAATTATGAATTTTTACAGTAGATTTTAGTTTAGTTTTATAGTTTAGTTTTAAAAAAACTAAACAATTTTTTTCCACATTGTGTATATCCCTGCTAGTCTCAGTATAAAGACTTAATAATTACTGTAGCAGACATGACACATGCTAGCATGGAGTTTAAATCATCTTCATCTTGTTTGTCTTTCCTGCTGAGCTTTAAAACCCAGATGAGGAAGAAGAATGCAATGCATATGACAGAGGTTGGGCTCTAGTCGTGTTCAGGTCAGCATTAGTCTCAGGGTCATCCTTCAGAGACTCTGTTGGCTTTGCTGACCTCGGGGTCAACCTGGTGAACTCTGGGCCTCGTCGTGTCAGCCTCCATGCTGCTCGACCGCCTTCGGGCCACTCGCTTTAGTTTTTCTGGTCCGTCTTTCTGATACCTGCTCCACCTGCCCAATCTTGGGACGATTTTTCTCTTTGTTTTGATCCCTCCATCCAAAGCAAATGGTACCATCATGACTCTTTCTTTCTTCTTGGAGATAAGAATGAGTCGCTGCACTATGCTCATAGCTGACACTCTTGGATGAAGGTTGAGTCTTTGAGTTCTCACCAATTAATGGCTTCCTGCATCCCGTCACTATAATGCTGCACAACTATCACCTGCGCAAAAGACCCAGAACTTTTTTCAAAACTATTCCGACGTTCACAGGACGTTCTCTCTCACTCGGTGCGAATCTGACGCATCAGAGGGGAAATTACACCCAGTGGTTTGTTATGCTAATAGATCTTGTAGCCCAGCTTCTCAGGGTGCAAACTGTGTGGTCCATGGCTTCAACTCGTCTGCTAGGTGTTGGCGTTATTTGTTGAGTTTTTCCCCACTCATGTTTCTCGGGGGGGAAACCTGTACTCTAAGTTCTCTCTAACTGTACAGAAAAATAATGAGTTCATTATGAGTTACTACTGCCAATGAGACATATTTCCATTTTCATTTTTCACCATGATAGAAAACTCTTAAATTAATTTGTCTTTTCAGCATGTAAGCATATATATACAAATGTGATAAATGTGGATTCGATGAGATTTATACAAAATGTGGGCAAAAATGTATACATCAAACCAACATGAAACTCCTTTTCCCTCAAATTTCCATCATTAAATTGTGAGTTAATGACCTTCCAGGATGAGCGTTTGCAGTCCCAGAACACCCACGACGAGCGGCACACTGCAGGGCCAGCATGGCGCAGCAATGCCATATCAAAAGAAGTTTTACAAAGCTGTTTCCAGAGAATCTGGAGTTTATAACTGATGATAATCCATAAATAGAAACATGACCAACAATCTATAAGTGGTGAGTTTAGCTAGATGAAGATGAACCTTTTTGCCTGCAGAATTAACTAATCTGTACCTAATCTGGAGGTCACTGCAGTGCAGGGAACTTATATTCATGTTCAATAACACAACATGCGATTATTTAAGTTTTGTGACTAAGTAGTCATCAGATGTTGTCATTTTTTAGCTTAAAATGGCAAACCTGAACATATTATTGATTTGATAAATCAATTTGCATTGAGTGTTTTCGTGAAAAGCTGCTGGGCCTAATTCTGTGTTTGTGTTAAGCAGGTGAATCTAATAAATTGCACATGGAGTCAGTACTTATTTGATGCAGTGGAAAAAGTTCCAATTTGCTCTAGTAGTTGTTGGCACACCATAAGGCTGGCTTTGTAAGCTTGCCTTACCTTTTCGAGCCATGGCAGTGGAAGCATTTTTAACACCAGAGGAATGTGGAACAAACTCATATATATATATATTTTTTTTAAGACAGTGATGTTCCTTTGGGATCACCAGCCTATTTTTTATATTTGAATGGAAAGCCAGCATGGTGCAACTTTTTGGATGCCAATATCTGTAAAGTTCATTACTGCTACTTCAGGTCTTGTAAACTTCTGTAAATTGACTTTTTAATGATTATTATTATTTTTGGTATTTCAAAATACCAAAGAAAGAAATACACAAAAGTGGAAATAGTGTTGTGTGGAAATTCACAGCTTCCAGCATCTGTGCCAGCAGCCATGCCCAAACTATCTCCAACATGTTTCCGGCCCAGTCGTGTCACAGTTTCACATGGGAGAGCGATCGACTGCTTGGTGGGGGTGGAGTACCACGGAAGTACCAGGAGGAGCAATTAGACTTTTATGAGAGGAACTGAATTTCCAGTCTCCATGTTATTATTACAGGAATTTCATGGGAGAAAGGCAAAGAAAAGCTATTTAATTTAGGAAAGACAAATGGAGATTGGAAGGAAGACCGGAAGACTTTGTCCTGTTAATCATCTAAAAGAGAAGCTTGTTAAGAGGGTTTCGGTTGCTCTCCAAATTCCTGCAAAACTTTTCCATAGTGAGAGCTCGTAAACCGCACCATCATTAACAACCTTCCCACCCACTATGGAGGCAATTGCTGTCTGCTAAGTAGGTAATATTTTTATCCTGGAAAAGCCACTGCAAATAGATCTGCCTCCTCTTCAAAGTCTTTCTTACGTTTGTCCAATTGATGTGCAGATGCTGCTGCCAAGACGCAAAACAGGAATGGGCAGAAAATGAACTGGATGAATGGGGGTGTGTAATGACAATGATGTGAAAATGACTTCTGGGAAGGAATTACTTCTAATTGGAACTACAGAAATAGTTTGTCCCAGAGGAGGCGAACATTCACAAAACAGTGACTGAAAGGGGAAGTTTTTATGAAGAGATTCTTATCCTGGGGGAAATTAAACTGTATGACTTAAATATAAAAATTTAAAGCATTTTAAATCATTTTTGTTTTTCAGAAATTGTGTTTGTTGGAAACTCATGTTGCTCATAACACACCTAAACTTAAAAAAGCCAATTAAGCTTTCAAACATTTGGTTAAAACTTCAACTTTTATTGTCATTTGACCAGAGAATATTCTTTCACAATAAGGAAATAATTTCCAATACACATATTTCTGAAATTTCTACTGATGTACTTTCAAACAGACATAAGTCTTTCTTTTGTAAAACCTAACAATTGCTATAGTTCCAGTAAAAACCAAACACATTTGTCATAAACAGGATTCTTGAGAAGCCAAAGTTACAATCAGAAAGGTTAACCAAAGACCTAAACGTCCTCACAGAAAGCTTCAAAAAGACCCAAACAGTAGGGGAAGGTTTTCTTATGCAATGCACAAAAAATGCAACAAAGACTCCACTGATGAAGAAAGTGAAATATTACTTTGTGGTTCTCACTCAGATTATGCCTCAACTTCACTCCCACGATGTTCTGCAAGTTTTCAGAACATGTCTGGGACGACGATGGCCGCAGAAGCTTTTCTAGCGATGCACATCTTCAAAGAGTAATAAAAGTTTCCATGGTCCACAACTTAACATCGCACATGAAATTGTTGGCAAGAAAGATGCGTTTATCTCTGCAGCTCCTCCAGATTGATCATCGGCCTCTAAACCGTTCTACAGATTAACATCCTGCTTTCTCAGCCTGACAACACAACAATGCTTCAAACCTCTTAGTCTCTGATGTGTCTGCTGTGTTGCTTGGTCTTCATGATTGACACTTTCTCTGTGTATGATCACTGAACACTGATGTCAGACCAGCTAGGACTCAGATCAGAGGGAGAAATCTGCTGAACATGCAGGACAGAGTCAGTGGGAGCAGAGGTCAGAGTTATGGCAGCAGAGGAAGTTTTTCCTTCTGCCGCCAGCCGACGCAGCCCTTCCTATGGGATTCTGCTTTCACGATTATGATCTCGAGCAGTGTTTTATAAACATACCAAACCAAAGTGTTTTTCTTTCAGCGCCTGAATCTTCTTTCATCCTTATCTGCCTTCCTCTTTTTCTTTTTTTTAATTTCTTTTGCTCGCCTTGCGGTGCAACGAGTGTTTGAAGAGTTGGCGGTTCTGTTTGTTTTTTCCAACTGGCTTGTTTTGGACTTGATATGCATCTAAAACGTTATTCTTGGAGAGTTCTGATTGAAAGTTATGCAGTCACAGACAGTAATACTTCCTCTACCGTGCTTTTGCAGTGCTGTGTCTGTAAGCAGTTTCAGCTTGATTCGTCCAATCATCCTAAATTCTCTGAAGTCAGGTGAAAACAGATTTTATGAGTGCACTGATCTGTCAAAAATGCTCCCAAAGATTTCTCTACTTTTCTTAATTATTAAGCATGGATCAAGTTAACTTATGCAAGACGACTAATGCAATGAATTTATCTCTTAGAGCAGTGACATTATTTTAAACAAACAGTGTTTAAACAACCACATTTGCTTAAACGCACAAAACAGACAAGTTTCATATTTTTAGCTCATTGTCACAGTACAGTTGCGGCAATTGGCTAAATTTGAACCAGAGTGCATTTTATGAGGCTCTTCCAGACTTTTTGTAAACATTTTCCCACTAATTAGTAACAAAAACGTTCTGGAATCATTTGGGGAGGCAGTTAAACTTGCAGATATATAATATTTCAACCAGCAGAGTTATTGGAGGATTGTTTAAGCAGTTAGGATTTTCTCATGGGTGTGATGTTGCTAGGTGCTCCTCTGGTTTCCTACAAACAGTAAGCCACGTACAAATATTTATAGCACAGATGATGAGTTGCAAAGTGAGTAAGAGAATTCCCAGAATGCCGAGCTGTGGCTTTACAGGAACTGAGCAGAATGAGATCAGAAGTGCTAAACAAATGCAAACCAATACAATCCCCAAAAAATTTTTAAATCACGCCATTTTTCTCTTCTTCAAACTGCGTCAATAAATGAACATCTTTCCAGAATTCAGTCTGAATGCAAATATGACTTTTTAGAACATGAGTCAGCAATTGTCTTTTGTCCAAAACATGTTTAGAAAGGCATAAATATATATTACATCATGTAATATATTTTCTAGATTATCATGTTGGGGAGATTCCCACATATGATAATTTATGCAGGCTGCCTTGTGATCACTGGAAGATCTGTTTTTAATTCTCAATCGAATGTATAAAGTTCCAGCAAGTTTATTTTGTTGTGCCGTCAAACAAGTGCGGTGGAGACGAAACCCAGTTTAACCAGCTGGGTAACGTTTTGTACTGGTAATTTGGTTCTGAAGTCCAAGTGAGGAAACCACAGAAAAGTTCAAAGGCCTGTTCCAGGAAGGGACCCACCGGCAGATTTCAGTCTGCTCAGTTCTGCCCCCCAACTCATCGTTTACACTTACACATTAAACTGGCTGCAAACAGATGCTCAATGATGCAAACGTGCATCATTGAAAAGTAAAAGTAGCGCAACCAATAGGAATGCAGCTGGTGGTTTTTGGATGGTAAGGCAACATCATTGGGCTGTTTTTAGAAACTATGGAGACCGAAATGGATGAACAAAAATATGCTAAATGCCAATTTTGCATAATAGGTCCCCTTTAACATCAGAGTACAATTTAGTAAGACCCCTAACAACTTATGAACAACTGAATGCATCATAAAAGATCAATTGATCTTCAAACGAGCCCATCTGCCACATTTTATGATTTAACTTTGATTCTTAAATGATCAATTAAAGGTTTGACATGTCTATGCCACTCATCTTCCTACCACTTTACCCTCAAAATACAGCAACACTGCAGCTGCAAAACTGCAGTTTATTTGTGCAGCACCACTGTGACCAAAGCAAACAGCAAGCGTGGCCTCAGCCTCTCGCTCTGTCGATGGCTTCCTCAGCAGCCACCTTTACTCCGAGTCCAGCTACGCCTCATAAAACAACTTCTAGACTCGATCTTGAGGTGCTTTCAGGATGCAGAGACCACCAGAGGATAAGAACGGAGGCCAGGGCCGGATCACGGGGGCTGCCAGGTGCAGGGGTGTGAGCCCTGTGGCCGGCTGCACTAGCTGACTCATTGCATGTGTGTGGACACGCATGCGATCACAGGTATGGATGTTTTAAACGCGTCGTGTCAGGGTGAAGGTAGCGGGAGCTAATTCATGTGTTCATGCATCATGTGACACAAGCAGAGACGTTTTTGGAGCATATAGAAGATGTGCATGTGAATCGTGCATGTGCGTCTGAGAAGTTTATGTCTAGCTGCTCCCCCTTAGACAGCGAGACTGTTATTGCAGCTGTGCCTACTCCCCCCACCCTCCTCCACCTCCTCTTCTTCTTCCACTCCTGACTAATACTTCAGGTGCTTTCCAATTTTTTACTTCCTTCAATCCTCCCTTTTCCATTTTTATTTTTTTTCCCTGATCTTGGTTTTCTCACACTGCCCACTGCAGTTGTAACCACACACATTCAGTTCATACCTCCTGGAGTTTGACGATTTAACTAGACAGGCTCCGGACTCTCTTATTAACCCCCCACCCTGCTATAATGTTTGTTTCCGAGGCAACGGTCAGATTAAGTGGGTTTACCTACTTCCTGCCCATTGAGCCAAGTGGTAATTTGAGGGTGTGTTTAGTAAGTCTGACCCTGAGTGTCTGCATGGGTGGGGATGTCTTTATCTCCAGCGAATGTTTTCTGTCGAAAGTTTGAATAAAGAAACTTTCCTTGCACTAAGTTGTCTAAAACAACAACAACAACAAAAAGCAAATTGGACAGTTTCTATTTGGAGCTTAAATTTCTTCAGTCATTTCTTAACACACTGCTTTATGTAAGTGCCAATTACCCTGGAATGCTGTCAAAGTACATGCCCCGAAGGGAAAGAGACCAAAATGGGGCCAACTCTTTACCTGTGAGCCTTTTTCAGAGCAGATTAGATTTCTGATAAGACAAAGGATTAAGGTTAAGCCCTTTTCAGTCACGAACGTTGGGGTGAGAAAGGAGGCATGCTTGTAGATTTTACTTTTTCAGAATCAAAGAACTTAAAGGCATTTTGACCTGTGGATGGGCTGTCATTACACCAAAAAACGAAAAACAAAATGAAGTTATGAAATTTCTTAAAAGGTAAAGATCTGCAAAGTGTGGTGTGCATTTGTACTCTGCCTTCCTGAGTTAATTTGTAGAACCACCTTATGATGGGGCAACATCTTCATGTTTCAGGGATGCGTGTGACAAAAAGGGAAGGTTAATTTTATTAAAACAACTTTAACTTTGTTCTCCATGTTTGCTGTAACCATGGCAACATGCAAAAGGGACATCTTCTGGCTTTCATCAAGAAATTAATGATTTTGAACTTCCAAAAGAAGAAAAATGCTCTTTAAATTGTTCTTTGCCTCAGTTTTTAAGCTTATTTTCAGACAATTTCACGTTGTTTTTTACTTCAACATATAGATTTATTCACTTAAGTTTTTTCCTGTTGAATTTTAATTACCTTGAAGAGCTTTGGTTAATTTGGTGTTGAGCCACCTGAGCTGTGGCTCTCTACAGCTCCTCCAGAGACACCATGCACCTTCTGCATTACATTAGCGTTATGTAAATGCATTAGCTTATAACTTATTCCATAATCTCTTGTTCAAATGTATTTATTTTTAGGTTTTAATGTTTCAAAACGTGAGGTTTAAATTTAAAAGATTGCAGATGATGCAGTACATTCTTGGTAACTCAGGATGCAGTTTAGCAATGAGAGGAAGTTGCTCAACAATCTCTAAACTGCACATATTTTCCAGCCACTTGCATTCCTTCAAGTCTCTGACCTCTAAGCAGCTACAAAGCTCATGGAAATGAATATTTTTCAAATTGAGGGAAATAAGAAAAAAATCTAAACCGGGAGAGACCGAGGACAGAAGACCACTCTGCAGAGACAAGAATCCAAAAAGCTCCGATTCATTATGTTTCTGCTTCCCCAGAAAGTTTCCATCTGGAAAAACAAACCCATGAAAACAAGTGGTGATACCAAAATTATGTGGATCATAGAAAGAAAAACTAAAACGTTTCTGACATGATTTGTACTGGAACTAAGCACAACTATCTCACTTCATCATCACCCTACTCTTGATTTAAAGTAAACTAAATTGCAGATAAAGTACTTGTTAAAATATCAGCTGCAAGGTGTGTCTTTCCATTTATGCTCTGTTTTTTCAGGCTTTGTCTGCAGATCTCCAGCTGTTCTTGGATGGAGCTTTTAATATCTTTCTCCTCGTGCGTTTTGGCTGACCTACTGGTGACCAGAACAGACCAGTAAAAGAGGAGCAGGAAAGCAGGCCTGGTTTTAACCAGTGAGCATCAGGCTGCTTTGACTGGGGGACGCTCAGAGCAACTGGATGATTATACATTTAAATTTTAATTTTTAGATCTAAAACGTTTATTTACAGTTCTAGCTTCAATCAACAACAGATTAAATCTGTTATTAAGAAATTAAGACCTTTGGTTATATTCATTAAGGTCTATATCTCTTAAATTTAAACCGATATCTCCAATTTTTCAAAAGTTTAGCTGCCTATTACCCCCGTAAGATGGTGAAAAGAAATTTAATGAAGCAATTCTGCACTGGATGAAATCTTAGGTACAGATAAAAAAGAACAAAGACAGAAGTCAAAGGCAGAAGGATGAATCTCACTAAGTTATTCACACTGAAAGTACTTCAAGTTTTATTGCAACTACAGACATGAGTGTATTTTACTATAATTTTATGCAATAAAGTCCAAAATTTGCCGGACAGAGACACTAGACTGCAGTTACAGACTCCTGTGCTGTTGCCTTTAAAGTCTCCAGTGGTTTGTGCTTCTTCTGGAGTTTTCTGAGGGCGGGAAGGGAATACATCCAGTATCTCTGAGCCACATTTGTTCATTTCCCTTTCAATAGCTGTCTGGATTGTTTTGTTTTGTGGTTTGGTTTATTGAGTTATGTCTTAAAGAGAGAAGAATTAAGGGTCCAGAGCGAGAAATCTACAGGCCAATCAAATGTCTTCATTAAATTTGACTATGCCAGAACGTTTCCAGTATGGTTACTTGAATAAACAGTTTATCTGTTTACCACAAGACACAATGCGCAATGCCATTCCCACTGGCTAACATCAGAGTGCAATCTGTGCAAATAGTGAAGGCCAAACCTTTCTGGGATTTCTAAGGTTTTCGGATAAACACACGCTAACATACGATGGTAAATGTCCTCCGAGCTCCAGGACTCCACCAATTAAGGGTCACCAAGTCTTCATAGCAACTACTACTGATATTTGTCATTTCTGAGAGGCATGTCAAGGAAAAACATTTTCCGCCTGACAATTGTAAAGTTTGCTCCAGTTGAAGTGGTTTAGTCAAGTTCAATGTTTCTGGAAATTCCCAAACAGGGTCATAAGAAACTCTTTTCTGGATGAAAAAACAACAGTTTGTAAGAACAAGCAATAAAATAATCCCACAAACCACAAACGAAAAGCCTCCTTCCAGGTCCTCGTCCTACATCCTTTTGCACAACTCAACAAATGTCCAGGTTTTAAATTAAAGGAAGTGTAAATGTTGGTGTGATGAGTCGTTTGTAATTGTGGCAGCTTGGGAAGCTTCCTTGGCAAAACACAGATCTTTCTGTTTCCGTCTGGCTCACATTTAAGAGCACAGAAATTCATAACTTGCTTATTGATCACGCTCAAATGTATATTTAATAGCTGATCTGTTCCTGCCTTTAGAGTTATAACTTCTGTTTTCATAGAACAATGCAGCCTGTTGGCAGTTTCAGCTCTCCCATGTCAATGTTGTTGTTACTTTCCTGTGAGAACGGTCTTCGGCCAGTCAGTGGTCCGCTGTTTGCACCGCTCTGTTTAGCTAAACATTAGCTCCCCACAACTGGAACAATAGCTGATGCAGGATTGTATAACGATATTTGACACGGCTTCTAAAAAACGTAAGCAAAGCTGAGTCATTAACTGTCCATGGAGATCGTCATTTCTCTGCTGTCTGATAAAGAAGCAACGGAAAAAAAAAAAATCTTCCTGATTGGTTTTATTTTTGCAAGCACCAAAAAAACAATCAGATTTTTTTGGCATTTGCAAATGTTTCTAATAATGATCCAAATTTTTGCATCCAGTTGTGAATTCCTACCCCGTCTGATGTTGAGAGATTTACTTTTTGGCTCAGCTCTATCAATATACCAGAGCAGCATCAGAGTTATCTGTCCATCCATCTCCTAATCCATCCTACCATCACTCACGATCATGTTATCAAGGTAATTCATTTCCTCCATTTCAGTCAGCGAATGACCTCTAACCCCAGTGATCTGCTTCATGCTTCTTCAGTTTTGAACATTTGACTTCAGATTGTTTGGGTTTATGACCCTTTCAAGATCGATGCATTGCAACAGCGGCTTTTCACTGGGGTCAGTGGTGATATCTTTCCATTTTCTTAACGCACTTGTGCATCCAAAGATGAACAAAATACCACATTTTCTGTTTTCATGGTGATATTTCACATCAAGTGGCTAAGACTACTTAAGTTTGCATGTTGTACATATGTCTTATCGTCCTTCTTTCCTTTTAAACATTGCCAGACAGAGAGCCATGATTCCTCAACCCGCAGAATGCAACAAATCATTTTGGTAATGAAATGTGTCGTTACTTACTAGGGTCTCTTGCCTGTTCAGGTAATGCATTTCATTCAAATCTGGAAACCTGCCTCCAACTGATACACAGCCCATCAGCTCCTAGATTTAGAAGGGATGGGCTTATACTGTGAATTGTACAAAGATGGCTATTAATTTAGTTATTTTGAAACTCCAAATGTCCCCCTTTTTATTCACTTTGTCAGTGTATTTTGGATGTGCATTGGTGAGTCATGTTCTTCCAAGTGTCAGATTTCTGACATTTGAAGTCAACAGCTGCATGTAGAGCCCTTTAAAAACAGGACGATCGTTTCCTAAAAGACAGGATGTTACCCATTTAATTCAAGTTTCTGTTAAATTACTACCACTGCAGATTTCCAAAATAGGAAACGTGGACAAGTGACAATATCAACCACACACTTCATATTTACTTGGATTATGAAAGAAGCTATGTTTTTAACACAGGCAGAAAACTGCATTTTCCTCAACTCTTATTTCATCAGCTGCTCTATTTTTGAATGACATCTGATTGCGTGTGTCTTGTGGAAATTTAAGCTGTGAAATAATATGTGCATCCAGAGCCAAAAGGCCTCAAACTTCAGCCTGTCGTTGGTGTGGGTTTAACCTCTGACTCACTGCTCAATAATCAAACACCAGGGAGCCTTACTCAAGACATAAGAGTCATGAACAATAATTAGATCATCGCACGAAAGCTTTTAGATTTTGCATCAGTTTTTGGACAAATGGATGTTTAAATCAAACGTATCAGTAAAGATTAATATAAAGCAAAATATCCTCCCTGTGGTCCGACTGCCATCTGCAGAAATACAGCGCTCCTGAACAAACCAATCAGTGTGAGCATTGATTACACAAGGATTTCTGCTTAAAATGGTGAAGAAAGATTGTAAGCAAAGTCCAAGCACAGATATCAACAATATAATGATTATGGAATTACTTTTCCAGAGCATCTGACTGCATTTGACAGAGAAATAGTGAGGCCACATGAACAAAAACTCTCCAAATTTTGCCATAAAAAATGTGGGATCCTGAAAAGCTTCAACCAAAAAGAGCTGAAATGAACTCAAAGCGTAATTGTTAAAGGGTTTGCTCACTTACGCAGCCACATTATCGCATTTTTACTATTTGTGTCCGAACAGATTTGTTGTTGTTTCAGTTAAATTCTCCAGGAAGTCGCATCATGTGAAAAAAAGGAGTGAAATAACTTATTAAAGTCTTATTTTACAGTGCCACATTAAATCGTGTTAGCCTGTTTTTGCTGCTTCCTGTCACGCAGCAAACCATCAACGAATCTCTATTAAAAGCCCTGCCAACTGTGCAGTCATCCATTCCTCAGGTCCTGCTGGATACCAGGTCACCAGTGAAGCTCCGGATCAAAACAAAGCCAGACAAACACTCACAAAGCATTGTCCTACTAACCCACTCTGCAGCGTTTGGAGTCTGTGGAATGTGACGACGCAGCACATCGACGTCGAGGTCGTAGTCGTAGCAGCGCAGGACCAACAGAACTTGCAAACATGCAAAGGAAACTGGACTTTAAAGTCTTTTAAAGACACAATTTAACATTCAGATGAGCTCAATACACACTAGGACTAATTCCTGCTGCTTCCTTTGCATCCCAAAGCGTTGCATAAAGCAGTTCTGGTGAAACATGTTGAATATTGGACCTGGCATATTTACTTGCTTGCGGGCCGACCAAAACATATGCCACTTTGTAGACCAAATACGGAGCTGAGGGTTTAAGCGGCGGAACGTGTTTGTTTCTTGTTTGCCACCTCAAAAGCACATGCTGCCTCTTGCTGAGCTCTCCGTCACATGTGGGTTTGTAATTATTTGGTCTGCCAAGTTAAATATACCAACTGGAATACCAAGCTGTGGAAATCCATGGGTTATCTGTGTTTTCCTAAGGGAGATGTTGCTCCATTACAGGTAAATGTGTGAACAAATACAGCAATTTTAGCTAAAATTTATAAATCGTTGCAATTTTAGCAACGATTTATGGTATAATCAGACTTTTGCTGCTTCAGTAAGAGATTACATTGCTTTTTCCACGTGAAGTAAACTCCGGGGATAACCTAAGTTCTGTGTGCCCTTTACCCTAATTGACATGTCAGAGATTTGGGGGGAAAAAATATTTTCCACCTCTCAGAGAGTCAAACATAAAGTGCAGCCACACAACAGCTGGCTTCTCTAAGCTGGAGTCTTGTTCATCTTTTTGGCATACTTTTGTAAAAACACTTCAGAGGAAGTGGATGGGTAAACATAAACTTCATATGGACGTCAGCTCATGGAAAGTACCACTAATACAGACGTTTAACTGTAACCAATTACTGTAATTAATTGGTTAACTGTGATAAGTTTGACTGAAGAAATCATGCCAGAATTCCCTGTCTTAGTTTTTCTCTTTCATTTGTGTTTCAGTCAGTGAGGTAATCATTTGAAGGTAAATTTTAATCGTTTCTAGCATTATTTCCATTATTATTGCTGTATTTTTGTCTTTGAATGAATCAAAGCAGACAAGGCAGAGTGAGGTTGTGGCTATTTCCTGAAAGAAGTTCACTTCAGAGCATGCTTCACTGGAAGACGGCGCTGTAGGAAACATTTAAGTTTTCATTTCTTGCCAGGAACAGTCAAACAGAAACACAACCTCGACTTTTAGCAAGCATCAATAACAAAGAAAGACTTGTACAGCATCAGACGTGGGTTGTGGCCTTTATAGTAGAAATTGTTGACTGACGTTCATTAGGGGATGATTCCAAAACCAATATCCTGGAAAATATGTTTTTTTTTTTTTTTTCCAGAAAACAAAAGGACAAGAGGAGAGCTTGGAAACATCAGACATCATGTTTCTGCTGTGTTTGAGTTCTGAAAGACAAACAACCTACAGCCAGGGCCTGACGGGAACATTTTTTTAATCTTTGACTTTATATAGCATAAACAAGAAGTAGAAAAAAGCCCACACAAACAGACGTTCCAGTCGTACCCACCACCAGGCATACTTTCCATATATTTTCTGATGACATAATCCAGCTCAAAGGTGTTTTTTTTCACAACAAGCCATTAGTCTTCCTCCTGTCACTACTCTGCATGAACGCTGCAAAAACAGGAGCCTTAAATGTTGTTCTTTTTCTGTGTACTGGAACATCAGGATGCGTTCACTGCATGTTCCTTCAATTCTTTAACAATCTTCCAGAAATTTCACCCTGCTTGTTTTGGTGGCAAAAACTACCTTGTAATCCTTCTCTTGTCCTGTCCAAGATACAAATAATTTCAGCAATAAGTCACAAAGTAGCCTAAGCCAGCCTGGAAAAATAAACATGGCAATTAGCAAGAGAGAGAGAGAGAAAAAGAAAAACGTAGGACATAATTCCCAGAAAGCTGAGCATCAAAACAAACCTTAACCCAGCTCTGACCCGTGAATCTGATGATGGTCTGGCAGACATGCGAATAGAAAAACATTTTTTATAGCAATGTGCAATGGAGGAGGAACTGCATTTTTATTGCCTTTTGAAAAATATGAAATAGCTCAGATTTGATCGTTTACTTATTCTGTTTAGAAATGCATCATGCCGTAAACGGATAATTTTTATAGCCAGTGACAAAGTCCTGACATTAAATCTATTTATTTTGATAGATTTTCTGGCCGTATTAACAGAATTCAGTTTTCCTTATTCATATTTTGTTCGATCCACCCAAAATTTTAATGTCTAAGACTAAAAAACACAATTCCAGAAGCTCAACGTCAGTCAGCTTCATCTGTTTCAAGGTCTGAGATCACTGCACTGCTAAACACCCAAGTGTGTAGAAATAACAATCTAACACAAACTCCCCCTCCTAGGAAAAAATAAAATTAGTTAAGTTATTTAGAAACAACTAAACTATCAAGACTAAAACACCTTCTAGAGCAAAATTATATGATCAGACAGGACAAGCATTGATCTAGTTGGCCACAGTAATATTTGTCAGATTGAGGCTGTAGAACCTAAGAACACAAACTGCTGAGCATGGTGGTGGTGGTGTCATGCTGTGGGTCTGTTTCATTGTCATTGCTTGGTCCTTTAGTTATTGCACGAAGCAGATGTAATGCTAGACAGTTGTAACAAAAATGCCAACTTTTTGTCAGGCAACCAATCAGATTCAATGAAATCTAACAATTCCACCAATAAGAGCCCTCGTATCCAGCTAGATTTACTCTCCAGTTCCTCGAATAGCTACAAAAAGCAGGAGGTTTCAATCCAACTTATTGAGATGTGTGTGCGTAAATTTGTAAGTGTAATTTTGACCCTGTGCAGATTAGAGGAAATCCACCATAAATTCAGTTTCAATGAAGTTGCTTGTTACATAACGATGAGAAAAAAAAGCTCAAATGTGTTAAAAGTCAAAAATGATTACATTCATGCCCATAATGAGTGCATATAAACCTCTTACTGGCACTGTCAACGATCCCAGAGCACAAGCAAATCGATGCAGAGAGCTACCTTTTTGGGTAAACACAGATACTGATCGAGTCCAACAACTAAGTCCAGATAGCAATCAAGTAAAATTTCCCTTCCTGTTTCCAAAACATTAAATTGAAACACTTTAAAAGTTTAAAAGCTCACTTCTTGGCGAGTCACAGCGGTAGCGCTTCAACTAAAACCACAGCTGCCCTCGCGCTTCCCAAACCAATCTACAACAGTCGAAACCAGCCAAAAAAATACGGATGTGGAGCTCGGACTGTGACTCTTCTTTTTTTCCATATGCATCTGATACACGACTCCCCACAGAAGCCTGAGAAAGAAACAACTCTGACCACATCAAGCACTTCGTCTTTGAAATCTTACTTACACAGCAGAAACTTCAAACGTGAGAGCCAGGGCAGCAAGGCAAGACCCGGCCAACTGATTAGGCATGACTGTCACGCCATTTGTGCTAACCACAACCCAAAACAGAAACACAATTCATGATTTATTTTCCTTCTATACATCATCCTGAAGGTTATTAAAGGACCAAGCAATAAAGGATTGTATTAGGAGTTTATACCCAAGACAAACAATGAAGGCCAGGAGAAGCTATGAGAAATGTAGTGGTTAGATTGCCATCACTCTTTGTTTTACTCTCCAAGACACCAGCAAGACAAATAGCAACCATATGTGATCACAGATAAGCTCTATTATTTCTCAACAGGGATGTTTTTGTGTCTTCTGCCAGATCTCGAACGATTATCTTTTCCATTTCTTTCCAGGAATATAAAGCAGACTTTCTATAGTTTCGGGGACCCTGACTCATGGCTGTCTGAGAAGCATCTTAAGCAACACACCGGTTAAGTAAACTGACGTATGAATCTTGCAGACAAATACACACGAGGTTCTTCCTTATCTAGAACAACCGGCAGAGAACTTTGTGCACCAGCAGAGATAACAACTGTAATTATTTTTGTCTGCACAATGTGGAGGACAAAGCAGCACTTATCCTCAATGAACTGTGATTTCTGATTCTCTGTTTTTTTATTTGTTTTGTTTTTAAGAAGACACAACTGACTAAAAGAATTGTCTATTCTGGGGAAAAGACAAATACATATAAGAAAACAATTCTGTATCCTGATGGGTTTTGCTGCTACATGCAACATGTCAAGGCTATGCTTCTCTGGCTGTTCATTAGAAAGCAAGAGTAACTTTGAATTAATCTGGATCCACAGTGCCTCTTCTTCATATTCCAGAAAAAACAACAACTCCTATATCATGGCATTAGATAAAAATAAAAAAAAAACAAGCACGAGGAACATGCAACATGTTTCTAGCTACAGTTTGAGATGACTGCACACTCAATCACAGCAGAAGCAATTTCTTTTACTTTACTCCATTGCTGGGGATGAAAAGCACACTGTATTGCAGAAAAACATGCAAGGATTCATGAGCGAAAGATTTAGAAAAGATGAGGAAGAAACAAGATGCAAAAGCCGAAAAGATGGCTGTGACAGCAAGAGTGAAAGGGAGGAAGGATGAGCAGGAAGATGTCCTGAAAGACAATAGGAAGAATTTGGGTAGGAAGGACAAGAGGACAGATAAGCAGAGGAACAGAAAACCATTTTGTTTTTTTCAAATAAAATGCTGACACATTGGTTTACAGGAAGACTGCTGCTCATCTCTAGAATCCAGCTATTAGTTAATGTCTGCATTGACATGTTTTAATATAAAATTACATGTTTTAATATAAAAAAGATAAATATTTTTATCTTTTTTTGCAGAGTCTTATGTTCAACCTGTTTGTTTTAAAAACTTTCCACCATCTTGTCCTGTCAGACTGAATCTACTTAATATTCAACTGATCCTATGTGTTTTCTCTGACATCGTGCAAATAAACATTCCTCTCATGATGTTACAGCTTCCCTTTCACTTCACTTTCTACAACCCTGAGCATACCAAACAGAAGGGAAAAGTCAAAGTCCAAACCTAAATAAATCAAAAAATTTGTGGCAAAATGTGAAAACTGAAGTCCAGAGGTGATTCATCCAATCAAACATGAAAAATTTATAAATCTTAGACTGTAGATGTGCAAAATTGGAAGAGACGTACCACAAAATTGGCATTAAATTCCTATAAAGAATGCTAATGTTTGTGGTTGTAACGCGATAAAATGTGAAAGATCTCACAAAACCTAAATGTAAATCTAAAAGGAACCCTCTTGGCTCAGACTCAGATGTCCAGGTTTTGACTGGGCCAGACATGACATCTTACAAGATCCAGTTTAGGAAAACAAGCAGCTTTCAGATGAGTCAGAATAAACCTCTCAGTGTGGAATAATCCAAGATTTCTTAATATCGTCTAATGGTACGGAAAATCCAATGAGGGCACCACATGTCTAAGTGGTAATATTTATCCTTGAAACAGACAGATTCCTGTAAATGCCGTCTGAGATACGCGGACAGCTCCACACCTGAAGTAAAATAAGTAGCATGAGAACACGCAAGCTCTGGGTTTGGATTTCTTCCTTCAAGTCTCCCACCTGTCTTACCGCAGTGAACACATGTTCACATACCAACAGATTTCCTTTCCTGGACCTCATGAGCTTTCATTTTGAGCTTGTCTGCTGGGATGACTTGGCACATCTGGCATTGTGCCGCTGCCAGCCTCCTCTCTGCACAATGAGGGATGGAAAGGAGAGATGACGGAGTGTGAAAAAGAAGAAAGGGATGGTTGTAATGTTGCACCTGCAGTATGTGAGAGCTGCCTGGAAGATCCCAATATGTGGAATTTACCTGAAAACATCTCGTCTTACCTTGCCTTACATTGTTTCTCCCTTTTCGCCAAAGAAACTTGCGAAAAAAGTTTGCGTTTTGTGGGACTGCGTCTGACTCGCACTGGACTTCAGAGCCAACGCTTTTTCCCAGGGACGCAGTAAAAGCACAAACACTTCAAAGTGGCCCTGCTACCCAGCATCCCTTGCTGCTCTGACATCACTTGCGGCCTGTTTGCACAGCTGCTGCTCCCAATGCCAAGTCAACCCAGTCCTCACACCATTGCCCTCTTCCGCTTATGTGCTGATGTGTGTATGCATGGGGAGGGATGTTTATGTCTGAGGGCCATGCCTCATGTATGAGAAAGTGTAGTTTTTGGCATGGCGACAAGTGTCGTACACATGCCAGGATGTTTCACAAACTCTTGAAAAGAAGTTGTGGTTCAGCACCACACTTATAGCATGCAGAGATTTTGTCAAATCTGTGTCTTTGGTGGACTTTAAAGCATATTTTGATGTTATTTCCAGAAGCAAAATAAAAGAAACATTGCACTTTGTGACGCCCCCTGGTAAAAGCATTTAAAGAGCTTAAAGTTAAATGTATGTTTTACTGAAGCCTTAAATCAGACTGTCTAGAAAATCTTTAATTAGGAATGCATGACTATCTTTCCGTGAGGTATAAATAGAAAGTGACACAGAGGCACATTTTCTTTAGCCAAGTCTACAAAGCTACTCTTAAATCTTCCTGCCAACCAGTTGTTTGTGAAGCCTTCCCAGAAAAGTGCTTTCTGCCCCTACCATCATCAAATAAAATATGCAGAGTTTGGAAATGCTTGACATGGCATATTTGTTGCTCAAACGAGACTTGAATTAACTTTTTCGCGACAAACACTTGATATTCCATGACGCAGTGGCCGAATATGTGGAAAAATGCCTCATGCAAAATGGAAAGTATTGTGGAGGACTTGTGTTCTCCTGCAAAAGTCAGAGAAACCAAGATAAAAGTTTGAAAATAAGTTGCACCTACAATAAATTACAACACATTAACAACACATTTAAATACAAAAGGCCAAGAAAACGTGTACAAGGATGAATAAACACGAAAGCATCAAGAACCAGCTGCAGGTAGGTGATGAACAGAAGGTGGTGCTGCACTGAAACAGGAAATACAACACAGCTTGGTTATCAAATGTTTACTAAATCTTCTTTCTTTCAATCAATGTTGAATTACTCCATGATTCTTCCTGTTTCCTGCCTACATTTGGGTTCTGCACCACAACAAAATGTCTCAAAAGCCTTTGCATGCTCCAACCTATGAACAATAAATTCCCTTATTGATCATTCAGATCTGTGAATATGTCCCTGTCCAATTACCAACCTATTTCTAAACTATTGTTAGTAATTTGCAATCTCTCCTTCCTAACTGGAGCGTGAAGCTAAACCAGCCGCATTGAACAACCACAAAGGGAGTCTCTCTCCTTTTCTGTTCACTCTCTCAACCTGATGTCAGCTTGTAGCTCGTCCAGCGTTCGGCATGATGGGGATTCCCCTGATGTCAGCGGTAACTTGGGAATGGAGAGACACTGCTGTCACCAACAGATAATAGGCACTCAGAGGCTGATGTCACACTTTTGACCTCCTTATGTTGCCACAGTGGATTGCTGCGCCGCTGTGTCATGTTGACAAACTGCTGAAGGCCTGACTGGTGTGGTTGGGATAGAAACACCTCGATCATCTTCACAACAAAGAAGAGTCTGTTTGACTCCTTGGATCATCCCTGGCATAGAAAAGCAAAGCATTACAGTATGACGCCAGCTTCAGGCTGCTAAGATTAGGATCTAGAAGAATCCAATAACATGTCGAATGCTGAATGGCAACTCTGAAATTGGCAAAGTTGCCTCAAAACTGTATTTTCATTATAGGAATGTTGGAAGGGTTTGCATGTTGGATGTGGCCTGCACTACTCCATTTGAATTTGTTGGCAAGCGCAGAGCAAGAGTAGCGCAAACATCCATTTTGTGCACTCAGCAAAAATACTTGCTTTTCAGTATTCACTTTAAAATTTTGTGATACTTTGTGTTGGTTGATGAGGAACAACACAACAAAAAGGAAAATAAACTAATCTGTTTGGGACTTCTAACACTAAGTTTCTGTCTTGCTCACTCCCTCTCTTATGCAAGGGTGAGTGAGAAAGTGTCTTTGTTTTTCACAAGTGGATTTATGTCTGTCAGGAGCAACATGAGGCACTGGAACAGAAATGTGAACTGCTGCCAAGAATTGCTTATGCAGCCCAAACAAGAGGTCATGGCAGGACATTAAGGTTTCAGTGTAAGTGGCTGATTTATTTTTTAGCCTTCGTGTCACTAATCAAATTTACCACTTCAAGACAAATAAAATGCAGTCCATATTTTGAGCTCAGCTGTAAATCATTCTTTTGAGGTGTCACTTTCTGTGGTTGTTAAAATGAGAAATTAAACAGAACGTCAGCTTGCAGCAGCAGAACAAATGCACAGTCAAGTTCAGAGCAAATGGAGACGAGCAGCGAGGGGAACAGAGGTGTTTGACACAGGAAGTCTGAGTTAGTCAGGCTGACGATGACCAGGAACGGTCGATAGGACAGGACTGACAGAGAACAGAAAGAAAAGAAGAAGGAAAAGATTTCTTTTTCTCCTCTGTTGGACCTCATTGAATGGTAAAAAAAAAAAGGGTAAACATTGAAAAATAGAACTAGTCTGTCAGAAATGGAGCATTTTTAGTCCAAAGAAGTGAAAAAATACTTTCATTTTGATTTTGAGGAATTGAAGCGCCTCTTCTCTTGCACTGAAGTCGACTGGATTGGAACCAGAGAGAGAAAGATTGCTCCCTCCAGGTCAGAGGTCGGTCTCTGCCTCAGGCAGAGGAGTTCAAGTATCAATGTATCGAGTCATGACTGATGGTAGGAAGGATCTGCAGATGGATTGATGGATGGGGCTTCATCAGTACTAATGCTAAAGTATGTAGTGGGGAAGAAAATGAAAGACTCTTGATTTACTCATCCATCTTTAATCTGGCCCTGTGTGGCCACAAGTTATGCAATCAATTTCTAAATTGGTTCTCTGGGAAAGAGAAGTTAAAGTTTAAAAAAATATTATGCATCTACCACATATTCAACTTTTAATGCCTTTTAATGCAATAATTCTGCTGTGTTGATGAAAGAAATGACATTATTTTATGATCTTTAAGGTCTATAGCTCCACTGATGTTTCAGTGTTTAAATTATGAATAACAAAAAGCAAGAATTTCACACCTGGTTCGACAGCGCCACCTGCTGGGAAGCCCTCAGAAACAATGCACCGACTTCACACCGCATTTATGAGCGTCATCTGCCTCCTGCAAGCCACAGCAGGAACTGCAACATGCTGCAAACGAACTCGGTTGTGTGGCTGCTCAAACAGCAGGGGGCAAAAAGGATCTCTGCTGTGGAAAGTAGGGCAGTCGGTGGGGAAGGTTTAGTCCTGAGGCCTTGCTTTACTTAACTTTGTAAATTTAGTCTCATCTTTGTCTTTGCTGTGGTTCTGGGTCTCTAGCTGCCATTGTTTAGGGCAGCTAGAGATTTTATATAGCACTCACAGGCATAGATTTTTCAAAATATATGAGAAATGATGGAATATTATTTTATTTGCTTTAATTATCTAAGTTTTTTTGTCTTTACACCTGATGTATACATGAATACATGGCACATTATGAGACCTATTCATTTGTTTAGTTGAAGAATTCCCTCGCTTTCTTCCCCAAACTTTTGTTGAGCGGCTGCTGCTTTGTGAATCCCTGACTTTCTTCTTCAATCTCTCCTTCTCACTCCCGTTCGAATCAGATAAAATTTTAAAGAGCCTTCTGGGAAAGTCCAGCATCTTCTCACATCTTCTGAGGCCAAAGCAAACAGAAGTACTCAAACACACAAAGGTGGCAGGTGAATTTTTTTTAAATTTTCTTTTTGGAAGAGGGTCAGAAACGAGGGCGGTTACGGGTGAGGCTTTAATGACAAAATCAGGGAAGAGGGGCAGATTGAAAAACCACACCCAGCAGGAACAGGAGAGGTTTCCTAAACTTTAGATGGGAGAAACAGGTGAGTTACTGTGTGTGTGTGTGTGTGTTAACGGGATTCTTTTTGAGCAAGGTAATCGCTGGCTGAAAGAGAAATGGTGGCTTCAATGGAAGAGTGCTAATAAAAAGAGCAGAAAGAGGAAAATGACAGGTCAAGAAGAAGTCTCATTTTAGTTTGCACTGGTCATTTTTTCATGTCATATTAGCAGTGGGATTTCAGAATAGGGTCACACAAAGTAGTTTTTTACTGTGAAGTGGAGAGAAAATGATATATAGTTACTAATAAAACATCTGAAAAGTGTGGCAGGTACTTTTATTC
This sequence comes from Poeciliopsis prolifica, assembly GCF_027474105.1. NCBI lineage: Eukaryota > Metazoa > Chordata > Actinopteri > Cyprinodontiformes > Poeciliidae > Poeciliopsis > Poeciliopsis prolifica. The sequence goes on from NW_026562430.1 coordinate 657,966, forward strand.
TGTCTCCAAATATCAATCTTTAACTGCAGATACAGCTGCAGGTCTTTTGTTGTTCAATTGAAGCTAAAATCATTTAATATTGGCATCATTTAAATGTATTCAATTTCTTCCAATAAACAAATGACAAAAAATTGTTTCACCAAAATAACACAATATTTTAGGCAAAAGAAATCTACTAAATGTCTCCTCAAAATGTCTCTAAATAGTGACTTCTAAAGGCAAGACATTGCTCTGTATTTCCTACAGTAATATTGAAGTAAAAGGTTGAATAATAAGACATCGCTAAACTACTTTGACCGCTAACTTCATTATTCATACATGTAAAGCTGAGATATCCTGAAAGAACTGCAGCAGAATGGGTTTCAATAAGTTTTCTTCAAGGCTGAATATGATTGCCCTCCACACTTTTCAGATTTTATTGGCAACATATAAAGAAAACAGTTAAATCTTGTTCTTTTACTTCACAGAAATGCTGTAGTCGTGTGGGTTTATCAAATCAAATCCCGATAAAATACGTCACCATTTGTGGTTGCAGCATGAAAGAAAAAAATGATAAAGAATTTACATTTGCAAACCATTTCACTTCTCCTAAACTCAGTTTTTGCTTAATCTGCTTCCTCTGATAATGTGCATAAGAAAGCCTCAGCTTTTATACATCTCTATAAAACATGGAGGCACAATTACATCCACAGATATACCAACAGACTCCTGCACACAGCAGCTCACATGCTATCAAAGCCTTTATTGTTTCCCTTCTTATCACTTTCCCCTCTGCAGTTTTTCCCTTCCTGCACTCCTTTACCTGCCCTTATCTCCCCTCCCTTTCATCTCCGGAGAGGCCTCCGAGGACCAGAGACAAAGAGAACAGAAGAGGAGGAAAGAAGGAGCACCAACAAGGGGGCATGAGAAGAGAGAAGAGACGAGGAGAAGCGGAGAGGAGTCAGAGAACAGGCCGCTTTATCAGAGATAGCACGCCACACATTTATGCTCGCACACAGGAGCCATTGTTCTGTGGTTTTGCTGCGGGGCCCTGTGATCACACAGGCAGGGAATGATGAACGTGTGGCCTCTCTTTCTCCCTCACTCCACCTTTCATCTCCTCCTGACTCGTCTCTTGATGCCCCTTAGCTTTTTGTTCTAATACGGCAAATTGTTAGACATTTTTCACACTTATGTTTCGACATGCTCTGTTTAATTACTGTGTAAATGTATTTAGCTAATGTGTTTGTAAGTCATGCACTTCTCCGGTTTTCTCTCAAGCATTTCAAGCAAACTAATGCAGTTTGTACAATGACACCGACATTTTTTGACCCAAGTTCTGGCAAATAATAAGCGAATGTATATAACTACACTGTTGGTGTCTGTTTGTTTCAAGCTTTCTCACCATCCCAAACATTTTGCACCAGCAGGTGATAAATTTGCAGATCTCCTCCCACACACATCCAAATGGCCAAAGGTCATATAAATACAAGCTATTTATGTGGCCTGTCGACTTTGTTGCCAGATGCGTCCACGTTGACAGACCACTTTCAGAACAGAAAAATATTTGTCGCAAGGGTTCTACAAATCTGAGCTAACTTGATCCAGATTGTCTCTGAGCTCGCAGGTTCTATTAAAGAAAAAGTAGAGTTGACAGAAATTTGAAGTTATTTAAGTATCAAGTAAACAGGTGGAATGGGCAGAGAGAGGTCATGGTTGGATCAAAGTTTTTTTTGGGATTTGTTTTACATTTCATGTTTTATCAAAGCATTAAAAGCATCTTTCTATTTTTGTATGGAAGTTGTATTTGTGCAGGTTTTCAAATCTATCAGTTTTACCAACTTTCTCAGGTAAAGATTGAGATCCACGAATATGTGGAAATTAAAAGGTTGGGTTGAATAATATGATGTGGTGGTAATTTTTCATGATGCCCAAGGTCAAATCAGTCTCCAGACAAAATGTGGCACCCAGTTGTTCAGTACTTTAATATCAGCTTACTGCTGTATCCATGGAGAGAGGAACACCTCTCCTGTTCATGCAGGATGTTTCCTGTGCAGCCCAACCCATTTCCCAGCAGCTCCTGACCCCAGGGGTGCAACACCTTAACCTCTGCACTCTTCTCTGACAACACTCACTTTTATAACAGTCTATAAATTGACACTCTGGAGCAAAGGGAGTGTGTTGTTGCGAGGTTTTAGACATATGGAAGCTCAATTTTCTTTCCAGGTTTGGCTTCGAAGGTGAGGCTGAAACAGATTTAAGTTTGCTTGAATGTATTCTCGTTTTAGTTGATGCTTTTAAACATTCACCTTTGCACTGCTTCATCATTTCTCTACCTAGCCCAAATGTGCCAGGAATGTTTCATCACGCTTCGCTTGTAAATGCTAATGTTTCTTTGGCAGCGTCTCACATCGAGATGAGGCTCTCAGAAAGTGCTGAGGCAGTTCCTGGTGGTGAAGATCTGCACTTAACATGCTACCTGTAAAGTATGTGCGACTCTAAGCTGTATGTGTGAGGACGGTGTCGCTATGGAGACCTCAAAATGTTATTGAAAAAGGCAGGAGGCAATTTATGAGATTCAACCTCTAACCTCCCAGACATGTGCATATGAAATGCAGCGTAGCCTTCGAGTTTAATTGTCTGATGATACAAACACAGATTACATTACTGTTACATCTGAAGTCAGAAAACAATCTCTGAATGCGTTATCACAGACTCTGCAGGAATTCGTCTTTCTGTTTTTGAACATGTGTGCAGAACTGTGCATGAACACGTGTGCCCGGGGCAGAGGGATCTTAAAGGAAACAGTCCCTTTCTGTTTGAGGTATGAGAGCATCCGATCCAAGTGGGCGATGTGCTGGGACACGTTCTTCAAAATGAGGATAAGCCGAGATGCTGCCATTCATAAAAAAGTCTTGCCATTTAAAGCGAGGTCACACAAATCACACAGGGATTAAACTGCTAACTGGAGCTTTCAGAGCCTCACCCTTTGAGTACATTTGCAGCCACAATTATGACTTAATGATGAAGTCACCGCTGCGTGAAAACAGGAGGACACCGATCAGTGAAATCCCCGTTTATCGTCGGAAAGATAGAAAATAAGAACCCAGCCTGGAGCTCCTGCTGGGACTAAAAGCTCTCCATCATTGTCACAGTGCTGCGATCTGACGGGAGCACAAGCGTCCACTTCCTCTGGAGTTTCACTCTTGAACCACAGAAAACTTTATCTTCATCCACAACATGGTGCATTCTGGCAAGGAGTGTCCATGTTTTCATGGCAGGAGCTTAGGTTTCCTTTTGTACGGTAGAGTTTGTCCCATGCAATCAATTATATTGAGATTTTATACGATAAGATACAAAATAATGTGTATAATGTGAATACTGTAGCCAATTGTCTCCTCAAGCCAAATACAAAATGCTTCATCCCCTTTGACCTTTTCAACTCTTTTTGTTCTGAAACACACACACACGCAGATGCACACGCACACGCGCAGCTCCGTTTAGGCATAAACAGAAGAAGCAGGTGAGGAAAGTTTCTGCTTGTGTTCTTTTAGAGCCATGTTGGTGATTCTCGTGACAAAGTGCGAAAGTTGGCGCCGCTCAAGCGGCTGGCGTCCAAAGTAAATCCAGATTTGCCAATCGAGCCGTTTGTTTTTAAGCAAAGCAGCTAACGATTTCTACAGCTTTTTGTTTTTCCTTTATTGTCTCATCGGATGATCCGTGCATTCCTATCTGTGATCTTGTCGGAGCAGGTTCATACTGATGACCCAATGTGCTAATACAATATGTGTGGTTATTAGTGAGAAATGAACTAAAGTCAATTCATTTCAACTAGAAGTTCAACCTGAAATAAGTCGTTAACATCCGAGACTTGCTGTGACCTTTGACTTTTTTGCTTTAGCATTACCTAAACACCAGGATGCTGTTTGTCTAACAGCGCTGCTCTTCTTCTAGGAAGATGGGATGGCTGGATCACTTTAAAGTTTATAGCATCTGTGTGAAAACCGAAAGGCCAAACTTTACTCCGCAATGAAATTTGTTAGTGCTAAGCAAAAACGGTCATATGAAAGTGTTTAAATATTTATGCAAAACAGCATGACATTAAGCAGCTTAAAATTAAAAGGCCGAATCAATAAAGAATGGTGAAAAGTAAAGAAACACGTCACTCCGAGATAAATACGCATTAGTTTTTACTGACAATCGCCAGATGTGTGTAAAACTCATAAATATGCCCAGCAGGAGATCTGTGCCCTGGAAGTGCCATCTGTATCTAAGCTGTTTCCCATGCTCCTCTCTGGCAGATAGGCTGGCACACCTGGCTGAGAGGTCTGCAGGTCCTGCCAGTGCACGTAAAAACCCCAGACCACGTTGCTGTCAAAACAGACACGCCTATCTGGACGGCAACAGCTATTTTTACTCGGTCTCTCACACACTTCAAATGGACTCGCCTCACCCACCAAACATTCCACACCGACAAGCGAACGCTTTGAACACTGCGCCACCCTGCCTCCTCCAGTGCTGGGAAGTCTAGATGGACATTGTCACGTCCTTCTGCCGGAGCCTGACCGCGACTGAAGACGGGTCCATCGACCTGTTGCAAAATACCTCTGAAGAAAACCAAACGAGACGGAGCAGGGAGAGAGGGCAGCTGGTTGAACGTGGATTTTTACGATTTGTTTTTGAAAAATAATGGTGATATTAACAACAGTGTCCTCATTATATGACAGTAGTGGTTGTTCCCTTCCTCTTGATTAACTTTTATCTACTTTTAAGACTGAGGTTATCCTTAGCCACCCCACATAATAAGTGATGCTTCAAGATTTATTTGCTCTTGACTTAATCATTCTGTTTTCCTAAACTAAGCAATTGTATAAGATATTAATATATATACACTATTTTTCAATCTAACAGAAGGTAGTTGTGGCCTAGTGCTTCTGTTTTTCTGTCGTATTCTGAAGATTTCTTCTAAAATGGAGCGTCTTCTTTCCACTTTCGCCACACACTTTTTGTTTATAAGAGATTTATGTTAAATCAACAGTTGAGCTTGTTTAGATGTTTTTAATACTGACTTTAAATGATCAACTGAATGACAGCCTTGTGTTATAGTTGGATCTGTGTGTTAAATGCTGTGACGGCATGAGAATCTGGACTTGATTGCATTTCTTTTTACTGGGAAATGAATTCAGCCTGTTTGTCTGGTGAAGTTCCTTGAGATAAAATGTGTTGTGAGTTAGTGCAATCAAGTCTGCGATTTGTAATCAAGTTTAGTATGCAGCTAGTTCTCCAGCTTTTAGTAGACATTGGTCATTTTCCTTTTTAAGAAAGATCAAGAGCTTACCAAACAAAATAGAAGAGAACTCACCATGATGCAAATTGGGAGACATTATAATAGTTAAGGGTAATAGTTTTTATGCTTGTTAGAGACTTAATGCACCAAAATGCCTTACACAAGATCTTAAAAAGCCTAACACCTTAAGGAAAATGTGGAAAAACACAGCAGCGCTTAGTAGAAATGAGACTCAATCCGTTTATTTTTTCCTTCTGTGAAAGTCTTTGCAGCAATTGGCTTCTTCACGTGAATAATCTAGGATGCTATTGTTTCAAATGATGTGTATTAGTAGCAAAAACAGAGCTTTATTAAATTTAAGTCATTCATTTTGAGTGACAGAGTCCTCCTGTCTCAATTGCATAACGTAGCGCACAGTGTGTGTCTCGTAGCTGACTCTTAGTGGGATGTGTAATTTGCTTATTTTGGCTTTAACGGCCTCAGTGCTCATAAAGATTAGTCAAAGTTTTGAGAGTTTCTGTGCGTGCCTTGGCTCTCTGTTCCTCAGAGAACAGCAATTGCCAGTCATTCGCATAGAACCTCAGCACTTGGGTTATGTCAGATAATAGGGATGACGCAAGCCAGCTGACAGTGAGAGGAAGGTTTAGAGGGAACAGGCTGAAGTCCGATATGAGATACTCGACACGAGAGGTGATTTACCTCAATGTTCGCCGAGATGCGTCATTTCTCATCGTGTGCTCTCAGGGGATGCCAGGAGCTGTCATCACTAAAATTCCCAAATATGATAAAAGTTAGCTTGAGATGTTCCCATGATTTGGTGACTGATGCTTTTATCCCATGCTGTTTTGTTTTTACGGTGATTTTGAGATCCTGGGGTTTATTTAAATCTATTGTAATTACTTGAGAGAAAGGCTCCTTTTTCATATCTGCGCTGAAGGGAATCAAGAAAACAACAATCCAGAAACCAGATTTGGAGTCACAGCAAATCGCCAGTAAAAGAAATCTAAAGTATGAACAAACACTTTAACTTAACCACACCAACCATAGATTTAGTGATGAATGAATACAGATCAAGTGTTAGGTGAGCAAAAGTGAGCACTATTTATTTTTCTCATCAAGTAGTTTGGTCCAATTTAGTGCAAGCAGCTTTTTAAAGGTTTTGCATGTATCATATATTTCTAGATGTCTAAATCTGTGTGAACATCATGTAGGATTGTTTTTTTCCCCTCTCCTGTCCAACTAGAGAAACAATCACACTTCTTACTCTTTAGATAATAATAGAGACGCTGCAACACAGATACAAAAGCTGGAGCTAAGAAAGCAAACAGCCTCACAGGCTTTTACTCACTTTCCTGTTTTAAAACTATGGCTATTCTAGGAAAAGCGGAAAGACTCAAAGATGCTCCTCCTTTTGTAACCGAGAGACGTCACAGAGCATTCAGGAGTGTTTTTAGATGAGTCTAGTGATGCAAAAGCAGGTGGATAAACCATCAAGCTGGTGGAATTTAATATCACATGAGCAACAAGATTTTAAAAAGGAATACTGCATCTTAAACAGGAAGATGTAAAACAAAAAGGACATAATAACAAACCCACAATCCATTCTTTAAACAAACATGGAAAAGCAAACTAAACAGAATCACACAGAGGATCCTAAAGAAATACGTGTATGTCCTCTGACCTCAGCTAGAGAGACACATTCTGACACATTGTTCTTTAGTCGCATAAAGAACATTACAACAATATTACCAGACTATTAAACTGGACTATTAAACTGTGACAGACTCAACTTGAGGTGAATGTACAAACTGAGGGGCAGTTAAAACATATTTCCAGTCCATGTAATCATAAGGTCTTTTATTAGACGCGTACATTGACGACTAGCAGAGCTGAGCTTTCAAAACGTCACACTGTTTAGGAAAAGGCGTCTCTGAAACAGAGCCTCGTGTTTATGCAAGAAGTAAGTCTGGACTCTGTGGATTTGGATGAAACTTTTGATGTTGTTCTCAAATTTGTATTATTCATTTGTTCTTTTACATACTGTCCTCCTGTGACCGTTTTCCTGTAATCCATGTGAACTGTACACTGTTATTCTCGTATGCATAATCAGCAAAAACACCACTAACGGGACAACAAAACGATTATATTTAAATGCTTAATTTGTTCACTCACAAACAGGAAACTTGCTTTAATTGAGGCCAGACGTAGGAACATAGAGTAAGAAAACATAATTATAAATCAACCTTCTTCCCAGCAGTTTGGCTTTGACTGACTGACTGCAGCCTCACAGCTCCACGTCACCAAATCATCTCTCTGACGTCCCCAGACGCCTTTTTATTAATCGTTTAAGCATCTGAGATTATGACTAACTGTGTGACAAATCAGACATGAAGGCTTGCGGTTGACCTCAGCTCGACTGACCCCGGCAACACGTCCAGCGCCTCCCTGCGCTCCTCGGCTGATTCAAACATGTGGTTGTGTTCATGTGTCTACTTTTGCGTTTTGGCACCAAGCGTTCAGTTGTTACGTGTCGGCTGAATTCAGCCGCTGTGTATTAGGCATCTTATGTAAGATTCCAACACAATCCGCGTGTTTCCCTCTACATCTGCCCGGCTTCTGGTTTCTCGTTGCGAAAGTTGTTTCTTTTTCTAATTTCTCTTCTTTCCCCTCCTAAACTCAGTAATTAAATTCTTTGAAGAGCTCTTCCCAGTCATTATCACATTCTCCAGTGTCTCTTTTGTTAAATACAATTTGAATCTTGTTCTGGATGCAATAGTCGTGTTTTCACTCCCAGGCATCCCTCAGGCCCCGCCGAGCGAGACATCCATGTCAAATACGTGACTGCAGCATGAGGACAGAGTGTGTGTTTACGTGTGTATGGGATGGTTATGATATGTGGGCAGGATATGAAGTCCTTTATTGATGAATAACAGATCCTTATTTATCGCTTCGAACTGCTCTGCTTTAGACTGAATGTTAGTGGCTCATAAACCTCAGCTGATTCATGTTGCCTCGTTGTCAGAAATGTTTTTATTTTGGAGGAGCCACACACCGTAAAAGGATGCAGAGAGCCCTTCACTTTTAAATGGGCTCTTATAAGAGGGTGAGATTAGTTAGACACACTACTCCAAAGAGTTTGTTTTAAGAGATCACCTAAATCTTACACTGATGGCCATTTACGCTACATAAGACCGGCGCGCATTGCTTCAGAGATTAGCAATTACACTAAAAGCTTCCACAACCACCATGTTGCATGAATGTGCTCTAAAAAGAACCCATCATCCTTGATGAAAAACATGCTTCAAGTCCCCTTATAAGGGCATCTTAGCATGTGGGTTTTAGATGAATTGCTGCAGCGCAGAGTGAACATGGTGAAGGTACATCTCCCACTAGACTTGCTGGCCGTTTGATAATCTTTGTCAATCCCTGCCTGCGTAATCTAACGAGATCATCAAGGTTCTGGATTCTCTCTTCCACTCTTCCACATTTTTACATAAAATATCCTCACTGTACGAAGCAGTGGACATGAAGTTCTCTTCATGAGGTTCATCTCTTTTCACTGCCACAACATCAGCGATGATATTGCAAAGTAGTAGAACAAAACATTTTGTGGAATGCAACCGCAGATTGAAATACTGAAAGTGACAAAATTAAATGAGGAAGCTGAGACAAAAACATCATTCTGTAATGTTAAAAATAACAGCTTTGCTAATTTCATTACAAAGAGAAAAACAGAAGAACTGCTTCCTGTATATATTAGCAGCCTGCACATGTGTCTGACATCACTTCTTCTCCATATTGGAGTGGATATGTGATGGTAGGGCGGCTTACGGAGGTAGGGGGGGTTCCCTGTCTTTTCGAATCCCCGTTTCCCTGGCAATGAGGGGGAAAACATCAGCAACAAAACTGTGAGACCTGGGAGATTTTTTTCCAACGAAAGCCCCGTTCCCAAAATCCCCTCCTCCCACATATTCCTCCAATTTTAAGTTTGTGAAACCCCGACTCCCCTTTTCATAGCTCATCCATTATTGAATTACAAAAATAAAGAAAAGTGGAGATTCTTACACCCAAAGGAGCCAATGACTGACAGATACCTGGTTGTGGTTTTTGTTACTTTGGCAACTTGACCGGAGGGAGATAGAAGTGTTTGCACAGCACATGGCCATGCGACCTGGAGCTGGTGGTGTGTACTGGGCGGTGGAGTGGGCCAGTTTACAGGGGGTTGAAGATGGGTACATCATCAAACAAGTTCATGGAACAGTCACTGTGATATAGACACTGTGTGACCACATGTTGCAACCCAAGTCCAGCTAAAATCCCATAAATCACCAATTTGCTGCACAGAAGGCAAGATGTGGCATCGACAAGCACTTCTTTTTTTAAAGGTGCTACATTTATGTTGAGAAATATTCAATTCCCTGTGGCAAAACTTTTAATAAGAAGTCCAAATATTTGCACAGCAGAATCAACCCATATGCCCTCAAAACTTCAAGCCAAATGACACAAATCTGGAGACACGCATAACAATTCACAAGTGACATTCTGCAAACATCAAAAGCCTTGGAAATAAGACACTTTTTGGGAATATTTGACAAGAGGCACGCTTTTCCCTCACACAATGAGTGAGCGGTCTACCGGGAATCGGTAACGCTGAGCTCATCACTTTGCAGAAACTTCATCCAATAAAACAATTTATGGTTTTTCTGCTGATGTACAGCTGGCAGACGGTCTGCTAATGGGTTTTAAATGTGCCGTCTCTGGTCTACAGAGACGGCACAGAAAAAAAAAATCCCCTGAATTTAGCAAGGAACGAAAGAGTGTGACGGAGTTCTGATTATGAGAGCATCCCAATTTCTGATTTTCTGCAGAGCTTCTAGCTCCTTGCAGTGAGCTGGACATCATTGGAGCTTGGTTTTCCAGTTTTGGGGAGCCAAACACCAGCTGACTTTGATATGTTGGCCTGGTGACACAGTCACAACATCCTTCGACTTGTTTCTAATGGACGGTGATATTAAAGCAAATGGCCACCCAGTTCAAGATGTTTTTTTGCTTCTATTTTTCCATCTAACATTCGACTTTGATCAAACATTTAAAGGCATCCATCTGTTAAGTTTGCCACCAACTATCCTTGAAATTATTGAAGTATACCGTCTATGACTTATTGACATAGTTTGTTGGGTTTCTCAGTAAATTTAGTGTTCCTTTAAACACACCAATGGAAACTCGTACATTATTATATATAAGACATCCTGGTTACCTTCGATCCAAAGCTATTCATTTGAATCAAATAAACAAAGAAAATCCCTGAGTTGGAATTTCTGAGAGAAAATTTTTGCTGTAAAATTGCCATTATCTTTCCCTCTACTGCTTCGTGAAAACCTGCTGCTACGCTGGCAAATAACTCCCACAGTGGAGCTCTCTGTGACTCATCATGGCCCACGCTGTTTACATTTTAAACTCGCGGCCTGTGGCTGAATACAAAAGGTCTGTGGAAAATGAGGAAAATGGGAGATGTACGGGGGTGTGGGGTTTCGCAGAAGGTCAACGGTGGCTCTCTTGTGATTTGCACGGAGGAGAACGTTGGTGTGATGGAGGAGGGTTTTGCGGAGCATCTGCTTACGTTCTTGAACTCTCCCCACAGCGTCTGTTGCTTCCTACAGTCTGTTTGGCTGTCAGCCAGAGACCACTTCAGATAACTCTAATTACCAAGTTTATCTGATAGTGCCCACTTACTTTGAAGTGCCTTTGGTTCAATGATGGATGGTCATCCGGACCCATGGCATAGGGAGGCCCTCACACTGTCAAATTACAGTCAGGAATATTGTTTTCAAAACTATCCTGTTGGTGCAGACAAACATAAATCTAATTTTACAGTCACATAAAACCTTTTGTAGTTTTGTTTATTTTTTTTCAAACTGTCATTGAAGTAATGTCGAATAAGCCCACACCTCACCAAACAGAAACGCGTTTATGAACATGAACAATTTGGATAATTACAAAAGTCTTAATTAAATTGGACGTTTATTTCTATCTTAAATAAATAAGTTTAAATCTTAAGTAATTGTTGACTTGGCAGCATTTTAAGTTATAAAAAATACATTTAATGTGCTATGAGAATTTTTATAACATTTGAAATAATAATATTTGATGATTCTGGTATTTTTGTGCTACATTATGTTGACATATGACTGATTTTCATTAAACATTTTTACTTAACCTGCTGGAGAACCTTGTAAAGTAAGATAGTAGTGCTCTAAAAAATATTAGAAATTGTGACTTGGTTCAACAAATCAACCTCTTAGGGCCTCAAAAATCTGTTTTACTTGTTACAGTTTTAACAGATTGACCTTGAATGCCACAGAAGTTATTGCTACTCCTGCTAAAGTAGTTTAGAAGAGCCCCCTCACAAAACCAAGTCCAGGCTGCTGTCAATTGTACAAGGGAAGAAATATTTTATTCCCCATTTTGAGAATCCACAGTAGCTTAAATTGAAGCCAAGGTCTAATAAAATAAATGCATTCACAAATAATACTAAAGCCTTTACAGTCTGTTTGAGACTCTTTATAAGTTTCTTTTTATGCTCATTTATCCTTTGTGAAGAAAAGACCTATAATTATTAGTAAACTGGTTTATTTTTTGAGCATTTAGAGGTAAAAGAAAGGTGGCAGTAGCAACTGGATGTAGCTCTAGCAGCATGGAAGGTGTTGGCACCAGTGAGTAGCCTAAGTATCACCTACAGCCACAAGTGGTTGTAAGTAAAGCTAGCTTAAAGCACAACCAGACCATCAATGCAATGTTATAGCAGCAAAGAATCATTTTCCCTTGTGGAGGCAAAGATAAATCCAGACTCACATACGGTGCATGCGCTCTATATCCCATGTTTGAAGAACAGCAATTGAAGTTTTTGATCAAAATAAAGACACATTGAACTGAAGAAACAGTTTGTCCTGGACTTATTTTTCCATTTTCTGTTGGATTTTGGCCGATTACTGTAAAATCTCAAGGGTTTGTGTTTATATGAGCTCTGGTTTTCTTGCCAAAACAAAAGAATGAGAAGTATGACCTTAAATTTCTAATTGAGAACAGATTCTGCTCTTTCTAAGACTTCCTGTTTTGGATTCTCATTACATCCATGAGTTACAGTCATGATTTGTGTTTAAAATTAATGTGGGCATGCTCTACTCAGTGCATGTCAGAAAACCTTGCACAGCCTCCTGTATAAACATGTGACACTCAAAGTTGGTGGTTACTGGTGGAGTACGTCTTTAAGGATCTACATGCCCCTGTAGTCAGCTGTGTTCTCAGTGCACGGGGGCACGGTGGTCCTGTAGCCCCGTCTGAGTCTGTCTGCCATTAAGATGTCGCCACTCTGGCCCACAAAGCCGCTAATAGCAGGGTCTTGAAGGAGGCTGTTTTACACAAGGGGAATCTGTGGCCACAACAAGGTCACTCTTTGGTTTGAAGGGAAGACGTAGAGGTCTGCATACCATCTCATAACCCGCCTCTTGTGTGCTTTGGTGCACTCCAGAAGAAGCTAAGTGCACGTTGGTGATAAATGATACGTCTACGTATTTTGTTATCTGTGTAAGCCGCCGTACCTGAGGTTTCTGTTTCTGCTTGGATTATAGAGAGGGCCTCACATCTGGCAGGCTGGCTGTCAGCCCGCCCCGGTGATGGGGTCCAGTTGTGGCAGTGGGCTCCAGTTTTCAGAGGGGGAGGGGCCGAGTGGAGGTGGACCAGCTGGTAATGCTTCAACCTGCCAGGCCTAAATGGAAGAAAACTGAATAAGCATGTTCAAAAGTTAACACATGCTGTTTTATTGCACATTGTAGATAACCTTTACTTTTAAAATGTAGGGGAAGAGAGAAGACTTCTGATTGCTTTAAAGTCTGCAGAATAAGACTTTAATGATTTTATCAATGATTTTATTTCTCACTTGTTCGTAAATTTCTGTTCGCAGCCTGATGTCTTGCTTTTAGAGATCTTTAGCCTAATCCTGTCTTGTTGCGAGACAAGAAGTGAAATTGATTCAAAAACAAATTGAAAACATTTCCTTCGGTTGCTTTCCTCTGAGATTAAAATGTGTTTCACGACCTGAACTGCATGACCAAAAAGTAACAACTGAAGAAATCAATAAGGGGATCAACATTTCTTCACAGCACTGTAGCAGTCAGCTAATGTGTTCCTGAACAGGGCAGATGCTTTTTTTGGAGTCAATCCCTGGAAATGACAAAGGAACATTCTGCTCGTCCATCTGGCCTCCGTAGCCTACCTGGACGGGGAGAAGGAGGGAAGAAGGAGAGGTTGAAGTGAATGCAATTAGACGAGGTAAGAACTGAAGAAAAGAAAAAGAAGAGAAAGTTCTGCCCAACTGGCAAAGGAGTAATTGAGAGAAACTAGAAGAGAGATAGTTTCAAATCAAGTCAGCACATGTTGGGAGCTATCAAAGCGGCTGGCTGTGAGAGATTTTTGTCACGTTAAAAGGACCATAAAAAAAAAAAAAAAGAAAGAAACTGGTCCAGCGCAGCCAGTGGGTTCAGAGCTGGGTTTACTGGAGGAGGACAACACACTCTGCAGGCCTTTGAGCTGAGCTGTGTCATTTGGAGTTTGCCTTTATTTTCTTTCTCTATGGAAAAGGTATACATCTTCTGTCAACTGTTCCATGAGTCTGTTCTCTCCTCCGACCAGGAGACGCTGCCATGCATGAACGCACATGCACTCATAAACACAATGATGCGATGAGGCCATTCCTGCCAAGGTACATAATCATATCTACGACTGAGGAGACGGACGGTCGGAGGCAGGTTGATGACATCAGAAAGACACCAATGGAGGAAAGAAAATCCTGGAACCTTCACATGCACCAGTTCAATTTAAATTAGCCAAAAGATCAGGAAACAATCACAAATGTTTTAAAAGTGCAAATCTCACATGGCATTTCTATGCATAAAAATCATTTTTTTGTGTTGGCTTATCACATAATCCCAGTGAAGTTTGAGATTTTTTAGCAAAATGTAGAAAACCGTTTTCTTTTCTCAGAGTTTACGTTACACACAGACACACCTTTAATTATTTTTATGTCGAGCTACACACTCTGTGCTGCTTAAACCAACAGTCAGCAGCATTCAGACATTGTTTCAAGCAATTCAAAACATTTGATTTGTGGGTTTCTGACTCAAACACAAGTTGAACTGCTCACCCAAAGTCAGAACCGCCTTGGTTCTGAATTTGCATGCAGAAGCAAAAAGATGTAGGTCAAACCAGAAAGATCAGAGTCAAGAGTCGCCACATTAAGCTCATTCTGTAGGACAGATTCTTATCTCAAATGGAAGAACTATGCAAGACTGTCTTTATTGAATCCAAAACTAAGCTAAATGTCTTTTCTGGATCAGCAACAGTGTTTGGGATTAATTCTTGGTCACTGATCCAAACATCTTCTAGTGAAAACATAATGCATTTTCCAAAATAAATGAAGCAAAAGGAGGAAAATGAAGGATACACTCCAGTTAGCTAAAGTGACGTGACGTTTTCAGGAGATTGGGTGAACTTGTAAGGTATATTGAGCCTATAATCATGGTTTTTACTGTCATGAAAGTGGTTCTCTTTTGCTGATATCCCAGAGACTGAACACATAACCAGTTCTGGACCAGATTGTGTTGAGAGCTTTGGATTAAATCGTCCATAAAAAGCTCTATCCTTTCAATAATTTTCATTCCTGATGATGTCTGAGGGAACAAACTAAGGCTGACCCAAAGGCCTAATGTCAGACAAAATTAATTTGATGTCCGCCACGGCAATTTCTAAATACCCCGACGTTTCTTCACATTAGCCATGGTCTTCAAAATCAATGAAGCACATTTTGATGATCATCACTGGCTCAATGAGACACTGTTGCTCAAGCACATAAATCGTGCAGATGATTATTCTCCCCACCTGCAAATACTATCAGATCTGGTTTGTTTCCATGCCAGTAATAAGCACCTGAGACAGCCAAGTTCAGATGGAAAGAGACCAAAAGGTACGAACATCAAGATGACGAAATCCGTGCAGCACACAAGTAAGTCAGGTCTGAACATTGTGTGCTTCTGCCTTCCCCTTACCACACACACAAACCCCCACACACACGCACACACACACACATGCTCGCATAACTCTGTTACGCAACTTGCTTGGTCAATGATAGCAGGTGAGGGGTTTAGGTTTAGCTTTGGCATTCAATGTCAGAAGGAAGAAGACACTTTAGCAAGGTCCCCACAATTTATAATGCCTCACCACAGATGATAGCGATCAGGAATAACAACATGCAGCTTTTAAGCAGTAGAGTATGAGGACAGGATGGCCCTAACCGCTAGTTTAAAAGTGCAAGAAAAAAAAAGGAGCCTAGTTTGGCTAAAAACATCCCAAAGGACTTTTTTTTTTAACCTGAGTATGTCTAATGCCTTTACTCATCCCTCAGACTGAAACATTTTGACAGGCTTTTGCGTCTTTCCACATGCCTGCAAACGTTGATAGGCCTGTTTTCAAAATGTTCTCCATTTGTTGAATTCTGACCCTCTGATACACTGTTGTTGTTAAATTGTGGAAAAGTACATTTTGCTTCAGTGAGGCAACATTTGGGGAAGGGAGCAAACATGATAATCTTATTGTTTATCCTGTTTTTAGTCAAGTCTGTAATGATGGGAAACACATTTTCATCAAATGCAGCCTTCTGGTCTGCCAGCTTGCAGCCACCATAACAAGGCGGCATAAGAAAAGATGATATCGAAGGAAAACGATGCTCTCACACTACTAGACTACGCAGAAACTTATCTAAGGCTTCCAATCATCAAAAGTTTCCATCTTTGTTTTTATTGCAGTTATGGTTGCTGCAAAACCAGACTAGAGCGTAAAAATGTAAAAAGTAGTGAAAATTTACCAATGAAATCGCTCGTGTCCTCAGGTGCAGACATCATTACACCTTGTTATCTTAATCTGTATCAATTTAATCTATTGTATTTATTAGTAGAAGTAAATTTAGATCCAAATTGGGACAAATTTGTGTGGAAATCATGGAGTTGAAATGACATTTTCATACACCTGGATAACAATGCACCAAATCCCGATTTTATTTCCTTTTGCAAATGTCTCTTGTGACCCATAACATCACAGTCTCTGGCAGACCTTTGGAGTCAGAAGTGGACATTCAACTCCACTGGGTGTCCCAGTTCACCTGTAATATCAAGAAGTCATTAAGGGAGATGTCAATCCCATCTCTACTCCCTAATGGTTTAAATCGTTTCCCGGCTGTTCGAGTGCCAAGAGACGCCTGGGGATCGTCGGCACCTGTACACCCGCGCATGTATGGCAAAGAACAGGCCCAAAAAATTCTCCTTTCGGCTGAGATTTTACAACGAGGTTGGTGCTGTTAGATAGATCAACCAGTGGAATTTAATTTCAGATATATTAGCCTTTGGAGATCTCAGCAAAAATACAATAAAATACATGAGGGGTGAGGAATGTGTCAGTGAATTCCTGCAGATGAATTTGTGTGTGCGCGTATTGGGAGAATCGATACAGATCCAGGTATGATTTCTCTCCACAGGTGGGTCCAAACACACAAAGGGGAAGTTGCATAACAGCTCATAACTTACTGATAAAACATAATGAATATGTGTGTGGGTGTGTGTGTGTGTGTGTGTGTGCGTGTGCGCGCCACTAACTGGAGCCACTAGCTGACCGACAAAGTTCTGCTGCCAGAGTCAACATGTGCTTTGTAAGCAAGTGTTGAACTTGGAAGCAGGCATTGTTACTTTCAGCAGGGATTTGATTATGATGTGGTGCACGTATGAATGAGGAGAGAAGCCGTGTCGCAGCCAGCTCAAGTTTTATGTCACTCCTCCATGTGCTTCGTATTAAGGCCTTGTTTTATATTTTGTGGTTTTTGCGGGGAGGGGAGGCGCAGCTGAATTGACTCCTCAACTTGTTTTTAATGGAGTACCGCTGGCTCACATGTCAATTATTAGAGATTTGAAGCTGTCACACTGAAGCTTTGATTACTGGGAAATGTCTTGATTGACAGGGGACCTGATACTGGAACATATGATGTGCTGAATGACAGGAGAGTAAACCAGTACCGCCATGTAGTGAGAGCACGTCATAGCTGTTAAAATAAGCAGTCAGGCCAGGCTTTTCACCAGAGACAAATTTTAAGTGATAGTATTTTTATGATAAAGTCATACTATGGTGATAGAAAACAGAAAGTTCACCCCATATCTTATATCTTATACAACATGATATCAAAATATTTCTAAATATTTGGCAGAATAAAGTAGGTGCACTCTTGACCTAGATGCTGCAAATGAAGGTGTATTTTCTCCTAGGAAAAGAGTTAAGACGTTAGCAGCCAATTGATGCTGCACAGTAAATACGAGAAGGGTTATGAGGATATTTTACAAACAATTTTAACTATCGTTCTACTGTGCAATTTAAGGCAGATGCAAATTTTTTGAGTAATGGATATTTTTGTTAAATCAGAGCAGTACAGATTGTAAGAGGCGTTCAAAGAGCTGCTAAAGGTGGCACTTAGTTTTTCCAAATTTCTTCAAATTGGAAGAAGGAAACAGATTTTCTTTTAAAAACTGGTAAAGACAAAATTTTAATTATGCCCTGAAGTATAACAACTCTAAAACAGAAAGAGTTTCTCTCTCTTTATGATCTCTTTAGCCGGACAGGATTATGTACAGTGGGGTTTTCCCCCTCATTGCATTAAATGCTTTAAGACCAGAAATAGATCTTTGTTGTCTTATTGTGTTCTAACAACTGAGAAGGTTTATTCTTGGAAGAGAAAACTAAACAAAAGTTAACAATGGTGGTGCTGACAGCAAAAACACACTGTCAGCATTTGCCTTGAAATTGCTCGTCGGCCACAACAAAGTCTTTATAACTTCTGCAATGCACAGCCAAATAGTTCATCAAAATACGCTACTTCTGGAACTAATCTGACAGTTTGGCTTGCCATGAAGCTAATACATTAAAACGTTCATCCCAGCATCCCATATGCTGGACAACTTCAAAGCCCTTCTTTTGAAGAGTGTCCTGACAAGTCTAGAGGCTCCAGAGATGCCTGAAAGAGACCCTCTCTGTTGCTCGGGGAAGAACATACAGAATGTACAGTTCGAAGTGGTAACATAAATCTAGGTTGTGCACTGGTCTGAAGAAGCTGTACGACTTCACAACTGTGCTAGGCCGTGCGCTTAAACAACAAAAAACCCTTCAAGCAAGTTCTCAAAGTTTTAGAGTCCAACTTTAAATGCTGATTCCCAGTAAAGAAACTGTTTGTTCAGTTATACAGTCTGGTATATAGTTTCATTTATGGTGTTTTCTCCTCCATAAAAATGCCACAACAATTACACACTCCTAGACTGATAGTGCCACCATTTTACTGGAGGTCCTGAGCTCATGCTGTCTTTTTGCTTATGCTGTGACTGGACAATGGGATATTGTTAATAATCCTTCTGCCCCAGGAAAGACACTTAATGAAAAGGCTTCTCCCATCGCTGCTGCTACATAAACAGACCGGGTTGGTAAGGAAACAAAACAGTAGTCATTAAGGATTAGAGTCATGTTTGCTCGCCTAAGGGTTGCTGAGTGAGGATTTCCCTGATTGTCAGGCAGCGGAAAGCAAAGTGAAGAAATGTTGAATGCAAAAAGAAGTTAAGTGAGAGCACTGCAATCATCAAGACAACAAATCAATGTTGAAAAAGTCAATATGAATACATTAAAAGAACAAGTGGTTTGCAACTAACCTGTAAAACTGAATTGGATGAGATTACACCACTGACTGTGATTGTATGAAATGATACATACCTCAACTGCTCTGCAGGTGAATACAGTCACCAATAGAGGAGTTTCAAAGGAAGATCCATGTTGTAGTTTTATTTTATCCCCAAGTCTGTAAACTCACCACCAATCTGTGTGTAATAGCCACAATATGAGCAAACATGCATCTTGAACAGAATTAGTCACTTTGCTTTTCCTTGTTGACAGGAAAGCTAAGATTTTCCTTTATGATGGAGAGTCGTGCCACAGCATGCCATGCTTCATAAAATTAAATATTGTGTTTGCAGGCAACCGAGGGCAAAGCCTTGCTGCTACCATAATGTGTGATTTGAACATTCATGCCAATGGTTGTTTAAAATAAGAGAAGCGTGCAATGTCAACAATGATTGATTACAAAGTCTTGGGTCAAAACGGTGAATGAAACTCTGGTCAATTGTAAACAGTGACAAAGTTAGAAGAAAATTTTTGAGGGAGATTTAAGTGTTAGGTAACTATGACCTAATGTTTCCAGTTAAGTGGTGAAAGTGACTTACAAGATGTTTATGAGAATTTTTCATGTGTTGGACGTAATTAAAAAGTGATTTAATGCAAAAAAATGGAAACAGAAATCTTACTATTGCATTTTATTTTTATTAGCAACGGCAATCAAATATTTTGCTCCATAAGAAATGAAATGCATTCATTTTAACACACAGGTGATAATCTAAAACACATTTCTGAATCTTGGTGGCACCATTTTCTCTCTTGTACAAAAGCAACCTTTATAAGAGTTTATGAAATAACAAAAAGAAACTGTGGAAAAAACAATATCTAAGCTGTAGTAACAGATCAGGCTTGAGACTCTGGCAAATGGCAAAGAGCAAAGTCTTTATTTCAGTCGTTTGCAAACGGAGAACACACAGCAACCACAGCACAACAGCTGTACCTACAATGAGTTCTGATTTGGAGCTGCAAGCTCTCACAATAGATAGGACTCTCTATACAATGTGGTCACTCACTGGCCCAGAGCCAGTCGAACAGGTTAAAGTACAGTCACTCTTAACAGGGTATAGAGAGAATGCAACATCCATTCTTAGGGTAAGTTAATTGTTCAGATGATAAACATCTTTATTCAAAAATAGGTGCATTTCCAAACATCAAGTTTACTAATGGAACAATTTGCATAACAAGAACATTATCAGACTTTGTACGTTCACTCAGCACCTAGCCTTAGCTTGTGACATTTTTAATGGAGGAATTTGTTAAGCCTTAGGGTTTATTCCATCTCACTACAATTACCTAACCTGTTTATTGTTATCTGTTAAGAAACACTGGCGCCTGATTTTAGTTACTGACAACAACCTACTGAAACTTTTCCAAGGAGAGGTCAAAAGGAAACCTATCTAACTCTTCTTTAAAAACTCCTTGACCTACATGGTTTAACAGACTAAACAATACTAGTGTTAAATGACTAAAGAAATCAATAAAATTCTTAAAAGAAATAACACAATTTTTACTTCACAGAACGCCTACACGTTTTTGGATCTGCAGCATGCACGTCTGCATCTGTCCATGCATGGATGTAATCAGCTCATCCACTGCAGGGTCTGCTTCAGCTGACATGCTTGCCTGATCTTCGGCTCTGTTATTGTAAGATCCCTTATCTGAATGAGAACCCGCTCACACTGACTGATTGTTCTTCAGCTTTCACTTGAGGAACAATTGAGAAAACAACAGTGGGATAATAAGGGCTGTGGAGGAGTATAAAGACACATAAAAAAGGGGACATTGGTAATAAACGAGGTGAAGTCTGCAGCAGATTGATAAATGATGAACAGGCTCATATGTTCCCAGATGTGTGGATATGCGAGAGGTCAAAACTCACGCAGAGCAGATGCACAGGGTCGGACAGGAAAGTATTCACCGTTGTTAAGCAGAAGGATTTAAAACAGGGCTTCACGTCATGCTTGCGCAAAACCTCAGTGTGCATGATCCTGTCATGAAATGGTGGTGGTGAGGTGGTGAGGCAGACGCTGGGAGACCCAGGTAGGTGTATGGTGAGAAATTTAATGAAAATAAGTCCACAAAAACACAGAGTCAATAAACAATAGTCCGCGGCCAGGCAGCACGGCTGAGCAGAAGCCAGGGCTCACACCGGTAGCAACTGGTCTTAAGGGCGGCACAAAAAACAACAACGACAATCTGACAATCTGACAACGACAAACGATGACAAGGACCCGACGAGGAACAAAGGACACAGGAGGGACTAAATACACTGAGGGTAATCAGGAGAACAAGACACACCTGGGAACAATCAAGGGGAAGACAGGACAACGAGGAGAACTCAGGACACAGAAACTCAGAATTAAACACAGAACCTGACAGTACCCCCCCCTTAAAGGGCGGCTACCAGACGCCCAAAACCAAAATCCAAACTCAAAAACCGAGTGGGCGGAGGGGCGACGGAAGGAGGGCCAGAGTCCAGAAAACAAAAAACTACCCACAAAAGGTGGGCGGAAACACAAGGAGGGGCCAAGAGTCCAAAACTAAACAGAAAGAGGGCAGAGGCGTCGAGGGGGGTCCGAAGGGCGTCCTCGGCGCCCGCGGCAGACCCACAGGGGAGGTCCGGGGCGTCCTCGCGCCCGCGGCAGACCCCACGGGCGAGGTCCGGAGGGCGTCCATGGTGCCGAGGAACACTAGGGGGCACTGGAGGAACACTAGGGGACACTGGAGGAACACTAGGGGACACTGGAGGAACACTAGGGGACACTGGAGGAACACTAGGGGACACTGGAGGAACACTAGGGGACACTGGAGGAGCACTAGGGGACACTGGAGGAGCACTAGGGACACTGGAGGAGCACTAGGGGACACTGGAGGAGCACTAGGGGACACTGGAGGAGCACTAGGGGACACTGGAGGAGCACTAGGGGACACTGGAGGAGCACTAGGGGACACTGGAGGAGCACTAGGGATCTCGGAAGAGCACTAGGGATCTCGGAAGGAGCACTAGGGATCTCGGAAGGAGCACTAGGGATCTCGGAAGGAGCACTAGGGATCTCGGAAGGAGCACTAGGGATCTCGGAAGGAGCACTAGGGATCTCGGAAGGAGCACTAGGGAAAGAGGCTGCCGGAGCAGCGGCACGAGGAGCAGAGTCCACGGAGGCCGGAACGGAATCCGGCGGAGCAGGAGCCGAAGCCGGAGCGGGGTCCGGCGGAGCAGGAGCCGAAGCCGGAGCGGGGTCCGGCGGAGCAGGAGCCGAAGCCGGAGCGGGGTCCGGCGGAGCAGGAGCCGAAGCCGGAGCGGGGTCCGGCGGAGCAGGAGCCGAAGGGAGCGGGGTCCGGCGGAGCAGGAGCCGAAGCCGGAGCGGGGTCCGGCGGAGCAGGAGCCGCAGCCGGAGCGGGGTCCGGCGGAGCAGGAGCGGCAGCCGGAGCGGGGTCCGGCGGAGCAGGAGCGGCAGCCGGAGCGGGGTCCGGCGGAGCAGGAGCGGCAGCCGGAGCGGGGTCCGGCGGAGCAGGAGCGGCAGCCGGAGCGGGGTCCGGCGGAGCAGGAGCAGGAGCCGTAGCGGAATCCGGCGGAGCAGGAGCAGGCCGGAGCGGAATCCGGCGGAGCAGGAGCAGGAGCCGGAGCGGAATCCGGCGGAGCAGGAGCCGGAGCGGAATCCGCGGAGCAGGAGCAGGAGCCGGAGCGGAATCCGGCGGAGCAGGAGCCGGAGCGGAATCCGGCGGAGCAGGAGCAGGAGCCGGAGCGGAATCCGGCGGAGCAGAGTCCACGGAGGCCGGAGCGGAATCCGGCGGAGCAGGGGGCAGCCGGCAGCCGGAGCGGAATCCGGCGGAGCAGGAACGGCAGCCGGAGCGGAATCCGGCGGAGCAGGAACGGCAGCCGGAGCGGAATCCGGCGGAGCAGGAACGGCAGCCGGAGCGGAATCCGGCGGAGCAGGAACGGCAGCCGGAGCGGGGTCCGGCGGAGCAGGAACGGCAGCCGGAGCGGGGTCCGGCGGAGCAGGAACGGCAGCCGGAGCGGGGTCCGGCGGAGCAGGAACGGCAGCCGGAGCGGGGTCCGGCGGAGCAGGAACGGCAGCCGGAGCGGGGTCCGGCGGAGCAGGAACGGCAGCCGGAGCGGGGTCCGGCGGCGGCGCAGGAACGGCAGCCGGAGCGGGGTCCGGCGGAGCAGGAACGGCAGCCGGAGCGGAGTCCGGCGAAGCGGCACGAGGAGCTGAGGATGGAGCTGGGGATGGGCTGCCGGAGCGGATGTCTGGCCTGGAGGCAGAGGTTTAGCATCCCAGGCCGCAAAGGCTGTCCGGCGTATCTCCTCTGCCTCCCGCTGCAGCTCCACCAGCGCGGGGTGCGGGACGAGGAACCCAATAGTCCAATAGCAGGCCCAGGCGTATCGAACCCTGGCCGTCTCAGGGCGAACGTGGACGTGGTTTTTGACTCCTCGTACTCACGGATGGTTCGGAGTAGCTCCTCTAAACCCTCTGGGTCCATGATTTTAAAGCGTGCCTCACCGTTTTCTGGTCGGGTCCTTCTGTCATGAAATGGTGGTGGTGAGGTGGTGAGGCAGACGCTGGAGACCCAGGTAGGTGTATGGTGAGAAATTTAATGAAAATAAGTCCACAAAAACACAGAGTCAATAAACAATAGTCCGCGGCCAGGCAGCACGGCTGAGCAGAAGCCAGGGCTCACACCGGTAGCAACTGGTCTTAAGGGCGGCACAAAAAACAACAACGACAATCTGACAATCTGACAACGACAAACGATGACAAGGACCCGACGAGGAACAAAGGACACAGGAGGGACTAAATACACTGAGGGTAATCAGGAGAACAAGACACACCGGGAACAATCAAGGGGAAGACAGGACAACGAGGAGAACTCAGGACACAGAAACTCAGAATAAACACAGAACCTGACAGATCCATTTCCAGCAGAAGGGTTCTCATCAGGGTTTCTCCAAATTATTCCACCAGCAGATGTAACTCACTTCACTACAACATCCCACATGACTTTTCTGTCTTAAATCTCAGGGCTTGAGTGAAAACAGCTTCTAAATGATTTTCAAAAAGTGATCAAAAAGATATGGAAAAGGAAAGTTTTACATTTTCAATGTTCATTTTCCATTTTCAACCCTCACTGCTTTCTGGATCGAAAAGCTGCAGAACAAGAAATGACCAGATGATGCATTGAAATCCATCTTTCACAGTTTTGTTTGCCTCCTCGACATACATGCGTCTGGACGGACGGCGGCGTCACTCAGTGGGTGGGCTGTATATCTGTTTTTCTTCTATCAGATCCCCAAACCGGAGAGCTCAGGAATTAATGAGGCTGAACATGTTAGCTTCATCATCTGCCGTTATTCCAGCTCTGCATCATCTGGGATATTTTTAACTTGTAAAAATTTACCGAAGGCTTAAGATATTTAGAGGATGCTTTGCTAAACATGGGTGCGGACGCCGTCTAACAAAAGGCCAAGTATTGGAAACTTGTACAAACACCTTGAATATTTTTGTCACTGTGTCATGCTGGACTCTCAAACATTAATGCTCTCTATTTCAGTGGGATTTTGTATGATAGGTTGACAACGTGGCATAGCTGTGAAGAAAAAGAACAGAGAAAAGTGTTTTTATGAATCTGAGGTATTCTACCTTCTTATATGCTAATACCAGAGCAACCAAGTGACCAATTAGTTAACAGATTCTGCATTAGGGTTGGTTATTTATTGAATCATTTATCATTTATTGGGATACAATTCTGATGATCAAGTTTTTCCACAGTCTGGATGAAGGGCTATTTTAGGCAATGCTAACATCTTTATGTGCTTTGTCTATATAGTTGATTTTGGTGATATTGTTCCACTGGATTTACTTAAGAGGCACTTCTTTGTATTTGACTATCGCCTAAAATGGTTTTGCTTGCAACAGGACCAAATGTGAAAAATTCAAAGCATGTGAATACTTTTGCAGGACACTGTACTCTAAAAATAAACCATCAGACACAGTTACATAAGCACTGAGTCTTGCTGCTCCAAGTCACTTCATTTGCCATGTTCTATTTGCAGTATTTATAAAATCCTTTTATGATCAGGAGTTGTGGAAATGCAGGAAAAAAAGGGGATTATAGGAAGTCGTCTAATGCTGCTGAGCTCCTTAATACAGCACATACAGAAGTGATTCATATACTGTGCATGGTCTAAGGTGAGAGTAATGCAGTTCAAAAGCCAGTTTGAGTTATACATTGCAGTGATGCCTATATAAGGAGAAACTGTGCTCCTGCAGGGCTGCTGCCGTGCTGGAAGGTTAATAGTACGTTATGTCAAAGTTTAAAGTGCTTTTGTTATGGTTGCTTTTCTCCCAAATGGAACTCCCTCTATCGTTCGGGATATTTTTACAAGCTTAAACAATAATACTGATTTTGTGTGTTAAAAAACCCTTACTGTTGCTAATAATCAGGAAGAAGTACAGTTTTAAGCTTCTTCTGTCAGGTTACACACCCTGTTTAAATTCATACGGCCTTGCGCCATGTTACGGTTGTTTTTTCAGCTTTAACACATTTCAATGTATATGATTTATGATCACGTGGTCTTTGGAGGAAACATATGTGCAAAAAAGGCAGGGGATTTTTTTAGGCTTCCAACCATTAAGTCTCTACAATGTCTATTATCAGTCAAAATTAGAAGATTCAATAGCGTTTGAATGTGCATTAATAATAATTATAATTGTGTCATAAAATCTACGAAGGAAGAATTCATAAGTTGAGCACACAGTCTCTACAAGCTCAGCATTCAGCCTTAAGTCATAAATGATTGACTAATATCCAATGAAACTGGTGAAGCAGAATTTTCATTTGGAGAGATTTTATGATAATGAGTCATAATATGTTAAAACAAATAAAAATCTTGAAGAACAAAGCATAAAGAAATCAGAATTGTCTTTCCATTGCTTAAAAGAGGATTAATTTTACAATACAAGCCTTTTGTGTCACGACTAAACACATTTAGAAAAAACTGTTGTAAAAAAGACCCTTTATTTATACTTAATATTACAAGTGTGGTTAAAATTCTCCCAGTCATCCACTTTGCCTATGTAACAAATACAAAACATTACTCTTTACTGCCTGTAACAAATGTTTTGAAGTGGCCTATTCAAAGTCCAGACTTAAATCTCATTCAGACTGTGTGGCACAACACCAAAAGAGTTTTTTTATGCTTAAAGAGCCTCATAATGTGGCTGAATTAAAACATTTTTCCAAATAAGGGTGGATCAAAACTTCACCACAGAGATGTAAAAAACTACATTTTCCACTTTCAGAGACACTAAAGCGCACCACCAAGGCTGTCAGCAACAAGTCACTAAAGTTATGGGACATGACAATTACTGTTTACATGTTCTAGATAGTTTTCTTCCTGCTGAATAAATGAAGTTTTAGCTAAGAGAAAAGCAAATGCAGTGAGTGTACCGTGATTAAACACCAAGTGTACCTGGAAACTGCTGACATTGTTCAAAGGAAAGCATCCATTCATTAATTCCTCAGAACAGGATGAACATCTTTTCCAACCCTTTACCCCCGAGGAAACCACTGCTTATGCAAAAAGTGACAAAATGCCAGAAACAAATTGTTTCTCTGATGATTGGCTTTGCATTTCATGCTCACCTCACGGGCTGCGTGTGTAATGAGCCGTGGATTCATAGGTGTGAGAACAATTCACAATGAAGCTTGTGCAGGTGTGACATCGCACACCTTCTCTTTGCGCAAGCACCAGTAGGAGACGGGCAACAAAAGGCCCGATTGTCTCCGTCAGACGCACACAGGCACGTACCCTGCACTGTAAAGGATGTGTAAGTCCCTGAGGTATTTCCTCTGTCTAAGCTGTGAGATGACAAGCTGTCAGTCTGGTGATTATTGTTGTGATAACACCGTAATGTAGACTGGGAACGAAGATGCGCTGGACTCGTTTTCTGCCGTTCTGCAGACCTGTGAGACCTAAGAGTCTCAGCCACAATGAGCCTTTTGTCTCTTGCTAACGAGTCAGGTAGATGGAATGAATATGGGAGAAAATAAAGAACCAAGAAGTGAAATAAGCGAATAGGAAAAGAAAATAATTGCACATTGTATTTTCTACTTTAGTTTACAAATTAATGTTGCTCAATCTTTAGCTGCAACAAGGAGAATCTACTAAATCAAATATAAGCTGTGCATTACTGACAAATCTAATATCTTGAATGAAAAAAAAACATTGCCTAAAATCCAGAAATCTCACTGCACTGCTTAAGGAAGTGTACATCAAAAATGCAAACACAGCAAATACTTATTAAGCAGGAAGAGATTCACCTACAAAGGATAAAGCAGGAAATCTGAAGATAATTACAAAGTCGTGGAAATGTCTTATATTTCTCCACCCACTCTCAAAAATACTGATCACATGAACTTCTTCAAGGCTCAATAAACATCTCAGCATCCTTCATGTACCATCACATTTTCTGCTTTAAAAATTTGTTTCTGATCAAAATCCCCAAGAATGGACAGAATTAAATGAAAATCAAACGGTTTGTTATTGTCAATTAAACCTTTTCATTGTATTAAGAAATCGAGTGACGACACAATGCCAACCAGTTCAGTCACACATGCTAGCTAGACCCATAAACACACACACACACACACACACACACTGACACAAACACAGACATAGACATAAATACCAAGACACACACGTGCAGTCTCATACACTGATGCGGGCGCAGAAGGCACTATAAAAACAGATAGACCAGAACACACAGACAGGCACACTCATCCATAAAAACAGACAGATATTCACACAAAGACTGTGATAGATACAGGCACAGACACACTGAGCCCTCAGGTTATTCAGTTCTGTCCAACGCCAACTTCTTGAGAAATGAAGGCGAAGCATCACAAGAGTTCGCGTCGATTCGGGCGGCTTCAATGTGCAGGCAACCACTGCAGGCCACGTCTCGATGACAAGACCAGCAGGAAAACATTCAGAGGGTCAACGTTTGTCAAGGAGAGAATGACAGGCGGGCGAGTTGAGACACACTCCAGTCACTAGCAGAATCTCAGCTTAAATAAACAGGCCAGAAAGTGGAGTTTGAGATTTTAAGCGCTATATGTTGTACGTCTGTATGCAAGCAGGTTGAGCTGAGAAAAAGCACTACTTAAAACATTCTCTTTAAGTTTCGTATCAGCAGCACAGCTATCGTACCAGATGTTCATGATGTTCTTCCTCATTGTGTCCAAGTGATTTAAATTAAGTCTTAAAGAAGATGCATTCTTCCTAAAACAGCACATTGATGCAAATTATGCATTCTTAAACAGATAAGCATTGAATATTCTTTTACTTATGCATATTTGTGTTTAAACATTTTTTATAGAAATTCTTGCAATTCATTTGGGATTGCAAGAAGGGAGAGCTTTTATTTTTGCAGAACTATCTTTGCAATAATGCATACTAACAGTGTGAGAATAAGTTATCAAACAAGGCTTTCTTCTTGTCACTCTTCTAGAAAGAACAGATTTCTTGAGTGTTTGACTAATAAAATATATTCAAGGTTGTGGTTGTAATGTGTCAAAATCTGTAAAATGTGAGAGGTGTTAATTCTTTTCCAAGCCGCTGTAACTCAAGATGTCATTACATAGAGGTGGAATACCAAAGTACCTGTAGCCAGGGCCGGGTTTACAAGGATGTGGGCCCCTGGGCTGGCTGTGATTGCTGTGTAATACAGTTACCTAAAAAAATACTGAAGAGGTCTTATTGTCACTTTTACTGAAAGTCTGGGCCAACCAGTTTCTTACAAAACATCAAATAACATTTCCATTCTAAATAAATCTTCTAAACAAATAAAAATAGAGGTGAGATCCAGTAGCTACATGCTCTATGAGCTGCATGTGCGTGTTTGTGTGGCTGCAAGTGGCCCCATGCCCTGATGAAATCAGAATAATCCTCAGGAGCGATAAAGCAATCCGGGAGGCCCCCCAGGCGCTCGCCACCCGGCCCAGCCGGGACCAAGCCGGGACCAGGAGCTGTAAGCTGCTTTCTCTGTGTCAGCCGCCACCACGTCGCACAAAGACACAGCCGGCACTGCTGGTGCAGCAGCTATAAGAGGACATGTATACACACCGACCTATTCAGAGGTAAGCAACTCCACCCGCAGATTACAGATCTGCTGTGCATGAAAGCAAACTGTGAAAACTCTCTGCAAAGGTCATCAGTGGAAGATTTCTGACATCCACGTCTTAACTCTGTGGTGCCACCTTAAAAACCAGACCCTCCTTTGGGCTGCAGAGGTGTCTGGTGTGGATTTTAGAACAGTGCAACACTGACACTAACAGGTGAAAACGAAGAATCGCACTCTGGAAAATTTAAGGTGGACCAATGTTGATTGGAAGAAGTTATTCTTTGCTTCACTATTATTTCCCGTGAATGCAGGTTTGCTGCATATATATATTTCCTCTGTAGTGCAGCAGTTATTTTGCAAAAGCAAGCTGCATCAAAGAAAAAAAAAACTAATTGAAAATGGTTTAAATGCTTCTATTACATTTATTTATTCGGTTTAACAGTGAAAGGAGAAACCTTCCAAGCTAAATATGGTGTATAACGTTGTGCAAAACAAAGATGTGATTTAAAATTGCAGAAGATAAATAAAATGATCTGAGTGGAGCTGCAGGGGAAATTGCACAACTGAAGAGCTACAAGCAGCAGTTTCACAGCCTGTTTACCATTTATGGCAAAGATGACACAGTGATTTTGGAAAATGCTCCAGCAGTCTAAAACTGCACTCGAGGGGACACAAATCAGGAGTGCTCCCAGCTTGTTTTTCCAGCTTTCAATCTCTTCATGCATATCTTAGTAAGGGGATGAAAGACCTTCAAGATCAAGCACATCAGAATAATAACCTAAGGGGCCTGTGGGTCACAGGGAGGGAGAGATACGACAAGGACAGATTAGATAAAGCAGGAAAGATTTGGGACACAATAGAGGCGAGAGAGAAGGGAGATAAAAGGGTCAACAAGACACACTGCAGGACTGCGGCTTTGAGAGGAGAGAGGATCTGCAGGGGAATTTGGGGCACATCAGATAATCCTGTTACAATGAAGTTAGACACACAGCACATGGCGCAGAACAGCTCCAAATAAAGGGAATTATTTAAATACTTTAAAAGCATTAGTGAAATAGGAACTTATTTTTGTGTTTCCAATAAACAAATTTACATTGTCTTCCAATTTGGGGGTTTTACACTTACCCAGTTGTAAGATTTCTTATTTTTAATCCTAATAAAATTTACAAAAACAGAAAAATAATAATGGATTGTTGCCAGGAGGAAGATGGACAGTTTGGTTTTCAAAGCCAGTCAAGTAGATTTGACCAAATTCGGTCAGAAGGTACAGGATCATTACCAACATGATGCTCACGCTTGAGCATGGTGGAGAAAGGGTGATTATATGCACTTGTATTGCAGCAACTTAAAACGACACCACCTGCAAACTGGAAAAAAAAAATGCCGTCAGTGAGTGTTGTTTGTTGCTTTGGGACACAAAGTGGCACATGTTGTACATTACAGGTTGTTTCTCTGTTAAGAGCTGCTAAATAGTTGAGGCAGCGAATTATTGTGGTTTGTCACTCACACACTTAGTGTAAGGCAGACTGGATCAAAACAGCTTATTGCAGAAATTTCTCTGGGCTCCAACACCAAATATCCACTGGCTTTGCCGTCTTTCACTTCTGACACAGAGTAGTCCACTCTGGCAGAGAAAATGCCTCTATTTCCTTCAGAGAGACAGAGGCTTAATAATAACAGATTGCGGGAGGGGAAATAGAAGGTATGTGCCAACATTTCAAGTCCCAGGCAAAAACTTGAAAAACAAAAACTTATTGCTGCTGAGTCGTGACCAAACGACCAAACTAGGAAATGTTTGGAACGTTTTTTTATAATTCTTTGACTTTGATAGATTTAATTGGTCATCATGTAGATGAAAACTTGGTCCAAGTTATGTTGTTATTATTCCTCATGTTTCATCTCAGCCTCAGTCAGCTCGTTTTAAGAGAAAACTCCCCCGCCCCAAAACGAGAGTCAAACTGTGCACCAATCACGCCACTTCCAGACAGAGTTTACGAGATTTTGCTTCGTCGGCGTCACATCAGCATCTTATTGACGTCACGTGTAATATGAGAATGCATGTGCCTTTCAGAGCAGATGGTTCAAAAGCTCCAGCCAAGGTAGAGCAAAGATAAACAAGGATGAGAAAGGATGTGTTTTGGGAAAAAGCGGCAGACCAGAAGTGGAAGCCCCTGACTTTTTTCATGTTGTTGATATTTGGGTTTAGACACTGCCCAGAAACACAAGCTCTAATATTTCTCATGGCTTCCGCTAAGAAATGTCGGCAGACCACGCATAATGGCCCCAAAGACTAACTGTTGAATTTATTTCTGGACATTGGATGGGTAACTCTTGTTCTGATTAATCACGATCAATAGAAGTGATCTATCCAAGAAGACTGAATGCTAAAATGAAATCAAAAAGTGCTTCAAAGTTTTAGTGTAAGACTCTGCAGACTTTTGTAAGATGACCAAAATGTTCCTCTTCACTTTTGTTGGATACAAGACGCACTGTCCTGAAGAGCTGTCCACCATGGTGACCTATCTAAAATCTTTCCCCCAACTTTGGAAAAGTTGCCAATTTCCTTGAGTGTAACTAAACGTATTTATATCTGCAGTCAGAAAAGTAACATGAAGGTTTAAAACAATTGGAAGAGTGACAGAAATGGAGGAGCAAAGACCCAAGCTGGCAGATTTGTTTGCCGGAAGCGCTCCCTTTGCTTCCTATGAAGTTTGCAGAGCTGCAGTTTTCTCAACTCAAAGTCACAAACTGCTTACTGCATACTGTCACCTCAAACAACAAAGCTGTGAAATTAATCAGAGAAAGGGAAATGAGGTTTCACATTCAGATGTTCCCAGCTGTTTCAAAACCTCCAGGGTCAGAAATCTGACTGTGCTCCTCTGGGAAGAGCTGAGATTTATGTGCTAAACATTGTGTTTTCGAACACACCAATTCAAGCTTTCTGAAGCTGTTTACAGACGCTCAGACTTGCACTCATCCTGAGCACCGCAAAGCCATCACATGGAGTTATGTGTGGGATTAATGGGGCAAAAACAGAGAAAAGAAAAACAGTTTATGTGCGCCAGACTCCTCTTCATCTATTCATTTCCTTCGAGTGTCTCATTATTTTTGGCCCTGCCAGGTTTATTCCTTGTCCATCTCCTTCGCCTTGCCATTTTTTTTGTTTTATTACTCACATATTTTGTCCTCATCTCAACTTTAAATTTGTCCCAGACTCATCTTTTTTCTCTCCAACAGTGCTTTTCCTGATTATATTTTAAACCATTCCCATTTTATTTTCCTAAATGTGAGCCGCAGTGTCTTTTTGTGGCCACATAGAAAATGCTACATCAACGGTCCCAGCAACAAAGACATCTGAAGACACATTTCTTTACAGCATTTTGAGGTTTAATACGCAAACTCGTAAGTAATTTAATCAAACAATGGCAAACAGGGCCAGAATAGTAAAATCTTGCAGTGAAACCCTTTCATTTCTGTGCCAAATAATTGGGAAAATATTTAGTTGAGTAAAAAGGAATCAAGTTTTACTCAGAGGAAGCAGATGAGGATCAACAAGAATTGGAAATAAAAGGGTAGAGTGTGCGTTCATGTGAGCGCTCAGTCCCTCATTGTTGTGTTGTGCTGTGCCGTGTCATCTCCCGTGTGCCCATTAGGAAGATAAGCCTTTCACTGAAGTGCTGCCAGGCCACAGATAAAGAGCCACAGAGAAACTTTCTGTGAACATGCCGCTCCCGCAGAGTCCCAATTCAATAGTGCCAGACTCCCATCAACACCCCCTGCCCCCAAAATCCTCCCCATCCCTCCAGCCAAACTTTTCAGATAAATAAAGTACATTCTTGCTCTGGGATTTTCCTCCTGGAGGAATTCAGACTTGTTTCCATACCTGACAATTTTTTTCTTAGTATTTTGTGAAAACATCAAATAAAACTCAGATAAATTATGCAGAGAAAAGTGAGACGTTTTGCTTCTTCCTTTCACTGCCACTATGCACTAAGAGAGGATAGTGTGGAGAGATATTATTGAAACTGAACTCTTTGGATGTCACAGCACATGTCATGTTTAGAGGAAGAACGGCCCAGTAGATCAAGGTAAAGTTTACTGGAGGGACGATCAGCTGCGGTTGATCCGTAATTCTGCTGCTTGCGTAAAATTACAGACAGAGCAAATCACCTAAAGTCCTCATTGGTCTAGAAATCACTGAACAACTCAGCACCAAAATACATTAAATAGCTGCTGGTTTTGCATCAAACTTCAGGACAACTCAGGTCTTCTGGTTCTGGTTCTGCTCTAAGAATCAGCCAAAACACGGAGAAGCAGCATTCAGCTTCTATGCTCCACAAATCTGGAACTAAACTTCCAGAAAACTGCAAAACAGCCAAAACACTTAGAACTTCTTTTGAATAAATGGGAACATTAAGCAACATATTCAATGTGTATTGATGATTTTGATAATGCACTCAATAAAACATGTTTCACAATTAGTGACTATATGATGCGTTTATGATGTTTTTATGTTTTCATGATGTAAAACACTTTGAACTGCCTTGTTGCTGAAATATGCTTCACAAAGAAATGTGATGATTGAACTTAATTGATCACAATGTGGGCTGTAAAAAGTACTGGAAGACTTGAATGGAAAAATGCCACTGGATTTTAATCTCAAGATTTCGCCCCCATCTGCATCCATTGAGTGACTGGCCAGAATTTTGCGGGCGTGTTTGTTTATGTGGAAAACAGCCCCAAATACTCAACTTCCAGAAGTCGGTTTTCCATCCAGAGAGCAGAATCGATAGCTTTGAAGAGCAATTGTCCGAGGCCGTGAGAACGTACTACTGCAGGACCCAAACACTGAAATCCCCCTGCTCAGTTGTGGTCTGATGCAGCGTCCCACACGTAATTTAATTTCCGGACAAATTTTTCTCAATTTTCTTGCACGCGTGGGTTACTTAGGTTGCAGAGGAAAAGCCGTTGTCAATTTTATGTCGACAGAATTATAATTACAGAGAAACACGTGGACATGTTTAATTATTATTGCATTCTGGTTTCCTTAATGGACATTTAGCGCTGAAACAATTCCTCAAATGGCTCAATTTGACATCAAAACATCGCTAAGGTCAAAATGTCTGACTCAATCCTTTGTTTTTGAAAACCACTAACTAAAGTGGACAGGTTTTGCAAACACATGCTTATGTTTCTGTTAGTAGTGATGGAGAAACATGGGAGAGAATGGAAGTGTGAATGAAGAAGAGACGGAGATGAACATACATTTTACAATAAACTAAGCCTGTTTACTGTCATTTTTTTAAATATTTAATTGTTGCTTTTGCTTTTTGATGACCCTTCTGAGTCTCTGTAGAAATATATCAATGTTTAATAAATTAAATAGTTTTTTACGTTTTCATTAAAAGAATGCTCACCTGTAAATTACTCCTTTGATTAATATGGATTGTTTGATTCAGCTGTCATTTATGGTTTTGTTATTATTTGGACGTCAGAAAGAATATATAATAATGTGATGACCTCAAAGTCTCAAATCAACTGAAGGAAAAGATGAAAACGCTTCACACTTCTTTTTGGGATGCTCTCTATGCTAAATTGTCTGAAGGAGATCCTGAAGTCTTGAGGATGTTGAGTTTCTGGCTCGAGGAAAATTCCATCCATTACTGAACCATCGTTTGATTTTCTATCCAGATATGCTTTTACGTTATTGGCACTACCTTTCTGGGTCACTGTTGCCTTACAAAAGTCAAGCTGTTATAAATCAGACTCTGTCCAGATGGTAATGAGTAAATCTAATGGAATATATCTACATACAGAAACCCAGCAGTTCAAATCAGAAACAATTTTACTCAATGCTGATGCTATATTCTACCTTCCACACGACTTTCTTGGCCTACTTCAACCAAAAAGTACAGTAAGTATCGAACCAAAGACCAGTTTTGAGCACACCCTGAAACACACATGGTGATGTGAGCTACTGTAGTCACATGCATGTTTGCGTGGGCACTTTGAAGTGGCGCCAGGTGGGCTGGAGCCACACATCGAGGGTTGCAGCAGGGAGGCAGTCGTGCCGTGCTGGACCTCCTCTGTGCTCGTTTCCTCAAAGGACCCGAGAGACACAGCATGCCCTCTGGTGCCATTTAGCCAGGCCTGCCAACAATAAGCCATATTAAAGCATTTAAGGCGCACAAAATGGGACCGAATGTCAAACGCACAGCAGGAGAAGCTAACACTCCTCTATTCTCTAAGAAGCTTTAAACCAGAGATGGTGGGTTAAAAGATGGTTCTAATTCAGAGGATTGTGAAATGAATCAAAGCACGGCGTTATGAAAAAATGTTTCTTTCCGACATTAAAATGTTTCTGGTCAAAAAATTTGTATCTCTGTAATTAATCCTGGGGGGGAAATGTAACCTAACCAAACTCGCTCTATGTGAATCATGAATCAACTGAGATTAGCCTCCTTTTTAAAGAGTGAAATTAAATTTCACTGGACTCAAACAGCATCCATGGGAGAGCTCCATAAAGTGAGATCACTCAGAAAGCATTTAACTCACATTTCACTAAATATATTTACAACGAACTTGCATTTATACATGGACTTGCACATCAGCAAGTAACACTAAGAATCACTCAAAATAATACAAGAAAATGACGGTTATAGTCAAAGCCAAGACTCAATTTCGATTGAAAGGCTCTGGCTTGACCTTATACGAGATAATTTGCATTTGTGTGGTTGAATTAAAACAATTTTGCAAAGAAGAGTCATACAAAATCACTCTGCAATGTAGAGGAATCTATATTGCACCTTGGATTGGCTTAGTTTGCTTTGCTTTTTACCTGATAATGTTTGAATCATGCATCATTTAATTATTTAAAGTCACGATATCTGTATTATTTAAGAATTAAGTTGCAACAAAAAAAAAATCTGAAACAGATTAGGAACAATTTCACTGCCCTTTCTTTGTAACTTATTGAGACAATATGGCATGCTTCAATATGCTTTAATATTAGTGTAAAATGTTCAGTATGCAGGAATTAATATCTTATTTGCAAAACGCATTGTCAAATGCAAAACCTATTTATCGTGTAGTACCATTTATTAGACCACAAGAAGCTACTTTAAGTTTAATAAATTGTTCTCCTGGGATAACATAAATTTTAAATTCAATAATGAGAATCTTAGACTCTTCAGACACTGTAATAAAATATTGCCTGTTGAGACTACGCAGTCTAAAAAGGAGCTTTTATTTGTCAAGCGTTTGTTCTTCCTGGATGACACAAATGAGAAAAAAAAGAGAAAAAAAAAAAGCGAGCAGTGACCCAGATTGGTTTCTGCCAGCAAAACGAGTTTGCAATTTGCTCTGGTTTTATTTTTGTGGGATCCACGAGACCAACAGAGACAGGAGAGGACACACAC
Organism: Poeciliopsis prolifica; assembly: GCF_027474105.1. Lineage (NCBI taxonomy): Eukaryota > Metazoa > Chordata > Actinopteri > Cyprinodontiformes > Poeciliidae > Poeciliopsis > Poeciliopsis prolifica. The sequence continues at coordinate 694,577 of NW_026562430.1, forward strand.
ACACACACACACACACACACACACACACACACACACACACACACACACACACACACACACACACACACACACACACACACACACACACACACACACACAGATATGTTCACTTACATGTATACACACACACAAAAAGAGCTTTTGGAAAGGCCACAACAACTCTGCTTCAAGCTCTTTCTGTATCTGCAGATTCTTCCCCAGAAGTGCAACTTCCAAAAAATGGATGTAGGCTCATTCAAATTTTACTTCATTGTTTTCTTAAATGTTTTTTTTAAGAGAAAAAAAAACACTTTTAGCCTTGAATTACTTTTCTTTCTGTGGTAGCTCATTCATATGTAGGACTGAATTATGTAGGACACAGAAAGTGACAGAATGAATCATAAAGCCTGAGGAGACATATTTTCTTTGCCTGGACCTTTTAAGTACCAAACAATATGTGCCAAATGTTGGTTGTAAACAGCCAGAACTTTACAACTAAACTGAAAATAAATCACTGGTACTTAATGGAACCAAGGGTTCTGCAGAAACATCTGCATTTGACATTTATGAGAAGAAATAAATATCAACAGCAGAATATTTGGATGCCTCATGTTCTGCAGGTGTCCCCCTAGGGTGTGTGCTTAGTCCAGCACTAATTACTTTTCTCATGCATCACTCTTCATCCAAATTGGGATCCAAATGGAAATGTAGATTTGCATTTAGGCTGTGAGGAAGTCACAAAAACCCTTAAACACAGGGATAGAGTGTTTACCTTTGTCGCTTAGGGAAGAAATCTGCAAACTGAAGCTCTCCCACTGCCCCAAACCAGTCGATATGTGAAAGTTGGTACATGCTCATTTCTCTCCCAATTAAAGACATCTTGGTTAAGGGAGGGAAGGGCTATATAGAGCTTACATCTTAAAAACTGGTTGTCATTTTTGTGGTCCAATACACTCAGTTTTATTTGTTTCTTATTTGAGTTCTTTCAGGCAACCGCAAAACCAAGAGACCATGAAATGCAGCAGCTATGCTGTCTGGAAGGGAGGACTGATATAGATGTCAGTAAAAAAAAAAAAGACAAAAAGAAAAGAAAATCTATTAATATCACATTAAAGTAACAGACGAGCCTTTTCTAACACAGTTTAGCTGTTTCCAGCACATTTGATCTCTGTTTACACTCTGAAGCTGAGGTGATGATCTCTGAATGGAAAAAATGTCCAAAATCTTTCCAGGAGATCCAATTAGGCAATTACAAATAACCTGGTCTTTTATTTAGACTACCAATGAGTGCAAGAAATGTTTTGAAAGAAGACATTTTTTCCATAACATATTATCCAGAGGTGGACAGCATTCCTTTGGAAAAAAAAACAAACTGAAAAATATCTGATTCTCATAACCATAAAAGGGGAAACGTGAGGTTCAAATATGGAGTTAGGTGCAAGCAAGTCCATAAAAGAATCTGTGGTCTTATGACTGTTTTCACAATTTCTCCCTTTTGAGTAAAAGATGGTGGGAGACAGGCTAATTAATACACAACATATCCATGTGTCTACATGTGTTTTTGTGTTAAGGACAAGTAGGAGTATGAGCATTCCTCAGTATTTTCTGAACCAGAGTGATGCAGATTAAATGTTGCATCTATGAGCAGAGGGGGTAGAAACTGGAGCCTGGAGCGGTTTAATTTAGCCTGGTGCATATGGCAGCTATCTGGCTTAATTGCCAGGGATTTCCATTGCTTCTTAGTAGTTTAATCATCTCTCGTCGATTTTTGTGGGCCATCTGGAAATGATATGTTCTCAATTAAGTCCTCTCATCCCCGTTTAAGGTTTTAGGATTTTATTTTACTTTGAAGCTGCTTCCAGGACTACACCAGAATAAGGGTGTACTTCAGGTTCACTTATTGTGCTGAGAGAAACTTTCTCATGGAAGTGAGGCCCGATGTCACTTATCTCCTTCCCCAACTTCCCCTGTAGCTCAGCTATGTTACATTTTATATACCTCATTCTTCTCCTTTAAATGAGGAAAACGCTACTAAATTATTTATTCTTCTAACATGTTTTTTTATTTATCAATATTATTACAATTTCATTGAACATGTCTGAAATATTTGAGAGAATGCAGTTTGGAAAGCTAAGTATGTGCATGTTATTGGCTGCCATTTGAAAAGTAGCCAAGCCAATTTGCATAATAATTTCTACTTGGTGTTTGAACTATTAAAATAGGCAGATACAAGTGTTTTTAAAGGCGTCTTAATTTATTACAGATTTCTCCTCGCAGGTAGTTGTGGCCCCTCACGTTAGTGACTGGGTGGTCCAGTGTATTAGCATTTAAACCCCTTAAACTGTAACATTTTCCATTAGGATTTTATGTGATAAACAAGTACAAAGAAGTACATAATTGGCTCTAACAGCTTTGCACTTCTAAAGACTGACATTTTTACACATTCTTCTATGCAAAACTGCTTAAAATTAGAGTGAACAATCTTTGCGAACAAAGTTGATGCAGATTTTCAGTTGGAATTGGTCTCGACTTTGACAAAGCCACTTTACGCATGAGTACATGACTGTACTTTCATTTTCACCCGGCCATCGTTGGTATGGATGTGGGTTTAAGGTTGTTATCTCTCTGGAAGTAGAAACTCTGCACCAGTCCCAACTTGGCCCCTAACAGATTTTGTGCTGCGATTGGTCTGTATTAACTCCAAGATCTTCCCCATCCAAAGTGCAGCGCAGCTTTCGAGTTCCTCCAGAGGAAGGCATGCTGATGCCACCACCGTGTTTCATGGTAAGAATGCTGTCCTCAGTTCATTTGCATTGCTAGCTTTCTGCAACATAAATCCACTGTGTTTCTTGATATTCACAAAACCTCATTGGCCTTCACAGAACAACTGGAATTACATTCAGATTAAATGAAGCCAAGCTAATTTTCTAATTTGGTGTCTTCTGAAGGCAGTTGGTTGCACTGAATGTAATTTAGAGGTATTGGAGTAAATGGAGCTTAATAAAAAAAGTAATTTTAATTTTCAAAATATGTTAAATAATTTGTATAACTTTCCTTCCTTTTCACAATTATGCACTACTTTTTTTTAATGAGTCACTTGATACCAATAAAATAGAATGAATTTTGTTTTTAATGGGAAACATTAAAAACAAAGTATACTTTTCTAGGGCACTGTTATTTCCACCAAGACCTTGTTTAAGATCTTCCTTTCCCCTGAGGATTTGTTCCATTTTTATATCGATGCGATAAAGTTCAAAGCCCTGCAGGACGGAGAGTTTTTTAACTCATGCATCATGCCAACATATTCGATTGTGCCAAGTGGGAAAGCTTTTAGAACCCTTGGCCAATTTTCCTCCAGTGTTAATAAAAGGTAAAAAAAATAAAAAAATAAAAATAAAAAACACATTTAGCCTACTCTGCAACCTTGGAATTAGAAAATGAGAGCAAACAGCAAAAGTTCTTTACAAATATATTAACTTAACAAGGATGGAAAAAGTGAGGGATGTTTTGCATTGTTTTTTCAGTTAGCTTCTGCATCCTTGCCAGCACTATAATCTCCATTCTTGCAGTTTTGTTTATTTAGGAGTTTTTAAAGGCGTCAAATCCACCGTCCAACTGGCCTCGTTTGAAACGAAACTGGGTTCACTTGATTGCTTGGGTCTGTCTGGCTGCATGATCACATTTAAAACACGTGTGAGTGAATTGTTGGTGGAGGAAACCTAGCTTTGGATACTTTGACATCACGCAGTGAGCCATGTTGTACATGACCTCATGTCCAGAGGGCCAGTTTTTCCCCTTTGAATGAGATTCATGTATCTATCCCGCCATGTGACGATGATGTACGCGTCACCTCAGCAGCTTAACTCTCTCAAGTCCATTGGATTGGACTTGTTTTGTACTTTCAAGCTTTTATATTCCACTTACGTTATCTAGATGAAAGCAAAGGGGGACTCGGAGTACGCCTTGTTTATGCATAGTGCTAAGCATGTCACAACAGGATTGAAACCTTCCTGTTGTCCGTCATACTCTGTAGTCTCGCGTTCTCTCAGCCCTCTGTTTAGATAAGGGGCCTGTTGTGCTCCTTTCAAAGGGGCCCCCAAGCACTTACAGCAGAGTTGCAGACTAGAGTGATTATTTGTACTGGGAGACATGCACGTGCGTAATGTTCCCCTCGTCATCCCTCTAAATTTTATGCTTGCAAACTCACCAGCTCAGCAGTATGTATCCCCAACCTTTGATTTGCAACCTTACAGCCTTTCTTTGGCACTTGAATACAACAAAATTTTGTTTTTAATTTGCCGCAGGCTTTATAGCATTGTAAAACATTAATGATGCTGTTTGTCAAATTGCTAAGCCCTGCAAGGACTATCTGAGTTTGTAGTAAAAATAAACAATCCATGCAAAACCCAACAATTCTACGGGGTGTTTAGTTCTCACCTTCCTGCCTTATTTATGGCACCAACAGTTATGCAAATGTGGCTCGAGGTGAAACCTTTTCTACATTTAAACCAAGCAATCATGGTGCTAAACAAGTCTGGCCATAATCAGTGATTAGTGACACTGATTACCTCAAGTACAGATAAAATTCTACTAAAAATTCAAAACTAAATAAATACTTTGCTGTGCAAACTGTCCAGCAACAGAGGGAAAACATTTTCAATTCCACGCTTCACAGATTTTTGTCCTGAAAAGCTACCTTTGTGCCAAACAAAACATGGCTAAGCGTACTGTTGCCAGAGAAATCTGTTGAGCCGCAGCACTCTGACTCCAACACATACAAGTTTTACTTGTAGACTTGTAAATTACTTGTAAATACTCTGCCAGACTCAGTCATGTATACGAATAGGTACAGATTCTTCATGATTCAATAGTCTGCAGAGCCACTTTTAGCAGCAGCACGTTACTGTAGCTGCTTTCTATATGATGATCTGACATTGTGCTGGAGGGACTTGAACCACTCTTCATTTTAACATGGGCCTCTTAAGGTACTACAGCAACACTTCAATCAAGCTGAGGTCTGGACTTTGTCTGGATCATTGCAACACTTCAATTAGTTTGTTTTCTGGCCATTCAGTGGATTAGCTGTGGTTGCCGACCCAGTCTGGGCCAGCATACATAAGAGGTGTGGCAACGTTTGGCAGTTCGAGTTTCTGCCAACCATGGTGCTGCACATTATGCACAAATATGCCTAAATTGGTAACATCTGGCCAAAGTCTTTAGTTCAAATCAGAGGAGAGTAAGACAGGCACTGCTTTGGTCTCATGAGGTGGAGACAAAGGTGAGTCAGGAAGTACGTCTACAACTCCTTCACCAATGATGATGAGATATGGATCATGACCAAAGAAATGAGATCCTGGATACAGGCTGCTGACCCACAACATGCTGACAGCAGCATTGCTAAGCAGGTAACAAAATATGAGTTACGATTTCATTACAATCAGTACATACAGCATGAGCAGTAAAAGGTTCATCTTTGTCCATGTCCAGCAACAGTGACTTGCGGAGACTAAAAAGATGAATATGGTTCACATTCAGGCCTGGCTGGATGCATATCTGAGGTCAACAGTACCAGAGTTTGTTTTGACCACCTCAAATAAATGGGTTTCAGTCCAGTAGTTTATAAATGTCTATTACTTCACACAGACACAACTTGTGCATCTCTGAGTTCATATAAAGTGGCATAGCTTTTGGGATGAACAAGGCATTGTCCAGGACTGCAATCATATTTAATGATGTCAACTACCCACAGACATCCAAAGGAGAATCCAGGTGCTCTTAGTCATGTCAGACTTTCCTTATTGGTCATGGTTTCAGTCATCTTTCACACAGGAGCTCACAGATATCTCACAAGAACATCAGCTCCTACGCGGGCCATGTGGATTCAATTCTTGGCTATTTAGAGCGGAAAGTCTCCACAGGGTGACTGGATAGAAGTCAAAATTAAAACACAGCACACGTAGTTGATCTCTGTGCTAATTAGCAGTTACAAGTCTCTTCAGTCCGCAGTTTAACAGTGTACAGTAAACACAGAGGCTCTTTGTTGCTCCCCCCCGATTGATTGGCGCTTATTGCCTGTCATGGTGTTACTGGGCATGTGAGAGACCAAATTTGTCCTTTTGCAGCGCTTCAAAGGGCCTCTGTTCATTAAGGGTCTCTTTTAGGAAAGAGCAGTGAGGTGTAAATAAGACTATATTCAGATCAGAAAATAGTCAGTGACAAAGACAAGAAAAAACATTAGCTCACCATCTCTGAAATAACCACGAACTCTAAAGGACCTTGTTTTTTTTCAGCTTTGCAATTACCTTCCTGTAACCTTTAGACCTCTCCGCTAAAGCAGCTGTATACTGTCAAATTCAAAACAACTCCTGCAAGTTCCTCTAATCTATACCAGGCTTCATTCTTGTTCCCAGAGGTAGAAGGGGACAGAATCAGTGTGTGATCTTCCTCTTTTCCTATTTACAGAAGAAAAGAAACAGACATCCATCTCAGTCTTGCTTCATCCCAGTGAGATGATATCTTCTGTGCCTCAGTTGTGGCCATGTGCTTTTCCCTCCTCTGATATATTTGCATCATATCCATCCATGCCTCTTTGCTCCTTCATCTCTAGTGTCTGAATCTCTCTAGCCTGTCCCTCTAATGGCTGAACCACCCCAATTTTTTTTTTCTGTAATTTTCCTCCCAAGCATTCAGGGACAGACATTAGTAAATATTTTCCAGTCCACAATGAGAATGAACTTTGTATCTATACTTTATTAAGTACTTTTAGAGGCTGGAGACAGGAATGCAGTAAACTTGGATGGGTTTGATGATGCGTAACTAGTAAGTACCTCCTCATTTGATGTTTGGCTGGAGACAGACGTATCTGCCATGAATGAATGGGCTACACAGAGCAGTCCTTGTTCCTGCCAGTCTGTGTATAAGCTCTTTTTCCCCTTTTCCTTAACCTCATATTCCTGTAAGGGGCCTCAAATATATGCTGTGAAATGTGTTCTGGGTCAGTGGGAAAGAAAATGGTAAAACCAAAAGAGATTTTTAGAGATGGAACAAGTGCTCTCTTTGCACTGTCCTATTTTCTTAATGCAGACCTTGCAAATTTTTCACCATTTTTCACTTCAGGTTGTAATGGAAGGTTCTGAAGAAGCCAAAATGGAAGAATAGTGCAGTCAAATCTGACACACAAATCGAGCAACTAATTGGAGGCATGCAGTCAAGGCAAAGCGACTGCATTGCTTTTGACACTGATTTCAAATACAGAAGTGATTGTTACTTCAGCAATCAAGATAATATAAACCTTGGCAACAAAATAGAGGCTAAGAGGATTAATCTAAACTACTCGATAGTATTACTCTCATGTCCTCGCAGTGTTTTCTTCTTTCACTGTGTATTGAAATCGTGACCTAAGAGGATTGCATGTTGGAGCTGTGGAGAGATTTCTCTGCCAACCTCCAGTTTGAGTCCAGAAAGTCTGCATTCCATCATTTCTGCAACTCCACTAATCCTTCAAGTCTAAAGAAGAAACTACAAGAATGAGAAACTCGTTTCTATTGATTTTTCTGGCATTCCTCCCATGTCAAATGTTGGCTCTAAAGTTTATACCAAATAGCCGAGGCACAGAAACAGGTCAAATTGTCTGTCAGTCAGTATATTTATAGCTGCAGGGTTAATGTTTTCACATTTATGTAGCATTCAGGGCTGTATGGTAGAGGCTGAAGTCGTTTTTGGAAGTGTTGAGGCCTTTCTGAGGATTCCAGGAAACTCTAATGTTACTAAATATGTGTCACTAAGTTGTTGAGGTTTTACATGAAGCCTCATTTTGGACTGAAAATTACTGAGAGTGGCAACATTTGTTCTGTGGTTTCATAAGGTTTATAAGAATTTTCTCAGATTAAATGTCATTTAGTCTGAGGAAGGTGGCATGGTACATTCTTGTGCCACAGAAAGGTGGGTCAGGTGCTGCAGAACTGGTAAGTGCACTTCTAAAAAATATATTTTTATAAAAAAACTTTTTCTGGTTTAATAAACACAAAAACTTTTTAGAAAAATAAAGGGGATTGTGGGATCTCAGTTGTCTCGTCTTTATGTTTTTGGTTAAAGCTGACAAACCTTTCCTTCGAGGTATGATGTGGGTAATAAAGCATGCATATGGAGAACTTGGGTCGTTTTCAAAGACTGTTCAGTCACAGCAAGCACTGTGTTTAAGGCAACACCTCAAATATACATATTTTATGCATGACATCATGAGAAAAGCTAAAGAAATTAATCAAAATATCAAAAAAAGGAAATTCAGACATGTGGTTCATCCTTAATTTCCAGATGCTTGAAGCTGCCACATTTCATCTGTTTAAACAATTATATACAAGTATAGAAAACTTGGGAACGCTTAACCATCACACTACACAGGAAGGAGACAGATGCTATGTCCAGTAATGCACCCATTTTACTGTGAGATGTGTGCATCTACCCAAAAACAAAAGAAAAACACCTTGTCAAGATGTCATCATCCATAAACAACGAAGTCACAGAGAAGACGAAGCCACTTCTGCAAGAAAAATGTAAAAATGTAAAAACACAAATCAGTCTGCCAATGCAAATATTTTTTGGAGACATATCCTGTGATCTGACTAAACTAAAATTGAATTGCTTGGTCATAAGAACCACGGTTACATTAGGAAGAAAAATAGGGAAGCTTGTAAGCATGAAGACACCACCCTCACTGAGAAATACGGGAAGGCTGTGTGTGTGTCTTGGTGCGCAAGAAAATACATATGCAACATCTCATCTGCTCTCAAAGTCAGCAGCCTTGAAGACAAGTGCCTCTTGCGCAGAGCGAAAAGCTGTGATTGAGCAAGCGGCCAACAAACCCAAGTCAGTTTACAACACTTCTGTCAGGAATGATGATCCACAAAGACATGACAAACAACTGACCCAATTTATGAAATGTAAAAGGCAATTTCCCTGAATGCTGAGGAAATATGTGTCAACTTGTTAATGTGATGAAAGCTGCAAGTAATTTTCTACATTATTCTGGCATAATTTTGATAATCCTGACACAAAACAAGAACCTGGGTAATAGCTGTGGATTGAGCTGTTGAGCCATTACTTCATTCAAATTTCACTTTGGGATGACAAACCGTAGCAGCTAAGATGTTGGTGAAAATAACTTTGTAGACATGAACTCAACTGATCTCAATTTCCAGTGTTTGTGGTCTCTAGGTGACAGAGACTGTTTCTCACCACATTCACCTCCGGAAAGTGTGAAACAATGACTGGAAGAGTCATACTGCCCTCCTTTATTAACTGGGGAGTTGAAACTGCCCAGTTCAACATTAGTCAGACCTCATTTGTTCCTCTTTTGTTTCCCAATGAGCCACTACTTGTTCCTGTAATGGACCACTTCTGACTAAATGAAGGGCACCATGCAGGTATGATGACCTGATGTCACTGGTGATATCATTTGGGAAGTTGCGGTTGAGCAGTCATTGCACTGAAGGTTGATGGGAGGATGGGTAATTCCCTTCCACAAGCGTTTTACAATTCTGGTGTACGATGGGAATCCATCTGGTATTATTTCACTGGAAAGCTTGGTGGATGAACTATTTCGAACAAATGTTCCCATTTTTCCATTTTCTCCTAATGAGTACCAGATTTAACAGTTTTCTTAGACTAAAAGACAGATTTTATAAAGTCTTTAATGCAACTTTTAAATCAAGAAATTCCTCGGAAATACAGTAAATGTCGCCATCCCTCTTCCTCTCACTGCGTTTGCCTCAAAACAGCAGAGTGGTTAAGTGACTCCATTAGAATGCTGACTTTCCCTGAGAAATGGTCTCGTAAACAACTGGAGGGCACAGCGGGGACTGGGCAAACAATGAACAATGTGTGTGAGAATGAGTAACTTCACATACCACAAAATAGTAAAGGATTAAACCTGTATGACACACAAAGCAACCTACAAATAAGCTGAAGAGGAACCGTTATTAAACAGTAGTGCGTAGATGCTTACGTTATAACCTGAACCCCTCAGATCTGCAAAGCAGGGCTGCTTGATTCACAAAGTTAAACTTTGGACATAATGAAAGCATTATGCATGTATGGAAGCAGATTAGTCATGAAAAAGCGTACTACTCAAAAGCAATTTTTGTTGGATTTCCATGAATATGTGGTAAATGCTACAAATGAGGCTGTGATTTATTGGGGGGAAATGGCTTATAGTAAAATTATTTATCAACAACATCTCCATAAAGGAAGACAGAAATGAGTAATTAAATCTGCAAATATTACTCAAACTAATGTGAAATTTCCAAAAGAGGAATTAAAAATATCTATTTTTTTAAGTGTTTCTTCAAACAACCTTCAAAATTCTTTACCTTTCTAAAAAATAATCCAAAGGTTGTATGTAATTTCTCATACTTTTCATATTAATAGATTCAATCGCTCTGAAACAATTACACTTGAATAATATGAATTACAGAATGATTTGGTTGCTTTTCTAAAAAGAATAAACAGAAAAGACAAAATATCCCTAATATCGGTCAATAAAGGTATAATCATGTAATCTATAATGTTGAATTATTTTTATTTTGGATCCATAGAATAAACAACTGTAGAAAATAAATTCAGTAATATTTTTAAGAGGAAGCACAGATTATTCTACCTTTTGTGGTTCTAGTCTTTCCAGAGCAATTCAATACACTTTTCTATGTGGTCATTTTAACCTCAATTCATATTAGGTTTCAACAATTAATTAATTAAGCTTTTGCTTTGTGCAAATTCACAGGATGTGAAGCTACTTTGTGAACTTCACATGAAAAAAGTGAACAATATTCCAACAACGGTGCCAACATTGTATTTATTGTAAAGATCTGAGTTCTCTTTAGCCTGTCAGCTGTTTAAATAAATATATTACCAATGTAAATCACTCAAATTTGTGCTGTCTGGCCAAATAGTGACACGAAATGAGATAAAATAAACAACATCAACCAGCTGTTGGGAAATTTTGTGAAGTAGAAAACCTGAGAAGCAGGAAAGATCTGCAGGGCAGGTAGATGAAGGTAAATCATTTATATTAAAACCAAACAAAGGAGGCTGCAAGGCACAGTCTCCACAAACACACTAGAGAATGATAGACTGATCATGTTAGCAAATAAAAACAGGACTTGAAATGAGAGATCACTGAATGTAAACAGGATCCAGTACTTTTTTCTATGTACCCATTTTTATGTTATTACTTTTATTGGCACAGTATCACTATTTGGAAAAATATCACCAGTCTTAGTTCCTGTGTTGTTCTTGTTAGAATGGGATTTGTTTATAGGACTGTCTTTTATCCAACTATTGTGATTTCTAAATCAAAACGAATATCATTGCTTCAGTTCCAGTGGTGAACATTGTACTTTTTGAATGGTCTTAAATTGACCAAAAATCTTAAATCTGCCTTTGTTTTATAAAGCTAAAGTAAATTATTCTTAAAAACAGTTTTCAAAGTAAAAGACTATTTCCTTTTCACACTTATTTATTTTATATGATTATTATTTTTGAATGTTAGCATTAATAAATAATATATTAAGTCAAAAAGCAATATGAAACATAGAACCTCCAGTTGATGGTGATAGTTTGTTTTGAAGAATGTTTTTTTTTTTGTCTGTATCAGAAAACTTAATACCCAGGGAAATTTTAGAGGAGCAATTAAGAGGAAGTGATGTAATATTTAAACTGCTAGAAGAACGACAACGTTACATCCTCATTTATCAGTATTTTCACTGAAAATACATTTCAGTCTGTTCCAGATAAATACGAGAAATTGATGCCGTTTTCTTTTATTATTATTATTTTTTTTTTTTTTTACATAGTACAAAAATCCCTTTATGACTCTTACATAATTTTAGATGGAAAGACGATGCTGAGCCTTTTCAAGATGAATTGTTCCCTTCAATTGTTTGCTCGTAAGGGAGAGCACTTGGCCACATAGATCATAAATATAACACAGTTGGCCAAAAAGTGAATGGAAAAGCTTCCTGTTAATGCAGATCCCAGATCATAGCATTAGTTTGCTTTCATAAAGTATTTTATATTAAAATGAGACATCAAGACACTAATATATTTAGTAAAAATCAAATACATGCTTCGCTTTTCTTGTGGGGCATGTTTATTTTTTAAATGTTCTTACTGAGAGCAAACTGGAATCATATTTATCGTTTGTGTGCATGTACTTTGGGAATAAGCCCTATTAAATCCAAAGCGAGTACAAAATATCCCTCAATGTGGTAAAAGACGATGCATAGTGGATACTTGAGGTCGAAACCAAAACAGCCAAAATTACAAAGGGTACAAAATTGTAAATATTAAATAGTCCCAGTTAAAGACATCTTTTTTTTTTTTTTTGTAAGGCTGGTTTTGTCGTTTTCAGTATAATTTTGATTAGTCCCTAAAAACATGGACTTTACCGATAACAGGTACACTAATGTCTTCAGCTTCAGCGAAGTTAGCAAATTCAATACTGAAGTTAAAGACATGTTGAAGTTTTATGGAGTCAATGTTTCCTTCAAACAGGAAAAAAAATGATGACAACTTGTCCTTTTTCTTGGCCCCCCAGATCAGAAATGTTTAGCCAAGATTAACAGAAGCTTCTTGAGATGTGGTCAGTCCTTACGTAACCTGCTGCATTCAGCGAAAGAAGAAGCTCCCTCAGTTCATCATTAGATACATGACGTTGTTCCGATTTTTTGCCAAGAACCTCCAGTTCTGGGGTCTTCGTATTCCTCTTTTCTTCTGCTCATCCAAAACTAGCGAACACTGCAGCTGGCAGATATTAAAATTTACATAATCATAGTTGACACTATTTATCTCTAGGCACAGACGGACGAGGTTAAAGCTTTTAGCACCTGCCAGTCAAACGGTCAAAGACAGTTTTAGATTCGTTTCATTAATATAGTTTACGAGCATGAATCTAAGAGAAGAGGTTTATTCGAATTTGCAGCACTCAACACAACTGACGCTCAGGAGGGCCTTCGTGTAACACTGCTACGGTTAATCAGGGGCCAACAATTCCCAAAAACAGCTACAGTCCAGTTGGCTTTACAACTCTCACATATACCAGGAAAAAAAAGGTGACCCCTACCAATCTGCTGAGTCTATATGAATACACGCCTCATTATTCCATTAAGTTGCAGCTCAGCCATGTAATATTCTTATGCCGCTTCACTAAAGTGTCAAATGTGCTTTTTAATAGACTGTTATGCAATGCAAAACCAAATTTACGGGCTTGTTATGATAGGTTTGATACGCGGCGCAAGATGTAGCGCCGGGCAGAAAGCCCCGTTCCTTCTCATGCTTGAAATTATGTGAAGCATTTGGAAAAAGGAATCAAAATGTGTCCCAGGTGGATCCAGAGCGAGAAAGGAGTATAAACCCTTACTTTGGAAAAACACAGAGCAAAAGTTACTCGATTCGGAGAGGAGCACAACAGACGGCGAGTTATCACTAATCCCACAGATTAGTCATCAAACCTCAGTGAGACCAATTGAGTGCTGAGTAAATGATTCTGATCAGTTATCAAGGCAAGAGTGAAAAAGGCTAAGTAGCATCCTTTCCTTCATGAAACTATGTAAAGGAGTGTGAACGTGACATCAGAACCAGAAAGCTCACCGCAGTCAGCGAAGAGCTGTTCTTCTGTCACGTGTAGACAGTTATGCAATCGCTTGGCTCAGATGGCAAAGGGATAATGGCAACGTTGCAAATCTCATTCCTCTCTACATCAACACAAGATCCAAGTCTCAGTCAAAACATGGAGAGCCAAGGGGTCAGAGATGGAGCCGCTGCAGTTGCCAAGGAAGACAACAGTGCTGCTAAACCACAGTTTGAGACTGAGCATGAAAAGAGACAGAGGGAGCCCAAAGATTATGTCGGCCTACAAAGTACAAGAACTGTGAGAGTCAGTGACAGAGTGGATGGACTAAGAGGGATGATTTTCCACATTCTGCTTTTTTCCGACTCATTTAAGGCATGTGCTCCAGTGCTTGTGGTGTACCTTGGTTGTCTGTAACAGATTGTTGGCTCCTATTCTGGCTCTATTAAACACTCTGCACATCTCCTCCATGCTGTCCGAGTTGCATATTTTATCTTCATCTTGGAAAGAGGATGGTAGTGCTCTCTCCTCATGCAAAGAACCAAGTTGAGCTTTCAACGGCTAGCGAAACTGGAACATTTAAGGTGTGCAGTATTTACCTTGATGAAGCTAACAGATATGATAATGAAGATGCCGTTATTCAATATTTTCCAAATGATGGATCTGATGTTTAGAGCCATTCGACACCAGGTTTTGTTAAAGGAAATTACTTTTGTCAAAATGGGTACAAAACATCTGCAGCAGATATGAACTGGTTAATAGTTGGTATGAAATGTCAAAAACCAAACAATCAAAACTGGAAAGCATCAAAATGAAATTATTTTATGCTGTCTATTCCATCATTTATAATTGTCTGTGTTAAATTTTGGGCAGGAAAGTAATGCAAAAGCTTGAACTAAAAAGTTTTCTCTGCACCACAAGCCAAGATCTCCATGAGCGCCAGTCAGCAATTAGTGCAAATTGTTCATCTCTTTGTGCTATTCATCAAATTGCTCGCTGCCTTTGCACACAAGCTCAGAATAACACTTTTCGACACGCAACTCCACCGGCGATGCCGACTGTCGAGGCCATGTTTCCTTTTCTGTAAGCCACAGGGTCCCGAGGTGAAGCCCACCTCCCCAACAGCCAGGTCCAAGAATGCAAGGTGCAAGGGCAGCAATTTCCCCCTCTCCAGCGGCTGTCCTGACACGCCACACACAGAGGCTGTCATCATGGCTGGAGAACATTCCCACTTTGGAACGTTAGAGGGGAAAAAAAAAGAAATGTAATGAGGCTCAGTTTAGATAGAATCTAAAGATTTTTAGTTCACTCGCTGAAATATGCAGCAACGCTATAACCTTTGAATGACATAGCCAGTGATACGTTACACTAGGTGTCTAAAAATAATTCATTTTTTCATATTGTTGTGTTTGTCCAGGTGCACAGCACCAGACGATGAGGCATTGGGAGGAAATTCAAAGAGGTTTACGGGGGGTCTTGTTTCTAAGATAACACGAAAACACAATTAACCCCTATGACACATGAGAAGCACTTCCTGAGCCTCAGCTATACTAACAGTTTTCCCTGCCAGACAGCACTAGTGAGGGGTTCTATTGTAAAAAGGTGTGTTTATTTTAGCACAGGCTCACCTATTGAAAAGGACCTCTCGCCATGCCTGCACTGCACACAGAAAGCAGAGATTTTGCAGATGAAAACTTAAATACATTCCAAATCACATTTGTCTGTGGAAAAAAAATGAAGTACAAAGTCCACCTTGACCCTCCAACCCCAAAGAAGCTAAATGTTATTTTGGCAAATTTGAAAATGGCAATTGTTTCTGCACATTCCTGAAAAGGTGCTACAAAAGAAAGAAGGGTGCCATAACATTTCATTCAGCAGAGTTGGAGTGGGTGCAAGAAAAACAAGCACATGCCAGCTAGAATATGGGCAGCAGGTAGAAAACAGGCTTTTGCTACTTGCTGTAACAGATGGCTTCACTCTCTGCAGGTCTCAATTTTATTGTTATAAGAATAAAATGGGCATAAAAATGTAAATAAAAGGCAACTAAGTTGAGTGCCTGATGATCATATCCAGCAGTCATTTCGAAGTGTGGGATGTAGTGAATAAGTTTTTAAAGGAGCAGTTCAGATTTTTGAGTTGATGTTCTCTTGTCTTCACATTACGCCTGGAGGTTGTGTTGGATTTACAGCGGATGCTACAACCAGTAAGATATCAAAGGTTGCAGAGACTTAATTTTATGTAAAAGTAATATCTTTTTGTAACTTACTGGTTTAAAATTAGAGACATGACCTTGCTAAGCTGTTACGGTGTTAAGAGCTGCATATTTATTTAGTCATAATAAATTTGTGGCAGTTCACAATCCACTAGAAATGTGCCTATTTGTTGATTTTTTTTTTTCATATAGCAGATCTTAACTATTCAGGAGAAAAATGCAACTCCAGATGAAATGCATCAGCACAAAACTACTAGACTTGTTTTATTGGCTGATGTTTGCAAAGCAGTGAATCCAGAAGCACCATTTGTTTTTTTCGCACTGATTGGCTGTACATTGATCAGAGATCAGGCAGACTGTAGATATTGTTAAGTAGGTAGTTATAAGTGTTTCTTGGTCAGGTTTCCTGTGTTTGGGAATTAATACTATTTGCCGTCTGTGGACCCTAACACTCATGAACACTGGGAGTTCACTATGCATAAACCACAATGATGTTTTTGAGATTAATGTTATTTTAAAATGGCAGTAGTCTGCTTGGTAATGGTTCCTCTTGGACTATTCATTAACTTTTTATGTAAAACGAAGGAGCCATTAGTTATTCACTGCAAAGATATTGCTTAACATTTCACCATAACCTCACTTGAAACATTTGAACTCTTAATCTTGTACCTTCTCCTTGATTTCCTCACAAATCAGAATTTAATTCACTGTGGCATATTTATTTGATCCAATGGGTTTTTTTTAATGAAACTTCACAATATTGTTGTTCAGATCATCTAACTTTTATTACATGTGGCTGCACATCTATTTTTCCTCTAAAATGCACCTTCTGACCTTCTTAGACATCAAACCGACTCTTTGTGGCTGACTGTAGTGTACAGTGTGTAATCAAAGATGTGTTCTGTACAACAGATAAGTGGCCTCCAACACATGCACGTGTATCTTAATCTGTGTGTGCAAGTAGTGGGTGCTAGTTTCACTCAGCTCCATCTGTTTTGTGCACGTGTGTTTTTTGGGTTTTTTTTTTCTTTTTACAATCGGAACAGATGGGGAGATGAGGCAACAGCCAAACAGCTGGGTTTACACCCTACGCATTTGGTCGAGGCTTCAACACCACATGTCAGCAGAAACAGCTGGAGGTGTCACCACTGAGATCAGCCAACTTCTGTATACATCCACCTGGAGGAACAAGTACTGTTACGGAAAAAAAAAAAAGATAAATAGTTTGTCCATAGCGTCTAATGCAAAATATATTTGCATTCGACACCAAGCTCATCTGCAGAACATGTGACTGGGAAGAATGAAGCACTTCAGATGAAGATTGACAGTAAATGATTTTCCTTAAAGGTAAAGGGGACGGCCATGGCGCTTCACCACATACAGTGGGAGGGAAATAGTGTGAGACGTCCAGACTGGATTCATCCACCCCTCTTCTTAACTCTGTGGTTGCAATTTCCCCTTCTTTATTGTAAGCCGAGATCAGGCATCTCATACAAAAACACTCCGTCTGTGGGCTTGGAACGCACTTTGACGTCAAAAGGGTTTTCCCATGAGGCCATGGGGTCCCTTCTCAGCAGGGCCTGCCCACGTCAACAGAAGTAAGAGACCCCAACCTGTCCCACAACTGTCCGATTACTGTTATTCCCTGGATTTATGGATTAAACTCCTATGGGATAAGGATTACGTCTCCCCACACCAGTTAACAGACGTAGGTCTCTGTTATTCTTACATTTTATTTCACTTATGGACTCAATTATGTATATAACAGACACTGTGGTTTGGTATTGACAGTGTTCATCTGGAAGAACGCTGCGAACAGCCCTCAGCTATCAATATTCATTTGTGTTTAAATTCATACATTGTTTTTCCTCTCACATATTCTCACAGGCCACTAAACTGTGAAACAACAAACCATAACAGAGGGCTACATGGTTAAAACCATCCTAAATGAAAATGTGGAGAAGGTTTTGTAGTACCAATATATTCAATTTTTTTTTCAGAAACCATTGTTTCTATTATTCTTTTCTGTTCAAGTTTAACAAGACTAATAAAAGCTTTGGTTAACTTGAGCCTTCTCTATTTGGCTTGACTAAATATTCACACTCTTGGTAGTAAACTATTAAACACAAATGTAGTTTGATCATTCATGAATCTGTTTGATGCCTTAAGGGACATGCACACATTTCTCTGCACTGAATTGTGCAGAAAAATTAGCCTAATTATTGGTCTAATCATGTAGATCAGCTCTGTTCAAAATTTCTCAACAGTTGTCTAAACAACCTCTTGTTTTCACATTGTGATTATTTTAAATGTCTCTCCTAGCTTTGACCCTCCTCCTTCACACACCTGGAACACACAAACACACTCCTCCCTCTTGTTCTCTGTGGATTTCTTGGAAGAGGCACCGGGAAAATGTGGACACAGTGTATATTTCGAAACCACCAGCAGCCCACTGCCTCCTCTGCCTCTGTGTATTTCAAACTGATGGAAATACTGTGGGGATCCCATTAACCCAACTGGTGGTCAAACCTTTTCATATCCATCTTCATTGACCATATTCAAGGATTTTCCAAGGATATTCCAGGATTTCCTAGTTCCTGAGTTTTCATGACTTCCTTTAAGGGGTTAGTTTTCACCCAAAGTGAAGAAGCTCTATGATAAGTGCATGAATATATTAAGTGGTTACCTATTTGCAAAAGTTATGAAACGTTTTGCTTCCCCACATTTTGGGGTTTGCATAAAATCCCTGCAAATGTGACACAATTTAACAGCAGTTTCTTCTAGAGACGTATCCCATCAACAAAGTGTGACAAATGATAGATTAAAGCAGGTGATGGTAAAATCCTGATATTGACATCTTTGTATGAGGTTTTCTATGGGCTTTACTGCCTTTATTCAACCAAAGGAAAAATTGATCATGAAACAAGACAACTATTCTTATTGCATAAGGGTTTATACTGGAAGATGAAAGATGGCTTTTGGAAGCAAAAAAATCCTCTAGCATTGTTATTTAAATGCTATAAAAATCTCAATTGAAATATCCAAGATAGAAAAATCTTAGGGAAGGAGAGGAAAATCTTCTATGGCATGCAGGCAGAAAGGTTTCAGATTATTGCTGTCTGCATTAGCCAAACACTGGCTTTCTCAAATTACTTCTACATTTTCTACATTTATGGATATTTTTCTGAATGCATCATCATTCTGACAATCTGGCATATACAGCAGGGTCTTGCTCCTGAAGGAACTATCAAGAAAAGCTCAGGATCAGAGATGCTATAGTGATCTACAGGGATGAAACCAGACTGCCCCCTGCTGGCATGGGGAAGAACATCGAAACAAGACCGCCGGTATCATGAAAGTTTCATAAATATTTGAAATCCTCCTCCTAATCGACAGCTTGCTTTCGACTTTAAACAAATTCAATTGCTAGCATCCTCCTTTCTACTTTAGTCTTAATTTACATGGCAGGTAAAATCATCATAACAGTCTTTGGCATGACTTTCTATTTCTTTAGACTGAACTAAAATGTGAGAAATTTTAACCCCTTTGAATTATTATAGTGCACACAAAGCTGTAAAGAAACATTGGTTGCAATGGAGTGTAAGAGCAAAGAGAGGAGAAAACAAATTAGCATATTATTTTGCAAATATTTTTTCACTGATTGTGATCTTTAACTTAATGAAATATGTTGAAATTGGTGGTTAACATGACAAAAATGGAGGAAAAGTGAGACATGGGGTTTGAAAAGGCACCATAATCTCTGTGAAGTTAATTTATAAAGAGCTGAAAAGAACGTTGTTTAACGCTTTTCAATCAATTATCTTGATGCTTTCATGTTTGACTTTCACAATTCATACCAGATCTATTGTTCATGCAGAAAATACAATTCCAGCCGCTGCTGCTTTCTTGAACAATGCTCGGTTTCACACCAACGGCAGCAAGGCACTACTCACCAGTAAACATCACCACAATAACCACTAATACCATGAAAGCTCGAAACACACTCCACACCCAAAATAAAAGATTACACATGGCATCTGCAAACACAGGGCTCCATGCAAAAGTCCTAATTGTTTCATTCAACTCTGTGTGGACAACTACTATAAAAAACTTAAATTCATTGGGGGGTTTTACCGCTGGCTCATTATCTGGAAACATGAAGACTTTTCATTTTATGGTAATGAAGTTTGTTGCCACTTCAGGCACTTTGATTTGGATAAGTTGTTCAAAACAGTTTTTTTTTTCTTTTACATAGAAATTGGGATAAAAAGGATCTTTCACCGTGAAGCTAGTGTCAATCACCCATATGGGAGCCATCGCTGCTCCTTATGCAAACCAGCTTTTTTAATACAACTACTCCTCTTAAATTTTAGTCTGCCCATTCATTCTCTACATCTAACTTTCATTTCCTCTCTGTTCCTCCATACCTCTCCGACCAGAGGGTGAGTGGGTTGGATGCGACTGTTAGACTCATAACAAGCCAGACGAGGAAGCCTGCGGACAAGTCCCTGCTGTGTCGCCCACCTTCTGATGACTTTACAATGTGACAAAACCACTCATCCATGTTTTAGTGAGAGGAAACTTGTGTGGTGACATGCTGAGAAGCAGCCAATGACAAGAGATGAAATATGCTCAGAGTAATGTCGTGAAGGAGCTGACGACTACTTGAATTCAATTTGGAGCAGTCTGGGTAGGATTCGTGCAAATTCGTATTTCTGACGCTCCCTTTGACTGAGACGCTACAAAAAGGTCCAGGAAGTGGAGCAGCAGGTTGAACTTCCTTCCTTTGGGAAAACTCGTCATCACATGGATTCACTGACGAGCTGAGCAGGCATCAGGAGCTGCTAAAGCCGCCCTCTATGTTTTATGTCTATTTGTGTGTAGATATTGGTTTCCATGTTGGAGCTCATGAACATCTGTTACCCTAATAAACATTTTGTTGCCAAATGAAGTTAAACTTCCAATGAATTAAATCACACTCAAGTTTGGGTTTTGTGCCCTCCAAAAGGTTATTTATGAATGTTTTATGAAATAAATATATTAACCCACAAAATCTGGAAATGAATTATCTTTAGCTATGTTGGCCCTTTAGCAGAAAAGAAATTTCAAGCAAAATTTTATGTGCCTCACAAGAAACTGCACATTTACTTATGTTACTGTTTGCATTGTCATGTTTAATTCACGCCTTAAAACAAAATCCAAACATCTAAATGCTACTTTTACTTTTAAACTCCATGACTATAATGAAAAACTGTGCAGCACTGCAGGGGTCTTGCTGTGGTCAAGCCAACAAGTGTATAGAGTAGCATCCCAAGAACAGCGGATTGCAGATCTCTTTGCCTGCCTTGATTTGTGCAGTGCAGGGATTTTGTTGTGAAAAAAATAAATAAATAAATAACTGAGCTCTCTTAAATTTGACTCAGCAAAAATCAAATTCGGCATTTCCTTCACGGTTCAAGAGGAGTTCTCCTTCTCCTGTTTGACTCCCAGCCAATATGTGGGACTTTTTTGGGGTTATGGCTATGAAAATTCGGTCTGAATGTGATGGAACTTGGCCAGCTGACCCGCTTTTCATCCGTTTAGTTGTTGTGGTCGTCATAAGTGCGCCAAACCTGATTGCCGTTTTTTTCAACTTCATGAACTCAACGACCTCCTCTTGGAGCTCAGCTGAGCACATCATCAACTCATTTATGAGGAAGTGATTCCCCGGAGAAGGCGATCTTCTCCAGATATGTGGTTCCGTCCTCTCGCAAGTCTCCCACCGTTTATACCACACTAATGAAGATTGATTTGTCTGCTTGTTCTGAAATGAGCTCCTGGTTTGGCCGAGTTGTTTCACATCAAGGCTGAGTCCAACAGTTTGTGTCTGTGCAGTTTTCTTTGCCTTGTGGATATAATCAGAATAAGAAAGGTTTTTTCCAAATCCAAATGGCACTGTGGGTAGTTAATGCCACCAGGATGGTGACCTATTGACTGCAAGTTAGTAGGATAGGCTGTTATCTGCGCCACAGAAGGAGCAGGTCTTGATTTGGCAGAAAAGGCAGATGTAAGGTCTGTTTTTCTTAAAAACATTTCTAGTCAGTCAACCAGAATGCATCCCTTCCACGTCATCCTTCTTATCTCCCCATCTCCAGCCGGGGATACCCGTCTCCAGAGTCCAAGTCAAGAGAGAACTCCTTCAAGATTTCATGAGAGCTTTGACTAAGACAGACATGGCGGTCACATTAGCACAAGCGAGACTGAGCAGAACTCAGCAGTCTGTCTCCTGCGCTGACACAAAACTCTCATGTTGCCAAGGCTCATTACAGGCTAAAGCAGAGGCAGCAGCAGATCAAGGGAACTCCTCGGTGGGTTAATTTCCTTAACTAACCAAATCTCCTACAGCAAACCGATCAGCTTTCACTCCATCTAGGCTCTGCAGCCACAGAGCCTGCTGCTGAATTCCACGTCTTCGCTTTGAAGTTGTGCAAATCAAAGTGAATGTCACCGGAGGAACAATTCCTTAAAAAGGCATTCATAAGGGAGATAAGGTTATCGAATGAACTGCAATTTCCTCGTGAAAGAGATACTCCAGCATAATCCCTTGAATGATGCCCCTGCACTGTTTTAAGGAGACATACAGTATTAAGCCTCGTTCTCACTAGTTCATATCATCCTGAGGTCTTAATGAAATTCTATTTAATACAACAGGATTACTATAAAAGCTCCTCTTCAGAGCTGCTCATCTCGCAGTGGATTAAAGGTAAGTACACTGACACTTTACTCTCTTCCACAATGTGTGTTACTTTGCTTTTTGAGGTATTTCTCTTTAGTACCCCCTTAAAATGTTGCTATAGAGAGAACCACTGAAAGGAAGGAAACATCTCTGAAGAAGAGATGAGCAGAACTAGAGTGTTTACGGGGTTGAATACATCTTAACAGCGTTCGGCATTTACTTATATTAACGCTGTTACGATGTTGGTACAATATTACCTCAGAGTGTGAAACAAAATGATAAAATTATTTAAAGTAACCAGGATTGCATGATGGGTGGTGCTTTTCTCGAAATTATTTTAACCTTAAAGGCTGGTTGCTGAGTCACAGTCCAGTTCTCACATTTCCTGTGAGGAGTCAGGAACTTGTTTTAAATAACCCTTTTATATATTTTACAGCTTCTTTGTGTGAATTAATTTCCTGGTTCCTGGCACACACCCATCCACTCCCACCACTGGTCAGGACAACTCGTGCCCAAGGGTCAGTTCAGCCTCCACCTGACGGCTCACAAGGCTTTCATGCTTTGTCACGCTTACGGCAACCAACTTCCTGCATGACATGCAGGAATTGGTCATTACCGTGTGAGAAACAAAAGGAAGTCAGGGTGTGTTTGGGTGGAAACATGACGTCCGACTTCCTCTGGCATTGAGACGAGGCAACATGTTGTCCTCATGCATCTTCGTCACCCCGTGACAAACTTAACTGTTTTCCGGTGGTCAACATTGGGCTTCTGATAAGGTTGATTAATTAGTGACAATGTAGGAATGAAAATAGAAAAGGACTGAGCTGAAATGAATGCACAATAAGATGTTAAATTTATACTAGCAAATATTAATTTCCTCTCTGGGCTCTGAAAACGTCTGAGCTGGAGCTCAACTTTCAGACAGTAAACAACACGTCCCCAAAATGGGTCAGCCTTCTCTTTAAATCAGAACTTGCTCCAAATGATTAGTGTTTTATTAGTAAAGGCAAAAATCTGCTGATCAAAGGCTCTCTCCCTAAAGAGACCAAAACTTCTTAAACGTTGCTATCTTTTTTTATTCTTTTAAAAACATAAAATAGTAATACTTCATTGAAAGTGAAAAGTTTGGCAGCTCTTTGCTTAAGAACTTAAGAAGTGCCAGAGCTGGGATTTAAGAATTTCCAAAGGAATCGCCTAAAATGGGGAACATGTTGATGTTGTTAATAATTAAAACTGAAATTTCAAAGAGGAAAGCACCACAGTTTGAGCGCGGTGTTCCATCAACACCTTTGAGATCCAGATAGTAACATGAACCAAAAGCTTTTATAGCACTTATGCTAACGGATGGCCGGTTTTGCAGACAGCCAACGTTTGCGGTGACTGAGATTTAAACTCTTTATAAAAGAGCAATAAGAAATTTAATTTGTGCCAAAGCTAACAGCTGACGCTCTGACATTTCACAAGCTTTCTTGCATTGTGTTCCTAAATCGGTTTTCTGCAGGATGCAAGCAGAAGAGGATGAACAATCCTGGGTCACTGTCCTGCTGGAAGGGTTAGTCAGAATAAGTTTAGCAGTTTCATTCAGTCCTTACATCAATAAATCCTGAATAAATCCTAAATTTCACTGGCCTACACAGAGTCCTGACTCCAACCTAACAGGACATCTTTGAACTGAATTAGAGTGGTGAATGTGAGTACCAGCCTTTCTTGTCCAACATCAGCGTCTGACCTCAAAAACTGCTTCTGGAGAAAAGGTCAAAAACACTCAAACATTCCTGAACATTGCGAGCCGCTCTGTTAAAGTTTCAAAGGGTGATGTAACATCATGTTAAACTCTAGCAATGGGATGTAACTAAAGCATACATATTTACCAATGAAGCATTCATGAAAGTTTGTGAGCTTACTCTAAAAAAAACGGTTTTGCAAGATAACACAACTGTAATGCTTTCTTCACAGCCAAGTTTTGCACAGCAACAAGTTTTGCATAATTGCACAAATGTTTTTGATAACAGAAAAGCTTAATAATAAATATTAGGCACCGACATTAGGCACCGACACAGAGGACATCTCAAAGTTATTGTCTGTCCACAGGCACAAGGCTCTTGGACATTGTTCTGTTTGCCCTTGCAGCTGAAAATGAGTAAATCTATTCAGATAGGCAGCAATCGCATCCATGTGGAGCTTATCTGTGACAAAAGCAAACAATGAAGCCATGAAAAGTAACAGAGATTAGGATCTTTGTTGACAACAACAACAACCCAGCAGGTAACTCCACTAATGGCAATGACCTTAGTTTCAACTTTGATCATCTAATCAGTGACCTAATGTCCAAAGATCACTTCTTCATGCTCCAACTGGTGATACAAGATAACATTGAAAGGAAAACCTTTGGGTTGTCCATGTCTGCTGTGTGGCATGTTACTGCTGCAGGCCCAAAACAGGCAAAGTGTTGACAGCCCTCCACCTTCTTGGCATGTGCTATATGGCAGAGGGCTCTACGCCAGCTCTACTGCACATTCTGTCCCGTAAGTGATGTCAGACAGAGTGGAACCGCTGGGAAACAGCAACTTCGTAACAACCGGGAAGCTAAGAAAGAGCCACCTGTTGCTTAATATCACTCAACTCACTAAAAAGGCTGGTTTCTTGCACCAAGTGGCCACTCATTTTATATGAAGAGTGACAGTACAGAGGAGCCCAGTCTGCAGCCTCAGCATTTTACTTGTTACAACTCATATCCCAAGGAAATTTTCTGTTCTGGCAAAGCTCTTTATTTTCTGAAAATAAAGAGCCAACAACCAAGGAGGCTTGGGAATTGAATGGTTCACACAGAGAAGAGATTCTTCAAGATTTCTCAGGTTGCACAAATCCAAAACAAAGGGAACTGCTGCCCTTTAAAGTTCTGATAGTTTCAAGAAGAGGGTCTCTTGTGTGGTGTAATTTGAGCTTCAAAACTTGGAAGGGACATGAAGTTATAACTCCTCCACGACAATCAACCTGGTGGTAATTATCCTTGATGCAACCCAGGAGTCTAGTAGCTGTAGGAGATGATGAAGATGATGATGATACAAAATACAGACAGCACACACACACACACTATGAAAATATGATACACCCCACCTACACACGCATGCACACGCACCCAAACGCACTTTCCCTGAGTCAAAGAGCTCAAGTTTGATTCATGACGGCATTGAGGAGGAAGAGGAGGGAGGTCACTTTCATCCATCAGTCAAAGGTGATGAGAGGAACAGCTGTCAGTAGCTTCCTTTTTGGCTTTGTAAATCCTGCTTTTTGTTAGCAGGAAAAGACTCGACTACTCCTAAGTGGGGTGGCAAATAAAGAGCAGCCGAAGTTACACCTCAAAGATATAATGCTTTTTATTGAACCACATTTCTACTATACTAATTAACTCACTTCCTGACCTATTAGTTCTGGGTGGGGGTGCTTCATGTGGAGGATGCGCTGGGTGGGGATATTGGAGGTGTACTCAGCTGTTTTGGTACTGGATAGCAAGGCTATTCCTTTTTTCCCTTCCTCTTCCTATGGTTTTTATAGCCCATTTACTGCAGGACCTAAAATATCTAAACTCAACATTTTGACATAGATACCTGCAAGAAAGTAAACTCCAGCAGGGCTTCAAGGTCGGACCGGATAAGCCAGGGGCCTTGCACATTCTCGGAGAATTTAAAACCCGTATGTTGCCTGTTAAGTCTGGTTGTGTTTAAAAAGTGTGGCCCAGGCAGTTTGAGGTCAGTCATAGACTTAACTATATCTATCAGCGACTTGGATGAAAAAAAATAATCAGAATCACAAATCAGATGAAAAGTTGGCACAACTGCAAAAGTTACCACGCATCTTTCTATGAATCGAAAATAGTTCTAGGTATCACTTATTATGGGCATAGCTCAAAAACCTGTTCTGTCTTAAGTCCATTGTCTTGCATCAAATCATTCAAATGTGCAAAATCAGCATCCGGTTCTCTTCAAACAGAGCTTATAAAGTGCCAGTGAGTTATTATGCAGCACATCTGAAACACATTAAAGAATTAGCTGAGCAGGGAGATGACTCCTTTAACAAGTTATGGTACAATCTTAGAGTACATGCAAGGTAAAAGTACCACACACATTGAGCTATTCATTAAAGACCGCTTTCACTATATTTTAGTTTCACTAGACTGACTTTTCATGGATCGGTGCACAGTAATAGAGTCTTAATGTTGTCTGTGAAAATACAGTTCTCCCAGTTTGAAAGAAGTAAAGCTAAAGTTCTTGATTTGCACACGTGGAGCATGGTTTATGACATTGCTGAATAAGATGCAATGTGGAACATGTGGTGAAGATATTAAATGGTCAATAATGATGCAGAAGTTTACATAAAACAGCTGCATATAGGACTTTTATTGTAGTCAGAATGAGTTTAAGTCATCGCTGGAGGGTAACTTTCATTGTTGAGCATGGCCACCCAGCTGTCGAACTGAAGCGCATTATAGTATCCCACATAAAATCTGTTCATATGCACCTGAAGCCATTTCACATGTGAGGTTTTTAATCCTTGCTGGGAATTACTAAACATTGTCCAGATTTATGAAATCCTTATTTTTACATCATGTAACAAACGATATCCCAACCAGCCTACTGGTATATGAAAAAGTAATTGCCACCCATGATACAATGAAAATTACCAAACTAACCATGTTCTATGGAAATCTAAGGTCATCTCCTCTAATCACATTCATAATTGGGAAATTCAAGATCAGTAGAATAAAAAAAAAACTTAAATTGAGTCTATCTGACAACATGAAAGCAAAAATCCTCTTAATGTATAATCATTAAATCACAGCATACTGTATCTGACTAAGTTCAGCTGCATGACCCAAAGTCCAGACCTTAAATTATCCATCCAATGTTTTAAACCCTTCCAATGTGACTGAAATAAACTCCATCCAACACAATTCAATGTAAAAGACTGTTGTTGCTGATTATGACACATTAGTTTGAATTTTGACAGTCAGACGGGTTTGAATGGTAATATTGGTTATTAATATGGGTGCTGATCTTGGAAAATACAGTTTTAGTTTGACAGTTTGACAACAGAAAGTTTTATCTGAATCACATGAGAGTGCTGATAGAGTGAGGAGAAAGTCAACTAAGAGCAAAAGTCGAATCCATGCCCTGAAAATCACGCTGTGATTGTTGTCAAAACAGTGGATCTCCATGTGTCCTATAAGACTTCATGCATGAGCGCAACAGGGAGGAGGGAGAACTATGTGTGGCATATCTGTGTTTGTGGGTCAGCACGGGTGTGTATGTGTGTGGCCCAATGTCTCCCAGTCCATTTTGTGTTTCTTTTCCCTTTGACATCTTGCTATTGGTAAAGTGTGCCATTCTGCAGGTGTCTGGCTCCGTATACTTCAGAACAGGTTATGGTTTTGACTTTGATTAGCCACAGGGTCTGGACCCAATAAGGCCTTGGTGTGTTTGTGCAATGATTCACCACCACCTCTCTGTGCCAAATTCCCATAAATCAACATTCATGGTTGTACATCAGGCTGTCCAAGAAAAGCCAGAGACGAGACTTTTTGCATTTTACAATGAATAAAATAAAACATTACTTGTCAGGCTAATTAATGGCGCTCTTTCTTCAGGCTCCACAGATGGATGCATTTTACTGACTGTTTTGCACAAGTGCAAAAATAGACAGAAAAACTGGCGCACAAAAACGTTTTGTATTCATATAAACTTTCTTTTCATGAGCCATTGGTTTGGCTGAAAGCCAAACTAATGACTGTGGAAGGAGAGAAACGTGGCTGGACCTGAAGTCAAAACAAGTCCAGCCACGTTGTGGTGATGCCACCACAACGCATCATCAAATTATTAGAGAGACTAAATTGCCAGATCGTTTGGATTTTATTATAAACACAGTTGTCTTCAGATGTTTACATTTATAACAACTACTTAATTTTCTATTTGTCATCATTGTTTAGGTGGCTGTGTATCTCAGTGGATGAATACCTCCTGCTTGAATCCACAATGAACATCTTTTGAGAGGAGTAATTTTTCCTGTCAGAGATTACGTGTTTGCTCCACATTTTAGTGTCATCAAAATCGAAAAATACAAACAAGATCACATGTATTTCGAGAGTTAAGGAGTTTTTAAAACCCTTTTCTCCCTCTAATGTGTGCCAACCAATTGTTTTGCAATTTGATGCTGGAAATAAATCCTCACTATCACTCTGAAGCCAGGAAAGTTTTCCCCTGAATGGAGGCTTGGTCTGCTCCATGGTGTGCTTTGAGGCTAATTGGCTTTGCAGATGGCTTTTCCCCATGGTGACCCACAGCATCAGCAGTCTCTACAGACAATTTCCTTCAGCTATGATGAAATAAAATCTCACACCTGTGAACTGTTCTGGGGTCATTAAAGAAGAGCTCTTAAACTCCCTATGATCAATTGACTGTATGAAGTCACTCAGCTCTTTGGTAACCTAACAACACTCCTAAATGGTTAGTTGCCCCATGTATGTCCACTTCTGTCCAAGCAAGAAATCGGACCAAACCAATTTGCTGTGCATAATTGGTTACACAATATACTACCCTAAGCTCTTCTCTTTTTTTGTGAATAAATTATCTACTGCAGCCTCTTCTTTTAGTCCTGCTTCCAAACATTTTGCAAAAAAGCTTAAAAGGTATGCATCAGAACTTCTAAATTAGACAGTTAGCGTGTGTCCAGGACGTGTGGGGTCTGCAGTGATGTTAGTTAGTTCCTGACCACTGTCTTGAACGGGTTTAACAGACCATAGCAATAAACATCACAGAACTAATGTAATCTGCAACTATCCTGAGGGGGAGTCAACACTGTGCCAAACCACAATGTGTTAGTATTACTGTATCAGAGTAGCGCCAGTCAAAGTCTAATGTGGAAGAAGAGGAGGAGAAATACGGACACAAATAAGAAATGCAGCTGGGCTGTGATCTGAGGAGGATTCAACAGTATCTACAGCACTATGTTTCCCTGGAGAGATTTACACTCTGTAGACAGAGGGGAACAGATTGTGTGTATATGTTTGCATTAATTCTCCGAGTCACCCTGTCTGTTTTCAAAGGTTGTCTCCATCTATGATTGTGTAAAAAGTAGGTCATGACTTTATTGTGCTTAATGATGTTTTGTCAGAGCTTAGTTTTAGGTTACCCAGGAGGCTGTTTGGGAAGCTTGGCAAGGACTACCAGAGCACAAAACTGTGAAGTATATATAAATAAAAACACATAAAAACAAGCTCAGACGCCCAGAGACCGTAATGCTTCACTGCCACGTGAAATAGGCCAAATAGTACAGTACATAATAAAATGTAAAAGGATGGGCACAAATTCAAATGGGTTTCATTCTTAGTCCAGAAAAGGCACAGGGAAGGGGTTTGTTTTTCTTTGATCTGTCTGAATTAAAAAAGAAAAACTTTAAAAGAAAGATGTTGAAAGTAGATTTTACAAAACACTTCAAGTAATCCCTAGCAACGCAGTTTGGCAGAAACTTTGCTAAAGGCTCAATATTTTTGTTTAGAGATTACATATGAAAAACACGACAATGATTATGTTCAAAGTTTAATGGCTTTTTAATCCCTTCTGTTTAAAATCTGACAGAAAATGATTTGCTATTTCTAACACTTAAAGTCCATTGAGATCAGAGAAGTTGAACTGGGTTAAAATGGTAGATCATTTAAATTTGACTCTTAATGGATATTTACAACAAAACAAAGGATTTTTTTGTGTGTGGTGATAATTAGAGATTTATCAACTTCAATGTCCAATCTCATTTTTAGCACAATAACATCTATTCAAATGCCATATAATGCATTTTCACTGCATTTAGATGCCTACTTTCATTAAGTTGCTCATATATGATTGGTTGATTCAACACATGTTGCTCCCACACCCACTCCCAAAGCATCTAAATGCAAAATCCACTCCAATCCCAACCTTAAACCAAACCACAGTGGCTAAAATCTGATCTCCTGCAAGTCAGAACCAGTCAGTCATAAAAACATCAAAATGTCCAGTTCAGTAGTGTTTCATACGAAGGGCACCATCACATACATTCGTCTAGTATGAAACATCCAGAGACTGCTGTCCTGAAAGCTTTTCAGTACCATGGCTACAGCAAGTGTTTAGACATCCCTCACAGACAAAAGCTTCCATTCGTCAAATATTCCAGCTGTTGGTTTTATCAACAAATGTGTCCAGTAACCTCAACTCCCTCCCTCAAATCAATGTCAAATCGCCCTGCTCTTGTTTTCACTGTGTACCCAATAAAGAAGCAGAGGAGAAACTGAGTCCTGCCTAACATGGCTCCACATGCTCCATAAAGCATTCTGTCAGCGTCACGTTTCAAAACTCCCATCAGTGACACGTTGCAGCGTCTCGATCCAGATGGAATCAATTGTTCATTGGAGGACGACGCTTTGTTTTCAAAGTCGGCTTCAGCTTCGTTGTCAATCTGTGTGTGAGAGAGCAGTGCTTTGTTTGTTGATGTGAAGAGCAGTAGGACAAACCCCAAACTCGGAGTTCAGCAGTTTGCCCAACATGATTTTAGAAATTTTGAGGGTTTAATGTCCATCCATATTGACAAGATTGACTCTGTGATCATGGCGTGACAGTCAATGTCCACTGGTTGCTAATATGCCTTTAAAAAAAAGAGAAAAAAAAGCACAATCCCAAATTACCAAATTGTTTATACCTCAAACACATCATATACACTCACTGACAAACTTTTACATATACCTGTTCAATTGCTTATGAAGACAAAAAGCGAATCAGCCAATCACATGCAGAGCTGGCTTTTGATATGGAAGACGTGGCTCTAAGCTCAGATGAGCATGAGCTCTGGGGGGGATGGTTTTGAAGAACCAGCAGGGAAACCTCTCAAACCCTCAAATCCAGAAATTCATCCAGCAGCGATCTTCTAGTAAACGTGAAAGCCTTACGGCTGGTTTCCATTTTCTTTATAGAAAGTTGCGAACATCCCTTGACGTTTTGTTTTCGCAAATCATATTTCATTTTGCTGGAGTCATGTTGAAAGCCATCAGGCTCAAGTCTAAACACGTGTCTGTTTCTGATCGTGTTTATTGTTTAACAGTCAAAACACGTCAATAGATATTAGGATGGAAGTGGGTTTTCTCTTCTAGTGGAAGACAGATATCTGGACCTTGTTTTAAGGGTGGATTCGATGTGAAACTTAACAGGCCACAGCTTGGTGAGGTTTCTAATGTTGAAGGAAGAAAACAGCAAACTCAGTCAAAATTAGTCTGGGGATGGCATATTACAAACTTGCTTTGGTTATCTTTTAACAGAAACAGATGTTAAATGAACTGAACCACCAGTGGTTCTTCACTGGTTCCAACATACAGTTGAAACCAGATGTTTACATACACTGTGACACTGGCTCAATCTGGAAAACATCTCAAATGTACTCCTCCTTTGTGTGAAATCAAGATGAAAACCCCCAAAAGAAATGACCAAATAGAGTTTTGGAGCATTGGGTACAATTTCAAGATGCTTAATGGTTTATCTGTACAACATTTTTTTACACAAGAATAAACATTATAACAGTGAAACTAATACTGTCCAGATGAAAGCCACGCAGAGAGGAAGAAGCCGTCGCCTTAAAACAAGATTACAGATTGAAAATCGACTCCGGGACAAAGAAATTTTCTGTGTTTCGATCAAGTTCAATTGCTTGTAACAGTTGTAACATCTGGAGTAAAATGAGAAACCTTGTAAGCCTTAGAACAAAATCTCAGCTGTGAAGCATGGAGATGGTACAATCATGTATTTTGGAAATATTGAAGCAAAATCTCAAGATATCAGCCAGAAATTCTCTCTGGAGGAACTAACAAAAACAACTACTCTCACCCAAATCACAGCTTAAAGTCCCTCCTGTTTAGCAAATAGAAATAATTCCATTAATCCTAATTATCCTGACATCAGAGAGCTTTAG
Organism: Poeciliopsis prolifica; assembly: GCF_027474105.1. Taxonomy (NCBI): domain Eukaryota; kingdom Metazoa; phylum Chordata; class Actinopteri; order Cyprinodontiformes; family Poeciliidae; genus Poeciliopsis; species Poeciliopsis prolifica. The sequence goes on from NW_026562430.1 coordinate 727,091, forward strand.
TCTGATTTCCCTTTCTGTTGCAGCAGCAGTGTTACAAGGCTCACCATCTGGAGATCAGGGGTTTCAAAAATTTAGGTATGTTTTTTCTGACAGGAAGCCAAACCTCCTGATGTGAATGTTTTTCGTCTTCACTCATTCAGTCCAATCAAACCAGGCTCCGATCCTTAAAAAGCTCTAGAAGCTGTTGAACTGGGTAAACTCTTAACTTCAGGGCCTCCTCACACTCCCTTTGTCAAGGAAATGTCTGCCAGATTATTGAGCAATCTGAGAGGTTTAAATGGGGCCATGTGCCTCTAACCTACCAAGTGAAAAATGAAAACCGAAACAACAGCTAGACGTTCTGTACATGCATAAAACTTCAGGTTCGGGTCACATGTACAGGGACCCTCAGGAGTTTCTCCTGGTGTTGTTTGTGCAAACACGAACCGGACTTACTCTAAGGCGCCAGAACATACCCAGCTGCTTCACACTGTGCCACATCTGGAGCAGGCCTGGTAGTGGTTAGATGTGAGCGTGTGCGCTCTCCCAGACTCCCCCGCGCTCACAGCCACACAGTAAATCCCCTGACACATCCATACATACAGGAAACATTTCCCAAAAAGTGCCTACATCAGCGATGTACAACTGTTTTTCTACCACAGCCTTGTTGTGGCCTGTAACCTCCTTTTCCAATTCTGTAAAACGTGAAGAGGTTTTAAGTGGAATGAGGTGGGTGAGTAAACACAGTGCCATTCACTCCTCTTTCCTTCTTCAACTCCTTCTTTTGGCTTTTCTTGCCGTACAGCTCTGTATATTTTTCAGGAGCCTGACTGACCCAATTGGCAAGAAACCAAGAGTGTGGTAAGTGCCGAATAAACATGGTATCCCTCACACACACTTTGCACACACTACTGTCAGGTACTACCTTTGTTTTCCAAAATTAGACACAATGCAGTGGAAAAGTATTCGCCCCTTTGCAGAGTTTCTCCATTTACAGCTTTTTCAAGCAGTTGCAGGTTTCAGAGTACCAGACATGAGTCAACATAATACAAGAGGCAATTTTTAATTAAAATGTTAAATTAACAATTACATTTAAAAAACAGCAGAAGGATCCGAAGCACGTCAAGAAGTTCCCCTATGAAGAAGATGCTTGTGAGAGGAATGTTGAAAAAATAAAAAACATTTCTACATTGTAAACACTTCACTTCTGATAGTCATTAAATGTGAACCAGTAGAAACAAGACCAGATAACATCCCACTGTAAGGATGAGGTGACAGTGGAAAGAAACCACCCTGTTTCGAACCTCATGACTGAAACCAAAATGTCAATCATAAATCTTAAAGGAAATGTAACACTTGGACACCTTTCGCATTAACGAACTATTCTCATCCTTGGAAGTGTGCCAAAGCAAAAAAGTATCCAAATCACCTCTGCAGGTTTTGTTTTGAGTATTGCAGTAGTAAGGCAGCCAAAGACCATAATCTTGTCTAGACACACACAAGGATAACAAGATGCTGAACAAGCTGATGCACACAGAAAGACAAAGGCTTAGAGCTCACCCACTAATCTGAAGCAAAGGGTAGCCGGTTATTGGGAAATGAGGTGGAAAAGAACATGACCACTCTGAACCAAAGAGGGAAAAACAAACTTCTTCTGAAAAGTCCTGCTGGTCCACACCTGAAAACAATCATTACTGTCTGACTCCTCTGAAAATATGATGCTCACAACTCACATAGTGATATGCTTATCCAGATAAATGCAGGAGAGGGATAATATAATTGAAGATCTCTTCTACATTTCCTAAAAATAGTTTCTTAGAATTGCATTTATTCCGCTTGAAGCATGAATTTCTGTAATGACAGCACAAAACCCAGTAGGGAAATTTCCCCAATCAAGTAATTCACGGTTATTTTCAGAAATATCTGTGTCTGAATTTCCATGATGCAGCAACACCACAAATCAAAACAGACCAAGTGTCAGTGTGTGTGAGGGGGGAAATGAATGAATGAAACCATTATTCTGACACTGCTTTATTCTGGGAATAGTGCAGGAGGTGAACAGGCAGTCCACTAGTGAACTGCCTGTTCCTCTTTAAGCTACACTGACACAGCAGAGTCAGTCAACTTTGTTGGACTGATGTCGTCGCAGAGTAGTGCTTGGCTCTTGCTCATTTCAGCCTTTTTCTATGCAGGACGAGCTCCTCGTTCTTAAAGCAACAACTACATGGTTGAAACTTGGGAAATTTAGGTGTCCCAACAGAGTAACCACCTCTGTTTTATAATTGTATGTCAGGTTTTTGTCAGGTGCACAAAAATTACACAGAAATTTGCTCAGAGACAAGTTTCAGACAAAATGTCTCTGCCTCTGTTTAACATAGACTTGTATGAACTAAAGCGAATTAACTTGTCATGGTCACTTAAACGCTTTTTTTTTTTTTTTGCTTTAAAGGACGCACACAAAGAATTTGAAAAAAATAATGTTGGGAGTGTACGTGGCCTGACATGAAGGTACAAATCCTGCCAGTTCACCTGAGGATGTGGGAGATTTGAAGAAAACCCATTAAGGGATTTGTGTTGATGCAGGAACTAAGATGTTGCCAATGGGTGTGCAGTTGTAATTAGCTTCATCAGTAGCCTGAACTCAAGTAATCCAAACTATTTGAAGCACAATTTGTTCAAAAACCAAAGTAGAGGTTGATATCTTGCTAAAAAAAAAAAAAAAAACACTGCTTTGTTCATCTACTGACATTTCCCCACTGATTCCTGAATCAAAAGTTATTCATCCTGTGGCTGTAAAACTCTGGTTACTCAGCCTCACATTAGCAATGATGGAGCTGATCCCTGTCTCCATATGTATGTAACCTTCAGACCAGAGACCAGGCTTACTCTGTCTCCTTTTAATAGTTAAGCTGCACTGTCAATTTTAGGTCAGGATTTTTGGTTCTTTAAGACTGACACACTGTTGGAAATGTGTAAACTTCACACATGATTGTAGGTCAGGTATGCACTGACTACTACTGCAATACTTGCTTGGGAAGCACCAGTAACTCTTGAGCCATAGGTGCCAATCTTTTAGTCGAGCCTCACCACCCTTACTGGAATTTGTTAACTTGGACTTTCCACAGCGGCTGTGCAGCAAAGCAGTGGTGCTGCTGTGATTACCGTGACTCAGAGCGCACCTTGAATCCAGTTATGCTTGGTAATAATACCAGACAGAAGTGCAACACTCTGAGTTTTTCCAAAGCTGCAGTGTATCATTTTGAAACTAACAGTAAGTGGAGGAATTTCCATTATTTTGTGACTTCTTTTCATTGGCATCAACAATGGTCCTGCCACTGTTTCTAATTAAAGTATTGGTTTCCAAAGTGCAGTCTGAGAAACCCCTGACCGCCATTATGGGAAGGTACAAATCTGACAAGAACAGTAAATTAAGTAGTGGCAGTAAGCATTTTGGAGAAATACTTCACAAATTGACCCAAAAATGTCAAAAAAGATATACTTATCTTTCAAAAAAGGCAATAGCTTGATGCCTCTTTATATTTTACATCTAAGATGATTCACAGATCCCTTTTCTACAAAAATCAACATACTTCCTATTTTTCAATAAAATCTTCTGTTTTCAGTTACAAATCAACAGAAAAAAAAGCACAGAGTTTTTGTTTTTAATTTACAATTTGAAATATCCTATAAAGCAAAAAGTCTGGACACTACTCCATGATCCAACAATGGTTGGATCAGATTTAAGAGCCTTAAATCAAGCAAGTATGAGCTGCTGACAGGAATGTCCTGACCTTTAGTAAGAAGAAAACCCTGTAATTTCTTAAATAATTTTCAGTCACCTTGGGAAACAAACCCAAATACTTGATTATATTAACAGTACTCTGGGGAAAGGCTTTGCTATAAGTTGAGAAAATAATTTATAGCATTGCTTCTTTTAGCTTTTAAACGACAATAAATATTTGTACTTAAAATTTAAAATATGGTCATTGGGTATTTGAAACAGTTGTTTTGCTTGTGCAGGCACAGAGCCTGATTAGCTGTCAGACTGTGAAAATCGTGAGGAACACACTCACACACACTCACACACACACCAATAAGAGAAGAGAGGAAAGTTCTCTGTACTGTTCACACCAATTAAACTTCATTAGCTGGCCTGTAACCATAGACATCTCAGTATGGTTTATCTCTTTCCAGATCAAGAGTTGCTCAGTCAAGGGGTGAAGACAATGAACAGAGTGAGCCGATCTGACCCAGTTTGCCGTTTTCAGAGAACAGAACATCACATCCTGGCTGCGTCTGCCGTCAAAGTCTATCTCCTCGCTCATTGGTCCTCCCCGAAAAGGAAACCTTTCAGCCTGGACGCTGGGTGATCGCTATCTTTGTTTCAAGCCGTTTGGAGAAGCAGATGGCTGAAGCCAAGCCCGGAGAGATTCCTAACTATGGAAAGTCTGCAGCACGCTTCCCTGTCATAATCTGGACTTAAAAACAAACCCCTCTTTTCTACACACTCAACAAATCTCATGCCCATAGATTTATAGCTATTTTAATAAAAACCTCAAAGTTCAAAGGTTATTCCCCATCTGCGTGGGTAAACTTCAACTGTTTCTGGAGGAGTATGGTTGAAAAATGATGCTGGGACAATTTATCTGGTGGGGATTAAGTGCAGCCCAGCAATTAGTCACAGCTGAAACATGTCAAAATCCATTTATGGAAGTTCAGTGTGGTCATAAGGACATGTGGGAGAACCCAGAGCGATGGAGGTGATAATATAGGATAGGGTGTGACTATCGATTGTTTTTGTTGGTGCTTGGTTTGAGATTTACCTCTCCGCACCCTAATGACCCCTCAACTCCCTCGCGCTCTCCTCCCTTACTGAGGCTCCGCTAATGCAAGGCTTACCCTAACAATTTGCAGCTGTTCCAGACTGTGAGACCAAAACAATGAAATTAAGCGCACATGAAGAAACTGCACGAACAAGTCCAAAAGCAGGGCTGCACCGAAAATATTCAGAGAGAAAGAGCGTGCATTGATACAGAAAACATGGAAGTAGAGTAGCTTGTATAAAAGTTAGAGCTCCTTAAATCCTCCTAGTACAAACCAGTTATGTTATTTAACGTAAAAGTTATATCTGCTCTGAAACTGAGGGATGTGGCACAAATCTAATTTAAAAAAGTCACAAACTGGTTGCAAATTAGTCTGTTGTCCTGTTGCTACATACAAAACAATGGTTGCTTTTTTAAAAAACAAGTTTAATGTGCCGTCATTAATGTCTGATTAAATTAACTTGAATTCTATTAAATAAATTTTTCTCCAACAAAAAGTGGGGCAACCTAGATTTTTTTTAATGGGGTTCTGTGGACATATTATCAGTGATCAGTATTTTCCTTGCACTTCACAGTCCAAGCAACCACTTAAAAAAATAAAGTGAAGCTGATTTGAAATGTATTGCTACTTCAACTAAAATCTTAAAGACATAAACATTATTTGTTGATATGCATGTGTAAACAAAAATACTGTACCATAAATTGATTGTTTCAGATCAAACAAATGCTACAAAATGCAGTCTACCCGATCACACACTTCAATTACAGAAATAACCATAAATAAAGTTCAGATTCTGCCGTTTTCATCCTCAAGCTGAAGCCACAGATCAGGAGAAGGGAAAAAACCAAAATCTGATGCACTTTATATTCTAGATAAAAACTGCCATCATTAACTAGATATTGATAAGTTGTGTCAACAGTTGTAGCTTCTAGATGGGCCACTACAAGTTTATTATTTTCATTTTTGACTTGAATTATGAGAATATACATTACAGTAGAGGGGAAAAAGTTTTTTGTCATGGTTTCATCTTTTAAGCCATAAAAACGTGATGTTATGTTGGGGCATACATGTCTACAAAGTAATTAGAAAAGAAAAATCATGTTCAAGAAAACAAATACTGAAATTTTTTTGGCACTTTGAGGAATATATTCAATAGATGGCAGCACAAACATTTATCTTGTGCATATCATCCAACTCAAGACTAACTACTGACCTGGTGAACAGGGGGTCTCTGTGGCTCCTGTAACAAACAGTATTGATCTAGAAAAGGAACAATGGTAAATGCTGTGGTTTGATTTAATTACATTCATTCATGTAACATCTTCCAGCATCAAACAGGAAGTTTTCCCCACAAAACTGACAAATGCACCAACATATGATGGTGTCCTCGTATCTTTATCTGAACCAGATGAGAAAACAGTGACTGCTTCTTGAAGCTCTAATTTGGGGCAGAACGCAGCTCTCTAATTTACATCTTTTTGTTTCACAATAAAGACAAAATCCAGAAGATCTGGAGCCAGTGCTGTTTTGTTTACGCTTGGTCTACATTATTATATGAGAAGCTCAACTTTTATGATTGTGGGTCTGTGCTGGGTCTTTCTGCAGCACCCAGGCTGGAGTTTGGGGGGCCTCCAGTGTTGTGGCTGTCGCCTTGGCCGCCTGTTTTCATACTCTGCTTTTATTGGAGGCTTATTGGATGGTTCTGAGATGTAGCCTCGCCACAAAGCAACACTGTGGCTGGCCTGTTCTTCTCAGTGAGGAAGAAACCTGATCTGCATAAAAATTCTTTGGGTTTATTTAAAAATCTACATTGTGCAGAAGATGGGCTGGGCTTTTTACATGGATACAGTTGTTAATAGAGCGGTGCATAGTTTTGTGAGGCTATCATCACTTTTCAGGGTTTGTTATGATTTTACACAAGGCAACACCCAAAAACAAACAGATCAGTGGGTTCAAACTACATTTTGTTAGAGGAGCTCAGAAGGAAACACACCCACTCACAGGAAAAGGTGATTATGATTTCTAGGTTACATCCCATCATAAAAAAAGATATGTACCCCAACATTTGTACCAATTTTTTACTATGTGTCCAGTTACAAACATAATGTGATGCCGAGCTTTTATTGGCCATTTGATTAAATATACCTGTTCAAAAGCAAGACAACTAGCCATCCCAACATTTTGACTTGTTCCTGTATCATCCACCATAAAACAAACTAATTAGATGGTTTGTAAGACGTCTAAAGCAGTTAGATGCTTCAGATGTCTTGCAATGTTTTTTTTATGAGTGTGTTAGAGCCTCAAGTATCAGAAGACCTTTATGACAGAAACACAAAGAGTCACCATAATTAGACAATGATAGGTGAGAATCTGGTGTAAACATGTGAGCCTGGATCCATCCTGCATTGTACAATTGTTCAGGCACAGTTTGGGCCCCTTGGTGCCCAACCGAGTCTCAAGATCGTCCAACATCGAGGACAGTGACACTTTGGAATGGAAACCTCAATGATTTAACCAAAACAGATCCGTCCAGTCATCCATTATTTTACATGCTTAACCCTAGTGGGGTTGCAAGTGATGCTAGTGCCAATCTCTAGCGGTCAATGGGCAAGAGTCATGGTACACCATGGACAATGTTGATTTTGTGATCAAAAGATTTAAATCTTTTGAGAAAAGCTTCATGTGATGAACCATGCAGCTCATACAACCTGATCACCCTGCATTAAGTTATAGATGTGTTTAAAGGCAGATTGGGGTAAACTAAAACCAGACTGATTCCAGCTATCAAAGGAGGATATTATCAAAAAATGAAAAAGATGAACACTGCCCTCCAGTGGTCATGGACAGCTTAAGGTCTGATGTTTTTTTTTCCTCATAAAAACTGAAGTTTTTGAGATTTCTTCATCCAACATAATATCAAATGAACATATAGACCCTGAATCATTGATTAATGATGAGGCTTGAAGCAATCTACAAGAAGAACATGTATAGAATGTACTTCTTGAGGGAGTCTACATCCTGCAGTGTTTGCAGAATGATTTTGATAAATATCCTATGTCTGTTGTAGCATCACCAGAGCCAAGGACTTAAAAAGTCTAGACATCGTGATAGAAAAGGCTGATTCTGAAATAAGTCTGGAATATCTTCAGATTATTGTGCAAAGAAGGACTCTTTATAAAAATCAAGACAATTGCAGACAACTTTGAGCACTGTCTTCATGAGACTGACCGTCTGCAGTCAGGGGCTTCTTCAGAGCTGCTGGAAAACAGATTTCAAGCTGCCAACAGCAGCTAATACAACTTTGAAGAAAACTGTATGATTTCCAACAACATTTCATTTCCCTCTAGGTCTAAAAGTATTTTTGAAATGAATTAAAATCTTTAGGGGAATTTATTCCAGTTTGACATCTAATGATTCAGGAAAGGGAATGGCTCAAATAAGTAATTAATAATATTTGTGCCCTTGAAGGTTAACAGGTGCATCTAAAAAATGTTTTAACAAACTCAAAAAAGTGAAACAAATACAGGTTAATTATTTGAACAGATATATTTCAAATGTTTAACAGAAATAATCTAACAAATGTAGATAATATCCTGGCTATGTCTCCAAATTTCTGAATGAGCATCACTTCACAATTATCCTAACACGTTCACTTTTTTAAAATCACACTTTTTTCTTCCATTGAACTTTTCATCTTTATCATGGTTGGGTACAGCTAGACCCTTTTGTAGCTTACTTTCCTTGTGGAGAACGACAGCCACTGCTGAGTTTCCTCTTCTGAGTTTAATTAGAGAAATGGATCAAATTTTTGATCATATTCTAATCTATCAAAATGAAAATGAAGAGGCAACTTTCAACAGTTTCATCTAGTTTATATTTCCTCACCACCAGAGGGAGCCAGACTCTTTAGGTCTGCATGAAGGTCTTGCCATCCTCTCTGCTATACTTTCAACCAACATATATTTTTGTTGTTGTTTTGAAAGGCTCTGTTACCAAGCAATGGCTGAGGCTGAAGTCTTTGCTTACCGAATCAGGTCTAAGCTCAGGGACATGTGCTTCTTGTTTCTTCCTTCCTGACTCCTCCTGACTGTCACCACGAGAACAATGAAACACGCTGTGATATATGTGCATTATTGAATTTTGCACAGTGTCCTTTAAATTATGTAGAAACAACCTTGACATGGACAAAATAAAGATCCACCACTAGGGGGGGTGGAGAACATGCAACATAAGACCAGGCATTTTTCGTTATCCAACGGCAAGAAAGAACTTTTCTCATGGTGACACATTGTTAAAAGTTAAAGCAAAAAAAAAAAAAAAAAACTGAGGTTGATATTTCCTGTCAGATGAATGTGATGAGCGACTGTGTGTCTGCAAAAGCACACACACACACACAGATGTTATGTGTGACTGCACTGCATGCACATTCCTAAAGCCATCTTGCACACTGTCACATGCTGCATGGGACAGTTTCCTTTCAGGAAACCTCAGAGTGGAAATGAATGAATGAGTCTGCCTTCATTGAATAGAATACCTCTCATCAATAATTTCTGTTTTAAAAAATTAAAAGGTAAACATTTCTCACTAAATAACATACGTAAAACATTTTCTTAGGACTGAGCACGTCTGTTCCTCTTATGTTTTCCATGTAAAGCTTTCCAGAACTAAATTTTCAGAGTTCCCAGCCCTAAGATAAATACTAAGATGGAAGGGTAATGGCACTGTAAGGTCTAAATTGTGAATGATTTCATTTAATGATTTAAAAAACATTATTCCTCCCATTCCAAATTTCACCATCAATTTATGCTATATTTTTCTATAGAGAGCAGTCTTCAAGATTTGAACCTCAAAAACCGCACAGACAGACAGGAAGGAAGGAAACAAGGAAGGGCATGAGGAAATGGAAGGAAAATGGAAGAACAAACAAGATATGAAGAAAAAAAATAAAGGAATAAATCACAAAAGAATAAAAGGAACAAAGAAAACAAAAAATTGTGAGGGCAGAAGAAAGAGACAAAAGATAGAAACAGATATGAGAGAAGGGGGCAAGAAGGAAAGTAAGAAGGAAGTGCAAGAAGGGGAAAAAAGGAAAGGTGAAGAAACACATGGATAACATCCTGAAGGAAGGAACAAAGAAAAGTTTCATTCTCAAACAATTTCTTTCTCTTAATAGTACTTGAATAAAACTCCACAAAGTAAGAGGGACTCTGGACATATTGTGTTTATAGGCTAAAAGTTTGGCTCCTATGAACTCTTTTAAAAGCAGAAAAACCTTCATCCTTCATTTTTGTATATTTACCTTGTATGTTTTGTCTGCCACTCATAATTTATCTCTTTACTCGACTCTTACCTTGGATCACTTGTCAATAAACTGGGTTTGCGGTGCACCATCACTTGTGTATGTTTATCTCCTTGTTGTTGGAGTGAGCCCACATTTTGTCTTAGAAGCTGCTAAAGCTGTTCATCAAAGAAAGGAGACCTTTTCTGTCAGTGCTTGCTAAGCAAGACCCTCTTGAACAGTTCCAACTGAACCTTTTACAGTATTGTAATGTTTGATTTGAGTCCAATAAAGAGCATGTGTTTCCCCCAACTAAATGGCTTCCAATTCAGCAGTGAAATCATCCATTAGTCAGCAGGAACACACCGCTACTGTGACTAACTTGGATGATGAGTCCTCATCTGCTTGTGGGCAGAACAATGGCTGCTGATTGCATTTCAGCAGTCTCCCACGGCTCGAGTGTTCGGAGCACGTTAAGGCAGCCCTGAACATTTTTCTCCACAGGATTTTCAGTGACAGTCCAGTGGGTTTTAGTCGTTAATGGTATTGTTTGCAATCACCGACTCACATCAATCACCAGAAGAATAAAAAGCAGGTCCTTGCAACACAAAGAACCACTGCAAGCAAATTTACTTTCTCAGGTGTAGCTGGGTAGCTGCTAAGGAGATTCGAAGCAGCTCAAGGATCCTCTAGAAGCAGAAATAAAAAGCCTCAGAGCTAAACATTGTAGCAGAGAGCTGAAAAATGTCTTGACTTGTGCAGTGGATATTGCCTGCCAGATTGACAAAAGGTTAATCATGCCAAAGAGAAATTGGTAATCAGTTCTAAAGCAGGGATCAACAGTAGCTCAAAAAGAGATAGATTGGATGTTCAAGTGGTAACTTTCCTGATGACTGATGGACCACAGGCAAGTCAAAGTAAAGTCAGAGACAACTTTAGTGACTTGTCAAATGCATTCACTTTTAAACTGCAAGGACAGGTGACAGAGAAGGCATAAATACATAATGTGCACCAACAGTACATCAGTAAATCCCCCTCCATGTCTTGACCATGTCTAAAATATTTGAACTAAAATGCAGCTTGGGAAGCTAAAATACTCGACTGCAATGCTTGCTGACATACTATTGGTACAGTCAATCCAGGAGCGCCATTCATTTTTCTTGGTGCTGATCGGCTTTACGCCCAAGAGCAGAGACAAAGAACAGGCAGCTAAAAGTCTTCTTTGAGGGCGTCTTAAATATTTGGGGATTCGCTATTCTGCTGTGGTTCTAACCTGCAGAACCCCACTGTACGTCCCAGACAGTGGGGTGACAAGGTGACAGTTCATTATGGAGTATTTGAAACACTTGGTTGCATTTTCTTTGCAAAAAAATAGTTTAAATGTTCAGTTCCTGAGTATTTGAGGGTTAATACTGCAATGACCTTCAAGTGACAGATGCAAGTGTCTTTATTTAGGTTCGGGGGTTACAAGTTCAACAATTGGAAATAAGAATAAAGAGCTACAGCAATTCCTGAATAGGAAAACGTCCACACACAAGTTTAGTTTCTCTAGTTACTCAGCTCTGGGGCAGGAATGGAGTCATGGTGAGATTTATTGTGCTATCGCAGGGTCACGGCTGAAACAAATTGAATTAGGACATACATCTTAATCTACGGATGGTTTGACGTCAAATGTATTCATTCCAGCAGCCAGTGAATCACCCTTTCGATGTAAACAAGGAGGAAACTCCTCATATAAACTCTAACAGGTTGGTCTCACAGATTAACTTGAATCAAGAAGTTTGACCCCCAAATTGCATTTTGTGACGATGGAAAATTCTTCTCCTGAACTACAGTAAACAAATCAGAAGGAGCCGACACCAGCCCAGCATGGTACTGTGGTTATCTTGTGATAAGCCCTGATTCTCCTCTGCAGGCTGGGTGGAAGTGTGAGAGTGGGGCCAATAAACCCCTCAGTATTTGCTTTCCCCTCAAAGAGACTATGTGAGGAATGCTGGGAATTTAACTGATCCCAAAGTGTCCCGGTAGGGCTCCCATGTGCTCCTGCCCAGCTCACGTTCTGCTAAAAAGCCGAGCCACCTGAAACCGGACACCGGCCGACCACCCCGCCGTGGGAACGCAGGCAGAGTGAAAATACATTCATGAAAAGCTCCTAAATAGATTTCCCAGCCTTACTTGTGCAAGACTAAAGATCACAGGTACTAACAGTGTAAATATCGCTGGGCTGAACTTGGAATTCGCTGTGCTGGCAAAATTGATAAAAGTCTAACTTGGTATTTATTTCTTGGCATTCTCACTAGGGAAAAAAACAATAACCAGGCACTAAAAGTGCAATACAATAAGCAAAAACATATGTTTCTGCTGCAATGTGGATAAAAAATAAATGTTTTTATTTTTTAGAAAACATTCATCTGGAAACAAGCCATGATCAAAATTACTTTAGGGAAAGCTGATATCCTCCTCCTTCTGAATAAAACCAACTCACAGGCAGAAAAAAAAACTAAACGCACATAAGGTGGGCACAAAGCCACAAATAATGAAAGCTGGGTGTCATTTTGTATGCAATGTAGGCAGAAGTCAGCAGAAATCTTCAGTATTCTGCATGACACACAGAGGCCATGAATTCAGCTTCATTAGTCGGCATAATGGCCCCAAAAAAACACTAAACTGCGAGAAAATATCCCAGCAGTCATCATAAATTACAGAAGTAATAACTGAGCTGCTTCTAATGAGGTTTGATTAAATGTTCCAAATCACTTTATGATTACTTATGGCGTATGCAAATTCAACTTAAGTTGTACAAGTGCTGTCATAGAAAATTATCCTGAGAAAAGTTACTAAATTAAAAAGAGTGATGGGTGAATTAAATGCATCCAATGATTAAATAACTCGTGAAGTTATAACTCTCAGTAGTTTTCTGTAGTACTTTGTCAGTGTATCACACCATTGCAGCAGAATACTTCATGTATTTACTGTAGGTGCAAATCTTGCACCATCTTAACTAGGTGTACCAGGGTTTTGAACTTAGCAGGGTTGTTACAACAGCTCTCCTTTTTTAAGTCGTGCTTTGCAGAATTACCTTCAAATTAAAGGTGTTGCTCTGCATTGCTACTGGATCAAATGTGCAAACATTTATTGCAGATCCTTTATTCCCATTTTGTCATATAGATTAAAAGCGAATCACTTTCTGAATTTGTTACTCATATCAATTTAAAATTCAGGTGGCTGCAAAAATTTGTGTTGGAAATATAATCTCAAAGCAGACTTTGTTCATCATTTCTTTTAAAATCTAAGTGTATGTGTCTTTAAACCTAAAGAGTTTTGACAAAATTGTTTACTTTTATTAATTTTCTTCCATGTTTGCTAGTCATTTTGCCCTTTCACATTACTGTTACCATTGCAGTTTTAGTTGTTTCATCTTGACATATCCAAAATGTGTAATTGTTCTATCTTCAATCTGCTGTTTTTTGATTATATTTCCCTCAAATCAAGAACTTGGACTCCAATCAAGAGTTGCAACAACAAGAAAAAATATCCCAAATATCCATCTGAACTCGTTTTGGCATGGATACCTAAAGCAGGAGTTAGCTGGGACTCTTCAGTTTTTCCTTTCGTAGGTGGAACATTTCACATTGGTTGGCAGCTTTGACGCAAACAGACAGAGGAGCGGAGGAGCAGAGTTGCCAACATTGGGATTAGGAGTTTGTTTTGACCAAATCCAAAGTCGAGCATAGCCAACTGAAGTGATGTGAAAAAGAGCTGGTGAAAGGTCAAATCTGGGGTGTGCGCCTGTTCCACACTCCTGGTTGAGTGATGAACGAAGAGGCCAATGAGAGCCCTTTAGACTGAACGCCGGTGGGCTCCGACGCCCACCTAAGCGACTGATCTCCAGCCGTTGCTGTGGTAACAGTGCTGCTTGATAAAATTCTGGTTTTATTTTAAAAAACGGGAAAGGAAACAAAACAACTTGTTGGCCTTGAGGCGTAAAAGATAAAGAACCACATGTCATGACCTTAAAGTCAGAGTTGGACAAAAACAAAAATCCATCTCCTTTCTGAGCATCACATTTTAAAATGATACAAAAGATAATTTAGCTATTGGTGCACAAAAAAATCTGCATAAATTTGAGCTAAACAGGAAAAAAATATAAATTTTCCTGTATTTTGAAGTGATTTTTATTCATGTGTGGAAGAAGACGGTTTGCCCTGATATGCTTATGTGTATTAAGGAGAGGTAACAAGGAGGGTTTGGCGTGGGTTGAGCTGATCATGTTTATTCATAGCACTGCTGAGCTCTTCACAGGTTTTGCTACCATTTGCTCTTTCATCTCATTTTATACATTTTCTCTTTTTTACATTTTAGATAAGCCTGAGATGGATTTTTATCCACAAACTCTGACAATGCATTTCACATGAATCCAAGTGCAGGCAGCTCAGTAGTGGGCAGCTTTTACTGAGTTTGCACAAAAGAAGAAAGTACATGCACATTTAGAAGCCATTCATGATGTGGACTGGACTATCGTTTTATTTCTTGCCATTCTCCAGTAACACACAATACATTATGGCTCCTATTTCAAGTATCATAATGAAGCTTTTGTTTTATTTTTAACCTTTTTACTGACTGCTTATACAGCAGGATGTGCTGGCAATACAAGTATTTGGTTAATTTCGATGAATTTGGGCTAATTTAAGATTTTCTCTAAGACACACAATCAAAAATGTAGACAGCAGAAACAATTTCTGAAATTTTTGTGTGGAATTTTTCACTGCAATGGTTTTTTTCATGCTTGTTTCTTGTTTGAACTCTTATGAAATAATTAGTGTTCAACTTCAAAAAGAGGAATTGATCCCGTATCATTTTGGCAGTATCATACTGTGGGCCAGTTTTGTTGCAAATGGTGCTTTTGTGGAATAATAAATAACAGAATTATTCCATTTGTGGTGAAATGAACAGCTGGGTTGTTGACATCTGGACACCCCAGCCATCTGGACATCCCACACCAAAATATTGATCTATCAGGACTGGTTTATAAGTGGATGAACCAGGCTAACAAGAACAGACATGAATCTTGTTAAAAACGTATCAGCTGGGTTCAGGGAAGAAAACTATTTTTGAGGAATTTCTCTAATTCTACTACAAAAAAGATTACATATACAGCTGGAAATATGCCAGAACCCAACAAAAACTGCGTGGGTTGTATCCAACTTAATGAGAGATATTTATAAAATATTAGTTGGGTTGTATGTGTGTATTTCAGCCTCTGCTTGCAAATTAAAGTCTGTGGATGAGAGAAAATCACTTTAAAATCACTTTAATTGCTGGTACTGTTTAAATAAATTTAAACAGTACCAGCAACTCCCGACCCCATTAGGGAGAAGGGTGATCAGAAAATGGATGGATGGAAATTTAAAGTCAAAAACTGTTCGAATTTAGTCATTTTTCAACCAAACTTGAAAAACAAATCATATTTGAGCATAAAGAAATATGACACACAAAAATACAACTATGCAGACTATAAAAACAAACAACAGAAAATAAAATTTACCCTCGCTGGCATGTTGGCTGGTCAGAATCAGTCGGACAGCTCCTGAAGACCTGGAAAACAGGAAGCAATCTGGATTCAGGAAGTGCATTTTTCCCATTTTACATAATGATAATAATTCAATTCTTTAAACCACAGAGAGATAGAACAGAACTTTACTGATTTCCAGTGTAATAAGAGGAAGCTTGGATGGGGATAACTAGAACAATTAAGAACCCTGATAATCATTTACACAGATATAAAAGTTCAAATAATAAAGTGACAAAGAAACTAATACAGAAACGTTCCAAGTTTGGAAAGCAAGACTTTGTCTAATTTGTGTTTTAAGTTATATTCCACTCTCCTTCTCCAAGACACAGTTCTAAATAGAAAATTGGTTCTTAATCTGTTTTTGCCTGGGTAGATAAAAGTAAAACAATAACAGACATTGCACGACTTTAATTTCTGCCTCTGCAAAAATCTTCCAAATGAAAACAGCCAGTCTCTCTAAAGGACGTCGTCAGCATCAATCCTGTAATGCATTTCAATTTCAGACATGTTGTCAGCTGCCTGCATCTTCTCCCATGTGCACTTCTAAAAAATAAAAATAAAAAATAAAAAAACACAGACGCCCCCGATTGTGGGTAATGCATTGCAGTTTGAATGCCTCGGCATCAGACCAGAATGTGAAAGCAACCTTTTCTTCCTCATCACCTGCCTCCTTTTTCCTCCTCTCTGCCACTTTCACCCACGCTCAGCTTTTATGGACTCTTGTCCTGAGTGAGTGGGTTTCAGAGCGTGTGTTTGTGGGCCTTTTTACAGTGACATTTCACCCATTTTTTTTTTTTTTTTTGCTTACATTTTCTTTTGACATGTTTTTGCGTTGTCCAACTGCAAAAAGCTTCTTTCGGGCGTAATAAGAAAGCCGTTCCTGTCATACCGTCGTGAGGTTTGGAAGAGGAAGTTGGAGGAAAGAATATAAAATATTAAACTGCAACTGAAGCCATGTTGCTGATTGGCATAGTAAAATATGAAAAATGTTAATAAAACAGGTTCATTTTGAGAGGCACAGGGTTCAATAAAATTTAATGCATGTCATTTATTAATCTTCTTTTTTCCACTTCAACCTTATCACTGTGGAAAATTGTCCTTTTAATATATAGGTTTCAGATTAAACTAATTATCTGACATATATAATTTAAGTAAATATAAAATGCAGCTTTCAGAATATGACTCAGTTCGCTGCATTATGGAAGAAAATTTACATAAATCCTCTGTCTTCTTTGCAGTTGTTGAGTTCAGACACCCAAGGGAGGAAGGGTGATGTTTATGTTCAGAATTTGGTCCAGACTTTGATTAGGCCACTTCAAAACCTCCTTTTTGTTTTATGCAGAGGTGCACTTAATTGGTGTGTTTCCAGGTGATTGACCTACTTCATGTTGTCAGACCTATTTTATTAAAATAATTTCTTTTTACTTAATAGATACAATTTTTTGAAAACTGCTTCTAAAGGTCATCTTTGTCTGATAAACATTTTCGTGTTGATCTGAAGCATTTAGGTGCAGAACAAGACTTTCTTTCCAACCTTGTACATCGCAGCGACAGCTTTTGAAAGTGCAGCAGGCTGTGTGTTGGAATTAACCGAACAATTTCTCTAAAGCACAAACACTCTCCTCTCATCAGCGGGATTCACACTCGACTGTTGCCATGGCTCTGCAAATCTGCCTGCGTCTATCCGTCAAGGCCAGAGTGTTTGACAAAGATATTGTCTGGAAGCATGATTCACGTTGCACTCAATAGCCAGGATTTGTGTGTGTTGCTGCCAATGTGCGTGTGTGTGCGCGACGCAGATAGAAATTTGTATTTGCTCCTTCTATCATGGGAAAGAAAGCATATGAAAGCTGAGTCCAATGTTGAGCTTCAATAAAAGAGTATAAGCCAAGGATTTCTGAGTTTCTCACTGTTTAATAAGATTCAACACACGTAAGTCACCCAATGACGAAGTATCATCCTCACCTTTCTTCAATTCTTTGTCACTTTAACACCAAATGTCACGCTTTTCCACAAGCAACGCCACCCAGAATCCGGCTGAATCTGTGACATTTTTCCAGATTAACATTGAGATTTAACTGGCAGGAATAAGATGTTGCATTTCTTGCCTTTTGTTCAAATGGAGAGAACGTAGCTGCTCTTTGCCAGAATACACCCACACGGCCCATGTGTTCATCTTCACTCCTCTCGTACACGAGATAAGTACACACAGCGCTTTATTATGCACTTGAAATTTTAAAAAAAGACAAAAACTGAGGCAATCGTCTGCACTGTCAGGTAAGAACAAGACTGACAGCTTATTTGGAGTCGTTTTCTTCCTGCAGTCCTCTGGTGGACAGCGCTTTTTGGGGGACTTTAGAACATAAAACAACACTTTTAGGAAGCAGGACAGAAAGTCTTAAACCTACCAAGTGCCATAAAACGGATTATGAAACCTGTTCCCAATACAAATAAAAGGTGCAGAATGTAAAGACAAATCATCTGGTCTCAGAGTTTCCTCATATTCAGAGCAGACTTCTTACAACACACAAACTCATCTTTGTCACTGTTTGTTTACTTTATTTTTAATACATTCAGACAGTCAAGAAACATTCATTTGCACATAGAAGAGCAATATTTGCATAATTATCCCTACCTTTATGGGTACTTGAAACTTCAGCACATCTGCTCACTGCTATGTATAGAAAGCATCTAGTAGCAGCTTGATTAACATCCTTTTATACCTTATGAAAGTTATTATCCACACTGCTATGCAAACATGTTTAGATCGCCATAACTTTTCTTTCTTCACAACCACAAACTTTAGTGTATATTAGCTGGATTTTATGTGAAAGATCAACACAAAAATGCTAATATTTTGAGGTGGGAGGAAAAGGATATAATACTTTAGAATATTGTATATTTCATAATTGTGTTGCAGTTACAACTGCAGGCAAGAGACTGAAAGTTTTGGTTATTCGTCTCCATCAGCCCAAAACACACACACACACATTTCCCCATTGAAGTCCTACATCAATAAACTTTCCAATATAAGCCAATTAGCAAATAAATTTTACCAAACATAATCCTACATATTTTGTAGGACTATAAATGGTTCCTAAAGCAGTAGGCCATTTTAAAGGCACCATGATGGCGAGTGAAACAGCTTGCAGCCAACTGACTCCACAAATATTATCTGAGGTGAAAGATTAAAAAAGCCATTTTGTTTGTTATTTCTCCAATAATATTTACATGTTCTACAATAACCTTTGTATGTCCATCTTTTTTTGTTTGTTCTTATATCGTTTTTGGCCAGATTTAAATTGACGACATGCCAACAACTAAAAAAGATTAAAGAAAGCAAGTGCTTTTAACAAGTGCTTAAACAAACCCATCTTAACTTGAAAATTATAAAACACAGTGGCTGTGTTACTTTCACAGAGAAAACGTGATTGTAAAAGGATATTGAATAAAACTTTCTCTCTCAAAAAAAAAAGGAGAAAATATATTTAAAATCGAGGACATAAATTTTAATGCTCATATTTGCTCTGTAATAAAAAATAATTTCTTTTGGTGTTTTCATATTTTATGCTCAAGATAGTCCAGCAGAGATATACATTATTATAATAAAGCAAAATGTATTATTCACTATACAACTACCCTATACTAAAATTATATGCAAATAAATAGGCAAAAAACTAGGTAATTTGAATCAAAAGCGGGTAGTAACTCGTTACATTGATTTGGAGAAAAAACCTGCCTTTTTATTGAGTAATATTATGATGGAGTATTGCTACTCTACATACTCAGAGTAATGAACCAAAAAGGCACCAGACAGACACAAACCTGCAGTTTATGTTAAAGTGAAACTTCTTGTTTGCACACAAGCTTTGCTTTCTGATGGTATTTCTATCTGCCTCAGTTTGTTATTTGTAGATATCAGTTACTTATTTAATTAACCTATTTTAGTCTTGGGGAAAAAAAAAAAAGGAAATTCCGCAAGACTTTTATTTTTGGAATGTTTTGTGACATTCTGTATTAAGTTTTTACCTTTATGCCTGCAGTCGTTTTCTGTTCCACTGAAAACACTAAACCTAAAAACTAGAAGATGCACAAGTTCATAAAGTCACAAGCATCATATCAAGACATTGTGACCTTACCTCTGGGGTGGGCAACTCCAGGCCTCGAGAGCCGGTGTCCTGCAACTCTTACATGTCTCCCTGGTCCAACACAGCTGAATCAAATCACTCAATCACTTCCCAAGTTCTCCAGCATTCTGCAAATGACGTCATTAATTGACTCAGGTGTTTTGAAGTAGAGACGCACCTGGATGTTGCAGGAGAAGGCCACACCCTGCACGCTCCGCCCCCTTTCCAGTAGGGGGCGGAGCATTCAGGGTGCAGCCTCCTGTATGGAAACGACTTCCTGCCGCACCGGACGTTGAACTAAACAAGTCTCTCAGTCACTACCTAAAGAGTTGCTCTGTTAGCTTTTAATTTTTTCTTCTATTTTTCTTTTAGTTTCCCATTTGAATGTAAATTAATGATGCACTCTTTGTAGCGGCTAAGTGCTGTCACCTGGCCTTGAGTTAATTGGCACCAGGTGGCCCTAATTGACCACAACAGCCAGGACTCCTGAAAACCAATCAAAATCCAGGAAATTCCTTCAGATAAAGTGACGTAACCTGGTGCCCTTTCTCAACACAAGGGGTCGCCAACTCCCCACTGGCTGCTCATAGAACTCATTCAAGATTCAACCAAAACAATAAAACCACTGCATTCTGGTTTAAGTCTGCTGCTGCTGCTCTGACAACTACACCAATTTAACACCCTCACATCAAAGCACATCAAAATTGCCACTCATATAAAGTCAATTTCCTGACACAAATTTGAAATCATATTTTTTTTTCTGGACTTTGACTGGGCCATTCTCAAAAAGTGAATATGTTTTGATTAAAACTACCGTACCATAGTTTCAGCTGCATGTTTAAAGTTCTCGCCCTGCTTTCACCTGTCTTAGCTCCACTGGAATGTGTTTATTCAAAGCTGCTGAACTGCAATCTGAAAAATCTCGAGTCGCATTTCTTGATGTGGATAGATTTTACGCGCATGGCAGTCTGTTTGCTAAGTGCCTGTGTCCTCATGGTCTATCATCACAGCACATCTTAATTGTACCCTGCTTTTCAATTAACTCTCTTTTATGCACTTGAGCTCATTCTTCCTTTTGGTGCACTTAAATCCAATTAAAGTCAGACCTTTTCTCTCGTTTTCTGGCACATTTACTGAGTCACAGGCTGCCAAATTTAAAGAAGTTTTCTGATTTCAACAAAATTTCCTCCAAAAATAGACTGGATTGTTTTCATTCTGGTTATTCTGAAGACAAACTAAGCTTCTCCACTTTGGCAAAGGTAAATGAACAAGAAAAAAAAAAACAAACCAAGCCTTCTACATCTCTACTTGGGGCTTAAGATGTTGGGAGTTTCTTGGCTAACAGTCAAAATTTTGTACATTTCAGATCTGTGATGAATTCATCACTTCTGCTATTTCACCTTTTGTTGGCATTCATTTCCTCCAGCCATGCTCTGTCTTGTTTCTTGTTTTACTTTGACTGGTCCCATTTTTGAAGAACTGTCACACCTCAAATTCTCTAGAATTCAGATATTTGTTTGGATATTAAGGCGTGTCCTCAAATAAACAAATTGGTTGCTGTCCAGATTTCTTGTATCCCCAAAGTTCATCAACATTTCAATTTTAATGGACCGCCCTCGGGCAGTCTGACAGATGCAAGCAGCCATTTTGCATCATTGGTGCTCTTTAACAAGAACAGGAATCAAATCAGCATTCCACTGATTGTTGGGTGAACTCCTCTACTTTCTTTTTTTAAATGGACAGACAGCCTATTGTGGTTGCTATTGTCTTCCTGTTCCTGCAAATCAACTGCAACATCAAGTGCATCAGTGCATTATTTCTCTGGAAATAGCCATCATAAGTTGGACACAGTGGATAGATAAAGTTCACTCCTATCTAGACACAGAGAACAACTTTACACCCTTTTAGTCTGCAAACCCTGATGAAAGCTGAGATCTGTTGGCTGGATTACCAACATAGGATGCAAAATGTTTGGCTAATCATATTTATTTACCTGCGAGCGTCTGAAGCTGCATGCACCAAGGTCAGTAATCATATAATCAGTCTGACTCATTTGCCTAAAGAAGAAATTTCTTGAAAGTATCAGAGCTGCAAAAACAAATCCTAACCGCTGTCACACCGGTAGCCCCCACAATCCTGCTTGCCCACAAGCAAACACACCAGGCGAGCTTGCACGTGCACACATGTCCCACACCTAGAAAAACAAATATACACACACGCATAAAGCATGTGTGGAAGCCAGTGTTGTTCATGCATGTCTAGTAGAGTTGAGCTATGCGGAGGGGATCTTTGATCTCAGCCAGGCAGCCTACTAGCTTCTCCGCTATTTCCATTCAGTCTCCTGGGTCTGTTGCCTTCTTGGCCCCTTACCAGCTTCAGATGCAGGTTACAGAGGTAGCCAGAGGGGAGATTCCCACACATTCCTGTTTGAATGTGTGGCGGTGTGTTTCAGGCCATGCACGCATCGGCTTGTGCTGTTCTCAGTGAAGAACTGCATGTGTTTGTGTGCGTAGGTGTGTGTGTGTGTGTGTATGAAGGAGGAGGCCAGGAGGAGGCCAGGCGAGAGTACCTGGGCCAGCACCACATCAAAGTACAGCAGCCTGACAGAGTGAAAGAAGGAGTGAGAGACAGAGAAAAAGCAAGGGAGACAGAAAGGGAAAAACAAGCTTTGAATAGTGGAGGAAAGAAAAGGATACAAATAGGGTGAGAAGAGAAGGAGAGAGAGAGAGAGGCCTCTCTTGGAGGTCAGAGAGTTTCTGGGTCTCCTTTTGTCCCACACCACATTTCATTGCAACAGTCAGACGGGTCAAATACAAAGGAGAAAAAAGATAAATGTACATAAAAGCTGTACACCCAGTTCAACTCACTGGTACACAGCCAGAGACCAACATATACGGTTTTGCAGCCATGTGAAAATGCATGAACTGTTGTTTATTGCATAGACATTTCTCTAACCTTCTGTCAAACCATAAAAGTAGGTCTGCTGCAGGAATACAGTCCAGTGTTGACAGGATGGATTGAAAATTTAGTGGAACAAGGTTTCTGTCATATTTTACCTGCCTTCGTACTTTTGCAAATTGCTCAAGTGAAAGTAACTCTTGGATTCATCGTCTTATAAACTCAACAAGCTACTTTATTAGTAACATCTTGTTAGTAATATGTTAGACATCCTTTAGTTTCTGTTGACACGACACAAATTTATCGATTCACACATCTCTGATTCCACAAAGGGATATCGTCACATTTTAGTCTCTGTGTAGTCTCTGCTGAAAACTAGCTTGATAAAGTAGGTTATATATTCAACTTGAAGCAATATACCATTAACTTTTTTTTCAGTTCTCAATGGGAGTCAATCTTGCTACCTGCACCTTTTCAAACATGGGTGGTCAATACTCTCCCAGAAACAAACGGTAATACATCCTTAAGTCCATGAGCCAAAATGTAGCCTCAGTTTCTCATCCTTGGCTCACAGCTTTGCTCTTCTGCTGCAGTTGAATTCTGCAAACTCTGGACCCAGAGAAGTTCAGGAGGACTTTATATAACTCTTTTGGCATGGGAGAACCTTGAGATCACCCAGAATGAGCTGGAGATTGCCAGTGAGTGACGATGGATTTTGTTTCTCTGCAGATGTTTGCTTTGATAGCAGTTCAAAATCTCAAAACCCAACTTTTAAATTTCCAACGTTGCACAACATGATGGGGTAGTTATGAATAATCCCATGAGGCTTAACAAAGATGAATGTCTCTTTAGAGAGACATTGACTGAAATATCTCTGTGTCTTTTAGATTTTCATCCAACATCCCCCAAACTAAAAATATTCAAGATGAGATACAAAATACATCTGTTTTGTTTTCTGCTGAACTGACCCTCTTTCCTCCCTCATCTATGCAAATCAACATCGCCTGAACGCGCAAATTCTGGAAATTACCCCTTGCACACTGATTTGAACACTCTTGATGAATTTCCCTGAACACCAAAGCAAGCGAGTTTGCTTTTGTTCCCATTGGTAATTTGAAATGTAATTACCCATCATTTCCGAGTGCTTCAGGAGCGTGATACCTACATCTCCTTTCCTGTCTTCCTTCCCTCTGTGCATGCAGCTCTCTCTCCTCCTGGTTGGTTTTGAATGCTGGTAGAGGATTGTATCTTTTCCACCCACGCACATTTCTGAGCACTACCCCTACCATTACCTATGTAAATGACTGTCGCTCAGACAGGCAGCTCACAGAACTAACCAGCCAACAGGAAATGAGTATCTTCAACATGAGGAAGGGACACAGCAGGATTTTTCAAGAAAATAATTTTTATGAGAAACTTTGTGTTTCAAAGAGATTAGAGCCGCTGAAGGGTTTCAATGCATCAGCCTAGCAGCGAGGCAGACAATCGTGGAACTATAAGTTCCACAGTCCAAATGTAAACAGACTGAAGAAGAATAAGAAAACGCATCACCCAGTCTTACATAAATGACACCCTAGGCGAGCTTTTCCTATGGCTTAACCACGTTACTTGCTTAAGTACATGATGCCTCAAAAAGAAAAGCATCAAATAAATCCAATCAAAAAGAAAAAAAGTAAAAAAAACAAACAAAAAAAGACACAAATTCAATTAGAAACAGAGTACCTATGTCTGGAAAAGATTACAAAAACAAATTCCCAGCCAATAGCAGACCGCCAATCAAAACGCTGATCAAAATGTACGTTTTGCAGTGGCCTAGTCAAAGTCTGTTCCATTCAAATGCTCCATCATGAGCTTGAATGACTTCACAGCATCTCATGACAAGTTCTCAGAGAGGGAAGGTTTCAATGATCATTTCCTAACTCAAAGGCAGTATCCAGTCTTTCCTCCACTTGATGATAATCTTTCATCACTGTAACTTTTTTAAATAAAAGCACTAATTTGCTGCAGTAACTCTATTATTTGCCTGCAAGTAATAGAGTTGGAAATATAATAATAAAAAAAACCTTTTTGATGAAGTTTCTCATTTCATCATTTATTTTATTACATCGCAAATTCAAGCCAATTACTTGTTCGCAGATTCGTCAGTGAAGTGAAGTTGTGTGTTTTCACAGCTTCCCAACAGTTCATCACTTTACCTCCTTCAAATTGTTGCATGGCATGTTTTTTAACCTCTAATCGTCGTTTACTTCAAATACCCACAGCAGACTTGATGTTTATTTCTTTTTTTTAACCAATAAAACACTTTTATGCAGCAGCACTTGACACCGTCTGCACTCACGTCGCCTAGTCGAGAACTCACGTTATTATTCTCTTCCGATTGAGCTGCGCGTTGTGAGCTTGGGTCTCGTGAATAACAGGTGTCGGCGTCCCTCTCTTGGCTTCCTCTGTACCTGTCGCCACGCTCGGTTCGCCTCCTGCGTGCGTCTGGCGAGGACGCAGGCGCTGCCAGTCAAGCCCACACACAGAGCGTCTGTCTCCGTCATGGCAGCGCGTCAGATCAGCAGGAATTAGACTGAAATGAGAAGATTTATTACCATAATTTGTTGTTTTTTCAGTTTTTTTTCTTCTAAAAAACAAAAATAGTGTGGATCAGAAAGATTAATTTAAAAGTGTCAGTTGCAAGTGAAAGTTTGACAGTGGGTCAAAGGTGAGAGGTCGTGTTCTGCCTTTTGCAAAACATCCACGGCTTCTATATTGGATTTTGGGTCTGGACTTTGACCGGGTCGCCCTTAGATATTACGTTTTTCCTGCATGTTTACTCTGTGCAGCCTCTCTAAATCCCCAGAGCATGATGCTGCCACCACCATGTTTCACTGTATGTATAGTACAATGAAACAAACAGAACTTCTTTCTTCTTACTATAAAGTGAAATGAACTTTTTTTCCAAGGACTTCTGGATTTTATTTGGGGGCAACATGTATGTTAGAATGGGTCTTGAGCAAGCCAACAAGCTTGTTTTTAATCTCATACCTGTCCGCCCCCTTTCTAATACCACTCTGGGCAACTGTCCATACAGTAAATAAGTCGAAAACCCTCCACTGTGATCACTCTTTCTTCGCGATTATTTTGCACACGAGCTTGGACAGCACTCCCCGCCACTAAATAGCAACCACCTCCACGCTTGTTTCGCATTTATTCCAGCGACGTCTCCGCGTCTATGTGGTAATTATCGCGCTTTGTGAATGACATCTGCCAGCCAGCCGTGCCCCTCATGATGCCACTCTGTGCTCATTACGGCTATTTCGGTTTCATCTCGAGAGAGTCCTTGTTCTCTCCCCTTTTCACAGTCCATCCTCTTTGTCGCGAAGTCCCTGCGGTGCCGGGGGTCAGTTATTAGAATTGAATCCGTGCGTTTATCCTCATTTGTCGGCTCCTGCAGGATGCATTAAGATCCCTATTTATAACCGCGTTGCAGGGCGGCTTTGCTTTAATGCGCCTCATTTAAAATAAGCTCACCAAAGTTTGCCTCCCCCCCCCCCCTTTTTTTTATTATTACGCTTGCTCACTAACTAACGTCCATTAGAAGAATCTGCTCTGCGGGATCAGACATGAGTCACAGGTGTTCTTTTTTCTTTTGCGGAGGATGCTTTGCCTCTAAGACGCGGGTTCAAAATAAAGAATCAACTTCAGGTGGAGGAAAAAATGTGCACTTCACTTCTAATGGCACTACTCTGTGTAGGTGTAGATGCACACAAGTGATGCGTAGGGGGGGAGAGGGGGTGGGGGGTGGAGTGGTCAACTGTGGAGGCTGAGAGCTCCGGAGAGTGCTGTGTGGGTTGGAAGCCTCCTCTCTCAAACACAAAAATCTGAGGGAGGTGGAGGCAGCAGAGCTTGCTTCACCGGCTGCCCATTGATCAGACTTAAAGGATTCAGAGTAGAAACAAGGAGAGAGCAGAGAAAGAATGAAGGGGGTGAGGAGGGGGGAGGGGGGGTTAGATAGAAAGACAGAAAGATGCAAATCCTGAAATGAAGAGGCAGATCCCAGCAGCTGTTGGTGGGGGGGAAACCCTGGGTTTACCAATCTGGATGAAGCTTATTGGTAAGCACTTTGTGTTTCTGTCCTTGTACATGTGTTGCACGTTCAGTCTTTCTTTTCTCTCTTTATTTATTTTTCTTTTCTTCTTTTGGATGTCTGCATGCCTCTCTGCAGAGAAGATGCGAGGCATTTGTGTGAGGAGTGCAGCAGCAGCAGCAGGAGCAGCAGGAGTACAAATCTCCCAGGCTGCCTGCCTCTCCACTGCAGACAAAACCATTCAGGGTTGTTATCTGTTCAATTAAAAACAGCAGTGCTGCTGCTGTTGCTGTTGCTGTTGCTGCTGCAGCTGCTGTCGGGTTCATTCATTTGTTTCAGGGTTTGGAGGAGAAAAAACAAAGCAAAAAACAACAACAAAAAAATAATCAGACAAAGACATCCCGGCATGTCCTCGGATGCAGAGATGCGTGCCCAATAACACTCTACATATTGATGTGTGTGTGTGTGTGTGTGTGTGTGTGTGTGTGTGTGTGTGTGTGTGTGTGTGTGGTGAAGGGGTGTGTTGAGGGGTTCAGCTTTAATGTACAACATTTCTGCACTAATCCGCTGCTGATGAGATATGAACCACCTGAGTATGCAGCAACTGAAAGCTTTTATTTGTTTATTTTATGATTTTCGTTTTTTTTTTTTTTTACGATTCTGACTCAAAATTTGATAAATAACACCGGGTAAATGGAGACCTCTTGAACTTTAATGAACAATTTTGTTTCGCACAGAAAGTTGGGAGTGTGGAGAGATGAGGGTGATTTTATCATGACACAGCAGAATAAAATATGTGAATTAGAAATTTTAAAAAGCTTAGATAGATAGATAGATAGATAGATAGATAGATAGATAGATAGATAGATAGATAGATAGATAGATAGATAGATAGATAGATAGATAGATAGATAGATAGATAGATAGATAGATAGATAGATAGATAGATAGATAGATAGATAGATAGATAGATAGATAGATAG
This sequence comes from Poeciliopsis prolifica, assembly GCF_027474105.1. Lineage (NCBI taxonomy): Eukaryota > Metazoa > Chordata > Actinopteri > Cyprinodontiformes > Poeciliidae > Poeciliopsis > Poeciliopsis prolifica. Next base: position 754,824 of record NW_026562430.1, read on the forward strand.
ATAGATAGATAGATAGATAGATAGATATTTTTTAAGTGATACATTTTTTGTGTTTGGAGTGTCCCCCTAGAGGTCCCCGAACCCCATGTTTGTGCACCCCTGAATCCGGCAGCAGCTTCACCAATCCCCCCCTCCCTCTCATAATATGGAAGCAACACGCGTTGACGTGTTGCGCTACGCTTCCGACCGCTGGTGTCGGCATGCGTCCTGTGCGCACACACACACACACAGATACGCACATACACAGCACTCTCGTGGGGACATGCGGCCAAGCAGACGCAGTCACGGTAAGTGGAGCCGCTTCTTCCCCCAGACGGGGCGCTTTATCTCCAGGGAGGGTTGAATGAAGGAACTTTCTCCATCTTCGGTCGGCTGTTTTCCTTTTGGGGGGAGCAGTGGGGAGGGGGGACGAGAAACGTGGGGAAGTTTAACTAACACACTTTTTTTTTTTAAAAAAATGTGTTATTATTCCCCCTCGCCGCTTCCTCGCTCCTGCTCTCCGTGCAGATTGCGCAACGCTGGGGCGCGATCGGGCTGAAAAGCGTGAGAACCAGTCGGGATTCGCGGTTCCGATTTTACCACCGGGCTCGAAAGCGAGGAGGGGAGGAGGGAGGGGTTGGGGGGGGTCCATTGAGGCTGAAGCTCCCCTTCTTCTGCTCGGCTCCGCTTTGCCTTGGCCATGCGGGACCTCCAGGGAGCACATTCAGTCCAAAACAGAGCTCCTATTTGTAACGCGTTAAAAGTCGTTTTCTAACCTAAAACCGCTGACTTTCAGGTGCTTTTTTAAAATTCTATGTTCACTTTCTTTGTTAGTTTGTGACTTTAGTTGGAGTGCGATTTTTGTGTCTCCGTGTTGTGTGTGTGTGTGCGCGCGTGTGTGGCGGGGGCAATGCGCAAAGTGTGTGGTCTTTCCAAGACCTCCACCCCCGCAGAGACGCACGGTTTGTGCGTTCGCGCGCGCACCCGCGCACACATCCATGGGTGCTCGGTCTGTCTCGGTTTGGCATGCCTGTCTCAGGAATGCGCCCGGCGTTTTCTCTGTATTTTTCACATTACGAGCACTTTGGGAATCGCTCTGAAAAGCCGCTCTCAGAAGCGCCGCCACCGCCGTCAAGCCGCCCGCGGCCACAGCGAGCCTTCCGGTTGAAGCTTTTCAAAATGAAAGCGCACGTGCTTTTAATTGGAATACAACACTGGAGCTGAATTCAACAGTTCAATTTAAAAAGGTGTATTTATTTATTGCAGCTCATAAAACTCCAAATTCAGCAAACCGGAAGAGGTGTTACAGAAAATTTGCTAAAAATGATTTCAAATACAAATATGTTCTGCTGGGCCTATTAAATCACTAGTTATTTCATTTCACTTATACATTGTAGCACCATTTTTTTAAAACGTGAATCATTTTGCACAGCTAAGACATAAGAGCCATCTGGCTAGCTGTTTGCCTTCAACCGAAGATCCGCTTTGCTTTTTTCTCACTTCCTGATAAATATACAATGATAATGTCACAGAGCACATTTGTTTGACCACACGTTTTTTCCTTCCACTAAACTTTCCACAAAAAAACAGAGCATCTTTGCTGTCGCTTAGCCTTCCTGTTATCTGCTGGCGTTGCGATCTAATTAGATGCAGGCTTTGAAAAGATGGCGGCAAGGTTTTCTCTTTTTGAGCTGCAAACATCAGGGAGCTAAAGTAAAAGAAAAGACAGAAAGAAGGAAAGAAAGAAATCAGTTATTATACAGTACGTTGCATTCATTAACTGAAAATCAATTAAAATTTTTTTAATCGCACAACTTAACTTTGAAAGAAATAGAAAACAATAATTCAAGTCATTTTGGTCGTCTAAACCCATCTGTCAGAAAAAAATCTGAGTCTGACTGAAGTGAATGCTTTTACTCTCAACACTATTACTGGTGAGCAGCTTCCGGTTTGCCCCCGTTAAGCTATGCTAACAACATGCAGACAGAGAGAGGGGGCAGAAGGGGAGGCAGTCCCAGCCTGGAGAGAGGAGAGAGGCAGAAATTCTTGTGTTTTTTGGTATGCCATTACCCAGTGGAGAACCCATGACTGAAGGGGAGGAGGAGGAGCAGGAGGAGGAGGAGACACATTCCTCGCCTTCCTCTTTAAGGTGACCACATTTTTATTTATTTATTTTCATTATTTTCCTGCCGACATGTCGCCACATGACACCCTGTTGCTCTGGGCTGATGCTTTGCCAGTGGACGGAGTGGTCAGTTGCACACACTGACCACAATTTAATTAGATGGAGTAAGGAATGACCTTTGACCCGCATGAGCTTCGAGCAGAATATGGTGCGTGTGCGGCATGCGCTCAACTCGAATGAAATACATTTGAAAAAATAATGATGGCTACCCTGAAAAAACTTGCTACAAACTATTTAATTTAGGTCTAGACTTTGATTAAGCCATTTTAAGAACCGAATCTACTCCATATTTGCACTAAGATGCTATCCCGTCTTCCCACTCGCTTGGGTCAGTTCCCCATCCCCGCCGAAGAAAAGCATAATGCTGCCACCACCGTGGGAATCCATTGAAGGCGCTTTTTGGATCAGAGTTGCCACGAGTCTCTTGTGGATGTCTTTTAATTGAATTCTCTTTCCTGGCCCCATCAGAACTTCTGAAACTCAGTGACTTTCAAACTGACACATTAAATGGGCCCCCATCAGATTTCTATTTTAAAAAAAGAAAAAAAAAAAACAACAACGCCGCTCCGCTTGTTCTTCGGCGTCTCAGTCGAAGCCTATAATCGCCCACTCGCCTGTAACGACAATTACAATAATGGACTGATTGTCGGATTATGGCACCAAAGTGGTTTTAGCGCACATCTGCATAATTGTTCTTAGCAATATAGGCGCCCGTGGGCTCCTGGCTGCCATTAGCCGCCGCGACGGAGGGAGACGTTCGACGCTTGATGAGCAGGGGGGCAAATCCCGCTCCCAAAAGCGCGTGGGTGTTTTCAGTGGAGAGGGAGCGAATGCACAAAGGCATTGTTTTATAAGAGTGTGTTTTTTGTGTGTTTTGTTTTGTTGGAGCAGACTGATGAAGGAAGTGAATCCTGGACCTTTAACAGTCTCTTTGCACGTTCAGATTGACAGTTTTTTTGGGGGGATCATCACCTATGTCATCTATCTTTGTATAATCTTTGTAAAAAAAAAAAAAAAGAAGAAAGCATTACATGACCAACAGATGGACAGACATCCATTTGTAGCAGCATGATCTAGATCAACAGCTGAACCCAGATCCACCCCCCTCCATCCCTCCTCCTCCTCCTCCTCTCCATGTAAACATGAGATGAAGGCTTTTGGGAAGGAGGAACAGGGGAAAAAGTGCCAATTTCGCCATCCAGCTCGTCTGTGACTGTTGTCGTCTGCAACACCTGAAACCTGCGGCGTTAATTCATCCAACTCCTCCTCCTCCTCCTGAAAGCAGGCCAACATCCCACTCGTGCAAGAAAAAAAAAAGAGAGAAGGGGAATAAAAAACGTGCTCCCCCTCTTCTTCTGTCCTTCTCTCACTGTGCTAATTACTTGCCACTACCATGGCAACGGGTAGCACCTCTTTTTTGTGTGTGTGTGTGTGTGTGTGTGTGTGTGTGTGTGTGTGTGTGTGTGTGTGTGTGTGTGTGTGTGTGTGTGTTAACTTGGCCATCTAGCCCATCACAAAAACATGCACCAACATTTCCTCTTCTGGTGGAAGAAAAAGAGAGGCTTGCTAGCCGTTCCTAAAATTCATTTGCAGTTTAAGAATTTCAGATTTGTAGAGCTTTAAATTTTAAAGTTCCCAGATAACCTTCTATATACTATGATGCGTCAAAGTTTTGCATAATTTATAATCCGATTTCTGTCTGTGCAGACAGCAAGTAATACTGTCTTGAGCTGCTCCAAAATGGACTGCATCAACATTTTCTTTTTGCACATGCTTCTAAAACTGTTCTTATGTTGGGTTTTTGCCATCTGATCAAACCCAAACATCCTCGGAAAGCGCTGTGATTAATTACTTCCCTTCAAGGTCCTGAAGTAACCACGAACTGTTATTGATTAACTGATCAGTAGAAGGCTGAGAGAAGATCTATTCACTTCATAACAATGAATTCCTCTGGATGCAATAGTTAAGGCTGCACTGTGACACGATGGCACATTTCTGTATTTGAGCCCTGGAATTTGGGAAACGTCGGAATTTGTCTGCAGCTTTTTTTGTACATTTTTGGACTAAAAGCGGCGAAAGAGACGCAGCAAAACCTGATGAAAAATGAACATTCGTGACTGAATCAGATCTGCTTCTGAAATGTGGGTCTAGTGAAAAAGACAGTTTATGCACTCAGCACTTACTTAGGGCATTTTTTGCATGAATAAATGCATCAGTGCAGAATGGCACAGAGGCTATCAGTCCGACATAATGGAAGTCCGGACAGCTTTGACAGCTTTCTTCAGACAAAATACTTTTCCAAGTAGTTTTTCCTTCCATGGAACTTTCTTTGTGGTCTAAACTCCTGGTTGAGGGCATCTGCTGCATCACCAAGTCAACAAACCGAGGGCCTTAAAAAAAAAAACATTTACAGATTAAATATTTGTTTCGATTGCTTTCATGTAACGTTCCATTCTTTGCTCTATATTTTATTTCCATGATGTGACGTGCGACACGTGGTGAAACTGCATTGCACAAACTCAAAAGCTGCCACTTCCTCTCCTTCCCCTGCTCTCCGCACGTGTCTTAATACCACATTATCTTCAATGACCCTGGCTTTTATGAATGGGTGACATCTGGCTCTGTCATTGGCTCCCAGCAGCAGCCAATCGGGATGGAAAACACTGACAACAGTGATGGGCAAGACGGTCTGTAGGGGTCGTGACCCCGACTCCCTCTCACGTCGCGTTCGTACTGTATGCGAGTCACACATTGACCTACTTGGTTCACCGCGGCCGTCTATACATAGCTGTGGGAAACGCAGGCGGACAATCGGCCCCCGGTTAAAATTAGCAGTCAGGGCCACCTGTGCGCCTCTCACAAAACGGCGGAAACATCAGAGGAGGGATGAAGGGAGGCGTGAGGAAGGAAAAAGGGGGTCGGGATGGAGACATTGATCACTCCGCCGCTCGTTCTCTCCTTTACTTTTTTTATATCCCCACTGCGACACAGGGAGACATTGTTAGGCGGTTCAGTTTTGAGGTCCAGGCCAAGTGGAGTTTACATACCACTCGGCTGGAGCGCTGCCAAATTTCAAAGTGCATAGGTGGAATATATAAGGAGAGGAGATATATTGAGGCGTGAGAGCCATTAAGCACCTTAAACAAACTCAACAGAAAAAAAGGGAAGGAAAAGACTCGACTTTCTAAATAATACTACATCCGGTCTGCCCCATGCCCCTTTCCTGCCCTCCCATATAACATGTTGTCACTGTATAGCCATATTTCACTGTATAGACATGTTTCCTGTCTTTGTTGGTACAGACAGCCGACAGGAAGCTCTTGTCTTCTTTTACTGACGTTCACGTTAAAAAACTGCCACCTCGTTTCCTCGAATCACCGAGTTCTCAGCCCACGCAAGCCTTTTTGTTCCCGTGAGTTTCCACCAGAATGAAAGTGGCGGTGGGCGGAAAGGCAAAAGCGCTCGAGAAAAAAATAAAAGCTGCGAAAGTACGAGCAAAGTTCAGCTGATTTTAAGTGTTTTATGCTCTTTTCATTATTTCCTTTGTGTGTGTGTGTGTGTGTGTGTGGTTTACAGTCAAAAGTCCAACATTACTGTCTGTTTTCTCACTTTCAGGCCAGAAGATTGACTCTGCAGGAGAGGATGATGGAGAACTTCCGCAGCATCCGTCCACCTTCGGCCATTTTGAGTTGGAGAAAACCTTTTAAACACTGAAAAGTGAAGGAGATCAAGAGGAGAAAGTTAGCTCATTTTCAACATGTATTTCTGGATCAAAATAGTGGTTATGAAGGTTAATGTTTTCTATGTAGCTGTTTTATATTTTTTTTACAGTGATCACCACCAGGGGGCGCTGCTCCCCACTCACTGAACATGCTGAAATTGGAACAAAATGCAGTTCATTTGAGGTGTAAACAACTTTTTTTCTGAGCGGATTTTGCCATTTTCTTCTTATTATAAACACCCGTGAGTTTGTTCTCTATTTCTGAAAACTGAAATTGGAACAATGAGGACATACTCCAAAGAATTTCACTCATAAAGATGTCATGTTTTTTCTTTTTTAAACGAGTTAAAAACTTACCAAATCCTCCACACTGATGCTAAAAAGCCCTTGGCGGTTTTCTTGGGCGAAAAAAAAATAAAAAATTTCAAAATTCAGCAAGCATAGCGCTACAGATGCATACAGCCAGGTTGCTTTAACAAGTCGAGAACAATATCCTCATACAGGGTTGTTGCAGGAAGTGTGAAATCAGATCTGTATCACTCTTACTTGGAAAAAGCGACACCAGTAAATAACTTCTTTGTGCGTGTTGCTGAGGAAGGAAATTGCCAGGACATATCTAGGTGAAGGTGCAAGTAGGAAATAGGTGTCTGTAAAAAAAATAAAAATATATATCTGTATTCACAACTTTTACAATTGTGTTAGACAAAAAAAAAACTGGCAGAAATTGTTTTTGCATCATTACGAGTGGCACACGCCCTCCTCGGCAGACTTACATCAGCTTGAGGTCGTTTCCTTGCTCATTAAAATCTCCCCCGCCTGGACTGAGGCGCCCAATCGGAGCGGCGGAGGAGCCAGTGGGCGCCCAGCGTTTGCTCAGTAGTCAGTGTAGATCCTGTGGGGCTGGCAGCAGCTACATCTGGCTACTGGGTCTCTGCTGACGACCAATCCGGTCCCAGAATCTGGGGTGGCCGCAGATGTTTGGTTTCTCCTCACTTGGACGAGTTCTGGACCTGGCATACAGTGTAGGATCCTGTGTGTGTCCGTCTACAGCTACATTGTCTGCTGGGTTTCAGGCCTTTCCTCTGTCTACTTTAAAGTTTCAGATGAATACATAAAAAAAAAGCATGAATAAATTGACAACTTTGTGTTTATTGACTCATAAAACATTCTTCAAACAATAAAACAATTTTAAATGTCTGTTTCTGTACAATACTTGCTAAGCAACTTTATTTATATTATATATATATATATATTTATTTATATTTATATATAGAAAATGTAAGAGGAGTTGTGTTAAAATGACAAAACTCCTTCAAATGTAATGGCAGGTATTCTGGAAAAAAAAAAATAACAGCATTCCATCAACAAATACTTTCAAGCAATAAATATGTATTTATAAATAGTGTAAATTTACATCAAGATTAGAAACATAAAAACAAAAAAATCACAAATTAAACTTCCATAAGTCTATGTGCAACCCATTTTCTTTGTGACTTGGCTAGTACATTTTTTTCTATTATTTTTGTTTATTTTTTAACTAAAAAAAAGAAAGTTTTGAAAATCAGACAAACATTTTAAAAAAACTGCAAAACAGAAGAAAAAGTGAGAGAAATTTTTTTTACCTCAACTCTTCACATTATAATTTTTTTGGGGGAGATTTTGCTGTCCAGAGTCTTAAAACAACTATCTACTGTAAAAAAACAAATAAAACAATTTAAATTATAACAGACCAGTTAGGCTAGTGCTCCTTAGAAGAGGGAAGGGAGGGAGAGGAGTTCCACAAATCAAAACCAACATTTCATCCTGTTACCAGAAGAAAAACAAGGAAATGGAGACAGAGAGAGACAGCAGGAGAAAGGTTGTCAAGTCAGTAGTCTTTACGGTGGGTGTTGCCAGTTGCGACAGTTAACAAGTATCTACAAAAACATTTTTACCACGCTTTAAAAATAATAATAAAAAAATCCCTCGCCTCCATGTTCCCGACCGTATTTGATTAAATCCTCCAGTAAAACATGAAACCACTGTCTTTAGAAGAGAGGGGAGAAGAGGGAGGAAAAGAAAAGTTTAAAGTCCTGTTATCAGGCCAGGTGGCGCCCCCTTCTGGCTTCAAACAGGTTGCATAGACAGACACTCGGCCGCCTCAGCCTCAAGCGACAGTGATGGAGGAGGTGGAGGTGAGGTGGGGTTTGGGGTGGGCGGGGAGACGGCCTTAGCTTTTCCTGAATATCAGAAATGGGTCCGTATGTGGAGGCGTTGTTTCTGATCTGAGAACAGGGGTCCTGCAGGTGGGCTTCATGGCTCCAGAGCAGAAGAAGAAGAAGAAGACAGGAAGAGCCTAATGTCAAGATGAAGATGAATGAAGAGGAGGGGCCTGGAAGAAGAGCAGAAACAAGTCAGTAGTCTTTAGCATATTATAATAATAAAGATTTTTTAAAATGAATTAATGTATTCAAAATGGGAAACACAGGTAAACAACTAAGATGGTTAGTTGTTGCAGAATTCAGCTTCTATGTGCCACAAATCTGGAACTTCCAAAACAACAACTGCAAAACAGCCAAAACTCTGAGTTCCTTCAAATGAAGACTAAAATCCCACCTGCTTTTTGTTAGTAGTAGGTGAAACATTGATCAACATGCTCATTGGTTTTTTGTTGGATGACAAAATGTCACTTTGCTCCTGTCATTTTCTGGAAATGTCCCAACCGGCTTCCTCCACTTACTAGTGTGAACTGGTCGTAGACCTGCATCAGGTCCTCCATCCTGTACTGCTCCAGCACCATGAAGTCGTCGAGCGCCGCGCTGCCCTTCCTGGCGCAGTCCTGGCAGTGGACCAGGCACTGCTTCTTGGACAGGTGCTCGCGGCGCACAAACAGCAGGTTGAACACCTCCACCTGCAACGTCACATTTCCGAATTTAACGGTAAACGGAGGCCAGCGAGGTGAAGTTGTTTCTTTCTAGACGGACAGACGATGCGGCGTGTCGCCAGAGAGAGAATAATAATCAACAATTAGAGCAAGGATTTAATGCGTTTGTCTGGGAAAAACTGCTAAAAGCATTTCGCTCTTATTAAATCCATTAGCCGAGATGCTAATTGGCGTAAACAAAACAAACAAAGAAGGGTTTTTCAATTCAGTTGAACCAAATTAGTCAATGCAATAATTAAGTGTGGAATGATTTATACTGAAATGGCTTTTTGTTTAAATAGTAATGCAATATTTTAAAGCTGAATCAAAGCTTCACACTCGCCTCGCAGATAGTGCAGTAGTGCGCCGGCTCGTCCCTCGTCCTTGGCTTCAGCACCGTCTCCTTCCCGGCCGATGTCAACGCTTCCTTCACCCACTGGCACTGCTTCAAAGTCCGCAGCAAGCAGTACCTGCGACCGGAACGCGCCGCGTTAGCACCACAGCAGAGAAAAAACAAACAAACAAAAAAAGAAACGTGTGGGAAAAACTCAAAAAGGTGCTCTGCTGCTCACTTGATCATCTCAAACAGCTTGTGGTCGGACACTTTGATGTTCCGCGCCATGTTCCAGGAGAGGTGCACCATGGGAACCATAGACTTGACGCTCTGGAGCTTGTTCCACTCGTACCGCTCCACGGCCAGCTTGTACTGGTGGGCTGAAAGAAGGGGATTAAATGAGGGGTTAAAAGAGGACACATAAGCAGGTCTTCCTGAACATTTTCACATTTGGCCACGTTACAAACACAAATTTCATGGAAGTGTACGAGAGAATTTAACAGCTCGATTAACGAGCAAAGGTCATATTCCTTGACGTCCAGACAGAGACCTTAACCAGGCCAATAAGGCGGATTAGCAGTGCTAGGTAGCAACTGATATCATCCAGGTATCATATTGGCTCTCAGGAGTCTGTCATACACAACATACTTCAGTCAGAAGCCTCTTGTTAATCGTTGCAGGACTGACGGCTACCTTCAAATAGTCTCCTTGATGACTCTTTGAAGCAGGGATGCAATTAACAGTTAGTTTGTAATTAATTAATTGATTATTCTGATGATTAATTGGATTTTATCTTAATATGGAACAGATTTCTCAGTTAACCATATAAGCCTTTTTGTTTACTTTTGTTTGCCATTTCTTTTAATAGCAAAATGATTTAATTCCTTTTTGAATAAGGAACAAATTATTTTAATGCCTAAAATACGTTATCGTAACATCACCTGGTTAGTAAATCTGAACCGTAAATGTAAACCACTCAAAATAGCCAATTAATCACCATTAATTGTTTCAGCTCTACTTAGAAGAAACATTTAATTTTCTTTCGGGACAGAAAACAAAACAAGCGTTTTTAAACTTAAGCAAATTAACTCGAAATTTGTTCAAACACTCAAATAACTGGAACACAAAAAAGAAACAAATTCAAACAAAAAATTAAAAGCGTTCTTTGACAAATATGGGTGAAACGTACCGGTGAGAGGTCCGACGTTCCAGCCGATGTTGTTGCACCAGCCGATGGCCTGCACCCAGTGGATGGTCCCCGTGTTGAGCCACACCAAGTCGCCCGGACGTTGGATGAAGCGGTAAACCGGCACGTCCGACTCGTACAGGTCCTCCAGGTTGGGCCACCATGAACCCATCAAAAAGTTGATGTTGTTCCTACAGGGAAGCCAAGAGCTTTGATTTACATATTCACAAACACGCAAAGCAAAGCGCAAAGATGACAAACTAGTCTCACTTCTCGCAGAAATTGCTCATCACGCCCCAGTAGGCCTCCGGCACGGCGAACCACTCGCAGTCGCCGGGCCCGATGTTGATGTTGACGGCGCAGAAGTCATTGTGCTCTTGGTGGCCCGGGATCCTGCTGCCGGGAACCTTCATGTACAGCTGCACCGTGTTCATGCCCAGGATGGTGTGGCCCACATGGCTCAGGAGGTTGCCTGCAGACACCACCCGCGCAAAGGCCGGCAGCTTGCTGAGCTCCTGCAGCTGCTGTTTCCACCTGACAGGGGGCGCAGTGGAGCAGGATTTAAACTTGTTTGTTTTCAGCTATCAGAATAGAATGTAGTACAGCGACTTAGGTCTGTTGTAAAAAGAATAAAAGTACATTTCTCCCAAAAAAAAAGAGTCAGACATTTTAAATTTAATTTGTTAAAACCTGTTTCAATTGTTTTTTAAAACTTTTTTCCAGGAAATTTTTGACTTTTGAGAAGTTTTTTCTAGGACATTTTTTTTTTACCCGTCTACAAATGGACCTCATGCTCAGTGGTGGAATAGAAATAAACTCCAAACTCACTTCCTTTCATCAGAGACGTCAATATTGGTTCCAAACTTGATGTGTTTTAAGGGCCCTCTTCTTTTTCGTGTTGCACTTAAAAAACAAAAACACACATTTAGAAATTTAGCGTACTAAACATTTCTTTCTTGATGCAGTTGTTTTTAAATACCTCTCTGCAGATGATGGCTCTGTGTCCAAAGGTTCCTTTAGTGCCTTCTTTTCATTCTCCTCCTGAAATCAACCCATTAGAACAGAATCTTACAAACCCTGCTGAACTCTTTAACGAAGAAGTTTGATTTCAAAGCAGGACCAACCCTGAGGGACTCCTGGAAGGAGGCGGCCTGATACTGCGCGTATTTGGCGATGGTGGTGTGAGCGCGGGTGCTCTCGCAGCGCCACATCTTCTTGGTGCCGCTCGGGTCCCAGTTCTCGTCGGCGGGCTGCAGCAGCTGAGTCCAGACCTCCACTGGGTGCTCTGGGTTGGCCTCCACCAGCGTCTTGGTGGAGAACAAGCCGAGATCTGGACGCAAACGAAACGGAAGTGAGCAAAGAATGTGAAGAAAATAAATGGGGAGCAGGAAGGCGGTTCTTACCCAGTTTGAGCGCTCCAGCCAGGCCTCTGATGACGGTGACCGGGTTGGAGGGGTTTGTGCAGAACTGGTGTAGTGGCGGGAAAAAAGCATCCCTTTTGTTCTCCAGCTGGATAAAAAAAAATAATAATGACTCAACATTTTCACACAAAGATAAAGAAACTATCCGCTTTTTGATCCAGAAGAAGCTGCTTACGTAGATGCTGGGAGTGGGAGGGTTGAGCTTGTCTTTGGGCAGGGCCGGCAACGGCGGGGGCGGCAGCCGGGGCGGGGGGCACTTATCGAGGAGGATGCTGCTGTTGGAAAGGCCGTTCTTCCCCAGGTTTCTGAAAACACACAGGAAAAAAATAAAAGAGGATGAACCACGCTTTAAAAATCTAATTATTCTTACTCATAAGAAAGTTTTAACTTTTTTTTTTATCTTCCGAGGATCCAGTTAGAGGGAATCTATTGAACTGAGCAATGTTTGCATGGCAACAAGACAACCCAGTGGCCTTCAGCTGTGAGCCATTACATAACCGATTCCCTGTGGAGATTGTACTTCCACTGTGAGTCCACCAGGGGGAGACATACTCAAAACAAACCAGCTGCTCCATTATCAGTTCCATCCAATTAGAGCAGCTTTCTACTCTGGCAACTTTCACTTTTCAAAACCAAAATTAAACAGATTTTTTTTTTTTTTTTTTGAGGTGACAGTTTCATAACTTGTCATGTTGAGGTAAGTTTTTGGTGACAATATCAAAAGCCTTTTACTGATGGAGCAAAGATATCAAGCTCACACTGATGTGTTGAACGTTTAGCCAACATATCACACAGCTTGATCATCAGCAATCAAGATTCTATTTCAGTTTTTAGACTGAAATGGATTATTTCAGCCTAAAATTACTCAGTTAGCAGCAGCTTTTCAAAAAGGTTGCAGTGGAAGTTGCATAATTTTGTATTTTTACAGTAATTTACTTAAAAAATAAAAGAAAGCAAAAGTAGAAAAACTGCTGCACAAAACTTTCCCCCTAAAGAAAACAATTTTAGCATTTTCAAGAAGCTTCTTGAAATAGCATCCTTAATACATATACAAAGTGAATTCTGTACTGCTAATTCATTCCAGTATTATGCTTTACTTGAATGGTTTTGCAAAAGAAACAACAATGAATTACATGTTTCACCTGTTTTTTGCAAACAATAAGCAAGTTTACACCAACAGTTGAGTTCTCACCTGCAGGCCTTCAGCACATCTGTGGAGCTGGGATAGATGGAAATAGAAGAAGACGAAGACGAGGATGAGGACGAGTTGTGTCCGTGTGGCGGCGTTGCTATGAGACCTGTGATGGCGGGAGGCTCGGCCTTAAGCGGGCTTTGAGAGTCCTCGGAGATGCCTCCTTTGCTGTTGCAGTTGATGGCAGGCGTGGTTGTGGACGTGGCAGCGGCGGGTGTGGCGGTGGTGGGCGTGGCGGTGGTGGTCGTGGGGGGGCTCTGGCCCCCTGTTTGCGTGTGTTCAGAGGATTTGGGCGACGGCGTGGCGGTAGACATGGCAGAAATGGGGGAGGAGGCGGCCGAGCTGCCCTGCGGCTGAGGGGCAGAGGGCAGAGCGGCTGGGTGGATGTTGTTTACCTTCTTCTGGGGCTCCAGCCCTGATGCCGCGGATGTTGTGGCCTCTGACGGCGCCTCGCTCTCCTCTGGACCCTTGTCCACCGCCAAGAGGGCGGACAGCCTTGGATTGTCTGCGCTAAGGCTTTGCTTCTCACCGCCATCCGCCACCTTGTCTCCCTCTTCAGAGCGGACGTGATTGGCCAGTCCGTCCGCCTGCGCCTTCTCGCTCTCGGCGGGCGGGAGCGACGTTTGCGCCACACTGTCTGAGCCCCCGTCGTCGTGGGACGCAGCGCCAGCGGCGTCGCCGTCTTTGGTAGTGGACGCGGCACCGCCTGAGGTAGAGGAGTGAGGGAGCGACGGCGGGGAGGGGAGGTGGTTGTGAGTCGGCTGTCGTGGCGACGGGGCGTTACTGGAATGTCCAACCTGATTGTTGGGGTGACTAGTGGAGTTGGGAGTCTGGGGGTGAGAGGGGTTCCCCTCACTGCTTGAGCCTGTCGCATGTTTAACACACTCCTTCTGAAGCCCCTGAAACAGAAAGCGTTACATTTTCAAGCCAAGCGGTTCAGTTTCTTAAAGAGCTTTTGGGAGACAGTAAGTCCAACCTGAGAGGAATTTAGGTGCGGCGCCGCGTCCTGTGGCGTCGTGCTTGTGCAGGTGTGAGGTAGCGGTGCTGCAGCGGCTGGCGGGTAAGGCACGTCTCCGTTGGGTCCCGGCTGATTATTAGCGCTGTCGTTGCGACCGTCGCCCGCGGCGTCCGAGCGCCCGACTGGCCCGTTGGCCGTCGGCTGTGGCTGAGGCGGGCAGAGGTGGCGGGGTGGGCCCAGGTGGGGCCGCGTGGGGTGGAGGCCGGGATTAGGCGAGGGGAGGGAGTTAGCGGTGGGGCCGTTAGGAAGGGAGGGACGAATCGGAGCTCCCGATGCATTCTGCCTCATCTGGAAAAGGAAGAACTTTAGATATTGAGTGAAACTGGCAACACAGATATGGGGATGACATTTTTTTTTCCTCCAAATATGTGGTTTGACCATTTACCTGGTGCTGCTGCATTACTGCAAGCTGAGCCTCCAGCTGCTCCAACGCCTGCAGCTCATGGGGCTTCAGGTTGCCTCGGTTACCGCGCAGCTGTTCCAGCATCTACAAAACAAGCAGCGGAAAAAGCCTGAGCTTCAACGATCAGAAGATCCATCGGATTTCACATCAACTTGACATCATAACAATTCAATCGTCCTGAAGTGGAAATGGTCTTTCCCACACTCACTGACATTTTCCACTTCAGTTTTGAAAACATTCTAGATATTTGAACACAAAACATTTCCCTTAGAAGTACTTATAATATCTGTACAACTCAAAACATTTGAATGCAGATTTTGACTTCTGATTCAGCACTTTGCGATATATTTTTGTCTATTTCTATCTAAACAGAAAATATTTTGGGTTCATGTCGTCGTGCAACTCCAAGAAAATCTCAGAAATTTTTCATAATTATGTACAAGGTTGTTTTTTTTCTGCATATGGTTTGAAAATCTGAGTCATAGAAAATGATCACGAACCTGTAATTTCTGTGGTGAGAGGTACCAGCTTGGTGATGGCTGTTGTGGTGGATTACTGGGCCATGAGTCATTCTGAGGCGGGGAAATTTTCTTTTTTTACAATGAGTCCAACTCAACAAATGCTTCCAGTGGATGGAGAACACAAAGCTGTCGTGTGTTTACCTTGGCAGGACTGCCGGCTCTTCTCCTCTTGGCCGGGCACGACTGGTCCTCCGCTTGGCCCAGAGCGCCCGCATGAGGGGGTAGAGACTGACCCGAGCCCCCTCCCTCTGCGCTGTGATTGGGCTTACAGGCCTGGAGAGAAGGGGATGGAAGGGGCCACAGGCAAAAGTGAAGCAAAACAAATGTGAGGAGGCAAAGGAGGGAGACGAAGAAAGAAAGAAAAAAAAAAGAAAGTCGAAGCGAAATAGAAAAATAAGATGGAGGGAGAGTGGAAACCCAAATATGGGTGGTTATTATCGAGACGCAAAGCGGCAATAAGATGATTTGGGGGGGAAAACAAGGAAAAGAAGAGAGAAGGGGAGAAACAATGCTGTGATTTTGAGTTTGAGCTTGAAGCAAAAAAAAAAAAAAATCCAAAACAAACAAAAAAAAAGGAATAAATAAATAAATCCTGGCTGGAAATTAAAGCACTACTGCTTTTTTCCACACCACTGGGTCACTAAATTTTTAAGTTTCATTTATAGCAAGGAACAAGCTGCTGTGTCTGATCAGAAGATGCTTCTCAAATTAGATAGTTCATTAAAAGAGTCAAATGTGGCTGCTGACAGGTCACTGTTTGTACTTTTTCTATAAATATCTGCAATTTTTTTGTTAAATCTTCAGTTCTTAAAAATAATATTTGGGTCCAAATAAATTAAAACAAGCATCAGGCTTAAGCCACATCAGATCCACTGAAATCTCAGTTATATAAACATTTTCAGGTCATTCCCATAGTCACAGCTACTGAAAAAGCAGAGCTACAGCGCCTTGCAAAAGTATCCGCACCCCCTGCACATTTTTCACCTTCTGGCCACATTACAACCACGTGTTTCACTGGGACTTTCATGCAAGACAAATGCAAAGTAGCAGATCATTATAAAGTAGAAGGAAAATACATGTTTTTTTGTTTTTATTTCTCTGTACTTTGTCTGTTCTTGAAAAGACAGCTTCAAGGTTTTGTGGGAACAGTAAATAACTTCCCATAATAAAAACAAAATAACCGTTGTTTTGTATAAAGGTTTTTCTAGCCACAAGCTAACTAGCAAACCCAGTTTTTGGTTGTAGTTATTAACTGAAAAACAGTCAGCTACTTTGAAATTTATGGTTCAGAAACTGGACTAGCCAGCTAACTTTAGCTTTCAATGGAGCAGAAGTGATAGCAGCAATAAAATTCCCAATAAGCACTTTTTATAAAAATTGCTAAAACAAAATTCAGGAGGTTCTCGTAATTATAATTATACATAAACATCGAAATATGAAAAAAGTGACTAAATGCTCAGCTGTATTCACAAGCATTATATTAGCAGCAACTATGTAATATTTTTTTGTTGTTGTTTTTAGCATTTCTATCATTTCAATTAAAATATTTCTGGTAATAGTTGAAGCATATTTTTTACTCAAGGTGGTCAAACCAGGCCTACTTTGAACACATCTAAAGAATGTTCTCCTTGCCCATCTCGACAGTTTTTTTTTTTTTTTTTTGCTTCCTGGTGGAATAAAAAAATCACATAGCATTTTCCTTCCACTTTACAACTGTGCACATTTGATTTTACCTCAATAAATAAGTGGCTCTAATGGGACAAATATGAAAAAGCTCAAAGAGTGGAACAACTTCATTCAGGCCTCATACAACCTAAAGAAAACAACAATGATCACGCACAAACAGAACAACTGATTGTATACCGAACACTGAAGTGACAATGAAACAGTAAGGAGGAGGGCGTTGCTAGAACTCTATGAGTGGCTGCAGTTGCTTCTAAGGTCAGCTACTTGAAAAAGGAAGAGGAGAATGATGGACAGAGTCAACGGGAAGGCCTCTACAGTAGCACGGCCTCACCGATCACGTCGGAGCATGCTCAAAAGCCAAAATTAATAATCATTTTGAAAAAGGAGGAGAAAGCGAACAGGAAAGGATTAAAAAGGCCTTTGTTAGGTTTTCATTCTGCTGGAATTGAGCGTGATGGGTGAAGGCGAGTGACTGCTGCAGAAAAGAGATGGAGAGGGGAGGGAGGGGGGATGCAGGGTTGGGTAACACTTGGCTGGAAACCTTGTCTTTCCAAACTGAAATCATTGTGCCGAATGTTTCGCTTCTTTTGAAGCGTGCGCTCTAATGAGAAATTTAGTGACGTAGGCGTCGTTGAGCTCAAGCGTTATCCATCCATATGCACGGCGGCGCCTGTGCTGACCTGCCAGGTGTGTTCTGTGTCTGGGCAGATGGAGGAAGGGTGGGGAGGAGGTAGAGGGGAGGGCAATGGAGGGGTGGAAGGTGCGAGTTGCTCTATCTGGTCTCTCACCTGCTGCGGTGCACTGCTCAGGCCTCCCTGCCTGGAGGTTAGCTCAGCTGGGATTGGTAGGCTCCATGCCTCCTCAATAAGAGGGAGCATTTTACTTTTACCCTGTAGGCTACTGAGCTGGGGGTTACTCAACTGAGCCTAGGGGAATGGAAAACGACGTGAAAAACCAAAAAATAAAAATAAAAAAAAATAAATGAATTAAAAAAAATTTAATAAAAAAAAAAGGACAAAGTTGTGATGACCTCAAAAACAAGGAATGATCAGAGCAATGGCATATATAGGTAGAGGTCTTTTTAACGATTTCTGGCTGCATGGATCATCATCATGAATTAACCACACAAGAAAGTGCTTAAATGACACAGAGCAACAGTCACAGATCAATTAAAACAAGCCGAGCTGCTTGTCTTAATGCGACATGATATTACGCTAGCAAACATGGTGGAAATGTGACGTTCCTTCATGCACATTCAAAGAAAAATGACACTCTTTGGACAAAAATAAGGATGAATATATGGGATATAGGGACTGTCATAACCCCAACCGATTGTAAATGAGGGAAACTTTCTGTCTGATATTTTATGTACCTCAGCTGTCAGGGTCTTTAACAAAACTGTGCTAGAATCTAGTCTTTTTTTCTTTTGAATCTGCCTTCAAATCCAAAATAAAACCCATGTAAATGTAACTCTGCTCATTGGTTTCAATAAATTAAACATAAAAGACAATCTGCATCTCTATTGGGTTAATTTGTCAATAACTGAGGGAAGGGAAAAATCATATCCAGGAAACGTGGGAACCTCTGGAGGAAAAATGATTATTGTTTTTAATAGGTCAGAATAAATCAGTCTGTTATAAAGCCGCACATCCCCCAAATTTCTAAATCAATTTGAATTTAAGGAGAAAAAACATCCAAGCAAATGCCATGGCAGGACCACAACAGTTTGTGAGCATAAAGTTCCTCAGAAAACAAAATACCACAGCAGTTTTTAGCAGTCGTGTCCCATGTGCAGATTTCTGTGAAATCCATCGAATTAGCCTCAGCTGCAACCGTTTTTTTTTCCCTTTGTGTCTGAGCTAAGTAATTTATTATGTACAACAATGGCAACAGTTGCCAGTTAAATTTTTGTTTCATTCACATGTGGAGATTGATTTGAAATTACTTTTCTCTTCTCAAAATAAGCCATTGGTTTATAAATTGTTCTTCAATTTAAAGTTTTGGTTCCAGGCTGTACTGTGGTAAAAAAAAAAAAAAGACAGGCTGAACTTGGGGAAGGGAACTTCTAAATCCCACTATAGAGTCCTGATTTGTTAAATCCCAACACCGCTCCTCTCTGTTCTACACAATTATGTAAATCATCACATAATTCATCACCTCAGGTTTAGATTAAAGTTCATTTAATGTTTTCCTTTTGTTCTGTAGAAAAAAATCTGTTGCCAAACTTTTCAAAATTAACCAAGACATTAAAACGTAGCTTTAATATGAATTACAGCTTCATTTTATGGTTTTATTGTGTTTTTAAACATTGTCCAAACCCAGAACAACTATTTAAGTTTCGAAATGAAGTTGGTATGTCGGAACAATTTACAGGGGTTTTGTGGGGAAGCATTTGAAGGCAGCAAAGGACAGAGGGCTCTTACTTGAATTTAGTTTGTAAGAATGTCATGCATGAAGAGAATCTTTGAATCCCATAGTATCTTAAACCCAATTCCCTAGGAATACTATATAGAATACTTAAGAATTTTTCCCTACAAGGAAATTTTTTAAAAAAGGAGAAGAAATGGTAGTACAGAAGACACTGAAAGACCCCAAAGCTTTCACTCCCGGGCAAAATGAGGTTTGTTTCTTTCAGTAGCATGCATTGGCCTGAATCCTACTGCACTCAGAGCCTCTCACAGAAGTAATCAGCAGGCGGCGGATTGCATTGTTCCACGAAAATCCAGCTTAAGCCGTCTTCCAAAGATATTGGGGGTAGGGAGGGGTCTCCCTGCCTTTAATTGCTCTTTTCACCCACCTGGAGACATTTGATGCGGTGGGTTAGCGCGGCGGTGTTGGTGCAGCCTTTGCTGCGTGTGGCGTTGATGTAGCACTTAATGGCGTCGTGCGGCTGGTTGCAGGACTCGTACAGAGTGCCCAGGTCCATCCAGGCGGCGGCGTGGCTGTGGTCCAGCTGCACGGCGCAAATGTAGGCCTGCAGGGCGTCCATTGGCTGGTTCTGCTGCTGGTACAACACCCTGAGAGGGGCGCGTGTCGCAAAGAGAGGAAAAGAAAGAGTTTAAATGTAAGAATAAAAACAAAAACTACCCTGATACACTTTGCTATTCTACACAGAAACAAACATTTACCCTATAGAGCACCAAGTATCCGCGCTAGCCTCAGATTTATCTATGGATTGCCGATAAGAGACGAAGGCATCCTGGACTTTGCCAATGCTAGCGTAGCACCTGCAGGTGGAAGAGAACAATAAGACATTAGGGAACTTGACAACAGTTTCAATGAAAAAATCCCGTTTGATGCAGCGTACCTGCCGAGGAAGTACCAAGACTGTCCGGAGTTGGGGTCAGCTTCCACCGATTTCTGCAGACACTGGATGGCATAGCTGTTCCTGCTGGCTTTGTCCCCCAGCTGTTCCACTGTGTGATGCATCCAGCCTGAGAAGAATCCAAAAATAAAAATTAGACTCTGTCAGAGATGTTTCTTAACTGAAAACAATTTGTTCCACCACTAAAAGGCAAAGAAGCTTACCCAACTGCTGCAGGGTGGTGGCCTTCACTGGAGCAGGGAGGTCCTCTGTCTGCAGGAGGGTCTCGTACGCCTCCTTGGAAGCCCCGAATCTCTTCTGCAATAGTCAGTTGAGAATAAACGGATTAGAAAGTTTTCATTTGTCTTTTTTGACCTTTTACAATTAAGAACATATTAGAAAAATGTGCAAGATCTGGTTAAAAGAAGCATTCCTAAAGTGTAAATGTATATAATGGTCATATTAGATCATGATTGGATACAAAAAAACCAAAGCTTATTGCAAAGAAAGTTGAATGGAAGAAAAAAATACAGCAGCAACAGGAAAAATTGCAGGGGTTAAAAGAAGTCACTAATGTATAACTGCTCGAGTTGTGGCCACGTAAGAATGATGATTGAACATAAGGAAGGCAAGCAACAAAAATAAGTTGCTCAAAAAAGCTTACAGTCCACAGAGAATATTTAGAGAAGGTTGAATGGAAGAAAAAAGTGTGTAAGAAGCAAGAATGACTGCAGTCGTCAAAAGAAACGTTTTTAGTGAATTTGTAATGGTCAGAAATATTCTGATTGGACAAAATGAGAGTTTAAAAAAAAAAAAAAAATCGGTTGTCCAAAGAGCATATTCAAAGAAAGTTGAGAAGGAGAAAAAAAGCGCACCAGCAACATCAGAGAAGATTGTCAAGCCAAATCCATTCACAAGGATAGAACTCCGACTGGAATCAGCACACTGAGACCCACTGAGGGGCTACAAATGTCCCAAAATATCCCGTTCTTAAAGCGACAGCTTGTGTGGTTTGTTCATATTTAGTCACGTTTTCAAGTGAACCTTCATGAAGCGGGACAGAAACCTGAGGTGTGTGTTACACTCACACACGCGGCTGAATCTGACCACATAAGCTGCAGCGTGCTGCTGCTCCCAGCTCAGCGCTACTGTACCTCTCCACTGCAATCCACATAGAGACAGAGACGCCACCAGCATACCGAAGAAGGCAAGACAGACTTTGCTGTTTCCGTGGCAACGCCCGATGATCAGCTAATTTTCTCCTCCCCGCCCGCGCGCAAAAACCCTCCTACCTACCCAATCTCCCCATCCATCAGCGCCTGGTTTATGATGCAAGAAAAACAGGGCTTTCCCCGTTATTCAGATGCTCACATATACATTTCTATTACTAATAGGAATGAAGCTCTTCACACAAATCAAAAAAAGTAACAATAAAAAAAACCCACACACATTCCTGTACCCTTGAAAGCAAGGACAACGGATGCACAAGTTCAGCAAATAGACGAAAATAAAGCCAAAAACTTACCTGGATCTCATACAGATGAGCAATGTGGAACTGGACTGGAAAAGGACAGAAGAAGGAGAAGAAACAGGTTAGGCAGAAGTTAATTGAACATTCCTCCCCCCATCAGCTAGTAATCCTCATTTATCTTCTAAAGTCTTTGGAAAGTAGTGCAGCAGCGTCAGGAGAACCTGCGACGGGAGCGGATAGGTAGCTGTGATCCTGGCGGCACCTCTCTTTGTCTGGAGCGCTGCAGTGTCTGATCTAAACTGCCTGAGTGACTCTCAGCAGATGGAGGGGAGAGAGGGAGTTGAGGAGAGAAAGTGGGGGAAGGTGGAGGGGGATGCGGGGAGAGATCGGGGCTGCCCTTGATATTTTCTGTCTGTCTCCGTGTGTGTGTGTGTGTGTGTGTGTGAGAGAGAAGGGGATGAGGAGGGGAGGACATGCTGAGGCAAACGGGAACGGGGTAAAAAAAAAAAAATCTGGGAGAAAAGGGATGCTGCCGTTGTCAAGGTAACGGGTGCTAAAGTGGAGCTGCATTTTAAGTCATGGCTTGACTTAAACAGTACAACACCTTACACAGAATATATGTGAATAAAAATCTTGGTGGCTTACTTTCAGCTTTGGACAAAGTGCAAGGGTTGGAGTCAATCAAAGCCAGCTGAAAATGCTGCAAAACACAAAAACCAGAACCAAACGGTAGAAATGAGTCAGATTTCAATTAAACACAAGCAGACTGTTCTGGTTTCTGCGTACCTTTAGGCTCGACTCGTAGTCTGTGTTGACTTTGAACATGAGGCCCAGGCGGAGGTGGATCTCCTTGGCCCGGGAGAATCCTGGATCGATGTACAGCACCTCCTGGAATGCTTTGATCGCCCTGCAGGAGGAACCAAGACGACATGAGGAAGGAGAGAGCGACGGAGCAAATCGCTGCAGCGCATCCCGAAGGAGCGCCGTCTGGACCGGAATCCTAAGCGCGTTTCCTCGACAACAGCTTCTGATGCGGGCGTAAATTCTGACCAGGTTAATACAACTTTCGTCCAAAAACATTTAGTCATTTAAACTACTCCCAGTCAAGTTTCATGAAGTGTTCAATTTGAATTATTATGACACTAAAGTATTTATGAGGGGGGAAAAAAAACAGCGGGACGGTTTAAAGCATGCAAGAAATATCTGACACAAGATCAATTTTTATACTTGCTCAAAGAGGAAACTGTTTATTTGAAACAGATTTAATGCCCTTAATGCAAAATTCTATATTTATGAACAGTAAATGTTGCAGCATTTATCCAACCAGGAAGGCTGTTGAATTTGAAGAAATGTGACAAACAGATGGGACTCACCACTGAAAGGCGTTATAGTGGAAGTAGACCATTCCCAGGCCATACAGAAACGCAGCATTCTGGATGAGAGGGAGACATGATTTGAAATTGAAACACCCAACTTTACCACTTCATTTCTACCCGAACAAAAAAATGTAAAGACAAAGAAACAAGGTTAAAATTGGTGTGAAAAACTACAGACGACAAGGTTTTGTCACTTGTAGCAAAACACCAAAACTGAAGTCACCTCCTCATGTTTCTCACCTATTAGACTTTTGACTTCTTTATTGTCCATTAAACGTACAAAAAATGGAAAATTTGCTTTGGTAATGGCACAAAGACACACAACACAAACACACATCACAGTCAGCACAATGAGGAATAAAATAATAGATATATGTATAGATGTATGTTACAGCAAACAAACAAAAAAGCGGTTAATTCATTTCTAGCATTTAGTAAACCGCAGAAGTTCACAGCCAGGTGCTCGGAATGACTGACATGAAACCTGAAACCGCATCTCACGCTGACATCTTACCCAAATGAGACCAGAACGGCTTCCTGTGAAGGAGCGAGCGCAGGCGGGGAAGCGGCGTGGATGTGTGTGTGTGAAAATTAGTGTTTAAAAAATCAAAACAAAAAAGAAACAGCCTTACCTTCCAGTAATCTGATTGTAAACTGTAGTACCTCTGGTATGCTGATAATGCTGGAATGAACAGAGAAATGTGTGAAAATTTTTAAAAAATAAAATATATATGTTAATAATTTAAAAAAATACCTTTTGTTATGCCCTGATTTTTTTCCTTCCACTCAACTTTTAATTCTTCCCCCAAAAACTTTTTGTGGCCAACTGATATAGCAAAACATTTGGGCTGAAACCCCATTTTTGTTCACTTTATTTGTATTTGTTATTAGCAGAAAGTCACAATCATCAATTTTTTTCAAAATAGAAGTTTAAGACATATGTAATCCATTCATCCCATACAAAAGTTTCACTATTTGAAGTGAATTATTGAGAATAAAAGGATATTTCTAGTCACTGAAAGGAAGGCTCACCTTTTGGATAATCCTCCAAGAGGAGGTTGAAGTGGCCAAGCTGGCAGAAGACCTCAGGCTCCACTTTCCCCTCGGCTTTCAGGATGAGCGAATCGTAGCAGCGGACAGCCTGGGAACACCAGGAATAAACTCACGTTAAACCTTCCTGTTATAATTTTAGCCATTAGCTGTTTTCCAATAGCTTATAAAACATACTTTTCACCAAAAACAAAGACTTATGAGTTCTTTCTGATTACATAAAAAGTCACCAACTCCATTACCAACAAAATTAACTGATGCACAGTGGTTAAGTATGAGTGATAAACATTTTGTTAAATAAAGGAAGGTTGGGATGAAATGTCGAAAATGTCAAAAGTTTAAACTGACATTTGAATTTAAAATTAACAGGCTGAAATTATGAGTGAAGTTGATGTTTGGTTTATATGTGGGAGTAGAAAACGCCGCAAACATTAGGGAAGTTGTGTAACAGAGAGGAACTACACTTCATACATAAAACAGACTAAAAACTCTGTTCTGTTGCAAATTATTTAAACTACAAGATTTTTTTTGTCTGGTTTAATGTAGAATACATTTATATTTTTCAGGTTTGACCATTTAAGAAACTTTATTTTCTTGCTTTTATTTAATAAATACTGTATTTCTTTAATAGTTTCTTTAATAGCTCAAAAAAACATTATTGCAACATGCACACTAATGTTGTGGCTCTCTAAAATTAGGCTACCCCCAAAAAACATTATTGTTGTTTATACCTGCGACTTTCAGACTTAACTGATAAAATCTCCTCATGTTAGGGTACAAAAAAAAATCTGTTTGCCTTTGAAAAAAAACAAAAACAACGTAATTATAGCTAATTCTGCGTTACAAAGGAAATCACATGAAATTGACTTCTAGCTGGATTACAGCTGAAGAACATTAAGTAAACTACTTTTCTCAAATAAATCACGTAAACGCAGAATTTTTTAAAACCCAAACAGACAATTGCTCTGTGATTCAATCGAAGCCTCACGTCTTATTTTTAACAAATGTGAAGAAAAATAAAGTGAACCCGAGAGAAGGTCAAACTTAAAACAAAAAGAAAAAACTGTTGTTTTTATGGAAGGTGATAAAATGTGATGCTTTGCAGGGAAAGTCAAGGTAAGCCATTAGACTTTGAATGGAAACAACCTTGGGAGACTCACACAGATGAATGATTGCTTGACTTTATGAAATAAAAAGCTGCTATTTCTGACAGAAGCTTATGTAACCAAACACATTCAGTTGGAATGGAGGAGAAAGAATATAAAAAAAAATAATAATAAAAGAAAGCTGCATGAATCTGAAATATGATTCTTGCTGGCAGTACACATGAACCGCTGTAACTATTGACATCTGATTCCGATTCTTGGTTTCATCTGGATTCCAATAATAAGTTTTCAACTATTGTTATGAATATTATGCACAAATAAATACAAGCCAGACAATATTTTAGAAGCTTATGTTTCCACAAGTATTACAAAGACAATATTGATTAATATTTTCTTATAATCGCTGCTACGATTATTTTCTTGTGGAAGAAAAATCTTGAAGATTTTCCTTCCACACAACCTTCCACTGAAATGCCAGAATCCAGCAACCTGAATTGCCAACTTCCTTTGGAATTATTTTTGAAGCTTGTCAGTGACTTCTGGACAACTCTGGTAATCAAATAAAATAACTCTTCCTGAAGATGGTGTTTCAATGCAGCAAGAGCAGAAACAAACAAACAAACAAAAAAAACATTTGAAATATTGTTAATATGTCCCTTTCACAATCAGATAACTGATCCAGTTCTTCCCGGTACCAAGATGGGAAATTATAACATATGAAAACCCAGACATTTTCTTCCAAACAAACAAAAACAAATTGACTAGCAACTTAGAGTTTAGCTATAAGTTACTGTGAGTTAGCGTCAGTGCCACCAAGTCACTAGTGATAGTGACCTAGTTCTGTCTGCAGCGTTGAACCCAGTCTTATCTGCACACAGTGCAGAGGCCCGACCACTGCGAAGCGCCAGACAGGGCTGTCAAAAACTGAAACGCTGAGTGGGCGTGGAGTCTTGAAAAAAAGAAAAACAATAAGGTCAAGTGGTGAGTGTTTATGTTTGTCAACAGACTGGGTTTGGTTTAACACAAATGGACAACGTGGTTTAAATGCATTAATTAAAAAAAAAAAAAAGACTGTTCCCACAACCCATTAGAAACGTTTACAATAAATAGTTTCTTAATTTTTTTTTCCCCTCAATGGAATTTGAAAGAAGAAAAAAAAGTGCTGCAGGTTTTTTTGACAGGATTTTTCAATCTAATCTTCCTAGCAGTGAAAACTGATCTGACAGAAATAAAAATGACATAAAAAATAAATAAATAAGGGACGTTTCCGTACATTCATTTAACAATTTTAAACCT
Organism: Poeciliopsis prolifica; assembly: GCF_027474105.1. Lineage (NCBI taxonomy): Eukaryota > Metazoa > Chordata > Actinopteri > Cyprinodontiformes > Poeciliidae > Poeciliopsis > Poeciliopsis prolifica. The sequence continues at coordinate 780,975 of NW_026562430.1, forward strand.
AAAATTTTCTGTGAAGGCCTTTTGACTCAGCATTCAAATGAATTTAGTGTTGTTTTAAAAGCGCACAATGCAGTGAAATCAACATCCGCTGTGCAACTCTAAAAAGCAAACAACATATGCAAACAAAAAAGCTTTTAAGACCGTTTCTTGTTTATCTATTGTGACCGATGGGGGATTAAAGGTGGACTGAATCAAAGCTGTATATCAGTATTTTTAAACAGAAAAATGGTTTGTAGATGACTCTGCATGCAACATAATCACTCATCTGAAATGGAGGCAAAATGAATGTAAACATTATATGAAAAAAAGTAGGCTGCAGTGCAAACCAAGCTTCCTGTAGTATTCAAACAGCCCCAAAAACCATCGCAGTGATTATAGTAGCAGATGTGTGACCACACCGGTACTATGTAGACGCAGGTGTGCTTCAATGCGCATTCAAGTACAACCTGCGTTCAAAAATGACGCTGACGACTTAGGCGTTATAAATTTTGTACAACGCTTTTAATGAGCAATAAAAACAAATCTCTGATAAAATCTCTAATCAATTCTATATGGCTCACTTTTTGGAATGCTTTAAAATGTACATAAAAATCACACGCTTGTCAGACAAAATTAACATTCACTGTTCACGGTTGAGTAAATATATACTTGGAAAAGTGTCCAAAATACACCAAAATGTGATTTGCAAAACTGGTTTTTGAGCATTGTGACGCTCAAAGAAAGAACGCAAGGAAGGCGATGGGGAAGGAAAGACACCAAGAAGAGAGATTGGAGACAAGGAAAGACAAATCAAAGAGGAAAGAACAATTTTTAGACAGCGAGGCAGGTCAACTCTGGTAATACAAATGTCAATGTTAAATTTATTTATATAGCACTTTAAAACAGGTATAAAACTGCACCAAAGTGCTGCACAGGAACGACAGTAGCACAAGATAAAAACAGAATATCAAAAATTGCTTCAGTTAAAAGCCAACGAATAAAAATGAGTTTTGAGAAGCGATTTAAAATGATCCAGGCTGCTAGCAGATCTAATCTGAAAAGGCAAATTGTTCCATAAATTAGGAGCGACAACAGAAAAAGCCCGATCTCCTTTTCAATAACCAGAAACTACTCATATTCTCTCTGCATTTCAACCAAAGTACCTTATTTTAATGCGTTTTTCAATTAAACTGGAATAGTTATTATTACTCCCAAAGATCCATTTTGCTTGTTTTGGGTTTGCTCCACATTAGCTGCCTCGTATCTCTCGCGAGAATTGCTACACTAGTACCGCACACTTGTCCTTTCTGCTGCTTCTGTGCAGATAGAGGTAAAGGAGAGGTTCCACTTCCTCGTAGGTATCCCAGACCACCTAGCGAGTGGATTCATTGAAGGCCTCCCCAAATTATCACCTGTCAACAGCTCCACCTTTCTATTTTGGACAAACTTATCACACAGTCACACAATCCGAGGAGTTCGTACTCACCAGTGCGTTGCTGTATTGTGTTACGTACAGGTAGACTGGTGAAAGCACATGCATAAACTGTAAACAAAGGACCCTGACACCATCTTGGTCGACGAGTGGGACACGCATTCACAGTGCGCCAAGACCGGGGAGGAAACCCAACGTACCGCGAGGCAGCACGTCAACGGTCGGGAGCGAAGCGTTCGCAAAAAAATTTGTTGTAAAGCCATTGGTGTCGTTCCGCCATCTTGGACAGGCAATCAGCCATTAACGTCACTTGGAACGGCGGTCAGATTGTTCCCACTTACTTCACGAAAGCACTCATCCAAACTAGTTTTTAATAAAAATTAATGTAGTCGTCCCATCAACTGCAAGCTACACAAAAATCGCGAAGGAGGTGGTCCGATACGAGCTAATCACAACTAAACAACGTCAATTGCCGTAGTTATATTATTCCCATCATAGTTTATTTAGGTGCTATGAGAGGAGGAAATCTACGGCATGCAGCTAAAAACAACTGACATTTACTTCTCATTCAAGTTAAAGGCTTGCAGGACTGAAAACCAGAACTACGCTGTGCACAAGTGCACACAGATAAGCTCCTTGGAAGGGCGGTTGCCTCAAACTAACATATGCTAACGCTAACTAGCAGGGCAAATCGGAAGACCGAATGCTCTTAACAGAAGCCAGCCAGTAGTCACAATATGTTCCCGCAGGTGCAGTGTCGCTCATCGGATGAGAGTAGCTGAGCTAACTGGCTAAAAGAGGGGCTGCGGCTAACTGGCCTTGGTTTCTCTACAGAGTGGGCCACTTGCATTCGGCCTAGCCCGAGAGATTAGGAGTGAATTTTAAAGCCCTGCACTGTGTTTGTATTCTTAAACCAGATCTGTGAATATGAACGCAGTTTGATAATGCAATGCATCCAGTTAGACGAGCTACCTTCATCAACAGGGCCTTCGTTCTGGCGCCATCTTCATGAAGCTTCTGAAATCCAAACAGTGAGCTGCAAAGCAAGAAGACAACATAGGCGGCTCAGTATCACTTGCAGGGCGGTTCAGGGACATTTAAAACACGCAATGGAGAAAAAGCGATTAATTTTGCGTGTTTGAGCATTCATGCGAGTGCGCGGAGTTGATATTCCCGACCTGTCGATCCCGGCCAGAGTCTCCCTCTCCTGGGCTGTCAGTGTCGGAAAGTCCTCCTCTGTTTCACTCGCTTTTCCCGCCGCCATTTTCTTTCCCTCATCACCAGCAGAAGAAGCCGAGCCGAGACTCCGAGCAGCAGCGCAGGCGGCGGCGGCGACAGAGACGCCGCACGACTGCATGGGACGAACGCAGTGCTCCGCCGAGTCAAAGGAAGGAAGCCGAAGACAACAAAATGATCAAAAACTTTTCCCCAGGATGATAAGATGCTGTTCGGTGTAGTAAATCCTGTCGGGGGGGCACAAAAGCGCTCTCCGGGTATCTCCTCACATTTTTCATCACAAAGTAATATTATCCCGTTGTTGCGATGCACATAACTGAGTGCAGTATCCAAAATGTGGGTATTTCACCATAAAACGCGTTTCGGCCGCGAAGATAAAGTTGTTATAATTGTGAAACCCAAGCGAACCCACGCGCCGTTCTAGCCCCGCCCTCTCTTCCCATGTCATCCAATAGCAGCGCCCATTTCCTACCATATGACTTCTCTGCTATACCATTCTTTTATTATTTAATGTAAATTTGTCCCTGATAATTGCAAATAATTAATACCACTACGATAGATAGATAGATAGATAGATAGATAGATAGATAGATAGATAGATAGATAGATAGATAGATAGATAGATAGTGTTTGAAAATGTGATTCTACGTTTTCATCTGATAGAATCATATTTTTAATGGATATAGAGACCATTATTTACATTATTTTTGTCCTTTGCAAGTTATCTGGGATGTGTCTTGTATAAATCATACCTTCACTGGTTGCAGTTCCTGATATACTTTATTTAAAAGGGAAAGCTTAAATAAATTTTGCCGTATAATATACAATTGATTTAAAATGCATTTTCATTCATGCCGTTTATTTATTTGCGAGTGATTTATTTATTATTATTATTTTTATAAGGGGGCACGGGTTAATGCTTTCTAAACCAACCACTACGGAAATGTGAGTCTTTTTGTCTTGAGTTTATATCTTCCTGCGTTATTAAATACATTTTAATAACTATTTACTTATTATTATTTCGTTCATAAAGTTCAGTACAGTCAATGCAATTAGCAGATAATTTTCTAAACCACTGAACGTAAATAAATGAAATGACAGCATTTTTTTTTGCCGCGTGACGTAGGAAGTTGTCATAATATGGGCGTGGCTTAGAATTGTCAACATCCCGGTGACATAACTAGTATATCCAAAATGGCGACGGGGGACCACAGAGAAGGTTAGGCAACTGTTCATGTTGGGTTTACTGTCAGTTCTAAATGATTTTCTTATTCTTTTTCTATAAAAACTTAGTTCTTGGAAATGGAATATATCTTTCAAACACAATGAAAACAAATCCGTACCACACAGCGAGCTATTCGCTTTATACCTAGCTAATATTAGCTACTCCTCATGTTAAAAAAACGTATGAACTGAGCACTTTAGTTTAGGGTCAGTAATAGCCTAAAATATACATTTCATGTGGTTAATAACACAGCAGGGCAGGACGACCCGGAGAGCGAAGACGAGGTCTATGAGGTGGTGGATCTGACAGAGTACGCCCGGAGGCACCAGTGGTGGAGCCGGGTGTTTGGGAACAACTCCGGCCCGATTGCTGAGAAATATTCCGTGGCCACTCAGATCATGATGGGAGGGGTTACTGGATGGTAAGGATCATTATGGATCGACTAAAACTGAATCTCTCTGCAGTTATTTCCCATCAATTAAGTCGAAGATAATAGTTTAAATGTTCTGAATTACATACAAAACCTTGAAAGAAGTTCTGCCAATTGAAAATGGTAATATTCATCCAGATAACAAAACAAAAAGTTTATGTACATGTATTAATTTGATGCAATAGACAAAGTAGGATGCAATCTTAAATTTGAATAAGAAAGAACATGTAGTTTTTCTGTATTTAAAACCAGTGCCTATTATTGTTACATGTCAATAAAATAGTTTGTACTAAACAGAAAGTTTGAGCTGCTTTATGTTGGTCTATTACATCAAATCCTAATAAAATCTAGTCAAACTTATTGTCACATGACAAAATATGGAGACTTTCAGAGAAAATGACTGCTTCTGCAAAGGGCTGTGTTTTGGCTTTTGCCGTTTGAGAACCAATCCTCCTCATCTTATCAACCTGTCCAGGTGTGCTGGCTATGTTTTCCAAAGAGTCGGGAAGATAGCGGCAACTGCCATTGGTGGAGGATTTCTTCTTTTACAGGTAAATGCATGGAAGTAATAAATTTATGCTGCCCTAAAATAAATAAAAGAATGCTGCGGCATCCTTTGGAATACTTAAATGAAAAGTGAAGAGGACAGCTGCACAGCATACTGCTCGACTCCTTACAGCAGAAAAAAAAAAACTTTGTGCTGCCTCTGGGTGAATGTGAACCATCTGGGTGCTTCCACAGAATTGCATTCATATCGGTTCTGTTTTTTTGTTTGTCTGTTTAAGCAATCGCTTAACCACTTTGAGATTAACATGTGGTTATGATTTATTCCTCCTGCAGATTGCTAACCACAGTGGTTACGTGCAGGTGGACTGGAAAAAGGTGGAGAAGGACGTAAACAAAGCAAAAAAGCACCTGAAGAAGAAGGCAAACAAAGCAGCCCCTGAAATAAACACATTCATTGAGGAGGTAAAGGTACCTGGAACAAAGCTTGCTCTTTTATAACCTCTTTTTTTTAATTCAATCTTGCTGATGTTATTTATCCTTTTCTAAGTTTATCATTAAATTAAGAATTACATGTGGCGTTGATCTGAAACAAAGCAGTGCCCTCTAGTGTTAGGTTAGAACAGCTACATCAAAATGTTTCCTGATTCAGTTTTCTTTTTTGCCTCTTTTTCCTGCAGGCCACAGATTTTATAAAGAGGAACATCGTCCTGTCCAGCGGGTTTGTTGGTGGCTTCTTTTTGGGATTGGCATCCTAAAGCTGCAGCTCACACATTACCCTCCCACCTACTTTGAATCTCGTCACTACATTTATCTCCATAGTTTACCTCTTTGCCCCATGCGTCTCCTGACTTATCACATATTGAAGTGAGAGTAAGGGTTCTGTTAAATATGTAAGCATGATCTGTTGTGACAGTGGCACTCATGCTTTTTCTTTTCTTTTTGATTCTGAAACTGACTACTGCGGGTATCATTGTAAATATTTCAATTCTCACCAGAACTGTACATATTTCATACACTGGGAGTGGCTAAACTCAACTAAATCCAAGAATTTACCTTTTTATGTTGATGGGAATATTAGAAAAGTTCGTTTTCTCAAAGAATTGTGCATTTTCACCCCGAAAGACATGGTCAAAATGCTTTTTAAATGACTGGATGGTCATTGGCTGAACTGTAATTATGACCAGACTGCAGATCAAAAACAAAATGAAAGTGTCTGGTTATTCAAAAGCAGCAACTTTGACTCATAAGCCTCTTATTGTAGTGGTTGTGAGTCCCTTAGTGTCTGTGTAGGAATAACAGCGTTGTTACGTTGTTTATAGCAGTCAAACTCTACTCTTAAGTTGAATTTTATTTTTGCCTTTTTTGTATAAGTGCAATAAGCTATATCATTATTTGTTCTTGAAGATGTTGCTAACTCTTCAACAGGTGTTTTTTGCTGTTTGTTTTTATTTGATATGTTTTTGATAAGCCTGTCTGTGTTTCATTTCTGTCTTTTTGGAATAAATATGCTTGAATTTGTTGAAATTCAGTTTTCTTAAAGTTTGCTCTTTGATCAGGATATTTATATATGGCTCTCACTAGAAAATATTTGATCAGTAGAAAAAAAAAACATGCTCATACATTATTTCAAAGTTCATCCCACAACTATTATGAGCTATAGAAAATACCTTGGAAAAATCGTATAATACATTGCTCCTCTTCAGAGAGTTCAGTTCTAGTCTCAAGTTAAACTCGGCATTGATGTATTTCATTTTAGGTTTGTAAGCTATATCAACATAGTAAAATCATTGTAGTGTGTTATTCTAGAAGTTATGGATACTAACAAAAGGAGATAAAATAAAATAGGGGGATGGATGGACAAGATGAAGTGATGACAAAAAGAACCCAAAACAGATTTAAACCTGAACACAAGAAATAAAGTTTGAAAATGTCAACTTTTTTACTACTTATTTTTCTAAACATGTCAAGATTATACATTTCACATTCTGTACAAAATGAAACAAAATTATTTTTTGCTTTTATTCATATCAAGTCACAAATAAAGTAGAATATTCAGAGTATTTACAAACAGGTGGGAAACTGAGGGAGGTGTGTCTTTAAAACACCAGTAAGGTTCAGCATCACTCGTCATAATTGTGAGCAAACAGAATTTCTCTGAAGGTGAGTCCAAAAAAAATAAAATGTCTGGTTTTACTTACGTTTGTATTAAAGAGGAAACTAAAAAAACAAACATCTTGTCTGGTTTTTTTTTTGCTGTCTGCTCAGTGTCACAGCTAGATGGGCATTTTCAGGAGGGCACATTCGGTGAGCAGGCTGACGATGCTGATTAGATATCTGCTACTGGAAATCTGAAAAACAAGAAAACATTTGCTTTAAATAGTGCACCGTATGTACATTGCAATGTACATGGTGAAAAATACGTACTGAACATGTCAATTTTTTTCCTATCATAAATTAAATAGAGGTACTGATATGAAATTTTCCTGAGGTTTAACAAGTCAAGAAATCCAGAACAAATGCAAATTAAATCATGCATAATAAAGGGAACAAATATTCCATTAATTAGATGAGAAATGAGAGAGAAAGCCAAGAAACCAGTTAAAATCTATCATTTTTTTAGAAAGAAATCCTGCTTCAACCATTGCACATATATTCAATATGTCAATACAGTACCTTTATCTTGCCGTTGACTTTGGCTGATCCCAGTGCAGAGGATACTTGGTTCAGTTCCCCAGCTGAAAGGTCCACCCTGAAGTGTCTGTAAAAGTGGCTCATGAGTCCCTGCATGAACCTCGTCACCTCCGAGAAGTCGATGCACACTTCATCCTCCGCCTCCTTGCTCTTCTCCGCTGAACTCTCCCTCGTGCTTCTCCACAGGTCCAGCGCGTCGTCAGAGTTGACCGTGTAAGTCACCTTTAGCGGTGGCTCAACTGGGAGAGTCCAAATCATTTTCAAGTTCTGAATGTTGGTTTCCATGTGGCAGTTGGTCCACAAAGCAGCAAGCCACTGCAGAGTGATTTGGTTGATGTCCAGAGGGCCAAAGCAGCAGTCAAAGGTCCTCTGCAACCAAGACTTAACCACAGAAGACAGACTCTCTGCCCCTTTGCTGCAAAAGAGAGGTAGGCAGGTAAAATCCTTTGGAAGTGACTGAAGGTATTCAGGGTTGCCGTTGATGCAGGACAACCACCCACTCCAAACCGTCTTCAATGGATCTTCTTGCCTTGCAAACATTGGCTTTGACTGTATCTTTAAAAGAAAAAGAGACAAGATAATGAAATGCAACCGAAAATGGCTGGAAAACCCTCTACATCCAAGCCCTGTCACTACCTGGATGAGGACAGCCTCAGGGTCATTGCTCGTCTCTGCCAGCCCCTGCAGCTCAGAGAAGGAGACTTTGAAGGTGTTCTGCGGCTTCCCCACCTCCACCGCCAGGCCCTGCTGCTTCTCTGCAGCAATGAACGCAGAGAGCTGCCGGGAATAGTTCTTCAGCTGGGTGTGTCTGAACTGGTAGAGAGGAGTGACGTACGACAGTTGCCACTCTGTTTTCACCAGCAACTCCAGGTGCTCTGGCTTCACTTTTTCCTTTGAAATCAATAAATTATGGTCATCACTCCATGACTTTCAAAACAAACTAAACCATCCAACGAAGTGAAAGACAGGTGCAACTCACAGTGATGTTTTGGGACCTTGGAACTTTCCTGCTGGTGTTCATTCTTCGTGCGGTCAGCGCCGGAGTCAGGCCAAGACCTGATGCAACGCCAAAGCAGGTGCGGATTGACCGCCGATAGCTCTGACTTTTGCTCCTCCTCTTTACAACACCACTGTGTGGAGTCCTCCCTGCACTGAAGAGAAAGAACATATGCAGGACATTGCAGGGTTATTTTTTTTTAAAGAACATAGACTTTACAGACAGATAAAACATCTAATTCACACTTTGGGTTGTAAGATCTTCTTTGTGCACACTTGAATTCTTAGAATTACTTTGGAAGTCAACAACCTTCTGGCTTAATTCTGACAACTGCTCTTGGGAGATTAAGTAGATTATAGATCATACAGTGTGGTGGTGGAGGGAAGCAAATAAAATGAACTTAATCAAGACATTTTAGCAGCTTTCTGCAAAATTTAAGGTCCATTCCAGCCATTCCACTCTCAGATTACGTGCAATTACTTTGCCTCTGAATTTGTCATTCCACAATAATTAAAGGCCTAGTAATATATTGAAATTCTACATTTGAATAAATGTTTGCATTGCTTTGCATTTATCCAAAAGATATAATTTTAGTGATTATAACTGTCCTTTAACAGAAAATTTAAGTCTGAGTTAATGGCACAGCATAAAAAATTTATTGTCTTTTTTACATTGGACGTAATTATATGGTTTAACTATATATTGGCCCTATGTTATCTCGACTTTTTTAGAATTTGAGAAATCCACAGTAAAAACTTATGCACAAAAAACGCGCACGGTGACTGCTAATGAAGCTATGCCAACAGTGAATAGATGAAAACGTCTGACAACCACAACCCTTCCAGGGTCTTATCGGATAACTGTGTTATAAATATTTGAGGAAGAAAAGTCGAAGTTAAAATGATTCTGCTCTGACACAAAATATTGTCGCCCAAAGCAAATGAAAGGGAGAATAAAGTGGTGTGAAAACCCAATCTGCTATCGTACTCTGTTGGATTTAAATGATAAAGTCAACGGAGATTATTAAAAGAGCACCTCACGCAAATTAAGTGGTGAGTTTTTAAGCTAGCTGGACGCTCCCTGTGGAAGGAGTCCCACAGAAAAAGCTGTAAAAACGACAGGTTTAATGTCGTTTGTTAAATTAGTACCACCATTAAAAAGTGCAGAGATACAAAAAAAACTGTACCTTTCACGAGACCCTTCCATGCTCAATTTACCGAGCAAAACTCAGAGAAAAATAACAAACAGTAACAAAAACCGGAAACTAATCTTCTTTCTTCTTCTTCTTTTTGTATTAAGGCGGTTGGCAAACAACGTATTGACGTAAACCGGAAACAAATTTTGAACAACGCGCGGTCTTCTTATTCTACTTCCAAAATTCCAGATTACCGGCGTATTACTGCCATCTACTGCTCAGTCGGTACCACTACGTTTGTAATGCCATTCAAAATCACGACTTCTCCTTTAACTTTTTACATTGTCACATTACAATAAAAGTAAGTAGAACAGAAGACCAGCAATATGTGCTCAAGTAAGGGCAGCACTGCTTCAACATGTTTTAAACTAAATAAAAATAAAAATTGAGCCGTCCAAAAAACTCAAACTGAAAAAAACCCCATTTTTTTGCATATAATGTGACGAAAATATGAATATTTAGGCACTGAATCAATCTGGCACAATTTCACAGCTAGAATTTATTTAAATAGTTGACCAAAAAGATCATATGCTTCTTGCATGAAAAACATTAAATGTTAGTGTGTAGGTACTTATATTCCTTTAAGTTTATTTTCATCTTTGCGCCTGTATGTGAATTGCCGTGTGTGCATATTTTATAGTTCTCTTTCACACGAAATCATGTTACCATAGAAACAGGGCTCTTTTCTCTTTTACCCCCCTATGCCTGTTCACATTCTTCATCTTCTTTACAATTCATTTTGATTTTCATCCATCTGCTTTGGCTGCACTTATTGTTTCTCGTCCCACATGTGCACTGTTCATGCGTTTGTGTGTTTCTGTTTTCTGACTGACTGAGCATTGAATGGAGGGATAATGAGTAGCGGATAGCATGATGACCACATCAACAGCCAATCAAATGGTTCGTACAAGCTGGTAGGTTCAACCAATGGAGGGAAGCCTGAAGAGGACGAGTGAGGAGGGATGCAGCACTGCAGAACATCCTCCAAATACACAGCACCATCTAGTGGCAACCAATGTCCTTGTTCATTCCCATCTTTTTCTCTCAAAACAATAAAGAGTGAGGCAAACTAATTTAATTCACGGAAGATTTCTTGGAGTTACATTTAGAGTAAAACTAAAAGCACTTAAGAAAATAAACATTACACAGTTAGTCATGTTTATTTGTATGGACATTTCAGCAATAAGACAGCTTAAAGTGCTTTAAATTATAAAACCATCACGCAATCATTAATTACGAAACAAGCAATAACCCTTTCATTTTGTCAAATGCAATAATCAAAATCATCAAACAAGTACACATCAAATATGTCAAGCAATGTTCCAGTTCATGCAAACAATTGCATAAAGAATACATGGAATGCTTTTACCAAGTATTGTGCACAAAAAAAATATGTGCACAATATTAATTGTGCACATTAATTGTGTAGGAGATCCCTACAATCCTGTTGGAATTATTGCTTTTTTTTAAAAAAAATGTTGAATACATTTACAAAACACTCCAAAAAATACAATAAAATTAAAAAATAAATAAAATAAAATTCTTATAAATTGTATTTGCATGTAGAATTTTAAGAAAAGAGACATAAATAACTGATTTTAATCCTTGAGAAAATGTGTGGGTATGTTTTGAGGCATGTCCCTGATGGGAATTTGGGAATCACTGACATTTCTGCTTATTCCTCATTTTTGTCCAAGTGCAGACAATATCCGTTTATAATTATTCAGCAAGTAGCCATAATGTGTGGAAATGGCTATGACTGACAGAAAATATGATTACGAGCGTAACACGGAGTCTGTTAAAATGATGGTGATAAGAAGGGGAAAGGCTGACGTAAGGTGATGAGATTTTGCTGGTTGACGCATGCGTAGAATACACTGAGTGAAACCATTGGAGAGCTTAGCAGGAAACTGTGAATGTAGTGCGCCACGACAGGACGCCATATTGGCTCAAATTGGGCTAAAAAAGCGTGTGTGGGCCCTCTTTTCTTCGTGGCCATTTTGGCTCTGGAAAGACCACTTGTCTGGTCGACAGAGGGAGGAGTCTGGCATTTCTGGAAGTCGCGAAAAAAACAAAAAACAGCCAGGCAAAGCCAGTCAGCATCTTGGGAAGCGTAAAACCCGACAGCGACGAGTGGTTTTTTTTTCACGGTACAATTTTAATATTCTCCAGCACAAGCGATCTATGCAACAGAGAAGGCTGTGGACATGGTCGCGAAGGGCTTTAATTTGGGCTCGGGAAGCTGAAGCATTCTGCAACCCGAGCTCATAGCGTGTTTTCGGTGGGGATCAGCCATCTGTGATACACCAACCGGTGATTCTGTCGACTGCTAGCTCGCGTTAACCTAGCCTGCTAACCCTTCTCGAGAGTCCCGTTAGCTTGCGGCGAAAGCCAGCATCCGAGGTCGGAGCACGGGACGTGTCTGTGGATGCTGCTGCGGGTGCAATAAGCTTCGCCAGGGGGGTACACCCGAGGCAATGCTAAAAGGAGTGTTCTTCTTCCAACCAGCGAGGAAATCTCCACGCCCTGGGGTCTCGTCTGTGGTTACGGCTTAGCCAGCCCACCAGGAGCGGAGCGGAGCTCGGGAGAAGGTGGGGCCGTAGACTGACAGCCTGGGTCGCCAGCTAAATGCGGCTAACAGGCTAATTCTGTTTATTTTCGTGGCTATTTGAGTTCTCGTTCATTTTTGTTTTTTCAGGGGTTTGAGTTAGCAGCTGCGTGAGTAACCTCACTTGACAAAGAAATTAAGCTGACATTGATTACTTCCAAACCCCGGTGGGTGGGATTTCTTCTGGAGAGCATCCCAGCTTACCTAGATGACCATGGCGGACGACGACGTGCTGTTCGAGGATGTGTACGAGCTGTGCGAGGTGATCGGCAAGTGAGTATTTCCATGCTCAGATAGATTACAGTCATATTGACTTTATTTGAAACATGCTTATGTTTTGACGCAAAGGTGTGCGAGGCTAAAGGTTAATTGCACGGGTGAGGTTGGAGTTACAGCATCTTTACTGGCTTTACAGCTTCCACACAAGGGTGTAGTTTCTTGCCATTAATAGACACGCTGACGGTGTAAACACATTTAATGTTTGTGTAAAGCACACAGATATCTTTGTAATTCTGCTTTATGCATATTTGGGTCAATGACATCACAAGAGGCACATACTTTAGAATACTAATCCTTATGTAATTTATTTATTTTTTACTATATTCTGCTTGGATCAGGATCAATTATTTACTAATACAGTGGCACTGCATGCAGTTTGAGTTATAGCTACTTTAACTTACCCAAGCAACTTTTTTCCCCCCATTTTTCCTATTGTGTTGACCATGTTTTTTTAATATATATACAAACATTTGACTCAAAATGATAACTCGGTTCTTTTGTTGCAAAATATTAGCTGCAAAGGGCTAGTATCTTGATTTGCAAACAATTCCTGCTTGTTTTACAGTTGACAAACGATGTTCAAAGTGGGTTCGATTGATTTTACAGGAAAGTCTGTCCAGTAGTTTAAAGATGAATGCACACACAAAGGCCAAAGGGTGAATAATGTTCCATGCAGGAAGAGGAGTTTACAAGCCTAAATTGGATCATTAGTCTGATAAGATCTTGACTTGCTAGTTCGTCCTCTGCAATATGTTTTTCTAATTTTGCTTGTACCCTGTTGCCATTTATTGCTTTTAATGAGATACACACTTTTTTTTCTTGTAAGTTTTCACATAAAGTGCAACTAATAGGTTATTTTTTTCAGTTTTCTGAGCCCAAAGCAGCCTTTTGTGCATTTCTCCATGCAGTCTTGAATAACCCTGAACAGATAAGTCCTTAAATTAGCAGTTTTCTTTCTTTATAGCGAGTAAAGTAATACGAAACTGTCTCTCCTCCAGTTGCAGCTCACTGCTGGTCAGCTGGCTGAAAGAAGGCAGCTATTCTTTCCCTCTCCCATGCATGAAATGCAACTTTTGCTGGTTGGAAATACTTCCAGCATCTCTGCAGGCAGAAGCCAAGAAGGTAGTAATTAGTGGTGACTGATTAATTTTCTATTATTAGCTTGCTATACTTGATACTTGCTAAATTATTCAGTGCAGTAAGCACTGAATAAAAGTACCTCTAAATTTAGTTGATAAAATAATTTGCAACGCTTAAAAAAAATTGAAGTCATGTGTTTTAGGACTAAATGTTTAAAATTTTTGTTCCAAAGTTTGTTGAATTTTTGTATTTTTTTGCAAGCTCATCTCATAGTGGTGTACGCTGCATTATTGAAACATGTCTCTCTGCTTCAGCACACCTGGCACCAATATTGGCTCATTAGCAGAGCTCTGTAGATCTTGATTGCATGCTAGTGAGGCGTTTAATTCAGGTGTGTACGACAAGGATGCAGGTCTCCGGCCCTCAAGGAATGCAGTTTGTGACCACGGACTAATTATTTCTGTAAGTTTGAAAAAAATGCATCCAACACCCCTAATCTCAGCATGGAAATTACACAGAATGAACAAAATAGGAGAAATGGTAATCACATTTATCATTCTGAAAGGCAGCTTTTAAACGTCATACACATTGCTCTTAGAATCCTAAACAAAAGAATGATTTGTTTCAAAATATGCAACTTAATTTAGAGTTTTTAGTATTGAATTCGTCAGTAGAAAGGAGGAACAGGGAAAGAGGCATCCTGTAATAAAAGAGGGTAGAGGTACTGAAACTGGAAATGAATGTTTTCGTTCCGTTTCCTCCTGCAACCACCAAGGGATCCTGAAACTTCTCACTCTAGATTTGAGGGCCATGAAAAGGTTGTCAAAAAGATGAACCTTCACTTTTCTAAACTGGATCCAAAGACTTCATATTGTATTTAATGTTTGAATTTAGTCAAACTGGTCTCATCATTTTTATTAAATGCTGACTCGGGATGAAACAGTTATGTTTATAATCAGTTATTCTACCCATTAATTGATGAATCAAAAAAGGCACATTTTAGAGATTTTTCATTTGATCATGTAATGTTTTTTTTAACAATACATAAATTAAAATATGCATATCAACAAATAACTCAATTCCATTTTAAATAAGAGCATTTTATTGCCTGAAATGCAATAACATACAATTGCTTGTGTGTATTTTATTTTATTTTTTATTTTTTACAGAATTTGAACTAGCTGACGAGACGTTCTGGGCAGAAGATATTTCCAAAAAGCTTTAAAAAAAAATAAAAAAATTAAATCCAATTGTGTGTACATATGTATTATTATTATTATATATATATTTTTTACAGTTTTAGCTTAATTACTGTTAAGTTCAACAAATTGCATTTTTTTTCTGGGTTTGAATGCTCCAGTTACTGATTAATCAATATCTAAATTAGTTGCTAATTATTTTGATAATTGATTAATCATTTAAACTTTAATGCTAAGATCTTAAAGTCTTGGCTGTAGAGCCGTTATCTCATGGCAACATGTCCTGACACTGCTAATCCAGCTCTGCTGCTTTTGCCACTATTGCTGTGTGGTTAGAAAGCCACACAGAGAGACGTTTGAGTCTCTCACCTCCCTGTTTATTTGATTGTTAGACTCTCATATGATGCTTTTAGTTTCTTATGCATTTCTACAGTTGAGTAAATTTATCTGTTTAATCAAGTAAAAGAAGTACAAGACAATGGCTTGGAGGACTAGAGACCTACCTGGAACTTTCTGTTTTGCATATTTCAGTGGTTGTAGTTGAAATTTGTTGTTTCGACTGATCGATATGTACATATCTACATAACCAGCTTAACGTCATTCAGGTGTTGTGCCGAAAGAGCAATCAGTAGAGGAGGAGACTGTCGTCATCTGAGGGCCATTTGAAGCTTTGCTAGAAAAGTGAAATGTCAGATTAACGTCAAAGAAAAGAGCAGAAGATCCCTCTTATCCACTCAGTTCTCCTTTGGTGGATCAAGTGTGTTGAGCCCACAGAGTCTCAGGATGTGTTCCGGCTAGGAGGAGGGGATCACTTTTCCTCAGCAGAGAGGGAGATCAATGGAGACAAGTGGAGCTGGGAATGTGATGGCCCCGAGGCTATGGATATAAATAATGCTGGGAGACACTGCAGCACTACGCCTCGTTTTTATCTCGGGTTTTAGTGACGCCACCTATAGGTGAAGGTTACGGCAGGCAGAAAACGTTTAAAATGAAGCCAAATCTCCCAGTAGTGACATCTTCTTTTGTCAAACAAGATTCCCAATTCTGAGACTCATCAAGTTTAGATTATGGCTGAAACAATGATTGAGATGAATTGTGATTGACTGATTTACGAAAATAATTATCAACTCATTTGTCACTTTACTGTCAACTAAACTGACTTAAAAAAATTGCATTTGCTGAAAGAACAAAAGTACTCAGAGAACCTCTCTCCTTGTTAATCAATAATGCATAAATGAATCAAGGAATCTATAAATGATCAAAATTTCACTAAAGGAATACTTTGTCATTTCATTTTAGTCAATAAATTTGCTCATTTAAAAATGGAATTGATCATTTGGCATCTTTTATTTCTAATATTGTATTAAAAATAATGATTAAATAAAAAATCTGCAGATTGTGGCAATTTTTAAAAATAGGATTGTCAGAATAATGTATCAGTGAAACAATCAAAAGTTGCAGGCCTACTGTAAATGAGATTAGGAATATAACATTCACCACATGCTTATTTTGAGACTTCAGCTCCAGTGTTTGAAAGGCTTTGGGGTAATTTAATCAGTTTTGTCTGTAATGATTGTGTTTGAATTGGGATTTGCTTGTCGAGAAGCACTATTAGAGTCTTTATTTCCGCCCTACGGCGCTCATTACTGCCAACAGTATTACGCTGTGTGACTCAATCCAACTCAATGAAGTGATCATTCCCCTGGCTTATTGTGAGCTTGATGATAATAATAAAGTTTCTTGTGCATATTCTAGACCTTTAAAATCTAATTGTTTTGTAATTGTAACAGCAGTGGCATTTTGTCACCAAAAAGGTCTCTTTTTTGGGGGGAGGAGGTTATGAGAAAGTCCAAGTATTAAAGTTGGAGAGGCAGCCGTTCCCCATTTGGCCATGCAGACACCCCCGTCTGCCGAGGCGTGTACAGCTGCAATTCCTGGTTAGATCAATAAAGGATCACATTACTGTCTGGGTCATGTAGCCTTCCGCTACGCAGGGGAACAAATCAACACAAATCCTCCTGCTTAAGCAAATAAATCAGATTCTGCTTTTCTTTCTTTGGCTTGAAATACTTGCATATGAACGGTTTAATAGATTGCAAATTCAATGATTTGGATAGTTATTTGCAAGAAGTTGCCTTTGATGCAAATTGTGCCACATTTATCAGCTGCTTAGACTGGAGTTTGGTCCAATGTTGCTTTTAAAAAGTCATAAATATCCAGTCAAATTTTCCAAACCACTTCTTGCTTTACATTTAAATTACTTTTCTCTTCAAATTTATTTGAGAATTGCATTGCTTTTGTTTGTTTTTGTGTATATGAGTTGATGCTTTGACTGAGGAATTTACGTTTATGAGTTGAATAAAACCCATGATGCTGAGATGCAATAAGGAATTTCAGTATTTGGCCTGTAGCTGTTCTAACACTTTCTACATGGTGTAGGAAGGCGCTGAAGTTAGTGAACCAAGGTGTGAAGACACTTGAGTCACAAAAAACGCTAAGTTAAGATGGCTAAATTGATAGCTAAATCAAGTTTATCAGTAATATTTTTAAAAGTGGGTTTTGCTTATCAGTGGTCAAGTCTTAAATTAAAATAACTTTTAGCAGAAATCCTGTGGGAAACTACAGGAAAAATGTTGAGATTTTTTTTGCTGCTGTTTATTCAATTGTATTTTTTTTTTTTTTAGATTTAATAATTTTTTTTTCCTCCATGAAGCAGACAAGTGAAGCAATCCAAGCAGCGGGCTGCTGTTTGCTGAATGCTGCTGTCGGTGGGATGTGGGTGTTTTGTGTGAGCCCACCAAGTGCAGCTGCAGTGATGTCAGTAATGCCAACAGCTCCCCCACCCCTCTGCCTTTTCCCCCAAACACTCACTCACTCACTCCCCAAGCTCATTTCTGCACGTCGGTGCTTCTATCTTTGTGAGGACACTTGGCTTTATGACTTTATGAGGCTTGGGTGATTGGATAATTTATTTATTCCAAATGAAGTGATGAGAAATATTCTTTATTTATTGGATTAAATGGGCATTTAAATCAACCCAGGTTTGAAATGAAGTTATGATTTATGGGCCGTCAGGAGAGGAGAGGTGGCTGCAGGAGAAGCTGACGGGTTCATCCTCGATTGTGGTTATAATGTTTATTAATATGCTGACAGGGTTTCCTGTGTGGTCTGGGACAATTATGGGGATTTCACTTCAGGATGGAAAAAGAAAATTATTAGCATTCACTGTCTAAATATTTGGATTTTTCTTCTTGGTGTCCACATCTCCTTCCTTTCTCGACTTATTTCCTTCCTCATTTCCTATTTGTTTCTGCCCTGTTTCCATCCCTTCCTCTCTTCTTGTACCCTTTCCTATCTTATTTTGTCTTTTGTACCATTCCTTCCTTACTTTCTTCATCAGTCCTTGTGACCTTTACTCCTTCTCTCTTTCTTCTTTGTGTTCTTCCTTGTTTCTTTATTTCTCTTTTTTGGTGCTTCCCTTCCTTCCCTGTCTCCTATCCTTTTATCCTTTCATGTGATCTTTTTTTCTTCTTTCTCTTTTTCTCTATCTTCCATCCTTATCTTTTCTTCTCCCATGTCTCCTTGTGCCCTATTTTCCAGCCTTTTTCCATCTCCTTTCTTTCTTCCTCCCTCTGTTCTTTCTTTCATGTTTAAGGCCTTCCTTTTTCTCAGTACTATTTGCTTCCTTTTTTTCTGTCTGCGAGTTACTGTTATGAAAACTTTATCTCGCCTGGCTCAATGTGTAAACATCATTTGCAGGATCAAAACATTGTTTTCGGATACATTTTCAGAAGCAAATGTTGAAGCTACGAGATGTTTTGTGTTTATAACGTTGCAGCAGCTCCTTTGACAAGTTAATGTTGTGTTGGAGCAGGAAGTTAAGGCTGTCTGGTGTTTGGGAATAAATGTGTTTTGTTGTAAACCCAGTTTGGAATCCCTCATGCACCCTCCTCCCCTTCAAACACCTCCCAGCTCTTTAATAATAACGGGCAAACACAGCTGCTACAGCACATAAACCCAGGAGGGCAAAGGTCAGGAGGAGGTCGGGTTCTCCTCGGGATTCCTGCTGCCTTTGAGGGAAACCACGTTGTTTTCCAGACGGACGTCCAGATGCTGCCAGTGCTTGTTTTGGTAGGTTGATCATCACAGCAGATGTGAGCAAATCCACTGTTGCTCTCACACATTCTCAGGTTTTCACACACAAATCCCTTCTTTCAGGTTTCAGTTCAGAAGTGTTATAAAGGTAGTAGGGACTGTCGCGCTGCTTTTTTTTGTTGTTGGTTTTAAGAAGTATGTATCACAAAAAGCAAAATCTGTTTTGAATAAAGCCAAATACTACGTTGCATGCCTCATCGTCTGGGGTGTGCATCTGATATCCTGTGTAGACTCCATTTACCACTTCCGCTGATATGAGCAGTCGTTTGGTGATGGGATAAAATTAATTTCTAAAGAAATGAATTGGAGTAGTTTGAGATCTCTGGTCGATTCTGTTTCAGTGCTGCTTGTTTATGTACCGAGGAGTTAATGACTGAATCTCTTTGACGGGTTGTCTCTGATCTGCTGCTGCTGGTAGAAACCCTTTGCCCTCTCTTTAACTCTAAAACACTCCAGCTGACTGCTAAGGGCCGTGTTTCCCCCCTGACCGGTCTGAGAAATTGTCCGGTAAACGATAATATTGTTGTTTTAGGATCCTTTTCAATCACAATGACAAAATAATACAAGTTTGCGCTCTCAAAGAACAACAAAGTTTAATTTTGTAAAGAACACATCAGACTTGAACTGGAAGACATTCTAAACGCCTAGAATTAAATACGACAAGCAAAAACAAAGAAAATGGATTATGAAGTCTCTAAAAAATATAAACATCAGAATAGGAATTATTGATCTAATTTTAACGTATTATGTAATTGACTGCTTATTGCAACAGGCCATTGCAAGAAGCAAAGTTGTGGTTATCCCTCCTGCTTATGCACTTTATACTTTTTCCTTCCGCTAAATTTTCCATGTACAGTTAGGGCCAGAAATAGTTGGACAGTAACACAATTTTTGCGAGTTGGGCTCTGCATGCCACCGCATTGGATTTGAAATAAAACCGCTACAACAGAATTCAAGTGCAGATTGTAACGTTTAATATAAAGGGTTGAACAAAAATTGTACACATTTGTTTATAAACACTCCACATTTTAGGAGCTCAAAAGTAATTGGACAAATAAACATAACCCAAACAAAAAAGTTTTTTCTCAATATTTTGTTGCGAATCCTTGGAGGCAATCACTGCCTTAAGTCTGGAACCCATGGACATCACCAAACGCTGGGTTTCCTCCTTCTTAATGCTTTGCCAGGCCTTTACAGCCGCAGCCTTCAGGTCTTGCTTGTTAGTGGGTCTTTCCGTCTGAAACTTTTTTCTTCCCATCATTCTGGTACAGGTTGATCTTTGTCTCATCTCCATAGAATACTTTTCCAGAACTGGGCTGGCTTCTTGAGGTGTTTTTGGGCAAATTTAACTCTGGCCTGTCTATTTTTGGAATTGATGAATGGTTTGCATCTACATGTGAACCCTTTGTATTGCTTTCATGGAGTCTTCTCTTTACTGTTGACTTAGAGACAGATACACCTACTTCTCTGAGAGTGTTCTGGACCTCAGTTGATGTTGTGAACTGGTTCTTCTTCACCAAAGAAAGTATGCGGCGATCATCCGCCACCGTTGTCTTCCGTGGACGCCCAGGCCTTTTTGAGTTCCCAAGCTCACCAGTGAATTCCTTTTTCCTCAGAATGCACCCGACTGTTGATTTTGCTACTCCAAGCATATCTGCTATCTCTTTGATGGATTTTTTTCAGCCTCAGGATGTTCTGCTTAACATCAATTGAAAGCTCCTTTGACCGCATGTTATCTGGTCACAGCAACAGCTTTCAAATGCAAAACCACACACCTGGAATCAACCCCAGACCTTTTAACTACTTACTTGATTACAGGTTAACGAGGGAGACGCCTTCTGAGTTACTTGCAGCCCTTAGAGTCCATTGTCCAATTACTTTTGGTCCCTTGAAAAAGAGGAGCTATGACTTCTAAACCCTTTCTCTGATTTGGATGTGGAAACTCATATTGCAGCTGGGAGTGTGCACTTTCAGCCCATATTGTATATATAATTGTATTTCTGAACATATTTTTGTCAACAGCTGAAATAACAAAACCTGTGTCACTGTCCAAATATTTCTGGCCCTAATTGTATCAATTTTGATGAAGAACTTGAGCTTTAGTTTCTATCATAGGTTGTTCTTATTTATATCTAGGATGAAGGACAACACATTTATAAATATAAAGTATACAATATTGATAAATGTTTATTATAATGAATGGAACAGGTTTATACACTGTAGTAATGTGTGTTTTTTGTTTTGTTTTTGTTCTACAAGGTCCCATTGAAAGATACATCAGATGATTAGTGGTGCCAAACCACCGATCTGATAAACGTCGTGGTTGAAATCAGAACTTTAATGGATCTCAAATGCTGAATGATTTCCTTGATGAATCTTCTGGGGAAGTATTACCATTTCAACTGACAATGAAGCTGATCTGGATGATTGATTCTGAGTTTAACAGGAGACTCCTGCTTGGTTTTGTGCCAGGATTCCTCTCCATCCATCTCCCTTTCGACTTCTCAAAGGAAAAACATCTGAATGCTTGCAACCGACTTTACAATGTCTTCTGCCTTGGAAAAAGATTATGTGGGAAAAGTCTTACTTGTGCCGGTCTCTGTAATAAAGCTTTTATTTTAGACTTTACAGCTGCTCTGCACTATAATTCCTACTGGCACAGGCACGGGAGGCTATGTAGCCTAGCTAACCGCGCTGCGAGCACCCCGGAATGTTCTTAGAGACGCCGGTGTATGTGTCTGTGTTTTTTACGTGGGATAGCTACACTTCACCATGTGTGCCTTTGACTAATTTGGGCCATTTGTGTTGCAGGGGTCCCTTCAGCGTGGTGAGGCGCTGCATCAACAGGGACACGGGCCAGCAGTTCGCCGTAAAGATTGTGGATGTGGCCAGCTTCACCTCTAGCCCCGGCCTCAGCACAGAAGGTGAGAAAACCAGCGGGAACGACTCCACGGTCACTCAGGTTTAGGGAATATTTCCAATCAGAAAGGAAAACTTCAAACTGATGCTTTGGAATGATTTAAAAAAAAGAATCATTGTAGATTATTCCCTGTTCTGTTGCGCAAACTCACCCACCTACCTCTCCTTGTGGGCTAAAACAACAGTTGGGAGTAATCCACAAATACTCCTTGGCTCTGATATCAAACACAACGACCCACAGAGAGCGAATAATCATATTTTCACAGAAATAAATCAAGCAGAACGTCCCACAGATGAGGTTTATGTCGAAATGCTCGTTTTTGTGCGACACAATGCGTTTCACTGTGCAGGTTTGTCAACGAGGGAGATTAACGCTAAGATCAGAGGTGTGTGTGTGTGTATGTATGCGTGTATGTGTGTGTGTTTGCATGTTGGTGGCAGCGTTGGCATCCATCATGTGCCATCTGCGACGCCCCAGCCAGAGACGAGCCCTGCAGCCAGTAACAGCAAGACAAGGAAATGAACTAAGGGAGCTGACGTGGAAAAGGTTCCCGATGAATGAATTGACCTGCAATTTCCTACCTAAAATACCGATTATTAGTTATGTCAGATTCACTCGAATGTCTGATTAGTTGGCTGCTTTCTGTTTCTTATTCATTTGATAGATGTAGATGTAAAAATTCTTAAAAGTGATCAATTGAGATTTTTTTTCTTTTTGCTAAGGAGGGTTTCTACAGTTCTCTCTCCTTTTGGGTTCAGATGTGGTTTTCAAGCTATTTGATCTGCTTTCAACAGACCAAAGATTATTTCATCAGGTAGTCTGTTTAATTCAGGCAGGTGTGAAAGCTCATCCGAACTCTGGTTGCAGACCAAGAGAGAAAATTGTGATTTGGCTGAAAATACAGCTCTCAGTTTATTTAGAGTTGAACCCGGAAGCGGTTTGCTTCCAGTGGGAAAGAAACAATCTGTCCCACAAACCACAAAGAGAAGCTAACATCTCCAATATGTATAAATTAAAGATGTGTGTGTGTGGGGGGGATCTAAAAGCTTTAAAATGCTCTCTCTGTGTCTATACAAATATAGGACATTGTAGTCCCTCCCTATCTGTCTTTTTTCATCCAATTCAAATTTCATAATTAATAAATCATTAACTGGAGTATACAAACTTAGAATAGGCCATTTGATGAAAGAACCACATACTCAGATCAGTAATTAAGCCTAAACTGTACCAAAATATATACATTTTTCATTTCCTATTAACAAATATTTTCCTGTAGATATGTTCTGTGTGTTTCTGGATGAAAAAGATTTACCTTTAAAAATCAGCAGAATGATTTTATTTTTTAATACTGATTTTCATAATAACGGAGGGAGTTATCAATATTAAAATAGTTGTTTTTTTGTGATTAAATGTTAAATCGGTTTGCCATACTCATCTGCTGCAATTGGCTGACCAGGCGGCTTTCAGAAAGCAGTGAATCCTTCTTGTAGTCCTATGTATGAAACATCTATTAAAGGCTATGATTGAAGCTTTTACTGTAAATCTATAATTTCTTTATTCCTCATATCAGCAGATGAAGCGGCCAGATTGTCAGCTGTGTCAAAATAAAGTTCAAAGCGAACATTACATAACACAGTCTGGCCGAACCATCCGTGGAAGATTTGGAACGGGGCCAGAGGACGGCATCGGTTCCTTTCAGAGCGCTCCAGGCCCCGCGCGGACATTAGGCCGCATTGTCGCTCTCGACAACGAATAATCAATGAGACGGCTAAGGATGAGCGTAGAGAGGAGGGGAGGGAATAATGGAAGAAAAGGGGCTCTGTGGTTGTGGGATGGGGGAACACAGTTTCTCTGTCTGTTGCATAACGTCGCTGCTCCATCACGACACAAGCAGCCAGGAAGTGGAGTGTGTAAATGGGGGGTTTTATGGACTCAACAGGAGCACATTGTCAGATTGTTATTGCAGTTTCAATCTGTCATAACCGCTTCACTCAATGAAATGTTATTTATCGCCCTCTGGTGGTGACAAAGGTCAGTGACAAATTTGTTTGGACTATTTGATGAAAGCAAAACTTTTATTTTACATTTTTTCAGCTTTTAATCTCAGTTTTTCTAATAAGACTTAATAATTGAAGTGAACTTTAATGTTTGTCTCCCAGATCTGAAGCGAGAGGCCAGCATCTGCCACATGCTCAAGCACCCCCACATCGTGGAGCTGCTGGAGACCTACAGCTCTGATGGCATGCTCTACATGGTCTTTGAATTGTAAGGGTTCGCTTTAACCAAAACGCCTACTCTGACAAGGCAGTGGACAGATTTTTCAACAACCCTAGTAGTAATAAGGCTTGCAGAAACCAGACTGTACCGTACATGTGAGTCATAAACATTCAGCTGAGAAATGCACCAATAAAAAGCCACCAACCATGTTAATTCTGCTAAATGAAGACAAATAGATGGTGTTTATCATTTCCGTCTACAAAAATAAGCTGTACATTGTGCCATTTATACAGTTGGTGGCAAGCTCAGCCAACCACAGGAACAACATATTCACCACACTTGCACAATTCAAGATTCAGATAAGAGGTTGTGTCACTGCATTAACTTGGTGTGAATTTGATTGAAGAGGTTTTATTACAGCAGAAAAGCTAACATTTGGGTTTTTTTATAGAGCATTTTTGACCAGTTGGCATAATATAGTAACCTGGACTGCATTGTAACTGGGATTGAATTTCAATCCGTCTATCAGGACAAATTGAATTTTTCTGTCTCTAAATTTGAGCTGCTGTCCAGTTTTTGGCAGTAATTTATTTTCGTATTTTTTTCTGTGAAATTAAGTGATATAAAAAATTATTACACATTTTAATATTCAGTAAACTTCTGAAAGGTCTCCAATTCCTGTATTCAGGCAATAAAATAAAAAATATTTGAAAGTTTTCCAACATTAAATAGGTTGTGGAAGTTGTTGGGTTTAAATTATGAGGCTTGCAGAAGCCTTGTACTAGAACGTTTATTTTTATCTTTCCATATCGCACTGATGACTGTTTCCTTTCTGTCCCAGCATGGATGGCGCCGACCTGTGTTTTGAAATTGTTAAACGGGCCGACGCCGGGTTTGTCTACAGTGAAGCTGTGGCCAGGTAGGACACAAGAAATGATTGCATTTAAAGTAAAGTGTGTGGGTTCCTTAAGTCCCGCCCTGCTTCTCTTTCTGCTTTTTTTTTTTCCTTCTATGCAGCCATTACATGAGGCAGATATTGGAGGCCCTGAGGTACTGCCATGACAACAATGTGATTCATCGAGATGTAAAGGTGAGATTTAGTCACCGTGTAACTCCAAATGAGAGGAATAAGGTACTGAAACTGCAAACAATCCTCTTGGGTAAAATTAAATGACTGCTGCCAACTTTGACCTAATGGCGGTTTACACATTCTTGGGTGAAATAACAGCTTTACTCCAGTGACTGATATCTGCTCGATAGGGTAGGTTGACATTGAGTTTTTTGGGGGGTTAAAGCGATTTTAAAGTTTGAAGTATTTGCATTATTAACCTTTTTTCAGTCCTCCTTCAATATGGGAATAAACACATCGTAAATCATTAATTTGATTGATTCATTGATTTTCTGTTTTGAAGATTTGAGCTTTGGAAAATTAACTAACGGTCTTCTTGGATGTCCATAGTTCAGAGTGATGTTAGTGATCTTTGTCTCACAATTCTCTTTGAATTCAATTAAATTTACAGGCTGAGATAAAAGCAAGTATTGAAAAAAATTTGTTAATTTATAATTGTTTTATGAAAAAAAGTGAGAATTGGAAATCAAATTTGGTATTAAAAAGATTTGACATTTATTTTTAAACCGTATCACTCAGCCCTACAAATGATACTGGAACATGTTGCTCTATATAAAAACTTGTGAATACTTTTTGATGCCGGTTGAAGTTTTATTTTAGTTAGAGAATTTATTTATTTTTTTATCATAGGCAGTCATATTTTTCCATTTTAAATAATGGGAGACAACTTATCTTAAAAAATGCAAAGAAACAACAAAAACACCACCTCAGACATTCTTGGGTAAAAACTTTCAACAAGACCAAGTGTAAATAATCTAACAGTAAAATATATATATTTATATATATTTTGTTAAACAAAAAACTGTTTTGTCTCAGCTTCAATGTGGTTGGCATTCTGCCTTCAGTGTTCTGACAATCTTGAGCAGCTTGCGATCACTGAAGACCAGCAGGAGGAACTGTAGTTGTTGCTTCTGTGCGACGGAGAGTGGAGTTAATGACACAGAAGCTGGTTCTAGGTGTGAGTGAAGGGTTGTTGAGGACTTGTCCGGGTACAGCCAGCGGTGCAGACCCTCGTCTGTAATCTATGGTAGAGCTGTTCAGCGTAACATCTTGAAGGTATTGACATCGGTTGCACAGCCGGTGTCCAAGAACCTGCAGAGCAGTTCTGCGCACCGAGCCAGACAACAGAAAGTACATGACTGGATCCAAGCAGCTGTTGAAGGTGGACAACAGGAGCATGATCTCGTTGATATTGTTCACCATCCCCAGGTAGGCACAGGATCTAGAGTCATTTACCTGAGACTGGATGTACACTGGACGGAAGATGTGGTAAGGCACAAAGCAGACGGTGAACAGAAAGAGGACAAAGAAGGACTTCTTGGCTGTTCTTTTGTACTTTGATGCATTGGGAAGCGCTGGCTGCTTCTGAGACAGCTGAAGCAACTTTGAGGCAATTTTGGCGTGGGAGATGACCATCATGATGAAGACAAGCCAGAACAGCACCACTAACATCGCATTGACATAAGCCTTCCAAGCGACACCGCGGCGCTGCCTGTACTCAAAGCATTGGGTGCTGGCATCTTTGTCCTCCTTTGTCACCACCATCAGCATCGTCCCCATCAGAAATATGCTCCATATGGTGCCACACACCACCCAGCTCCAGAGCTGCTTACGTCCACACATCCTTCTCCATAAGCTCCTTCCAGCTCTCCCTCGCAGTCTCATGTATCGATCCAGGCTGATTAGTCCCAGCAGCAAAATGCTTGCGTACATGTTCATGTAGAAACCGTTCCCCACCAGCCTGCAGGCCACCGTCCCCAGCACCCAGCGGTCTCCGTTGAGGTGATGGTACACTCTGAAAGGCAGGCACGCCAGGAGGACCAGGTCGGCCACAGCGCAGTTGATGAGGAACACCCGCACTGAGTTATGCTTGGAGTGGAGAAAGAGGAACACCCACAGAGCGAACAGGTTCCCCACAAGCCCCAGCACAAAGAACAGCGAGTAGAAAACTGCCAGAGACAAACTAAGTGAGGCGCTGTCCAATGTACAGTTTTGTTCAAGTGTGGCAACGGGAGAAGAATACGGAGTGATTCTTGACATGAAGGACGACGCTGATGGATATGCAGTAGAAAAGGAAGTGTTTGGAGGTACAGAACCTGCAGCGAACGGTGGCAAGGTCATGGTGAGTCAATTCTGATGAATTCAGTGATGTTCAGCAACACATTCTGCAAAGGAAAGGAAAGGAAAAGACAGCTACAGACTTATGACGCTATGAAACCAATGTGTAGACAGGTGAGTAATATGTCAGCTGGATTTCCAAAGTTCACTCTAATTCTTTCATGACAAGGTTAACCATTTCTGACATTAAAAAGGGACAGCACCTTGCAAATTTTGACCTCCAAGTGCACCGGTTTTCATAAAATCACTAAGTTTGAGTGAGTCTTAAAGCTGGAGTTTTATCTAAGACTCATTTGACTGTGCAAATGAGAAATGAATGTTAATTTGACACTAGAATCGAATAGAAGCCAAACACTCACCATTAATCCTCCTCTCAAGCAAAGCTTAGCTGAGCTGTGGTTTTCGGGTGCCACAGGACATATTTAGATGTGCAGCTGAAGAGGTCCGTCTGATATTTTTCTCCATCGGTTTCTTAAAAAAATGCAAAAAAAAAAAAAAAAATCCCTCCACCAGAACAGATGTAGCTCACAACCCGAATAGAAACTGCTGTTGAGTTCTCGCTGTCTTTACCTTTAGCTGCAGTCTTTAAATGAGTCACTGCAGCACCGCATTTGTTGCTTTCCCTTCACCCTATCACCGATCTGATTGTACATCTGTCAGTCCTCTTGGCGCTGCCTCTTTTTTCTCTTTTGCTCTTTCTGCTTTTCTTTATCTTGCAAAATCTGTGAACTTTGTCTACATGCCCCACTCCCCCTGTGCGAGCAAAAGGTACTATACGTACAGGAAGTAAAACCCACCACAACTGTGTCTCCGGGTGCTCAAATTTGTGATTCTTGTTCTATACATTTCATTTCAATACTATCAATTGTATGAACTGGGACTCTTTTATGTTATCTGGTTGCAACTGCAGGCAAAAAGTCAACAGTGCAGTTTTAAAAGAAGTTTTATAAAAAGAACATTTAAAATGTAGGGAAGTGAGTGAATTCACACTTTAAAGCATGTTTGAGACTCAAATATAACTCAGCTTCTTCCTTCCGATATTTTTTCTGCATTTCCCTTAGTGTGCTTGTTTCTACTGAGATTAAAACTATGCTTTCCACATGCCAGAGGTTAGAAGGGAATAATTCCAGACATATGATAATGTTACAACAAATATTTCAGCGTGTAAATACAAGTACTTGATTTCATTGTGAATTTATTGTGCATCCTAATCCACACAGGGTCAAAATTTGACATGCAAACCCCTACAAGTATTTCGCTAAATGATTTTTGTATAGTTTTGCTGGATATTTCACCACTTTGCATAGCAGAAATTGGTTGAGTAGATGTAATTGATGCAGCTTTTAACACATCATATGCATAAACAATAGAGGTAAGACTTGGAAGACCATTATAAAATCTTACTTTTGCCCATTTTTTCAACTATTCTAAAACTAGTTTTGATGTATTTTTGTGTTCATTAAATAAGTTTTTGAAAATCCATCGAGAATGAAGTTAACAGTAAACCGCTGAAATACCAAAGTCAGGGTTCTGATTAAAAGGAAACATTAAGTCCAAAATGTCGTCTAACATTTGCAGTTGCCCACGACTATGAGCCAAACACGAGCTGGAAAACAATTTTTATTTTGTCATGATGGTAAAAGCAGTGAGTCAAGATGAGGGTTTAATACATTGTAGTGTCTCACAGGAACAGTTGTAC
Organism: Poeciliopsis prolifica; assembly: GCF_027474105.1. Lineage (NCBI taxonomy): Eukaryota > Metazoa > Chordata > Actinopteri > Cyprinodontiformes > Poeciliidae > Poeciliopsis > Poeciliopsis prolifica. The sequence continues at coordinate 810,071 of NW_026562430.1, forward strand.
ACAACACACACAACTCATTTTGTTAGGCTAAAACGGAGCATGTGAATTTCTGACGGAGCTCACTAAATACAGCATGCATGTTTCAAGCCTGCATGGGTGCTATGAGGATGTAGGGCAAGTGATAAATTAGGAATTAACACTGTCACACTTCAGGTGTTTTGTAACCCTTGAGTGCAGATGTAGCCATTTCTTAAAACTGAATTGTGATGGGAACTTCTGCTTCTACAAAGTCACTTTTTGTATCACCTGGGAAACTTGTAGCTCTAACCATTAAAGTCAATTTGACATATTGAAACAAACCTGCCTATGTTTGTTCTGTAAATTGTGACAAAATCTCACTGTTTAAATTGTAATAATCCCCTTGCAGTTCATAGAGTTTAAGTTAGACATGTGGGCTTAAATACGTCACAACCCGACATTATCAAAGATCCATTTGATCACATCTTAAAATTAACATGGTGCATCATCTGGTTTAAAAGGGTATCATGGTAGCATGATGTCTCAGCACAAGCCTCATTTTGTCATTGTGAAACTGAGGTTCAGAGCATTTGATCACGTCAGAAATGCACTTTTGCAGAGAACCAGAAATGCAATGCTCTGCAGGTTGCAATGAGCTTGTAAGGAAAATTTGGTTTGCTACTTTCAGTTTTTTTTTTTTTAAAGATTATTTTATTATTTATATGATTTAGTTATTTATTTTTTTAATCCATGGTCTTATTTAACCGTGCTGCATTTTGACTTGTCTTCATTTTCATTCTCTTTGATGTGTTTCTTTTCTTCCTCTGCAGCCTCATTGTGTGCTTTTGGCTTCAAAAGAAAACTCTGCTCCAGTGAAGCTGGGAGGATTTGGAGTGGCAATCCAGCTGGGAGAGTCTGGCTTAGTAGCTGGAGGTACAGATCATCACTCCTCAGCGTTGATGTCCACATGCTTAAAAAAAAAAATCACAAAAAATAACCAGTTCGAAGCTTATTTGAGATACACGTACACACAGTTAAAGTAGACATGTTGACCGTTTATAACTCCATTGACGAGCCTTTTTTTAGGAGTAAGCTGAAATCGAAACTTGACTATCACTAGTGCAAATTTAGCAATCGTGACTTATTTCCAGTTGTGGTCTAAATTTATGTGAAGACATGATAATGATCGATGCTGATATAACTTGTTTTTAATTGTTCTATTGAGGGTGGAATAATTAGACAACAGACAACTTGTGATTCTTTTTTTACTACATGGACAGAATTGTAGGTAAAGGCTCAAAAATGTACATACACCCTGATTAATATTTGATCGTCAGCTGTACACTTTTATAGCTTGTGATGCATTTCTAACTTCAGTACTGTTATAGCTCTTTTCAAGTGGCTCATTTCCTGGCACAGGAAATTTAAACAGAGATAAGGTTGGGTTTTCAGTTCAACTTTTAATCGTTTGACGCTAAATTGTCAATTGTTGGCTAAAATAAAATTGGTTTGAATGATCAGAAAAATCCTAGAAATCGCCAATTATCTCACTTCTGCTGTAACAACAATGTGTCAAACCCTAAACTTTTAATTTGGTAACAACTGCACAATGACTCAACACTGTCAAGCAATTTAGAAATGGGAAATCAATATGGCAAAATGAAAATATTGTGTCTGTGGCAAGAAGGCCTTCTTATCAAAATACCAAAAGGTTGTAAATAACTAATACTCTTGCTGCAACTTGCTTTCATTCTAAACAATAAGCATTTTAATTTCATTGTGATGGATCACATGTGGCTGATTTAAAAACTGCTGCAAATGTAAATTTTCTCTGCATCTCGATCTCCTTCCTTTTCATCTTTATGCGTGATTCAACTTTTCTGAAGTTAACCAGACAGGAAAACTGAAATTGCTCATTGTGTTATGCTTGTGCGGTTAACGTGGTCTTTAAAGCGATGCACCTCTCTGCAGAGAAACAATCATTGCATTTTCTATCTAAACACAGGCTAACTAAACCCAACCAGTCAATTTCCTGCAGCTGTTGCACTTTCACATCCTCTCTAGTTATCTCTTCACAACCTCTGCCTTTGATTTAATTTCCCCTCTCAATTCCTCGTGGCTGTGTTTCACTGCAGCGTGTCTTCCTCTCCCATCATCAGGTCGGGTCGGCACGCCTCACTTCATGGCCCCAGAGGTGGTGAAGAGGGAACCGTACGGTAAACCAGTGGATGTGTGGGGCTGTGGGGTCATCCTCTTCATCCTGCTCTCTGGCTGCCTGCCTTTTTATGGCACCAAGGAGCGCCTGTTTGAGGCCATCATTAAGGGCAAATACAAGGTAGTGCGTCAATGTTCAAAACTTTTGAAAATGTCAAACAGAGTCTCACTAGTAGATGTTAAAGTTGCACAAAGGTTCACTCATTGTCCTTTTGCTGTTAAAATGTTACTTGAGGAGGCCAAGGCATGATTTGGTTTTGTCATGTCTTTAAAAAAACACTTTAGAAGACGAATCAAAGCTGCAGTGTAAGTATTAGAATGATGACACCAGAGGAACTGTCTGTCTTCCTGGGCAAAATTGTTTGACTGAGCTGTAAAATAAAACCTGAACATTATGGTGTCCCTTTGCATTCAGTCTCCCATCACTCCCTTGTTCATTTCTAAAGATCTCAGAGTGGAAGGAGATCTTCTTTAAAACATCACTTTATTTTTTTAATCTATTGTATATTTTGGATCTTAACTAGGCCATTCATACACAGTTATATGATTAACCAAAACAGCTCTAGCTCTGTTTCCAGGGTTGCTATATTTGGACATAACACTAACCATGATTCAACCACCATCATATGGTGGTGATTATGGAGGGCAACTTGTTCTGTTTTTCACCATATGAGGCCAAAATTGTGATCATCTGTGCAGGCAACCTTCTTTTGCATGTTTGTGGTTTTCTAAATGTCTCTTGCAGCGAACAAGACTTCTTCTTATTGCTTTCTTCTGAGAGTCGCAAAAAATTTCGAAATTGACTTTTTTTTTGTTCTTGTCTTGGCGACGAGCTTCAGGTGATTCTGAACTTGTTTGTGCAGATGAACCCTCGCCAGTGGGCTCATATCTCTGAGAGCGCCAAGGACCTGGTGAGGCGCATGTTGATGCTGGACCCTGCAGAGAGAATCACAGTCTATGAGGCCCTGAACCACCCCTGGCTGAAGGTGAGCCACAAACACACACACAGCTCCTGGTGCAAATGTTAAAAATGAACTTGAATCAAATCAGCAACTCCAAAATAACAATAAGACAGAAGGAGGAAAGATTAGCTTTTCACAGTCACCTATCAGACATGGGTTCTTTTTGATGCTGACTCAAAAAAACATTTCCTCCCTCTCAAAACCACAGCGCTGTTTTCACATCCGTACGGCTGCAGCCTCATCTGCTTTTTCTCTCTGCGGGTTTCCAACTCTAGGAGAGGGACAGGTACGCCTACAAGATCCACCTGCCGGAGACTGTGGAGCAGCTGAGGAAGTTCAATGCCAGGAGGAAGCTGAAGGTCAGCAGACTGCTGATTTTGAAGCCCAGATTAGAAACTAGCAGGATCAGCATGATTGGTGATAAGAGGAAGTGTCACCTCCGCTGTTCTGTGCAGCTGCTTTCAATAACCCCATTTGATTATTGGCAAAAGCTTTCTCTGAAAGAGTAAAAAAAAAAAAAAAAAAAAGAAAAGTGCACCCTCTTGAGGTTTTATACACCACACAGACGAGGGTCTGCACAGGTTTCTTGTAATACCCGTTTTATCTGCCGTCTATTTCCCAGGGTGCAGTGCTGGCTGCTGTTTCCAGCCACAAATTTAACTCCTACTATGGGGATCCCCCAGAGGAGCTCCATGACTTCTCAGATGACCCCACCTCCTCAGGTAAACCACACATAGCAGATGTCCCCACCTCATCTCTGAATGTTCTCCCCATCATGTAAACACCAATGTGTGCAGCAACTAAAAGCAAGACATCAATTTCACCATTTCTGGTTTCTTCCCCAGTGTGACAGTCATCTGTAGCAGCAGAACTTCCCAGTTTTAATGGAAACATATATTACCCAACAGCATCACTTCTCTGTCTCTGCCTCTGACTTTCACTTCCTGCAATAAGAAGACTCTGTATCGTCTAGATTGTCTTTTGTGTGTGTTCACATCCTGCAAGAAAGAGCAGACGTGTTTTAGTGTCGCCCAATGAATGGCTCAGCCAGACAAACTAAAAGCATCAAGCGTGTCCGTCCTGCTGAAGTTGGCACTCTGTTGCAACCACATTTCCTTGAGGTTTATTTTAGTGCCTGCAGAGCTTTAGACAGGTTGACCCTCTCTAGATCCCTCTGTTTTCCCTCAAACTCTTAAGTCCACATTTTGCAGCAAACCTCCTCTAATTTTAGCCTCTTTCTGTGATGTTCTGTTTTTTTCTGCTCTGCTGTCTGTAGGACTGCTAGCTGCTGAAAGTACGTATCCCCCTCCTACCCATCCTTAGTGTTCTCATCGCACCACTTTGCATTATAGATGCATTTTCCTTCATGTTGGTGTTGAATGATGCAAACACTAACTCCATCCTCCTGTGTCTTCCTCAGCGTTTATTTTTCTGTCTCCCTTTTGAGAAATCTGATGTAACCTTTTTTTCTTTGATTCCCAATGCTTTCCCTCTGAACCATAAAGATGATTTGTTGTTTACATGCATCTTTAGAAAAACCTTAAGAACAGTATTCTTCAGTATAGATATGAATTTGCTTTATATCAATCATGTGATGCATGTAAACACACATGTACAACATTTTCATACTGTTATTAACCCTCTTCAGGCAGGTGTTGCAGATTTGCAACAACTTAGCCAGGCTTTGCAAGTAACTTGAGCCTGAGAGGGTTAATGAGTGAATTTGCATGCTTGCATATTTGTGTCTTAAATGCAACAGTGGCGCTACATTATTAAATTAGACTACTTTATATCATCTCTTCAGCTGCATTTTGTGCTACATTTTCTTGTAAACCTGGGGAAAATGTTGATCTAACCATTTAACAGAAATTTTTCAATTTTTTTGAATTTTTTTTTTAACTTCGTTCATCTAAAATTATCCATTATGATGCCACCTTTAAACTGAGTTAATATATGTGACTGGATACATTTTAAATAATTGCTCTTGTAGAGCATCTTGTAAAAAGTATTCATACTTTTAGAACTTTTGCACACAGAGGTCAGAGGTTAGCAACTTTTGCAATTCATAGTCACTTTTGACCTCACTGCTAAAATGTAAAATTTGTTTGTAGCTGCAAAAAAGGAAGAAATGATTTACACTTTTGATGAAACGTGCAATTTTGAACTTGACCTAAAATGCTTGGTTCATCATAGCGAGAAAAAAAAGACAGCTGATTAAACTTTTTCCATAAATATAGAAATTAACTCGTATCCATAGCGAGTTAACATGAAGCACATATAGGTCCTCAGAATATTAGCATATTGTGATAAAGTTCATAATTTTTCATTATGTAATGATAATAATTTAACATTCATATATTTTAAATTCATTGCACACGAACTGAAATATTTCAGATCCTTTTCTTGTCTTAGTACGGATGATTTTGGCATACAGCTCATGAAAACCCAAAATTCCTATCTCACAATATTAGCATATCATGAAAAGGGTCTATGAACCTCATCATCTGAATCAACAAATTAACTCTAAACACCTGCAAAAGATTCCTGAGGCCTTTAAAACTCCCAGCCTGGTTCATCACTCAAAACTCCAATCACGGGTAAGACTGCTGACCTGACTGCTGTCCAGAAGGCCATTATTGTCTTACCCAAGCAAGAGGGTAAGACACAGAAAGACATTTCTGAATGAATAGGCTGTTCCCAGAGTCCTGTATCAAGGCACCTCAGTGAGAAGTCTGTGGGAAGGAAAAAGTGTGGCAGAAAAAGCTGCACAACAAGAAGAGGTGACCGGACCATGAGGAAGATTGTGGAGAAGAGCCGATTCCAGACCTTGGGGGACCAGCGGAAGCAGAGGACTGAGTCTGGAGTAGAAACATCCAGAGCCACTGTGCACAGGCGTGTGCAGGAAATGGGCTACAGGTGTCGCATTCCCCAGGTCAAGCCACTTTTGAACCAGAAACAGCAGCATAAGCCCCTGACCTGGGCTACAGAGAAGCAGCACTGGACTGTTGCTCAGTGGTCCAACGTACTTTTCTCGGATGAAAGCAAATTTTGCATCTCATTCGGAAATCAAGACGCAACACTCTGGATGAGCTAAAGGCCACTATCGAAGCATCCTGGGCCTCCATAACACCTCAGCAGGGCCACAGGCCGATGGCCTCCATGCCACGTCGCATTGAAGCAGTCATTTCTGCAAAAGGATTCCCGACCAAGTATTGAGTGCATAACTGTACATAATTATTAGTTGGTTGACGATTTTTGTATTAAAAACACTTTTCTTTTATTGGTCAAATGAAATATGTTTGTGAGATAGGATTTTTGGGTTTTCATGAGCAAAATGCCACAATCATCTGTATTAAGACAATAAAGGACCTGAAGTATTTCAGTTAGTGTGCAATAAGTTTAAAATGTATGAATGTAAAATTTTTATCATTACATTATGGAAAATAATTAACTTCATCACAATATGCTAATATTTTGAGAAGGACCTGTAGTTTGAAGATATTTTTAAAGGCTTCTGTTGGTATTTCATGCTTGAAAACATAAAAACTTCTAAAATTACGTTCCCTTTTTGCTTTTACAATAAAAAACACTTCTTTGGTTTTATCAGTCTCATGCAATCCTGACGTTGCAAAAGTGACCTAAGCCAAAAGGCCACGCAAGCCGACCATTACAGAATCAAGCAAGGAAGAGAAAATGTGAGGTTGAACTTTAGAAGTAATTATTTGTTGTTACCAGTTTGTCGCACAAAATACATTAATGTGATAAAAGTTCAAGGTGTGTGAATACTGTTTGATGTGATTAGCTGCTCTGTACAGTTTATCTTAGAGGGCGTCTGTTGCAGAATCCATAAATCACATCCCAACTCTTTCCTGATTTATCTTCCACATATTTTTCTTGCCCCTCACCCAAACTGTGACTTTTTGAAGTGACTTTCCTCTGACTTTTCTATTGATGCCTTGTACTGCTGTTTCTCTGGTTTTGCTGCATGTATGGGCGATGCAGCAGGTACTTGGGGGTTAAATAGTTTTGTGTGTGTGTGTTTTTCTGTGTTGTGACTCCTTACTTTTCTGCTTTTCTTTGTGTGGCACTTTTTCCTTTTGCTCGTTTGTAGATGTTGTTGCAACCTTTGTGTTTGTGACTAGATGTTTGGTGTTTTCGTGTTTGTCTAGTACTGAATGCTCTGTATCTTTGTGAATGTTTGTTTGGCTACAGTCAGGATGATGGTATAATGTGTGCATGCATGTGTGCTCAGGGGCAGTATCGCAGGTTTTGGACAGTTTAGAGGAGATTCATGCATTGACGGACTGCAGTGAGAAAGACATGGACTTCCTGCACAGCGTCTTCCAGGATCAGCACCTCCACACCCTGTTAGATGTGAGTTAATCTCATCCTTTTTCCTCTGTAATATCAAAACTGTCCTCTTGTGGTCAGAATCAATCAGAAATATGTTTGTATTTGGCCTGAATTATCATCATGTTTCTCAGCTGTATGACAAAATCAACACCAGGTCGTCCCCTCAGATTAGAAACCCTCCAAGTGACGGAGTGCAGAGAGCCAAAGAGGTGAGGCAGTTGATTTTCACACACTACCCATTTTAATATCTAAATTCTACAAAATAAGACACCTAATGTCTGCACAGGTACTGGAAACCATTGCCTGTTACCCGGAGAACATGGAAGCCAAGGAGCTCAGGAAGATCCTCACGCAGCCGCACTTCATGGTGGGATTACTTAGCACAACATCCACTCCTCATTGTCTAAGAGATCCTTGTTACGTTGAGTGTGGGCTTATTGGTGTGTGTTACTGCGACCCGGTGTGTCAGACGCCAGGGCTCTTTTGACAATCCACACAAAGCTGCTTAGCACCTGAGCTTGGCAAAGCCCCAGTGGATGATAGACACATGCAGAGGAAGCGACGCACAGAGCGAGTCATTAGGAGCTCTGCTGTAAACCTGAACACGGTGTGGTTACGTTTTGAGGTTTTGCTGTCAGAACTGCAGTGATAAACAAGGGACTGCTGTAGGGCCTGAACAGACCTGAGGCGGACACTGTTGAGGCTGGAATCTGTGAAGAAAACAAGGTAGTAAAATGCTAATTTTTAACAGTTTATTCAGTTGTGTAGACATGTGGTTTATTTGTGCAAACTGTAAGGCTAATGGTTGTATTACGCTGCTGTGGTGGCATCATAAGGTGTATCCCTGCGCTGATCCAGTGTGTGACACTTACCAAAGCCGTCACGCTTCAGATTTAGTTCAATCCAATTAGGCCGCTCTGCTTTCTGACCCGAACAGACTCGGATTGTCATCCCGACAGACATTTTACCTCTGCCCCATAGCAGAGTGAATGCAAAAGGATTTAAAGTGGCAGCACGAGGAAAAACATCCCTCTGCTATTGTTAGGATCTCTGATTTCTCATTGGCGTAGTGAGGCAAACGGTTGGAATATCTGGTTGTTACTCTGCGATCTCAGCTTCTGGATGATCTCTGCCCACCCAGGCTCTGCTGCAGACCCATGATGTAGTGGCACACGAGGTTTACAGCGACGAGGCTCTGAGGGTCACCCCGCCACCCACTTCCCCTTACCTGAACGGTGACTCCCCAGACAGCACCAACGGGGACATGGATCTGGAGAATGTGACCAGGGTCCGGCTGGTCCAGTTCCAGAAAAACACTGACGAGCCAATGGTTTGTAAACGGAGAAACGAATGTTTTACGTTTCATCACTATGATCTTCTGATCTCTGTTCCTCTTCCTGTTGTAGGGCATTACTCTTAAAATGAATGACCTCAACCACTGTATTGTGGCACGTATCATGCATGGTGGAATGATACACAGACAAGGTATGTGCTCATTAGAGTTTATCTTTTCAATCAGGATCTATGTGAATTGCGTGTCTTCCTCAGGGACGCTGCATGTTGGAGATGAGATTCGAGAGATCAATGGCATCAGCGTAGCCAATCAGACGGTAGAACAGCTGCAGAAGATGCTGGTACGTCATAATATCCAAGTTAAATATTTTAAATGGTGTTTCTCCAGCATGATCTACAGAATGAAGTTAGTTATTTTTAGCTCTACGTGTTTGAGAAAATCATTTTCTGTAAGAGTAATTCATAAGATCTGTGAATTGTTCAGCTAAATTTTAGAAAACACAAGTCTTAGTTCCAGAAAATGACCTAGTTGTTTTATCAAACCTCCTAGAAAGTTTTAGGTAATTTGTATATCGAACTCTCTTACCTCCAGGCAAAAAACAAAAACAAAAACTAACAGTAGTTACCGGTTGTGTTATTTGTAGTGCTTCCAAGATGCAGATTTGCACATTTCAGTGATGATACTTTTTTCTTGTGCTTGACTGTTGAAATAATGTAATCTGATCTCAACAGAGGGAAATGAGAGGCAGCATCACTTTTAAGATTGTACCCAGTTACCGCTCCCAGTCAATGTCATGCGAGGTACAGCAGACGGAATGAAGGTTTTCTTTCTTTTGTCAGACGGGAAAATAATTAACTGTTTTTGATTTGCTGTTGCAGAAGGAGTCACCAGATTTGTCTCGCCAGTCACCTGCAAACGGTCATGCTAGTGTCACCAGCTCCATCCTGGTATTTTGACTCATTTTCTCTCTTCAAACATGTTTTATTTTAGAATGATACAACAACTTATGAGAAAAGTGTATCAAAATAAAAGCATACATTGTCTGACAGCATATTTTTGTTCCCCCTCAGGATTTGCCTTCGACGATTCAGCCCAAAGGCCGTCAGGTGAAACTCGCCGTTCAATCAGCATAGCTCCACTCTACTCTGTCGGTTCCGCTCCTTGCCTTTCAAATCGCAATTTTTCTAAATGTGTACACAAGGCGGGCTTCTTTGACTGTATTCCAACATCACACACACAGACGTATAAAATGCAGTACGGATATTTAGACATAACATCCTCTTATGGGTCCCCATCACACTTTTGTTTATGAGCGCCTATTTTCATTTTCTACTGCATGATACATGTGTGTGTGATGCTCTCAACCCCTTAGATCACCAGACCTGCCATCAAGGACAAATTGTCCATCAAGGTAAGAAGTAAAACCAAGTGGATCCTCCCTCCCCCCCACCGTTTTTTTGTAGAAGTAGATCCCAGTCCCCATTTCACTCTGCACAGTTTGGTACGTCATCACAGTGTTGTTCTGACCCAATGCTGCTTCTCAAACTTTCACTAGTGGTCGTGATAGGCCACAAACAATTGGGGCACACACCATCAACCCAAACGGATACATCCGCAGGCAAAGACACAGAACAGCTCTTCGTACAGTCATCTCTGTCCATGTGTGCGCTTCTCTTCCTGCTTCGGCTTATATACACCTGAGCTTCCAAATGCTTTCTTTCTTCTTAACAATTTTGCTGTTCTTGTTTTTGTTGTTTTTATATGAGCAGCTTTGCAAATCCTCTTCTCTCATGGCTGCAGGACCATTCTGTGCCACGTCAGTAGGTAAAACACTCGGCTCTCTCTGTGTTACGCCCACAGATTTACGTACGTGCTCAGTTTGAGTATGACCCGGCAAAGGATGACCTTATCCCTTGTAAGGAGGCTGGCATTCGCTTCCGCGTTGGCGATATCATCCAGATCATCTCCAAGGACGACCACAACTGGTGGCAGGGAAAGCTGGAGAACACCAAGAACGGCACGGCCGGCCTCATCCCCTCGCCTGAGCTGCAAGAGTGGTGAGAACAATTAAAAAATCCAAACGTCTTGGAAAATCTTTAAAGAAGATGTTTAAAATATGTAGACATAAATTTATGTTAAGGTCACGTTGCTTTTGCGTCTTCAGGCGTGTAGCGTGTATAGCTATGGAGAAGACCAAGCAGGAGCAGCAGGCCAGCTGCACCTGGTTTGGCAAAAAGAAGAAACAATACAAAGATAAATATCTGGCCAAACACAATGCAGGTAAGAAAAACAACCAACTCTTTTTAACTTGCCTGAATGTTCATACAATAATATTATGTAAAGATTAAGTAGTGAAAAGTTTGCCTTGTGAGACAGGATTTAACCTCTTTGTGCTTCTCAGTAGTGCCAGTTGTTTTAGCGATGCAGTGAAGTATAGGGGGTCCAATCACATTGCTGCATTTAGAAACAGTTCAGACTGCATGTGTGTGTTTTCCCTCTGAATTCCCTGCTCTATCCTGCCAAGTTTTTCAGTGACTAACAGCTTGTGCTGTTGACAGTTTGTTGTTAATGTGCTTTTAGTTGAATTGTTGTTCTTTTATTAACCCTTCCGCTCCCGCCCCTTTGTCCATATTTCATGCCGTCTCTTACCCAATGACATGGCTGCATGTAAGTAAAGTTCTGTGTTCTTCCTTCTCTTTACTTTTACTTTGTCCTTTTTCCTAATGTTTTCTTGACTTTGAATGAGGACTGGTTTGTTATGAGATGCTCAGATGTGATTTGTTGAAAGCAATGTGATTCAGATTGATCTGTTTTTCAATCTGGCTGCGGCTTAGTTGCAAATAGGACTGATTTAGTGATTAAGTACTTGATTGGGGCTTCATTGTTTATGATATAACTAATTATTAAATATATATATCATGCTAATGTAGCCCTTTCCATCTGTTCTTCAGTGTTTGATCAACTAGATCTGGTGACATATGAGGAGGTCGTCAAGCTGCCATCGTTCAAGAGGAAAACACTTGTGTTGCTTGGTAAAAAACTGAAACAGGATGTAAATTTGTTTCAAGTCAGAATTACCTGTAATGAACTCTTGAAGTTCATTACAGAACTTGTGTTCTGTGTTGTTTTATAATTCTAATTACTTCAAAATATTTCTGTGGTGTTTTTCTCTGTAGTTTATCAGAATCCATCAGTAAACTAATGCCACAAAAATGACGTTAGTTTAATCAATCAACTTTTATTTGTATAACACATTTCAGCAGCAAGGCATTTCAAAGTGCTTTACATCAGAAACACAAAAACACAGTCATGCATCATGGAATAAACAATACATTGTTCCATCATTACATTTGTAATTGATTATGTTTCAAATACAATTCTAAACAGGTGTGTTTTGAGTTGAGATTTAAAGGAAGTGAGGGTTTCCGCTGTTTTACAGTTTTCTGGAAGTTTGTTCCAAATCTTTGGTGCTTCTGCTTCTCCTCTCTTGGTTCTGGTTCTGGGGATGAAAGGCAGACCAGAACCAGAAGACCTGAGAGGTCTGGAAGGTTGATAAAACAACAGCAGATCTTTATTGCATTGTGGTGCTAAACCATTCAGTGATTTGTAAACTAACAACAATATTTTAAAGTCTATTCTTTGAGCTACAGGGAGCCAGTGGAGGGACTGTAAAACTGGTGTTATGTCTCTATCTTTCTGGTTTTAGTGAGAATGTAAGCAGCAGCTTCTGGATCAGCTTCAGTTTAGCTTTAGTTTGCTAATTAGTGCTTGTTTCTGAAATTTTACATGTAAGCTACAACTTGCGTGCACAGTGCAGTTCGTCCAATGAAGAAGTGAGCAGAGTATTGTTTAATTGTAGATACAATCTGAAGCAAAAATTCACAATTTCTTGGTCTCCAACTAATTAAGTTAAATTTTTGCTGCTTCACTGGGTTGTTTTAGTGGCCCATAGCATTTTACCTCAACATTTGTTTCCCCTTTTAGTTTCTTCTTCAAACAAACTAAAACCACTTTTATCAGTAACACATTAAAGGACTTCTGCAATCAGCAGATCTATGTTAACGACACCAGAAAGTGCTGAGTCATGGAGTCTTAAACCTAAATGCATATTTTTCCCACACTTGTCGAATTGCATTTCAGTTTCTTGAAGGAGTTTAGAAACCCACATTGACTCGTAAGAGTTCTTATTAAATTGTGAATGAAAATGCAGATCTTACAACAAAGTATTAGGGCAGTGATAAATGAACGGGGGGGAATGTGGCCATGGAAATTTCTGCCAGAAAAACGTTGATATTCTGTGATGTCAAAAAGTTCAACATTTGCATGAAAAAAGGCAGAGAGAGATATGTGTAACAAAACAATTTCATGCAAAGTTTTGACTTTGCAATGTAACAGAATATCCTTTTTTATACAAATGTACAACTTTTTGACATCAGAAAATATTCAAAGTTTTTGAACATTTAGTCGTCTGTGACATTTTCTTTAATTTGATCTACAATGACCTAAATACTGTTTTAGAAACTTTCAAATAAATGCCCAGAAGGCTTGCCATACGCCAACTACAACAAAAGCTTTCTCTATTAGAAAGTACTACACCTTTTATGTCAAGTCTACCTTAGCTTAGTTCTGTGTTTAGAGCCTTCTTATATTTTGTTTAAATTAATCCTCGAATGTCTTGTGTGAACATTCAGGCGCTCATGGAGTTGGAAGGCGGCACATCAAGAACACACTCATTGCCAAACACCCAGACCGTTTTGCCTATCCAATTCCTCGTAAGTACATGCAGATGTTTTAGGTGGTCTTTGTAACCCGACCTTGAATTGACGCTCACCTATTTGTCTCTCGGTTCAGACACCACTCGGCCTCCCAAGAAAGACGAGGAGAACGGAAAGAACTACTACTTTGTGTCTCATGACCAGATGATGCAAGACATCAGCAACAATGATTACCTGGAGTACGGCAGCCATGAGGACGCCATGTATGGAACCAGGCTGGAGACCATCAGGCAAATCCACGCTCAGGGCATGATCGCCATCCTGGATGTGGAGCCGCAGGTAATCCAGGAGGGCGTTCTTGTCAAAAATAAATAAATCCATCAAACTTTAATACAAGAAAAAGTCATTGTCGCCTATCAATCTGGAAAGTGTTAAAAATACATTTCCAAACTGAAACTGTGACCCTTAAGTTGTCCTCTGAAAAATAAGTAAAGTTTGATGTTGTATTCACTGTTATAATAATTTGATGGTAAAATGTTTCAATCTAAAATCTTGATGACAATAAAAGCAAAAACAAGCAATCTAGGGGAGGTGAAATACAGTTTTCTCAAAACTGCATGGAGAGAGTTAATTTCTTTTGAAATATTTCATTTAGCAACATTGACAACATGGCAATAAAGATGAAGTAAGTAAAGCACTAAATCTCCAGAGACATGAGTGACTTACTTTGGCTCTGAGGAAGCCTTCACAATAGATAATAAATATGCAAATTAAACACTTTTAGTTTTAAAAACTGCATCTTAAGCTCATCATTTTTTCAGGAACATTTTATCCTCTAATGGCAATTTGTTTTAAAATCCCGTCTCTTGGTTGTAACAGAGACGACCCAGAGACCTATTAGCAATAACATAACAAATCTTATCGCTAACAGAATAACATCTTTAAGTCGAGATTTTTCTTCCCCATCAGGCATTAAAGATCCTGAGGACTGCAGAGTTTGCACCGTATGTTGTTTTCATTGCAGCCCCCACCATCACCCCGGGCATGACTGAGGTACGGTCTCCCATAACATCACTGATCCTGCTTGTTTACATGCGTCCTACTTCTTAGTTTGGATTCAAAAGCAATTCATCAATTATTGGGATAAAGGTATATCTTAAGAGAATCAAGCTGCCAACTGAATTCAAATAAAGAAAACAACTGTTAAGGCACCTTTTGCTATTTTCTTTCTTTCATGCGTTATGTCTCTGTAAATATTCTGCTTGTTTTAAGCATGTTTGCATTTTCTTCTGCATGCTTTTTATCACTTGCACCTAAGATCCCAAAGTGGTGCAGAAAATTGCCTGTAAGTACGGATGTGTGAGTTTTGTGTCTGTATTGACATTTGTTGTTTGTATATTTCTCAAAAGGTTCCATTAGATCCTTATTGTGTGACTTGTAGCATTACTGTTTCCTCTGAATACATCTTGTCTCTCAACATTAAGGGAAATTTAAAAGTTTCCCCAGCAGGTAAATTGCAATCAGAGTTGATGACATGTCTATTCTGTCCTCCTCCCCCGCAGGATGACTCCCTCCAGAGGCTCCAGAAGGAGTCAGAGATGCTACAGCGAACCTACGCTCACTATTTTGACCAGACCATCATCAACAACGAGATTGACGACACCATTCGCCTGCTGGAAGAGGCCGTGGACCTGGTGTCCAGCACCGCTCAGTGGGTTCCTGTCTCCTGGGTATACTGACAAACATCCTCCCTGTCCTTCTCCGTTCACCAGAAATCTGAAGTCTGTCGCTTCCTCGACTCGCGTCTCTCATTAGTCTCGTTTCTGTAAATAAACTGATGTTTAAAAAGTGGGGAAATGAAGAACAATGATTGCACACTTCATCCCCCCTCCTACCCATCTCTCTCAATAGCCTGAAAGGCTCATTGACATGTACATATATACATATGCGTGTATATATAAATAAAACTACATGAATATGGTTGTCCTCATAGTCGAAGGTGGGGAGTGGTGGAGCAGTGTAGTAGATATTTTGTAATTTTCATTTTGTAATCGATGGATGGATGAAAATATTGGAAAAGGCAATAGCAAGCATGACCATAGAACAGTCCTATGGAGTTGCCTGTGTGTGTGTGTGTGTGTGTGTGTGTGTTGGCCTTTTAAAGGCACTTCTTGTGGTACTGTGTGTTCTCTCTAACATCCCCCCAGACCCTTGGCCTCTGTGACAAACAAGCCGACCTTTGAAGCACATCTGAAGCTGCTACTGTGGCGACAACTCCCTGAGCTCTCAGTGAAGGTTTGGTTGAAGGAAAAAGCACTGCAAACCGGTTCTCTACTCCCCCCCGTTATCTATTATTTTACTGACCCTTTGTGCCTTTCAGCCTGTTGAAGGAGCACACTGCATCTATCTGTTGCTGTTGTTTCATGCCTCCCCTGACAAACCACTGACGGTCTATTGTTTACATGTCGGTTTGCACAAAATGGACAATGAAGAAACATACAAAGAAAGAGAACATTTTGTCACCTTGGCTTTGATTTGATTCTGCCCTCTTCCCTACAACACAATCAGGAGGTACCGACACGATTCCTTAAGACACAAACAGCAGATGAAAAGCACCGACTTTAACAAAGATGGGCTCTAAAACTGGAAGATGACCCCAAACCAAAAGGAGAACCTGCCTTACCAGATCCTGGAGGGGGCAGAAAACGTTCTTACCACCTATGCACACCCCTGGTTTCTGCCAGGCAGACTGCCACGACCGTGTTCTTCTAGTCCAACAGAGAGCCATTGCTTGTTAAAATGACAGAAAAGAGCTTTCAGCCCAAAAGCCACCGATTCAGAACTGTTACCTGTCGTCTTTAAAAATATGAAAAGTATTCTTGTTTTGGAGGCAAGAAAATAATTTTGTGTGTAAATGTCTCAATGGTGCGTACGTCATACGAGTGAATTACCAAGAGCCAGTGTATATTAACCCTGAAAAGAAGCTCAGTATGTGACATAACTTTCTCACACTTTACAAAAAGTGGAACAGCGCTCCCCTACCTAGCAGTCAGAAGGAGACCTGATGACATCAAATCTAAAGAGTTGTTTGAACTTGTGGTGTAGCAGCTGTTTTGGCCACTTTCAGTGTGGTGTTTTCTTTCATGTCCTGTGTAAATTACCTCTGCAACGACAGAAGCAGCTCCTCTGGAAAAAAAATGTTGTTCTTTTTGTTATTTCATTTTTAAAGAAAATATATTTCCTTTTACGTGTTTAAAGTAAAATGCTTTGTCTTCCTTTTTTTTCAGTGCAAGTTAATGTGTGGTGTACTTTCTGCGGCATCTACCTAAACAATACTTTCATTCAAACGTGACATCACAAGCACTTGGTAGGTAATTAAGATACAGTCTGAGGGGAAAGCATACTACTGTTTGTTTCCTGCAACCATAAAAATGTAATTAAAACCAAACTTTCTTAAAGAAGATATAAAGTTATCTAAAAGATGTATATTATGACAAAATTAACAGTGGGTGAACATTTGGGTGATATTTAAATATTTTACTATTAACAGTATAACATCAATGCAGAATCTTTAGACACTTCTCGAATCTTATTCGTTAAGTACTTTTTCAGCAATAACTAAATGTATTTCCAGCAAATATCAAAATCAGAAATTGATTATAAAAATATGTTTGTTGAAAAGTTGATGTACACAAACAATATAAGGCATTTTAAAAGAAAAATGCATTCATGTCTGTTACTCCAAATGTAGCATTTGTGTGGGAAGAATATATGTTAATATATTAAATTTCAGCATAGCCATAGCTGTTTGTGGAAACTGGAAAGTTTAACTGGGATTTTTTCAATACTATAGTTGCAATTTAAAAGAAAAGAAATCACCTAAAGCCTCACATACATATGTAGATATAAAGTTCCACAGAGAGTTTGAATTTTGAAGATACCTTTTGATCTACGTAATTTTAATCTTATACATTAAATCCACCAGCATTAAAACAGCTCTAACCTACGATTGTCCCTTCATAGTTGATTTCACTTTAAAAGTGGTCACAAGGTGCCACATAAACAGAAGGACAGAAACCAAACTTGTCTATTTCGTTTAACCATGTTAACCTATGGTTTTACAATTTCCACATGGAAAAATCTCACTGGAGGCACATTTGTGGTATTTGTAGAGGTTCAGCTGACTGCCTTGCTTGGCACAGTGGACTAAGTTTGTTATTTGGGCATATTGATCCCAAATAACAAACTCCATGACCAGGACTTTTCTGATATCATTCCACTTTGCAAGTTGTTAATATTTCTAACTGAAACTCAAGGAAAAATGAACAATGAACTTTTTTTTAACAAAATGTATTTAAAAAAAAATTATAGAAAATAAAACTTTACATCGCTGGATATATTTATAGGTTGAGTACCAGTTTAGATTAGTGCTAGTTTGGCATGCAGGGATGAGTCTATGCTTCCTGTACGAGGAGGCCCTCTTGTGAACTGTTGCATACATTTTTTCTATTTTTTTTTTCAAGTCTTTTTTCATTTTTCTTCACTAAAGATTTTATATTTTTCAGGAACAGTTTATGGAGATGAAGCAACAACTATAATAAAGAAAGAACATTATTGTTTAACATGTAATTTTGTGACTGTATCTGTATAATTTTTCTGTTCTTGTTCTCTCCACAACATTGTTATGTTTTGATGTTGTTACTGTCCTAGGATGTTTTACTTTATGTCATTTGTTGTGTAAGGTTGAATTTATTTTCTTACTGCTGTTTAGGTGACATGGACACTTTTATGTTTTTCATGATTTAGTGATGATGTTCTGTGATGTATTTCTTCTTCTTTTGATTGAACTGAGGTTGGGAAGGCCTGTTCTTTTTAGTTGGTGTTTAGCGGGTGGCTGGTTGTTTTTCCTCTGCAGTATTTTCTGTTGTGTTGTATTCTTTTTACTGCTGTTCTTTTGTGGTGCTTTGGAAGGTGGAGTGGTGGAGCTGATTGTTAATGTTTGATGACTTATGGTTGATTTTTCTCATACTTGCTTATGTGTTTCCTCCCAGGTGAGTATTGGCCCATTTGGTGGGTGATCTCTGGGTTAGAGATCAAAAGGAGGAATGTTGAGAATATCAGTCTGGTTAGCATAACTTTAAAAGATAGTCAACATTTATGCTTATGAAATATTAGAAGTAGCGTGAACATTTAAGGTACACTTTATGTGAGGCAAACTTAGATAAGGATCCAAGCTGTGGCAGCTGCTGACTCTCTGAATGCAGGAATGCAGTTCTGTTTCAGAAAACAGGGGGAGAGAGGAAGGTTCTCCAGAATGTAAGTGCAAAGCTGGATCCCATGGAGAAAAGACATCCTGGATGTATAAGGCAAGCAGCAGGAGTGGGTAAGATTATTGAAAACAACAAAAAAACAGCACACATTGTGACGGTTCATCCACTGCAGGTAATGACATCACACAGTGTAGTTGCATATGTGAACTCACAACATTTCACAGTGACAACCCTGAGAGAACAGAGATTGAGGAAGATCTTGGAATCTCCTAATATCACTTTTCTACATGATGGAGTGAACATGGCTGAAAGGATGTTGGCAGAGCTGGATATTTACCGTCTTTGTTGATGGTAAGTATTGATATTGAACAGGTGGAACAGAACCATCTTGATAAAATCATGCAAAATCAACAGAGGTTTCTTCAGAAGAACTATCTATCTGGAAAGCAAGAGGAGCCATTTGTCAGGATGGCTGGAAGCATGACCACCTAAAAAGGAGGACAGTAAAAACTGTGATCAAGGGCTTGATTACTCATTATATTCCAGTCATGGCTTCCTGGAACTAATCAGGTAGGTTGATGCTACACATTTCAGGAATCAGGAGCCCCGGAAAGTGGAACAAATGCTGTGATGAACACGTTCTTTGGTACAGTATGTCATCCACAATCACCAGGTAAAGTTCAGAGTTTGAATCAATTCAATCAAGAAAATAGGCTATAATCTGTGCCCAGACCAAATTTAATGGGGTAATTGCATTGCCTGTTATATTGCCTGTTGTTTTGATGTCTGTTAGGATGTCCGTTAATAAATTTACAGGGTTCTCTCCGTACGAGCGTCAGACTGGAAGGAGGTTTCCAGGACCAGATGCCCAAACTCTTGAATGGACAGGTGAGCCTTTACATTTATCTCATAAAGATGTTTTAATGAGTTTCAGATATTAGCGGCGGAGTTTACAGAGTATCAGGGGTCGCAGGAGAGGTCGGACTCGGAATCTACACCAGGGATCAACTGGGTGAGGCTGAGGGTCATCGACGGAGCGACTCCTCGGGCCAAAATGAAGTGGCAGCGTTCCTGGCGGTTCCAGGCCTCCAGGGAGAGGGCGGAGCTGACGGAGGAGAAGAATCGCATGACAGAGGAGGATCTTCAGTTTACACCAGGGGTGGAGGAGCATTCTCATCCCCAGTCTGACCCGGAGGAGGAGCCACAGTCTAGGCCAGGAGTGTAGCAGGTTCATTCTTGCTATAGGTTCTGGTTCCTGGCGTTTGAGGTTTTAAGGCCTGAAAAGGCATAATAATCCTTTTCGGGGTTTTTTCCAATTGACTGAGACAACACTCATTGTTATATTGGCATAATAATCCAATATTCAGTGAGCATCGCATATTCAAGTGGAGGCCCTGAGGATGGAAGCCCGAAAAACTATCGGGTTCACGAAAGGAGGAGTTGCGAACTCTTGCGAACTGTTGCGTACATTTCTTTTTTTCTCAAGTCTTTTTTCATTTTTCTTCACTAAAGACTTTATATTTTTCAGGAACAGTTTATGGAGACTAAGCAACAACTATAATAAAGAAAGAACATTGTTGTTTAGCATGTAATTTTGTGACTATCTGTATTTTTCTGTTCTTGTTCTCTCCACAACATTATGTTTTGATGTTGTTACTGTCCTGGAATGTTTTATTTTATGGTCATTTGTTGTGTAAGGTTGAATTTATTTTCTTACTGCTGTTTAGGTGACATGGACACTTATATGTTTTTTATGATTTTGTGATGATGTTCTGTGCACCTTGGTTGCTCTTTTCTGATATCATTCCAGTTTACAAGTTAATATTTCTAACTGAAACTTAAGGAAAAATGAACAATGAGTCCTTACAGATTTCTTATGTTTATGTCACATTAGAATTATTATTTGAAAGTTATACTCTGAACATTCACATCAAAACATATTCTAAGTTGGGTTTTATGTACGTTTATTTTTTCCAAGTTTAATACTGTTTTTTTTTCTTTGAGAAACGTCAAGAACTTTTTTTAACAAAATGTATTTAAAAAAATTATAGAACATCAAACTTTACATCTCTGGATATATTTATAGGTTGAGTACCAGTTTAGATTAGTGCTAGTTTGGCATGTAGGGATGAGTCTATGCTTCCTGTACGAGGAGGCCCTCTTGTGAACTGTTGCATACATTTTTTCTATTTTTTTTCTCAAGTCTATTTTCATTTTTCTTCACTAAAGACTTTATATTTTTCAGGAACAGTTTATGGAGACGAAGCAACAACTATAATAAAGAAAGAACATTATTGTTTAACATGTAATTTTGTGACTGTATCTGTATTATTTTTCTGTTCTTGTTCTCTCCACAACATTGTTATGTTTTGATGTTGTTACTGTCCTAGGATGTTTTACTTAATGTCATTTGTTGTGTAAGGTTGAATTTATTTTCTTACTGCTTTTTAGGTGACATGGACACTTTTATGTTTTTCATGATTTTGTGATGATGTTCTGTGATGTATTTCTCCTTCTTTTGATTGAACTGAGGTTGGGAAGGCCTGTTCTTTTTAGTTGGTGTTTAGCGGGTGGCTGGTTGTTTTTCCTCTGCAGTATTTTCTGTTGTGTTGTATTCTTTTTACTGCTGTTCTTTTGTGGTGCTTTGGAAGGTGGAGTGGTGGAGCTGATTGTTAATGTTTGATGACTTATGGTTGATTTTTCTCATACTTGCTTATGTGTTTCCTCCCAGGTGAGTATTGGCCCATTTGGTGGGTGATCTCTGGGTTAGAGATCAAAAGGAGGAATGTTGAGAATATAAGTCTGGTTAGCATAACTTTGAAAGATAGTTTTAAAAGTTTCTCATGTTTACACAATGGTAACTTTGAAAGAGGCTGAAAATAGATATTCTTTCTAGGATTTGAACCCTCTTGAAAGTTAATATATGAAACATTGACCAACTTATTTGACGTGTTAAGATGGTTTTTATGAAGTCATTCCACAAAATGTAATGTCACTTGGTTTTCTCAATTGTTTACTGGGTGATGGGTTCATAAGTGTGTGGTTTTGTGTCTTTATGATGTAAAGCACTATTTGTAGGAGTTCGAACTTCAAGTTTTGCAGGTGCTTGTTTGGCACAATGGATAGAGACTGGATATCATTTCATTGGTCCCAGTGGTTCTTAGTTCAATTCCTGCTTAAGACATGCTTTTAAAGTTTAACATGGAAAACTGACTTTGTGGTACTTGTAGGAGTTCGAACAGCAAGATCGGCAGGTGCTTGGTTGGCGCACTGCGTAAGAACTTGGGTTTCGGTGCCGATGGGTCTAAGTTCAAGACCCGCTTGTGGAATGGTCCGAAGCACAGTCTGCATCCAGAGTGACAGCTGGAGTTTTAAAGTTTAACATGGAAAACTGACTGTGGTACTAGTAGAAGTTCGAGCGGCTAGATCGGCAGGTGCTTGGTTGGCGCACTGCGTAAGAACTTGGGTTTCGGTGCCGATGGGTCTAAGTTCAAGACCCGCTTGTGGAATGGTCCGAAGCACAGTCTGCATCCAGAGTGACAGCTGGAGTTTTAAAGTTTAACATGGAAAACTGACTGTGGTACTTGTAGAAGTTCGAGCAGCTATATCGGCAAGTGCTTGGTTGGCGCACTGCGTAAGAACTCGGGTTTCGGTTCCAATGGGTCTAAGTTCAAGACCCGCTTGTGGAATGGTCCAAAGCACAGTCTGCATCCAGAGTGACAGCTGGAGTTTTAAAGTTTAACATGGAAAACTGACTGTGGTACTAGTAGAAGTTCGAGCAGCTATATCGGCAAGTGCTTGGTTGGTGCACTGCGTAAGAACTTGGGTTTCGGTGCCGATGGGTCTAAGTTCAAGACCCGCTTGTGGAATGGTTCGAAGCACAGTCTGCATCCAGAGTGACAGCTGGAGTTTTAAAGTTTAACATGGAAAACTGACTGTGGTACTTGTAGAAGTTCTAACAGAAAGATCAGCAAGTGCCTGGTTGGCGCACTGCGTAAGAACTTGTGTTTCGGTTCCAATGGGTCTAAGTTCAAGACCCGCATGTGGAATGGTCCGAAGCACAGTCTGCATCCAGAGTGTCAGCTGGAGTTTTAAAGTTTAACATGGAAAACTGACTGTGGTACTTGTAGAAGTTCGAACAGAAAGATCAGCAAGTGCCTGGTTGGTGCACTGCGTAAGAACTTGTGTTTCGGTTCAAATGGGTCTAAGTTCAAGACCCGGTTGTGGAATGGGCCGAAGCACAAGTGGGGGGGCGGGGCCAGAGTAGGAGGAGAGTAGCCGCAGAGTAGCGGGGGGGCAGGGCCAGAGTAGTGGGGGGAGAGCAGGAGGGAGGATAGGAAGGAGGGGAGGGAGAGCAGGAGGGAGGATAGGAAGGAGAGGAGGGGGAGCAGGAGGGAGGAAGGAGAGCAGGAGGGAGGAAGGAGAGCAGGAGGGAGGATAGGGGAGGATAGGAGAGGGAGGAGGGAGGATAGGAGAGAGGAGAGGAAGAAGAGGAGGGAGAGCAGGAGGGAGGATAGGAGGGAGAGCAGGAGGGAGAGCAGGAGGGAGGATAGGAGGGAGAGCAGGAGGGAGGATAGGAGGGAGAGCAGGAGGATAGGAAGGAGAGGAGAGCAGGAGGGAGGATAGGAGGGAGAGCAGGAGGGAGGATAGGAAGGAGAGCAGGAGGGAGGATAGGAGGGAGAGGAGGGAGAGCAGGAGGGAGGATAGGATAGGAGAGGGAGGAGGGAGGATAGGAGAGGGAGGAGAGCAGGAGGGAGGAGAGGAGAGAGAGGAGGGAGGAGAGAGAGGAGGATAGGAGGGAGGGAGGGAGGATAGGAGAGGGAGGAGAGGGAGGATAGGAGAGGGAGGAGAGGAAGGAGGGAGGATAGGAGAGGAAGGAGAGCAGGAGGGAGGATAGGAGAGGAAGGAGAGGCAGGAGGGAGGATAGGAGAGGAAGGAGAGGCAGGAGGGAGGATAGGAGAGGAAGGAGAGGCAGGAGGGAGGATAGGAGAGGGAGGAGAGGCAGGAGGGAGGATAGGAGAGGGAGGATAGGAGAGGGAGGATAGGAAGGAGGGAGGAGAGGGAGGATAGGAGAGGGAGGAGAGGAAGGAGGGAGGAGAGTAAGAACTTGGGAGGGAAGATAGGAGAGGAAGGAGGGAGGATAGGAGAGGAAGGAGGGAGGATAGGAGAGGAAGGAGGGAGGATAGGAGAGGAAGGAGGGAGGATAGGAGAGGAAGGAGGGAGGATAGGAGAGGAAGGAGGGAAGATAGGAGAGGAAGGAGGGAGGATAGGAGAGGAAGGAGAGCTATGAAGTGACTAAAATTATTCTTCATTTTTCTGCCCCCTTTTCCACCTACTCCCAACAAACCTCTCTCCCTCCTGCTCTCCTCTCCTCCTGCTCTCCTCTCCTATCCTCCTCCCTCTCCTTCCTCCCCTCCTGCTCTCCTATCCTCCCTCTCCTGCTCTCCTCCCTCTCCTATCCTCCTCCTCCCCTCCTCTCCTCCCTCCTCTCTCCTCCTCTCTCCTATCCTCCCTCCTCCCCTCCTTCCTCTCCTCTCCTTCCTCTCCTATCCTCCCTCTCCTCTCCTATCCTCCCTCCTTCCTCTCCTATCCTCCCCTCCTTCCTCTCCTATCCTCCCCTCCTTCCTCTCCTATCCTCCCCTCCTTCCTCTCCTATCCTCCCCTCCTTCCTCTCCTATCCTCCCCTCCTCCCTCTCCTCCCCTCCTTCCTCTCCTATCCTCCCTCTCCTGCTCTCCTTCCTCTCCTATCCTCCCTCTCCTGCTCTCCTTCCTCTCCTATCCTCCCTCTCCTGCTCTCCTTCCTCTCCTATCCTCCCTCTCCTGCTCTCCTTCCTGTCCTATCCTCCCTCTCCTATCCTATCCTCCCTCCTCCCCTCCTTCCTCTCCTCTCCTCCCTCCTGCTCTCCCTCCTCTCCTCCCTCCTGCTCTCCCTCCTATCCTCCCTCCTGCTCTCCCTCCTATCCTATCCTCCCTCCTTCCTATCCTCCCTCCTGCTCTCCCTCCTCTCCTTCCTATCCTCCCTCCTCCCCTCCTTCCTCTCCTATCCTCCCTCCTGCTCTCCTCCCTCTCCTCTCCTCCCTCCTGCTCTCCCTCCTATCCTCCCTCCTGCTCTCCCTCCTATCCTCCCTCCTGCTCTCCCTCCTATCCTATCCTCCCTCCTTCCTATCCTCCCTCCTGCTCTCCCTCCTCTCCTTCCTATCCTCCCTCCTGCTCTCCCTCCCTCCTGCTCTCCCCCACTACTCTGGCCCTGCCCCCCCGCTACTCTGCGGCTACTCTCCTCCTACTCTGGCCCCGCCCCCCCCACTTGTGCTTCGGCCCATTCCACAACCGGGTCTTGAACTTAGACCCGTACCACATGCGGGTCTTGAACTTAGACCCATTGGAACCGAAACACAAGTTCTTACGCAGTGCGCCAACCAGGCACTTGCTGATCTTTCTGTTCGAACTTCTACAAGTACCACAGTCAGTTTTCCATGTTAAACTTTAAAACTCCAGCTGTCACTCTGGATGCAGACTGTGCTTCGGACCATTCCACAAGCGGGTCTTGAACTTAGACCCATTGGAACCGAAACCCAAGTTCTTACGCAGTGCGCCAACCAAGCACTTGCCGATATAGCTGCTCGAACTTCTACTAGTACCACAGTCAGTTTTCCATGTTAAACTTTAAAACTCCAGCTGTCACTCTGGATGCAGACTGTGCTTCGGACCATTCCACAAGCGGGTCTTGAACTTAGACCCATCGGCACCAAAACCCAAGTTCTTACGCAGTGCGCCAACCAAGCACCTGCCGATCTTGCTGTTCGAACTCCTACAAGTACCACAAAGTCAGTCTTCCATGTTAAACTTTAAAAGCATGTCTTAAGCAGGAATTGAACTAAGAACCACTGGGACCGAAACCCAGTCTCTATCCACTGTGCCAAACAAGCACCTGCAAAACTTGAAGTTCGAACTCCTACAAATAGTGCTTTACATCATAAAGACACAACACCACACACTTATGAACCCATCACCCAGTAAACAATTGAGAAAACCAAGTGACATTACATTTTGTGGAATGACTTCATAAAAACCATCTTAACACGTCAAATAAGTTGGTCAATGTTTCATATATTAACTTTCAAGAGGGTTCAAATCCTAGAAAGAATATCTATTTTGTCAGCCTCTTTCAAAGTTACCATTGTGTAAACATGAGAAACTTTTAAAACTATATTTCAAAGTTATGCTAACCAGACTTATATTCTCAACATTCCTCCTTTTGATCTCTAACCCAGAGATCACCCACCAAATGGGCGAATACTCACCTGGGAGGAAACACATAAGCAAGTTTGAGAAAAATCAACCATAAGTCATCAAACATTAACAATCAGCTCCACCACTCCACCTTCCAAAGCACCACAAAAGAACAGCAGTAAAAAGAATACAACACAACAGAAAATACTGCAGAGGAAAAACAACCAGCCACCCGCTAAACACCAACTAAAAAGAACAGGCCTTCCCAACCTCAGTTCAATCAAAAGAAGAAGAAATACATCACAGAACATCATCACAAAATCATGAAAAACATAAAAGTGTCCATGTCACCTAAAAAGCAGTAAGAAAATAAATTCAACCTTACACAACAAATGACCATAAAATAAAACATTCCAGGACAGTAACAACATCAAAACATAACAATGTTGTGGAGAGAACAAGAACAGAAAAATACAGATACAGTCACAAAATTACATGCTAAACAATAATGTTCTTTCTTTATTATAGTTGTTGCTTAGTCTCCATAAACTGTTCCTGAAAAATATAAAGTCTTTAGTGAAGAAAAATGAAAAAAGACTTGAGAAAAAAAGAAATGTACGCAACAGTTCGCAAGAGTTCGCAACTCCTCGTGAACCCGATAGTTTATCGGGCTTCCATCCTCAGAGCCTCCACTTGAATATGCGATGCTCACTGAATATTGGATTATTATGCCAATAACAATGAGTGTTGTCTCAGTCAATTGGAAAAAACCCCGAAAAGGATTATTATGCCTTTTCAGGCCTTAAAACCTCAAACGCCAGGAACCAGAACCTATAGCAAGAATGAACCTGCTACACTCCTGGCCTAGACTGTGGCTCCTCCTCCGGGTCAGACTGGGGATGAGAATGCTCCTCCACCCCTGGTGTAAACTGAAGATCCTCCTCTGTCATGCGATTCTTCTCCTCCGTCAGCTCCGCCCTCTCCCTGGAGGCCTGGAACCGCTGGGAACGCTGCCACTTCATTTTGGCCCGAGGAGTCGCTCCGTCGATGACCTTCAGCCTCACCCAGTTGATCCCTGTAGATTCCGAGTCCGACCTCTCCTGCGACCCCTGGTACTCTGTAAACTCTGCCGCTAATATCTGAAACTCATTAAAACATCTTTATGAGATAAATGTAAAGGCTCACCTGTCCATTCAAGAGTTCTGGCGTCTGGTCCTGGAAACCTCCTTCCAGTCTGACGCTCGTACGGAGAGAACCCTGTAAATTTATTAACGGACATCCTAACAGACATCAAAACAACAGGCAATATAAACAGGCAATGCAATTACCCCATTAAATTTGGTCTGTGCACAGATTATAGCCTATTTTCTTGATTGTATTGATTCAAACTCTGAACTTTACCTGGTGATTGTGGATGACATACTGTACCAAAGAACAAGTTCATCACAGCATTTGTTCCACTTTCCGGGCTCCTGATTCCTGAAATGTGTAGCATCAACCTACCTGATTAGTTCCAGGAAGCCATGACTGGAATATAATGAGTAATCAAGCCCTTGATGACAGTTTTTACTGTCCTCCTTTTTAGGTGGTCATGATTCCAGCCATCCTGACAAATGGCTCCTCTTGCTTTCCAGATAGATAGTTCTTCTGGCAAAACCTCTGTTGATTTTTGCATGATTTTATCAAGATGGTTCTGTTCCACCTGTTCAATATCAATACTTACCATCAACAAAGACGGTAAATATCCAGCTCTGCCAACATCCTTTCAGCCATGTTCACTCCATCATGTAGAAAAGTGATATTAGGAGATTCCAAGATCTTCCTCAATCTCTGTTCTCTCAGGGTTGTCACTGTGAAATGTTGTGAGTTCACATATGCAACTACACTGTGTGATGTCATTACCTGCAGTGGATGAACCGTCACAATGTGTGCTGTTTTTTTGTTGTTTTCAATAATCTTACCCACTCCTGCTGCTTGCCTTATACATCCAGGATGTCTTTTCTCCATGGGATCCAGCTTTGCACTTACATTCTGGAGAACCTTCCTCTCTCCCCTGTTTTCTGAAACAGAACTGCATTCCTGCATTCAGAGAGTCAGCAGCTGCCACAGCTTGGATCCTTATCTAAGTTTGCCTCACGTAAAGTGTACCTTAAATGTTCACGCTACTTCTAATATTTTATAAGCATAAAGGTTGACTATCTTTTAAAGTTATGCTAACCAGACTGATATTCTCAACATTCCTCCTTTTGATCTCTAACCCAGAGATCACCCACCAAATGGGCCAATACTCACCTGGGAGGAAACACATAAGCAAGTATGAGAAAAATTAACCATAAGTCATCAAACATTAACAATCAGCTCCACCACTCCACCTTCCAAAGCACCACAAAAGAACAGCAGTAAAAAGAATACAACACAACAGAAAATACTGCAGAGGAAAAACAACCAGCCACCCGCTAAACACCAACTAAAAAGAACAGGCCTTCCCAACCTCAGTTCAATCAAAAGAAGAAGAAATACATCACAGAACATCATCACAAAATCATGAAAAACATAAAAGTGTCCATGTCACCTAAAAAGCAGTAAGAAAATAAATTCAACCTTACACAACAAATGACATAAAGTAAAACATCCTAGGACAGTAACAACATCAAAACATAACAATGTTGTGGAGAGAACAAGAACAGAAAAATAATACAGATACAGTCACAAAATTACATGTTAAACAATAATGTTCTTTCTTTATTATAGTTGTTGCTTAGTCTCCGTAAAACTGTTCCTGAAAAATATAAAATCTTTAGTGAAGAAAAATGAAAAAAGACTTGAAAAAAAAAATAGAAAAAATGTATGCAACAGTTCACAAGAGGGCCTCCTCGTACAGGAAGCATAGACTCATCCCTGCATGCCAAACTAGCACTAATCTAAACTGGTACTCAACCTATAAATATATCCAGAGATGTAAAGTTTGATTTTCTATAATTTTTTAAAATACATTTTGTTAAAAAAAGTTCTTGATGTTTTTCAAGGAAAGAAAACAGTATTCAATTTGGAAAAAATAAACGTACATAAAACCCAACTTAGAATACGTTTTGATGTGAATGTTCAGAGTATAACTTTCATATAATTATTCTAATGTGACATAAACAGAAGAAATCTGTAAGGACTCATTGTTCATTTTTCCTTAAGTTTCAGTTAGAAATATTAACTTGTAAACTGGAATGATATCAGAAAAGAGAGCAACCAAGGTGCAAAAGTGTTGTACCACAACCAAACTGAAGTTCAACAATGTTGTATTTGTTTTTCAGGTTTCAGGAAAAGCCAGCTTAACTTTAGGAGGCAAAGTAGTCAGCAGGAGCAAGCTACTGGATTTGGATTCTCCAGGATTTTTTCTGGATTCTTCCAGCAGATGGCAGCATTTTCCTGCACATTTCCCCCTATAGCCAAGTTTTCTTCTGCATATTTTAAATTTCAAGTTCAGATTTCATCTTCCATTTTGATCAGCTGACACAGTAAATATAACACTACATTATACAGTGACAGGAAGAGTTTTGGAAAGTAAAAATCAAAGTGAAGCGTGATTGTTGATCCAGGGAATTATGGTGTGCTGAGCCATGGTGAGTGCAGGATTACCTCAAAAGTGGGTTAAGAGCTGCCTGCATTGCCTCTGCAAACGCTCCCGGCTCTCTATCTTTCTATCCATGCACAGACAATTGGCCTGGTTCTCAGAGTGGAAGACGTGTCACAAGGGCACAGGGCTGCTTGTAACAAGACCCTGTGGGACACCGAGAGGAATAGCTGCTTTATCTGCCACTGTGAATAATACTCCTCACCACTATGGGTACAAAGCACCTGTTCTTATGGTGTATGTCTGTTCTCACCACAGCAAATGCCGTTACTCATCCACTGCTTTTGTTAAGGGAGCTTATTATGGTGCGACACTGTAATGAAGTGAAAATTAGCATAGGAACCCCTCCTTTTCACATACCATATGGCAGCAGCTCCAAATAATAAAACATCTGGCAGCTTTCTGTGTGCGTCCAGATGTAGGAGTCTCATGGTATAGAGAAGAATGAACAATAAAATATACATGAACAAGTGTTGCAAAATGCAACTGATTGATTTCACTAATGCAATGCTGTCAACAGAAGGTGTCCTATCAAAAAGTTCTAAAATCCCAAGATGAAACAGTAGTGGCAGCATCATGGTGTTTTCATCAGCGCTGACATAAAACCTGTGCCAAGGAAAAATATAGATGTTTAGCTGGTTGTGTGACGTGAAGACGTGAAAAAGTCAATACTTTAAGATGAAAGCTGAAACAGGGCTTGTAGAAATACCTTCTTTGCCTTAATTGGTCAGCTCCACTGGCCTCTGCCACAATCGCCCCTAAAATTCACATTAGGAAAATAACAAACCAAGGCAAATACATAATTGCATCCATTATGTCTGGGAACCATGTGGTGTTCACTTCAGGATGCCCCATCGTGGTTGAGACGAATCATTGATGTAGAGCAAGGTGCATTCTCTCTAATTAACATTGATTAAACAAGCATTAATTAGCACATTCATTTGAAACACACATGCTACATTATGTAGAACCTGACAGCAGCGCTGCTCCTCTCTGGACCAGACCAAGAGAGCACAAGGTGACTTGTTTGAGGGTAATCAGGACAGCAGGCATCTTATAGCGTTTCTCAATGTTTTGCAGCATGATCCCATCTCAAAATTAGGTCGATTCAGTTTCCAACTGGAATAAAGAGACTTACTGATTGTTTTTTCAGGGCTTCCTTCTGGAAACGAAAGACTTACGGCAGCGATCCGGTGCGTCATCAGCAGTCCACCCGGCCTCTCCATAAACACGGAGAGCTGGAGGTTTATTTTTGTTAGTTTTACCAAAAGCACATTACATACCAGACAGAGGAATCCCATCACCATAAATGTGGTTTTATTATTAATAACAGTATCTCTTTTAATGAACATTGCAGATACATAATAGAAAATAAATCAGAAAACAGAGACAGCGTCTCAAGTCATGAAAGTGCCTGGAATAACTGTGCTATATATTCTCATTAATATCAAATCAACGTCATGACCGTCCCAATCAAAGCCTCATCACCACAAATGTTCTATTTATCATGAACCAAAGTGTTATTGTTGTCATATTCACAGAGCCTCTCAAAGCAAAGAAGACGTTGGAGTTGGACTCCAGTGAGGATTAGTGGTTACACTCTGAGAAACCTTGTGAATAATGACCAGCAGGTTTCATGAGCGTGGCTCGATTGTCTTCATTTTAACATTGTAAAGGTTTTATTTACACATTTGCCCATATCTGAGGTCTCTGTTCGGAGTAGATGCTCCTGAACACATCGGTACCTCGCTTTTCCTTGAAGGGAACAGCGAGAAATAAAGGCTCTGATTAAAAAAAAATAACAGCAACAAAAAAAAAAAAAAAAAATCTCAAATGCAAATATGCTGGCTTACACCTCAATAAATTATATATAAAAAAGAAAAGAAAAAAAAAACCTCACATTTTACACTACAGAAAGATTATAAAGCAAAACATTAGAAGAGGGGAAAGGACAGTTTTTCACTTATGTTCTTACAAATTCATCACTTTGCATATTTCATGGCACAAAATGAATCGTCTGAGATGCTGAAGTCAGTTCCTATGAGAACTGAAATGGTATGTGGCACAGGTGGATTCAGGAAATGGGGTCATTGTCATGAGCGACGTGAGAACAGATCTTGACTGGATGGAGCGGTACCGATCAGGTAGTAAACAGATTCTGGTGGAGGTGGTCTCTTCCATTTACCTTTGCTTTGGTCTAAAGTTGTTGAACTATTAGCCATAAACCAGGATTTCATTAGCATTACTCATTATATTTCATTTTGAAGGATTTCATTCTAAAATGCTATTAGTTTCAAATATAATTTAGCTTATATTGTTTATTAAATTAAACTATATCTCAAGTTAATTTGTAAATATTTAGCAATTTACACTTTTCATGAGGTCAGTGTTGAATGTTGTTTTACAGTGCCTTGCAAAAGTCTTTTCCACATTTTGTCACAACCACAAATTTCTTTTCGTGTAACTTGAGACTCAGTGTTGCATAATTGTGAAGTGGCTGTGGATGTTTTTTAAATTTTAATTTTTCAAATAAAATTTTAAAAGTGTGGCATGCATTTGCATTCCTTTCCCATTTGGATTTTTAGTTCAGTACCTCTGGTTGTACAGTCTTTTACCTGGAACAATATTAGCATGGCGTTGTTGGATAAGATGTCCTATTTAAAGTTTGCCGCAAGTCGTGTAAAAGGGACAACAAACTTGTACAAGAAGGTTCTCTTTTTGGCCAACATACAAAACATTACAAACACCACCATGTCTTTCATCCACTGAAAGATATGGTGGTGGCAGAATCATGCTGTGGGGACTCGATTCAGATTTTTTTATTACTTCCACTTCACAATTTCGCACTACTTTGCGTTACTCTTTCACATAAAATTGCATTAAAAAAATACAAAACTAAAAATTTGTGGTTGCCAAAATGTGACGTTTCAATGAGAGTGAACTGTTTTCAAGGCACTGTAGATGTTACGGAAAGAAATCTTTGTTTTGTACATTAGGAAACACTGAGTGCCGCCTTCTGGAGGGAAACATGAGAACCCTGGGAGCACAACTCACCTGGAGACAGGATGGGAAACAAACAGGGCTTTCATTTAGCCAGACATGGAAAAATGAAACAATGACTTTAGCCCTGGACAGCCTTGTTTGGTCCTGTTGTGGAAACTGGGTTGAGTGATGATGGCTTTCTCCTTCATCCGCGCTGACATCATCGATAGCTTCATCCCTACTAAATTGGCGGTGAGCAGCTGCAATGACAATGAAATCAACAGATAGAAAAAACTACGGAGCTGTGAGGAGATTCAAAATGTCAAAACTCCCAACTTCACATGTCCGTATCATCTCACAATATAAGACGTTAATAATGAGTGATTTTTGTGAGCTAAGCAGTTCCACATAACAAAACAGGTTTCTTTTAATCCGTTTTCTCTGTCGCCTCTATCAGAAATGTCACACATAGAACTTCTCTAAGCAAATATCCCTCGGTTACAAAAATATACTTTTCTTTTTTTTTCATAAAATAATACACATAATTACTTTTCAGTGACATAATCTTCTGTTAAGGTAAATAGCAAGGTTGCTCTTTAAAAGGAAATGTCGATGTGAAGAGATAGAGATGTGAAGCCTAGCACCATAGTCTTCTTTTTCCACAAGCATTCATTATCAGAGTTGAAAACCCAGTGCTGTCCCGTTGTCTGGACTCCAAATTTTGCATATTCTGGTTAAGCCCAAACCTATAATAACTCAGCCTTCTCCTGAGGGTTTCCTCCCAAGAAATAAAAAAAAAAATCCATCAAAAGCATTAGAAACTACACCAGCCAACAAATTAAGATAAAGGTAACAACAGTTCTACCAACACGTCTTACAGGCCATTGCTTCACTTTAGTACAAACTGAAAACAAACAAGAAAAATAAAGATTCCCAACTGATAAGGAAACATAAAGAAACAAGTCCCAAACACTGTTGCTACAAAGAATTAGAAAAATGTATGTACAGGACCCTGTTTTCCTCGACTCTTGCGGTAAATTAGGACAGGTGTTGGCTTGTGTTACTTGAGTGTTTTTACAGGCATACAAAAAGAGTTATCCTTGCTTTTTTATATTTTTCTCTTTTGTGGTTCAACTTTAATAAAAGCTCTTATTAGACTAAAACAAAAAAAGACATTTTCAGCTCCCGTTTTGTCCGCTGTGTCTGATGTTTCATCCCTCCTGCTCCTTCCCCACATGTTACCTCCTGGTGCAAATGTAACAGCAGCAAGTATCTTAGTGCCATTCAGCTCCGTTCAGCTCTGGCGGATTCGGGGTCCGATTGCTGCCGGCTGGTCCCCCCTGTGACGGATGTTGTCCGGATCCGGACCCGCCCGGCACCGGCTCTGTCACCAGATCACGCTGGATATACTGGTCTCTCTGGGAAGCAGCGGCAGCATGGCGTTGTTGGCGTGGCCCTCCTCCACGCTCTGCTGACGCGGCGACTTGGACTGCGGCCGCTGACCGTTGATGAGGGTCATGGGGATGTTGCAATAGGTGTGCTGGTTGCCTAGCGAGGACAGTGGCGGGAGTGTGCCGCTCGGTGGCAGGTCGTAGTCGTAGCTACGGTAATAGTGTTTCTGCCTCATCTGGGTGTGGCACGAGTTGTGAAAGGTTGAACGCAAGTCCGGGTGTGCCGTCGCCATGGCGGTGGAGGTGGCCGCTGCCATGGAGATGGCCGAAACAGTCTGGAGCTCGCCGAAGGCGCCCTGCTCGCTCACGTCCAGCACCTGCTCGTGGGAGATGCTCAGGGGCTCCATGCGCTTGAAGGGCATCTCGTAAAGCAGCTGCTTCCAGAACTTGGAGGTGAGCTTGTTGCTGGACGGCCCGCGCCACTTGATGACCGTCAGCATTTTGATGGTGTGTTTGAGGGCCTCCACTTCCTGGTAGTTCATGATGCCCCGGAGCTCGGCGCACTCGATCAGGATGACTTTGATCTCGCCGGTCACCAGCATGTTGCGCAGCCGCGTCTCCAGTTCAAAGATGCTCCACCCCCTCCGCACCACGTAGCTGGGGGTCATGACGATGATGAGTCGCTTGCTCTGGTCCACGCAGCGCGCTACGTCCTCGATGTAGGCTGGACAGAGAGACACATTCGTCACTTTGATGGAAAAATCAAAGCATTTGGTCTTTTCTGCTTCCTTATATTTGTATTTCATCTAAACAGACTTAAAGTTAAACTTTGAAGTAAATGTGAAAAACAAGATTACACAGGGTACAAGAACTCTCTTTGGCCTCGCCTCCATTATAGTTATCAAAACTTTATCAAGCATACAACTCTGATTTAACCATTCCACCATTTAGAAATGAATTAATCGTAAATAATAGCTACAGACACAACACAGTCGTTAATACCTCCTGCAAAGATGAGTTGAAATAAATTAATCATTTACTGCAATAGCATAGTCACACTGAAAAAATTAAATACATTTCATTTTGTGGATTTTTTTCAAGAAAATACCCACAGTTCGTGAATAATAGTTAAAGTTACTCTGTGGGCAATTCTTGATATATTTAACTATTCAATGCAGTTATCCAAAAGGCGGTTCCTCTAAGTGGTGGCTCCCAATTTGTGAAAGAGGTTCAACTGGTTCTTTTGGCAGGATAATAGCCAAAATAAACACAGAGATGCTTCAAAACCAAGTTTCTTCCATTACCATCTTGCTTTACTGTAGCATCTCAGTCTATTATCTAATGTAAGATTGCAATTTGTGGATATAATCTCAATGATAATTATAGGTCAACTAAATAAACATACACTATTTCAAGTTTTTTTCAAAACTGTTCACTAAGATTGTTATTGTAATGTAAGGCTCTTATTTTTTCCCCAGAGGTGGCATAAAACAAAAAAGAACAAAATTTAAAAAAAAACAAAAAAACATCTGCAACTGTCCCCTGCATTCAAAACCGAGACATTGAAAATTTCAGCCACACGTAGGCAGAAAACAGCGTGGGTTTACATTAGCTACTGCTGAGCCACTACAGCTAATGGATGCGTCATCGTGCAGCAAACTGAGTGTTTTCGGTTTTCACATCTTGCCCTGAGTGTCAGGAGAAAGTGAAAGCAAGAGAGAATGTGCGTGCACGCAGGTAATGCTTGCTTTTAGCCTTTCTTGGCCACCACAGCAGCTTTGTTGAGCAACAGGTGGACGGGATAAAACCAGACTCCGTCTTTCTTGGTAATATCTCAGTGTGTCTGCTGACCGCTAAGCCAACCAATAACACATTCCCTCCCCGTCCTGCTCTGCATACGTCGGAGAGTGAACTGCTTTTCTTCTGTCATGCTGCGCCTGAGGCTGTCCAATGAAAGAAGCTCGATTAGAGTAAACTCGGGTTTGAAGTTGCCCTTTACTTCAACATGACAAGCCAGTCTCTTTGCTGTTTGGTAATTGGTCATCATGCTGTAATTCAACAAGACCCTGAGGCCAAATCTCCACTTCAAGGTCTGAGCCAGTTCACTTTGGGGTTTTCTTTGTAGTATATAAGAAGGAAAAAAAAAACTAAAAAGAATAAATGGATATTCTACATTAGCTAATGAAGAGTGACTTGATTAGATTTTTTTTTTAAAAATTTTAAAATCTGCTGTTTCTTGATGCCATCTGCCAACTATTCATAACTTTAAAAATTTAATTTCCACCCTCTAAAGCTAAGGGAATACAATGTTCCCCTCTTCAGATCTGACAGACCATATTCTAATAAAATAGCTCATAAAAATCACTGTCGTCTTTTAGTTTTTAATAAGGAGTTCCAATTAATTTACAGCAGGAGAGTTATTCCTCTGAATTTTGTTAGCAAAACAGATGAGAAATTATTAAAGTATTTCACGCACTGGAGTGTGATGATGCATCAAACTTTATGGTTACAATTATGATTACCCCCGTTTTTTTTTATCACAATGTCCCCATATTGTTTCTGTACTTCATCATCTCAGCTCTGAAAATAAACATCCACTGTGGACATCAAGGGAAGGGAAAGATGGATGGAAACAAGAAAGGAAAGGCAGAAGATAAGGATGCCACAACTGATAAAAGAAGGAAGATAGTACAGGTCAAAACGATTACGGGGAATGAAGAAAGCAAATGCGAAAAAGAGAGTAAGGACACAAAAATAGTGACTAGGAAGGAAAAGAAGAAGAACTCAAAGAGTGTCAAGAAAATAGGGAGGAAGGAAGGAGACAACGGAGGAAATAAAAAGGGACAAAAGGAAATGAAAGATGGAGGAACAAAACAAACCAAGATGGACAGAAAGGAATGAATCGGAAAAACAATCATTGAAAATACAGTTAATTTACAATTAAACAATAAAATAAATTTGATCATACTGATGATTAAGAATCCATATAATTCCAGAGTGATATTAGCTACGTAGGAAATTATTGACATGTAAATAAAGTTCTGACCAAATCACAGTTTTCTGTCGGCTAAATTAATAAAAATGAAAAACTGTCACAACATGTGGCCTGTTCTTTGTGACTACAGGTCAATACAGTTTGTGGTGAAGCATTCTCATCAGTTATGGAGCTGACTCCTCATAAAATGCTGAATGCTACAAACTTTTGATAGCACTCTTTTACTTTGAATTTAGTTCTGATCCTCATGCAGCCCTGATGGTCGTGCCCAGCTTATCAGTGAAATTATGCATATGTAGCTATGAAAACTAGGCTCATTTTTTTGAACAAGACTTTTTTTTTAAATAAGAAAACTAATTGAAACACAATATAATAAAGCATATTGAAAGCAGACAAAAAACAAATGGATAAAAAGAGATAAAAGGTTCTGCAACATAACATAAGACAATATGGAAGCTCTTTAGCCTGAGTCTGTGTCAGTGTTTGACAACACATGTGGAAAAAATCTGGGGAAAAAGTACCTCTAAGTAGTCTTGTGTCATCCTGGAAATGATCATTGGTGAAACCTAAACAATAGACATTTACATTTAAAGGGTGATTTAAAGAAGATTTGTGAGCAGGTGAAAACAGTGACGGAGATGTGGGGACACTCCCCCTGGCATAAACTGGATATATCCATGGGTGCAAAGATGGCGGCGATTGTTTCATAATCGCACTGAGCAGTTTATTCCAGTTTAATACGGGACATGAAGCATAAAAACGCAGAGGAATGCAGGTGGGAGGAGTTCAGCAAGGACATCTGCTTTGGGAAAGTGCTGGAAGTACAGTGGCTCTTAAAAGTGAACACACCCCTGTGAAATTATTCTTTTTTTTGCAATGTAAAGAAAGTGAGACCATAATTAATTATTTCAAAACATCTTCCACATATATTTGAATATTTTCTGTATTTTTAAAATGTTGGTGCCTCTTTTTCGTTTGAGAAAAATCCCAAATAGAGCTGTTTTAGTGCTTTGCTTGGGATTTTAGACATGGTTGGTTCTACCTGAACTTAATGCTCTCTTAAGAAGAAACAGATGATGAAATTGAGTTAAATTAACTCTGATGGGCGATATGTTCAAATCAAAATATAACGGCGTAAATAAAACTGTTTAACAAAAATTAATCGACTAGAAAAGGGATAGAGCGGCTGGAAAATCAAACATTTTTATTTAGTCAATTTTCTTTTCCACTATTATTGATGTCAGGTGTGAACTCAGAAAGAATGAATGATGGAAACTTAATCAAAAAGTGAAGGATATGAATGCTTCTTTTAATGTTTCCAAGGATAAATGTGTTTTCACCTGAACTGCACAGGACAAATGTCACGTTATATGTGGAAAAACTTGGTTTCAAGTTTTTCCTGCAGTTTGCCAGGGGTGTGGAGACGTTTTAGATCCACTGCACATGGGATCCAAATGTTGAATTTTCCTCAGGGTTGACATGTCACTAAAACAAAACTCTGAAGGGTTGTTGACACACGGCGAACCCCCAAAAGGCCAAACTCTGTTTATGCATAACTCTCCCTTACACTGTGTTATATGAACTGTTTGGATGCTAATATGCTCCCAATGGGAGCCGAATGTTTATGCGCAGCAACAATAAAGCAGAAAGCAGCACCACCGGCCTGAAATGGTGGCAAGCTGTGGCTGAGATTCCTCTCCATCCTTGCATTTTTATGCCATTTTTCCCATATTACAGCAGTCCCAACCCCCTCTGCTCCCTCCCCCCGTCAGTTTGCGAGCACAGCATCACAGAAACAGATTCAGTTTATAACCCTGGCACAAAGCCACTGACGGAACGCGTAATTAGTAATGGCGGCATGTGCGGTGAAGACAGGCAGATGCAAGTATTGAAATGGAGGCCAACAGCATAATGATATTATCAAACTCATCTGTGTATTGAGTTAATCAAAGATAAGTACGGGGCATGGTGAGATGCTCCATTAGGAATATGCTGTGGTAAAACATGCACTAATATCCATGCATAAAGAGATTTTGTAATGTGCAGCTGACACCATTACACAGCAGCATGCAGAGGCAGAGTCTTTGCAGAGCTGGATCTGGAATATGGACTCTAATCAGCAGGATTGTAACTTCTGCTGATTGTGTTTGAAAGGCAATGAAGGTTACTTTAGGTCAAACATGCTGGAAATACTTCAGACTGCTTTTCAATTGGCCTTTAATTCAGCTGCAGCATTTGGTGATTTTTTTTTTCGTAGATATTAATAGTGCACGCACAAAAGTTGATTTATGCTGCATAATCGCGTTTAGAGGTTTTCATTTTTTAACCATTTGGAGTGAAATAACTACATGACAAAACCTTAATGAATATAAAAAACATTTGCATTTATTGTTTCCTTCTTTGCTTTTATTAATTTCATCTTGTTGGAGCTTAATGAGGTTTGTTCTGCTCTTGCATTTTGAACCTAGTGCAATACTCTTTGGTTTTATGCAAATAAAAGCCAACAAATGTTTAACTATTTGGCATTTGTTGACTCCCTCTCTGTAAAAAATAAACTAGTAAATGAAATTAGACTGCAAAAAGTGGATGGTAGAAAGGTTTGTGGATGGCCCATGACCTCAGGCATATTGAAAATATGCTTGCAGGCAGAATCAGTGGCAGGAAACCAACACATTTAAATGAGCTCCATCAATTCTGCCAAGAAGAAGAGTGGTCAAATGTCCAACCAGAGCAGCTTGTTGATGGCAACAAGTGATAACTCTGAAACTTGCAAACAGACTGTCATCTAAAATTACAAGAGATGCATGTATATATTTAAGCCTGCATGTCAAATTTGACTCTGTGTGGAATAAAAAAGATTCATAAAAACATGTGCAATAAAGTGTTGTTTTTGTAAACCATTGCAGTTGCATGCTCGATTTTTGTTGAAATTAATTATAGATTTTCATGCCAACATATTAAAGACATATTTTTCAAAATGTATATTGTGCAGTTGAGGTTTTTTCTAAAAATGTAAATAATTCAAATCTTGTATGTATGAAACAGAGAAAAATATGTCTTAGACTCATACGACTTTGAATCGAAGCAAGATTTAAATATTATTCAATATACAGATAATACTGCATGTGAAAGATAAAACAAAATAAAAACAATAAAACCATTAAACTAAGCTATAAAAAGATAAAATCAAAATATTGTGAAATAAAACAAAAGTATTAAAAAAAATACTTTTTTTAAAACTCAAGTTTAAGTTTCTACATCACAGAATTCTAAGACATTGAAAAAAACATTGTTCATAAAAAGTGTTCATAGTTGAAGCTCCTGTATTTTATTTCTCAACATTTGGTACAAAAACAAACTAAAAAAGATCAAAATATGTCATTTACAAAGTAAGATTATTTTCATCCACAGCATGAAATGCTCAATGGAAAAGTACTGAGTTTATGTAATTTTAAAAGATAATCAAAATTTTTTAGGTGGATTTTCTTATGTTTAAACCTGAAATATTATAATACAAGCTTAGATCTGGGATTACAAGTGTATTTTTGGAAGCATGCATTTAAAAGTTATATTTTGTCATTTTTGCAAACTGAAAATAACTTCTAAGGTTTTGTTTGTTTCTGTAAAAATTGTCAAATTTAGACCTCATCAGGTTTTTAAAATCTAAAACACTCCTAGAAACACCGATTTGAAAAAAAAAAACACACAAAACAAATTGATCTACCTCAGTCGGGGTTGTGGTTAGGAAAAAAA
The DNA here is from genome assembly GCF_027474105.1 of Poeciliopsis prolifica. NCBI lineage: Eukaryota > Metazoa > Chordata > Actinopteri > Cyprinodontiformes > Poeciliidae > Poeciliopsis > Poeciliopsis prolifica. Next base: position 850,813 of record NW_026562430.1, read on the forward strand.
ATAAACTCGGAATGATCAGATATGAAAACCGATGGTGCTCTTTCATGTCTTTGTTATGCAAAGGCACAAACGCATAACAAGAAGCCAACAAACACGGCATCTCCACCGCACCGACAACAGCTACACGAGCAACACCAAGCCACAAGACATTGGACACAACTTGACATCGCCATGAGAGAGAGCTTACTTCCTGTGGGGATCAAGTCCCTGTCTGGAATGAAGAGTTTATACCCATAATGCTTCTCCAGGACGTCGGGGAGGATCTCCAGGGCAAAACGCTCCTCCTCTCTGGTTTCCTGGCTCCACTGGTCCGGGTCCACTTTGGTGTAGGACAGGTAAGCGTCATAGTCTTTGTTTTCTGCAAGGAGATGGACGTAAAACCATCAATGGCAGTTTAAATCAGTGAGTTATACATACCATCATTGCTTTTATACTACTCATACTGCGTCATAAATACACTCTGTTCCACCTCAGATGCTCATAATCTGTTTTCATACTGCTGCAGACAGCTCTATCATTCACAGGGAGCTTTCATTGAGACAGGGCGCCTCCATCCCGCTGACCTCTGGGCACCTCTGCCCATCCGAGCGCTTTTCATTACAGCTCCGACCCAACTGACAAATTATGTTACCTTGATGGCTATTGTGCCCTCTGCAGGCAAAACAAATTAGAGCTAAACGGCCGGCTCCGCCTGCTCAGCCCCGCCGTCGCGTGGCGCTGCTCCATCATCCACATGAAAGCGGAGATTGATGATGGATTTGAAAGTAGTGAGCTGGGAGATGGAAAGTGAGCCAGGAAGGAAGAGTTTATGTGTCTTCTTAAGTTGCACCAAAGCACAACAGTAAACATAAATCAGGAGAACGGAAGACGTGGAGATATCCCCGAGCTTCTATCGGAACGGAGATAATGGCTTCTGGCTCCACAGCAAAACAAGCAAATCACTCGGAGCGTGTCTGCCGCAACCCTAAACCTGCCCACTGATTTCAACATGGTTTGTAAATGAGCAACAAACACTTTGGAAATGTGTACATTTCATATCTTTGAAAAAATGTTTGGTTTGTGAGATTCAGCAAGCGCACACACTTGAACAGTTTTGTGCTAGAGATAATAGTTAGAATGTAGTTTGATTTAACATATAAACAAAAGCCGGTTGGCTTTTGAAATAACTATTATAACACCATCATAAAAAGATTGAACACTGAATTTAATGTTGGGTCCATCTTGACAGTTTGATACTGAAGAGTCAGGGTAACAAGGGACGAGTTTCCTTTGACATGAAGGCCAAAGCGTGTGCAGGCAGGAGGGGGTGTCATCTTAAATAAAAAAGATAAATCTGACTTTATCACATCTTTAATCTTTAACAACATAAATGTGCATTATTGAGACATAAAGTGATGAATATTGCACAGTCTGCACTAGAATTGATCACATCCTGCATGTTAAGTGACTCATTATTTCAAAACAACATTTAAGCTTGTAACTACATCTAAATTAATAGACCTCTGTTTGAATACAGACAGAATGTGGCTTTTGGATTTCCCTCACTGATAGTTAAACCTGTCCCATCCAAACCAAACTGAAGGAAATCCTTCCAGAGGTAAAATCTTAGCAGATAAGAGCAGATTTCACAACTCAAAGTTCCCGTCTTCATTTCGACTCTTGTTCTATCGCTTTATTGTACAAGCCACGTCGACGTCTCGTTCGGATGGAGCATGTTCAGAGCAGCATTTCCATTTCGCCTCCGTTAATATCCTTTCCATTTTACACTTGAGCCTCTCTCAGGAGCTGTGAGACTGTCAACAAGATTCACTCACTTCCCAGAGGGTAATCTTGATATTTGGCAAGTGCACACCACTCTTACATGATGCCCCGTAATGAATCCATCTTGTTTTTATAACGTGCAATTCATTTTACAGCACCGGGGACATGTAAAAATAATTGAAATGTAACCTCACTTAGTATAACTAACTCTGAGGCATAAATCTCTGCCTCTGTTTTTCTCTGCTAGCATTTAAACAAATGCTGTGTAGGCAGATCAAGGGCTATTTTAGTGGAGGTGATTCACTCATCGGTAGAGAAAAACAGAGAGGAGAGAAAGCCTGACCCCTCCTCCTCTTCTAATTCCCCTCCAGCATCTTGAGAAGTCACCATCAGAGAAAAGCTGTGGGATCTACCTTCAAACCAAGCCCACGTATATCCGAAGCGCCACCCGTGCGCTTCGGGTGCGTGCACGTGCACAGTCGGCCCACAGTTACAATGAGAACTCTTGAACTTCCCGTGAAAAGTGTCAGGAGAGTCGAAGGCATCAATTTCTGCGATACCCTCCTGGCTTCAGTTCAATTTCATGGAGACCAAATAACAAATATGACAAAGATGCAAAACTACTGCTAATGAGTGGATGGAGCTTCACACTCCCTCCCCACCCTCTTCTATGTACAATATTTGATTTTCCATCATTAGTTGCACCAAAATAACATGGGTTTGCATCAGATTGCAGAAAGCTGCCTAGCATTGAGAAACTAATTTCGTCAAAGAAATCATACACTGTCTTTTTTTTATATAATCTAAGCACGGAAGAAAAGAGAAATCATCCTTTGAGGTGAAAAAGACCAGACAGATTATTAATATACAGCAGTTCTGTTTTTTAAACTAAATCATTCAAAGTCAGATATCATAGCAAACCTATAAATCAAAGGGACTGGAATAAATGTGCTTTTAATCATTTTTCACTTCAAATGTCCCTACTTTTCTTGCAGACTCGAACACTCCATGACTACATGACCCTCTGAAAATATCAAAGGAGCAGCAACTCGTCACACAAGTATCAGTTCTAAATCAGCTTAACCACTTTTAAACATTAAATAGAAAAACATATTAATTCTTGTTTAAAGCTCAGACAAATCAAGTTTTATTACAGAATTCAAACCAGCCTTAAAAAATGAAATAAAAATGGTCTACCATAAGTGACAGAAAACTACATTGTCAATCAGATAATCAGTAATAGTGCAGAAATGGTACAAAAACTCAATGACTCAATAGGAGCCATAGTGCCGCACTTTTCCTTGTGGACAATAAGCAGCGGCATATACACATCTAATATGCATTAGAGTTGCCATGTGTGCAACAAAACTATTAGCGCTTTTCATCTCCAAACTGTACTTAACACCAAGGGAGCCTCATCAGTCCTCGCTGCCTTGACAACGATGACATTCGTATTTATGGCGCGGTGTTGATGAGCTCCCACCTCTTTGTCAAGCCCAGCTCGCCTGTTGTCATCATGAAGCCTATTATTGATTCTGGTGACACCCACACAATGTGACAAGTGAGCGCTCTTTAACTAAATTGCATCGCTGACAAATAGCTGACAGTCCATCCTATTGTTACGCGCAGCTTACGATTTTACATCTGGCAGAGGAGGGCGTTCAATTAGTACTTGGAGTGGCCACAATCAAACACTGGCACTTTCTTGGCAGCTCGTATGGGCCTCTGCAGGAGAAAACCACGTCTCTGTGCACTGGCTCAAAGCCTTTATTGATGAGAAGTACCAGTCTGAGTCAATACATCTTATATGTATCCATTTTGCAGATGCGCGTTGCATAAGTGCTCTTGTCTTGGGGTTTTCCACATTGAGTTGTCGTATTCTATGAAAGCTTCAGAGTTTTGTTGGAGAACTAAAGAGTTGCGCTGCAACCAACAATCGTTTCAGTAATCGGTTGATTCCTACACGATTTTAACGATTAATCAGAAAAAAATTATACAGACTTCCTTTAACCGATGAAGAATTTTCATACAATGTTAGAAATACATTAAAAGATCTACACTGAGAGACTAAACAGTTCAGTTTAATCACTTATCCACAGGAAGCTGCTTCTATGAGGTGGTGGAAATGGAGATCTAGCAGACCGCGGCGCAGGGATCTCTGGAGAGCCGTGCAACATTGGACCTGATCCCCTTCTTCTAAGGAACAAATTGAAAATCTTTCTCTCTCCCTCCCAGTATTCGCTCTTGTGGCCCAATTAAAGACTGTTTGGCTTCAGATTCAACGGCCAAAATTCCTCTTTTTGGGAGAGCTGAATTCCAACAAAGCCAGAGGTAATGGCGTTCAATAAAATGTCTCAAATACTTCTGCCTCTTAACAAATAGAACTCTCCGGCTGCTTCTTCCCACTTTGCAAAAACCCTGCAGCCTCTCTGAGCTAATCTCATTCCTCCTGAATTCATTGCTGTGTTGGTCCTACAGAGACTCATTACAGGGGAATCAAATTAAAACTTGCTCCTTGTCTCAGTTTGATACATTCTCAAGCTAAGACTCATCCACCAGGTCCAATCAAAGGTTTATTTTTTTCATTTTGCCACTGCTGATGAGGTCTGAGAGTTAATATTTTTGTCTGGCACAGAGGTAGTGTTTTGATTTGCTTTATGAGCGTTTAGCAGAATATAATGCCCCCAAAACTTTATTTTCTGTGGCTTTTTTTTTTTAAAGAATCCTTCATTTTGTGCAACCATGCAAGCCGCTCAGTTTGTTTTTCTTAAGAAAATCTGCAGCTGTTAACATTATTCAAGTAACATGACGTGCGCATGCTGAAAACTGAGGCTTTATTCTGTATCAGTCGGTAGCTGGTGAGTTGCTTCCTGCTCTTCGGGGGACAGAATAGTGAATATTTAGCAGTTTTTATTTAACTGCTCCAGTGGGAGAAGGTGAAGAAGATTCCCTCAACCCGAGAACTAGATGAAATTATGCAAGGCTTTTCAGTTGGAGCCAATGAGTCATTCGAGCTCACGCACATTTGCATAAAAATGGAGCCACCTGCGGCTTTATGACTTGATAAATAGCCCAGGTGCTTTCTAAATAAAAATAAATCTGTGCGCGGAGCATCTCTGACACTGGTCACGACTGGGATTCGGTTCCTGTTTTAGGAAGGAAAAGTGTTTTGATAGCAACGCGAGGGGCTTTAGAAATCGACAGTCGAGCGTCACATTGGTGACGGCGTGTGTGTCGTACCTCCATCAATGTCCTCACTGCCAAAGTGGTTCCTGTAGAAGAGCATGAGCTCGATCCTGTAGCACTTGTAGAGGGTCACAAGGCAGATCAGCAGCAGCAGGATGGCCCCCAGACCTCCAGCGAGCTCCACTGTGTACATCAGTTCAGCTGGAAAAGAAAAACACTTCTGTGTTGGTATTTTCAAAGACACGAAAAATACATTATAGAGTATTTAAAGTAACAGACTAAATACAATAAAAAACAAAATTGAGAAAGAAGGAAGAAAATAATTGATCTTTAAATGTTTTTATCAGTGACATTTTCTAGCATTTCTTCCATTCTTAAGATGTAAGCTGTAGTTTTATTTTCTTCAGTTTTTTTTTGGCCAAGTGATTAACGCTGAATGATGCGTAAAATGTGTCTGTGTCGTGTGTCAGTATTTGTAATCAGGGAATGCAAGAAGAGCTTGAGGAGAGAAAAGAAAATGAGCAAAGTGGCCATAAAGTTAACACAATATTCTTGGTTTATAACTTCTCAGTGTTGCTTAAAAATGTTTTAAAGTCTCAAATTTTTAAAAGACAAACCTTGAGCTTTTGATTTAATCCCATGTAGCACTTCTTCTTAAAAAATAAGTTCCTACATTTGTTTTTCAAAACAGATTTGCATTATGTTTTTGAGCTCAGTGAGGATTTAACTCTGAAATCGTCTAATTATTGTCAGTTACTGCTCAGAAACTATGAAAACCAGCAGAACCATAGTCAAAGAACGTAAGAGACAAGTGTGCAAAAAAAAAAAAAAGATATTGCAACATCTAACCAGCTTTGTAGATTTTATTCAGCTTTAAAATCTAAACCTGAAAATCTAGCTGGATTGAAAGGGTTCACTCAATTTCCCATTCCTGATCCTGGGATCAAGTTGCTCAAGTCTGCCAGTCTCTTAAACAACAAAATAAAGCCACTGAAGAAATAACTGATACCTTCAGTTTCTGACAATTAAAGCTTCCTCTTTACATTCTTTCCCAAAGTTTGTTTGAACGGTGTGAGCACTCTCTCTTTATTCTCTTTAAGCTGAAATAAGTTTTCTTCTTTGAGATCCACCAGCCTCTCCTCTCAGTCATTTCCTCCTTTAGACAAGCGCATTTGCATCCAACAGCTGCAGATCCAAACGTAATCGATGTAAAGGTAACACATGATGCCATCATGACGAATAAGAAAGGCGCCAGCAGCTAATGGGAAAGGACTCCGTGTTTGTGAAAGTGTTTTTTATGCATCGACCGGGGCTGGAACCCCTTCACTCTGTGTTTGTGTCAGTTTTTCTTGTTTCCTCTCTCCATCTTTCCAACATTTCTCATTCTGGCTTGATTGGATTCGGATGCCACATAACTCAGAGCTGAATGAAAGCAGAAAGCTGCTCCTATGCCTGTCATTTAAAGCCTCCTGGCTCGACTCGGATAATAAAAAACTCGCACTGGGGCAACCGGTGTGACAATGGCACGTGACAGATTGGGCTGCCAAACATATGAAGATTGGTTACGTGTGTGTAAAGCTGCAAAACGGCAAAGCGCTCAGGTGGTTGCAGAATCACCTGACGGATCGGAGCAGCTCATCTCTGCAGCTTGGCAGGACCTCATGAAGAAGGGAAACAGATCTTCAGAGATCTTCTGTCGGTTTTATGGCGCATTACTTTAGATTAAGTCAGTGACGCCTTTAACAACGATAGTAGACGGTGTGGTCAGTGTTTGTAGAGAGGCACCCAGATATAATCTGGCTGCTAAATCGGACAATTTTCAACTTGAACGCTCCTGATCGCTCAATCGGAAAATCAAAAATCCAAACCACATTTACTTCTACAAGAAAGTACACATCAGGCTCAAAAGATAATCATCATCATCAGTTTCTTGTTCTCTTAAGGTGAGGCAGAGCATCACAGTAAGCTCAAAAGAAGACTAAAGCAGGGTATGTGTCTGGGTGTTAGACGTATTGAAAGAATTTGAAAAGATTTCTATGGCAACTCATTGCTGTCTTTTCTCATGTAGAGGTTTTAATACTCTTTAATTAAACAAAGAGGCGAAGCTGCAACACTGACTTTGAACGCTCGTGGTCTGAAATAAAGATCAAAATTGGCTGAAAGTGGAACTGGCAGGTCAAAACTGGAAATCGAAATCTCTGATTGTTGCATTTCTGACAGGTTTGATCATGACTCTCTTTCAGATCTTCTTACTTTTGTCTGATGACATTCCAGTTCAACTTTTCCTCCAAGCAACGCCTCACAGATTCATGACGGTGAAAGGTTGGACTAACTGCGGCGCTGCATGTATGTCTAACCACATGCGGAAAGGTCTCTCCCATGCATCGTGATCCATCACTGGTGCGTGTTTAACCTCTTTGTGATGAGTGATGGCCGCCTTCCTGCAGTGGATTTCAAGCTGACAGCTCCCATGATGAGGGATGAGGTTCCTGAAAGCTAATGAGCGTGGCCTGCTCCGCCTCATCACGCCTGTCTGTTGATGACCTTCAGCCAAACTCACCAATGGGCATTTGAGTGCGTAATTTTAAAAAAAGAGAGAGAAAAAGCAAAGAAACTCAAGGCAATCTGACTACGGGTTTCACCATCCTCCTCTGAGCTCAACTGGATCTCCTCTCAGTCCTGGCAATCCTCCTGATTTGCCTGATTTCTCAGAGTGAAGCGCTGCAGCTAACGAGCATCGCTAAAAACTCCACTCCTACCACATATTTAATTCAATGTCCTCCCTCCGTCCGCCTGCCTGCCTGCCTTTTGCGCAGCCTGATTCTCAGCTCCAGTGTGTGGACCTCATATGGAGCCAGCTGCTTTTCAAGCTGCAAAGATTACAGTGGAGGAGGAAAATTCCTCCCTGCCTGGAATCCATATTGTAGCAGCGCTGCAGAGGGACAGCTCCCAACGACTAAAAGACTGGATATGATTGAGCCGTATGGAAGAGGGCTATTCATTACTTCCTCTCCCTCTTTTTCTGCTTCTCTCTGATGAGGGAGAAGCATAAAATGATGAAGAAGAATAAAAAAAATTAGGAAAGCTTTGCACAGTTACTATTCACCCCCCTTATCAGCCACAAATACAAACATAATTTATTGGGATTGGACAACACAAAGTCGTCAATAACAGTATGTTAGGGCTGATTAAGCCAAAACATCAACTTGCTTAAATCTAAATCATGCAGCTGTGGCTGCTGTGGCTGTGGCAGATTGTTGTCTTGCTGGGTTGCAAATTTTCTCCAAAGTCTCAAGTCTTGTGCAGCCTCTAACTGCAAAGGACTTCTCCAAAGTTTAACTCTATTCATTTTCAGACATCTCAGTACAACTAGTACTAGTCCTATTGACGAGTTACTCGTAGTAGTCATGGTTAAAGACCACAGCCCCAAAAAAGCCTATAACTGCCTATTTTAATAGTTCAACACCAACTATATCCTAATAGAAATGAATACACACATAGGAAACCATAGTAGCTCTAGGGCAGAAGTTAACATCTATCTCTATTGAGAACTAGGTTTACTCATTAATAAATATCTGAAGGCAGTTGGTGGCACTGAAGTTTCTTTAGGGCTATCAGAATAAAGGGGGCTGAATGCAAACTGAAGCTCCACTGTTTAAAAGATGTCCACCACCACTTTGTGCTAATGTGCCATGTGAAATTATGAAATATTTACACTGAAGACAGAATATGAAAAAAGTTCAATGGATCTGGAAAGTAGCACAGCGCTATATGTTAATGTTGCCTGCATTATGAGGGGATCAGGACATGAGAGTCGGGCCTTGTGCGCTGCTGCAGGCGATGTTTGCGTTTCTGTGTGAGGGATCCAAATGAAACGAGCAAAATAATCACATTCACTTTGAGCTTCAAGAGCTGAAGACACTGTGATGCCTTTTTAAAAGTGATGTAAACACTGAGGAGTCTTAAAAGTGGACCAAAACCAAATGCACACATTCACAAGAAAAAAAAAAACTCAAGAAATACAGAAACGAGAGGATTCCTTGCAGTCTTTCCATCCTGCAAGGAAGAGGCTAATCTGCAGCAGTTTATTTTCAGATTCCAGCATGCAGAATAAGCCCCTTTAATATAGCAAATGGAGAGGAACTGCGCTGGCATCAAAGTTAGATCCAAGGCTTCCAGCTTTAAAGAGGAGAGGAATATCTTACCATGGAAATGTATTCTATACCCACGACTTAAAGGCTGCAGAGAAATTTCCCTACATATTTTAAGTAAGGACAGTAAAATAATCTGCATCTATGTTTCAAATTAGCATTAAATAATGTTAATAATACAAGAAACGGCTGTCGATGTAATGTTTTTGTGTAGACAGTATGTTAAGTATCATGTTATCATAAATGCCTGGTTTTTGGAATATAGTTTCTTGATATTTTTGCTCTGTCTGCTATAGTTTCCTGTTATTTTCTCAATAAGGCAGAAAACAAGTCGTCAATTCCCACAACATAACTATCAAACCTGACTTCTCATTTGCTTGATTTATGGTAAAATAATAAAAATGGCGCTCCAGATGTTTCTGCTCACCTTTCTTGATGAGTTTGACGTTTGCTTGCCGCCGCCCGTTGCTGTTCTCCACATAGCAGGAGTAGTTGCCGAGGTCGCTCTCCTCCAAGGAGTCAATGGTCAGAGAGATGGAAACTTCCTGCTCGCCGAGGTGCTCCCGGATTGTCCTGCAGGGGGCAGCACAGAGCTCCTAAACTTGCGCTGGAGCATAAATGATCATTTTTTTGCATCGCTTACGGTCAATAAAACGAAACAAACACACAACAAAGATTCTAAAAAGCATCAGTAATACTTCAAACAAATTCCCAAAAAGAGAATGGCTGCAAGGTTTGGATCAAAGCAGCTTCTGGCAGTCTGTGTTTAAGGAGTCTGATTGAAAAAGAATGAAAAGAAGAAAAGAGAGTAATCAGGCAGCACACAGAGCAGAAGTTGTGCTTTAAATGTTGCAGGTTTGCTTGATGATGACAGATTCCAAACAATGTTGGATCAGACGTTCTTCTAAAAACAGAAATAAGATAAAGAGGCAGTTATGATTTATTTTAAAAATAATAATCAGATTCTTTGTGACAAACAGAGGTTTCCCTGAGAAGAATCTGAGATGTACCAGCGGTGTAAATCAGAAAATCTATACATCCTAACCTCATAAATTTTCATTCATTTCTTACTGCAGTAAATTATTCCATCTGTACCTTTGCTGATTTTTCTTGCCGTTATAAAAACAGGAAAGTGCATCAATCACAGCCTTCATTTGAAGACGGTTCAATAATCTGCTTACATTTGAAAACCACCACTCTGTTACAGACTGCCTATGTTTAATGCTCGAAAAGTGTTGCTGCAAGAACATTAACTGGCCTCTTAGGAGATTCAATTTCTTGCCACATGTTTAGGGAACATAAAATCACTTTTAAACAGTTGCTGCTACAAAAAAAAATAAACTTATAAAGACCACCTATAATGTTTCATTCTGTAGTTATTGCAGTGCAGATGCAAGTTTGATAAAAACAAAAACAGTGGAAACATGTCTGTTTGAAAGAATCTCAAGGACAGTGTAACCAGAGATGGTTACTTTTTCAACAAAATAATAATAAAAAAACATCATAAAAACATTGTGGAGGTTTCCAGCAGGGCACCTTGTTAATCATTGAGAATTAGTTCCCAAAACAAACTAACACCCTCTTACATAGTAAAAGGAATCATCATAAACTTCTGGAAAAAAGAAAAATAAGGCGTGAAACGAGAAAACATTAGCAAAGAAAAAGCAGGATCTTACCTGCAGGGTGCAAAAGCAGCTAATATGTATGAGCAGATAACCTTTTTAAGGCTGCAAAGAAATTACAGCTATTTCAAACTTCTGTTTAATGATGCCTGGGGCCAATAGTGCAAAAAGGTGTGAGTGCCACTTAGGCATTCATCTCCTGCCTACTGCAGGACATTTGCATATGGAAACTCATCTCATTCTTGTTGATCAATGAACGGACTAAATAAAGCAGATTGTGAAGTACAACTACAATGAAGCCGCCGCTGCCATGGCAATGTCTTACATTAGCTGCACAAAATGCGGCTAATAAGTGGAATCCCACAGAAAATATCACTCTGCAGTGAATTTCTTTTATTGAGCATATACAAAGAGGGACCATTACAAGCAATTATTTTATAGCTACATGTGCAAGCTGCTCATAAAACCTAATAATGAAGAACTGCTTTTTGTGGAGGAACAAAAATGGTTGCAAATAAAGTTGGGTTATGGAAGCATGAGTGTGAAACTAATTTAGCCTTTTTTTTCTTGGCTCCTGTGAACACATCGCTCCACATTGCAGAGATGCAGGACTTCACTTCAAGCTTGGGACACAGAGTCCCACTGATGGCTTTTTAAAGACCATGGCAGCCATGTGTGACACAACATGGACTGAAGTGGAGCAATAGGAGCTGGGAGAGTGAAAAGAATCCATCATTCTTGTTGGTGAAAGTCTTTTCAAGAGAGAAATGTGGTTCCACGGAAGGAGGAGGCAAGCAGTATAAGCTCACCCACGCCAAAACCTGGCAAGCGAGGCGCTTGAAAGTCAAGGACACTGGTTAAGATAAAGAAAACAGAGGAGAACGAGTTCAGGAGAAAAACGTGATGGACTAAGGTTTGTGGTTCGTCTTTAAATCTTTCCGTACTGAGATTATGCAATGTCTTAAAAACAGAACTTCTGCAACCTGAGTAGGTTTCAGACAGTTTCCCACACTGCATGACAAAAGTATTGATAGTAACTTGTTTTCCTGTTGCAACTCTTTCCCAAAAACAATTTTCGCGCATGATTAAAAGTTAAACTATCATCAAATTCAGATACGTGAGCTCTGCAGATCCTCCAGAGCTACTTTTCTCTTAGCCTAAATATTACCTGGTTATTTTCCCTTGCTGTCTCAGTGCTGACAAAGTTTTAAATCAAACCAATCAAAACAAAGCATTAGGACAAGATGACCAATTCATGCATCGTTTGTTTCTAAGCCTGAGATGTCACTAAGAGACCTACTCATATTGGGACCCTTAACTTGAACTGGAATGTTATTTCAGTTGTAGATCTATACTGAAATCCTTGGTGCTGCTGATTTTCTTGTGGAATATAAAAAATAATTCAACAGATATCTGGTCAGCAAAGGCATGAAGAAGAAGTTATATACTACTCTGTTAATGCTGTTGATTAGTGTTGATGAATAAATGAAAAAGAAGAAGAAGAAGGTCAAACAGATCAGAAAACCACCAGAGACTGAAACTTCTGCAGCGCTACCTCTATTTTCAATTGTCCGATGCTCAGGCATCATAAAGTCTTCTTCTCCAGCCACAAAAATCTGCATCAACCTCGAATCTCGGAGGTGTGATGTTTTGCCAAAAGCTCCATTTCGTGTATTACAGGCGGCCCTTCAGGGAGTACTCCTGTGTGATTCATTTCCATTTCAAAGCTAAAATCTCACGGCGTGATGTCAGAGGAAAGAGTCTGAAGTGGTGCATGCTCAAATGGGAGCAAAGAATAAAATAAATAATACCGCTAACTGAAAGACAGCATCATGCAGCGGCAGAGTTAAAGTAAGAGTTTCAAACACTTCAAGTTGAGCCTCCACAATATGCATACAAGCCTGGTCACTTCAGTACCAGCACTCGCATTAACATACTTTTTCACAGTCGCTCAGGGTCAAACATTTACTTTCTCCCTTGTTACTTGATTTGACTATCTTCTGAAAGCAGGTTTCTAACCGCATGCAGGTCTCTCCTCAGTATTTCTCATCATTATCAAACCACCTACCCAATTCTGCCACCTGCCAGCCCCACCAACACCACCGCCCCCTTATATCCTCTAGGCTCTAATTGGCCTGGCGTCCTTCACAACAGAGAGCGCCGCTAAGAGCTGGGCTGAGCAAGCCAGCAAGCGAATAGAGACGTCTCAAAATGCCAGGTCACAGACTGGGCTGCTAACTCTCCTTCCAGCCTTGTCATACTGCTTACTGTTAACCTTTTCATTAGATGGCATTTGTCGACAACAGAGACTTTCTAGTCATATGGAGGGGTCGGAGGGTGCAGTCAGTGGGACATGGAAGGGTGCGTGATGGAATTATTGCAATGATGAAGCAGCAACAAAAATCTTCACAATAACAAAAAGCTTCTTTTCTGAAAGATCAGAGGACTGACTAACTCTGTGGTTGATGGGTTTATTTTTTATGGTTTTGTCCATAAATTAAAGAAAATGTTTTCCTCCAGTGATTAATGCAGAGATTATGCTTTTGTTTAATTACATTCATTTGAGAGTTTCAGAAAATAACTAATCCAAACCAAAAATTACGTATAGCTAATCTAAACTCTCCATGCAGTTTTTCTTAAATTTACAGAAAAAGATATCCTTATGAGTCTAAGAGTTGAGACACATCTAAGACACCGTTGAATTAAATGCAGCTAACGCCAAGAAGATCCCAGCAGATTTAACTGGAGGGTTTCTTCCCGGGGTGTGACGTTCAAGGAAGCAATGAATGTCTAATGAGAAATGGGAGCAAAAAGGTGGAGGTCACAACTATTACTGCCACAATCAATAGGGGCATGTCTTAACTTTGCATATATATATATATATATATATATATATATATATATATACACAGTACTGCACGTGATAAAGAATGCATGGCTTTCTGCATTATTAAACAGCCACATGAAGCATTCATGACCATTTTTATGACAAATCCAAGAGTTATGGGAATTGGGCCTTTAGTAGAAAGTTCAGATGCACATAAATAGATAAGAAGGGCTTCATAAATTTATTATATAATTTCCAAGGTTCTTAGAAAGCAGGACAAATTAGGTTAATTTATGTTTCTTTTCTATTTTTAAAAAAAATATCTTCTTCGACTCACAACACCTAGGCAGCTGTTGAAGCGCTTACTTGATGTCACTCTCTTGAATTCGCTCCTCATCCAGGTCTTCAATGAAGTTATCCTCCTTCTTCCAGTAGATAAGCGGACTGACGTCGCCGTTGTAGCCAAAGAACGCGCTGCATGTGAGGTTGACGGGACTTCCTGTGAGGAACAACAAGCAGGATATGAGATGGCACCTTCATGGCTCTGGTGAGAATATTGCTCTTTCATTTCAAAATTAAAGACATGCATGACAACATGTTTTTCTAATATTAGGAAAGAGCATAAACAGAAAACTTCTCTTCTTCAACCAGTAGTTGTGAATATCTCAATTTGTCATAATTAAAAACTCACGTTTCTCCTTCTCAGATGAATAGAAACACTGGATCCATTTCCAGCACTATTTCCAGATCTTCATGCATTCCATGTTGAAGCGTCAAAGGTTCTTTCTAATTTTCCTGAAAAGCCCTCAGACTTTGGAAACACTCTTGAACCCTCTTTCAAGCCACCTTTGTAACACTTCTAACCCACCATAAAAGCTCTTAAACTCTTCAATATTCCTTTTTTAGGGTCAGACGCTGCATTTCAGATTCAGTCGCTGCGTTTTGCACAAAGTACTTTAAAAACATCTTCTATTACAAAATCGAAGTCCGGGCAAGGACGTTGCGGGCACTGAATTTATCTGCTATTATTGCTAATATGTTCTAATGGCTAATGTTAAATTCTTTGCAAGCAAGCAAAGTTTTTATACTTCTCTACTCTGGAACCAGCTTCCAGAAAATTTTAAGTTTTATTCCCTTGTTGCCGAAATATGCCACACAAATAAACTTATTTTGCCTTCTTCCTGCATCAGTGGGGGTCATGGCTACTGGAAAGGATGCCACTCTAAACATACAGAATTTAGATGACAAAAGTCAGGATTTTTTTGTCCATGCATAATGATCAGACTTTTGACCAAAGTGAAATGAACTGAGTGGTGAGAAAATCCAGAGAAAACATAAATGAACAGATAAGCCCCTTCGCTCACATCAGCAGGAGGTCTACTCTCTGCTCCGGTCATTTTGAACAAAACGTCCTCTATTAAATGTCTTTTCTCTCCACTTTGGATTAGAGACCTCGCTCTCATTTTTCACAAGTCTGACACATATACTTTGACCGGTGGCACATAAATGAGTAGGAAAATATACTAAAATGTATACTGAAAGAAACAGAACAAGCTGTGTCCAAGAGGGATAAAAAGGTGATTCAGCAGCTCTTTATTATCTCTTGTTGTTCACTGGCCCTACAGCAATGAGTCAGAAGTCTGTGAGATGTGTGATAACTGTGGCGTATAATTGGGTACTTGCTAGTTCAAAGATAATACGGATTTTACCTTACAGGGTCTGCTCTAATTTGGCCCTTTAGCTCAGTCTGGCATGGCCAGGTGATGGCTGCTGTGTTAACAGGACAAATCTGGTTTAGTGAAAAAGTATGGATTAGAACTTAAATGCTGAACTTTTTCACATTTCGTCACAGTAGTGCCGTGTTTTATTTGGTTTTTGTACCACAGGCCACAACTTGTGCATAAAATGATGCAGCAAAAACATTTGTATGTTTAAGACACACGGATATTTTTATGTTTCTGAAAAAAAAGTATTAAACGGCACAACTCAGTGATGGGGTTATGCATGTAGTAAGCAAGTGAGAGAGAGAAAAAGATGGGAGGCAGGATGATGTCCTGGACCACCCTCATATTGTATAGTTGCATGAAAACAAGCAATGCTCTGCCTCTGTGGTCCACCAGGGGTCTCTATGGAGCCACAGGGCCTCAATCCAGAGCAAAGGAAGAGCAAATAAAACAGCAACCAAAATAAAAAATAAATAAATAAAAAAGGGCCCCGTATTATGACAGGTGGAGACACTGTAAAAGGAAACACCGAGTGTGCCACCTCTGATGACAAGAGGCTTCACCCATGGATCTGAACAGCATGTAGGATTGTAGTATTGACTGATCCACTGCTCTGCTGACATCAGCTGCAGTGTCACTCTCCAGGACTTATTGCGAGGGGGGCTCCTCATGCATATGGCAGTGTGATATTCCCATAACGACGGCGTGTTAATTTGTGCCGGCTTATCTGCAAACAGCCAAGGCGGCGGAGGTAACGCGCTCAGGCTGGGGAACGCACAAACAGCCAGGCAAGGATTTAAACACACAGATCCTAACATTTAAATCCCGACTTCTCGGCCTCGTCAGAGCAGCAAAGTGACTCTAAAAGCGATTGTCTCTACTATGTTATCTCCCATAGACACTGATGCATTTCTCTATCAGCAACACATTTTAAAGAGAGAGAAAAAAAAGGCATATGGTCATGAAGCGCTTAACTGAGGAAATGTCATAGTCAAATCAAAGACTTCTGGCTAGTGTACAGAGCATTGTTCTGTCCTTCAGAGCTGAAGATTAAATAGATTACAGATCAAAACATCTGCATGCAGGAAGGGCACCATCAGTGCTCAATTAATCTGCTAACACTTCCCTTTCTGATTCAAACAGTCAAGCTCTATAGAGGTTAGATCAGTCTTTTCTGGTTTTTCTTTATTTCTTTTAACTAAGTCACACATTAAATCTCAAAGCTTGTGGGGAAAATGTCTCAATATATATTCTTTGTGGCTTATTATGCATAAGCATGTACAAATTCAGCAAAAAATGCAAAGTTTTATGTCAGAATATATAATAACGATATTCAAGAGCAACACAAATTATCGTCATTTCTGATGAAACAACCCACAGCTAAAGTCCGGTGATGTATTATGTCTATTAAAACCCTTCACTGCCAGAGATCATACATAAAAAATGTAAAAAAGGAGATGCCAAATTAATCAGAAATAGCTTGACATATAAATTCAGCAACTATGTAAGAAACAAGTACATTTTCAAAGCACTGAATGAAGGAAACCCCATTTTAGAAACTTATAATTATTGTTGTTTTTTTTTAAAATCTCTCATCCACTGGTGCAAAATCCAACATACATGAAAGAGAATCAAATTTTACTCTTAAAAGAGCTCAGTTTTTATTGTTTTGGATGAAATATCCACACATGCTTTTAAAATACAATGAAATGTCCTTCCTAAAATATTATTATCGCTGTCCTCTTTCCCACCAATAATTCCTCTAATGCCAGCATTGTGGTTTTCAGTAAAGAGTATCCTGCAGCTCATTATCCAGCAGGACAGGAAGAATGGGCTTGTGACCCGATAAAATGCCCAGAAATCCAAACTGCAGCTAAGCGAGGACAGGTAAAGGGCTTTTTCACAGATTCAGCAGGATGTCGGAGCAGCAGGAAGTGATTCCTAAAAATACTTCACAAGCTCTGAGGAAAGGTACGCATTATCCTTTGCTCCTGCCCGACGTTCAGGCTGTGACAGACAAGTGTAATTGCGGCGGCTGGGTACCAGCTCGCGGCACCGTTGCCAGATGTGGCAGCTTAATTGTCTGTTAGTTCAGCATTCACTTTGTCTTGCTTATTACAGCCTGAGCCTCTCCAATCAAGCTCTTTAAGGCAGCCATTGACAGCGCTTTGTTTCGCAGTCATTTAGCCATGTCCCCCTCGTATATGGTCAATCTTCTGCTATTCATATTTGGCACCGCACCTCATTATCACTAAGCGGCAACTACTGCTGCTGTTCTCCTTAATTAAAGCAGGTAAAGCAGATATCAAGAGACAATAAACCACTAACAATCCGTCTCCTAACTTCATAAATGTGTTAGCACATGGCACTCAACAGGTAGGGAACTGCAATCTGTTGTCACTTTTTAATTTGCCAGAAACCAGGCCTGAAAATGAAATAAGGCAATACTTTGAAATATTACAGGGCCACTGGAAACAAAAACAAACAAGCTGGGGGTTGGGTTAATACCAAGCCCAATTCCAGCCTTGCAGAATAGAGCATGACATTTGCAAAGATCAAAACCTACACTCTACATTGATGATGCTCTCATAATACAACGTTCGGCTGCATGAAAGCAGCACCTATTATTGCTGCAACGAATCCTCGGCGGCGTTGCGCTTACAGTCGTGCATAAAGGAGCCACAGTTGAACTTTCCCAATGAAAACCTCATTAGACATTAGTGAAACACTTAATGGGTGCTTCATTAAACATTAGAGAAATGCCATGCTGGATGAAAGAAACAGCATTGCACTGTGGTGAGAGATGCGTTAGATGAGGGCAGTTGACATGTCAGCTTTGAAGCACATGTTGCTAATGGTTATTCAGTGGCGTTTATGTGTTGATCATCTGAGATTTTAATCTTTTTTTTTCTTCCAGGTTAAGTTTCTCATCCATCTAAAGTGTTTACTTCACATTTAGTTCCTCCATAACCACATACTTTAATGTATTTCATTTCAGCTTAATGTGACAAACACAAAGAAGGAAAAGTCAATTGTTTTCGGAGTCACCTTTTGCTCCAATTACAACTGCAAGACCCTTGAGGTATGTCTCTACCGGCTTTGTATTGAATTTTTCTCAACTATTAATCTTTCGAAAATCACTCAAGTTAACTCAGAACTTCTCGCCGCCATCCCGATTCTTTCCTAAAATGCTGATGCAGCTGATGCAGAAGAATAAAAGCAAGCGTCCCTTCCGGCAATGGTAGGTGGGAAAAGGACTTTAACATTCATTTAGTACAATAAGAGGAAGAACTCCTGACGGGCTTAGCACAGGACAACAAAGCCGGATCAAGAATGTCAAAGTGGCACCATATAGTCCAGATGCTGACAGGGAGCCAGAAAGCCATAGAAAAATAAAAATTATGCCAAGAGGGGATGTAAGGGAGCGAGAAAAAGACCGATGGTGTGACCTAGTGGGTTCTTGAAGATCTCACTGTGTCACCTTTGAAGCATGGCTGCAACCCCAGCAGTACTATTTTCCCAGATGAAGTCACCTGCTGTTAAAAGCTTTTCTCGGACACACTTTGGTAACACGTTTTAGTCTTTTTTCCCCCCTAAGCATTGTCCAGGGGAAGTGAAGTGTCTCAAAGCCCTTTTGTAGTTCTCCCCTGAGTGTTGCAGGACTGCAAAACTAAATCTACTCCCATAAAATGAAGCATTTCCACTCAGAAAAAGCCTCTGTCTTGATTCAGTTTTGCTGATGTTCACTTAACTTTGCTTGTTGGAAAAATGTTCAGGTTGTGTAGCTGAAGCCCTGGAGTATAATTTGTACTTTTAAGTTGGGTGTCCTCACAAATTATGACCATGGAAAACAGTGTTGCATCAACTTAAGTTAAAATGCATTATTGACACTCAAATGAAAAGTATGTTCTCTGTATAGACACCTTTTAATTTTATATATGAAATAGACATGTAGGTGCCCCAAGATCAATTACTTTCCTAGGGAAAGATGGTGTATCATAACTTGTTGGCGCATAAATTGTTAAAACTACAGTTCCCAGAATGCAATATTACAGAGCACAGAGTTAACATAAAAATAAAATCAATCTAAGTAAAAATTTCCGAGAAAATATTAGATTTTTGTAGGAGTAGTTTGAAATACTACATATATTTCTTAAAAACAGTATTCCAAAATATTTGAAGTTTTACTTTTATTTTAAAATTCATTGTACAAAAATCCTCAAAATGAATGGCCCATAAATTAAAAAAAGAATAAAATTTAGCTTACCATTTGGAATTTGCAATTTTGCCTCCTGCAGATTTAAATGATCTGAAGCCTCCCACATTATTACCATTTTTAAAAGGCATCAAGCTAGTTTGTATTTTTACAAATGACAGTTTTAGATCAGCCATCAAAGCTTGTATTTTTATGCCAACATGTCAAAGGTTTATCAAAGAATCGATCGCATGAATTTTATTCCAGCCAGGGCGACCCTCGTTTACCAAAACATGACAATCCAGAGGAGAAAACCAACCAGATAGATCAAAAATAGCTTCCAGAAAGACAGAAAGAGGATTGAGGAGGGAGGCGAGGAGCACTGCTGTGTTCCTGTCCTCCAGTGGGTGAGTCCATGTAACGAAAACAGGATACAGCAGAGTGGTTGGAACCACGGGTGATTTTTCCACTGCTACAGGAAGTGCTGCATTCAGCCAAAACAAGGAGGTCCAGGCAGCAACTTAACTAAAGCAGCAGAGTGAAGTGAATGAGCTGAACGTGTTTCCAAAAAATGGGAGGGAAAAACTGCTGCAATTTGTCATCTCACACAAGCAGCAGATGGAGTGTTAAGTGTTAGCTCGGTTGGAGTTCACACTAAATTTTTTATTTAAAGATGTCTGTCAAAAATATTTTGAAATTTAACTATTACATCCAAGGAACATATTAGCTTGGTTTTCATTAGCTCTTTATTAAGTTCAGTTTCTTGAAGGAAAACGTGGGATTTATTCACATTTTTCTGCACATATTGAAGGCTGTCGTACCTGCAGGTGATTGCACGCACACGCTGGACCCTCTTCATCACTGTCACTGGCTAAACCCGTCAAGAGCATTACCTCAAATGTGACCCATGTCAGGCCGAATGCCATTTAATCAACAGATTTATGAAGCCATTAATTTTAGATATCTCATATCTGAAAAGGGCTTGTGAAACACATTTGCATAATGCAGGACCAGTAGATATAGGGCACAACTAAAGGGAAACGTGAGGAGCTGTCCTGTAATCCACTAGGTTGAAATCAAATGTCCAATTAGAGGAGTGGTTTAAAGAGACAAGAGCTGAAATAAAGGATTTCAGAAATAAACTACTCAATCTACACAGCCCTGTTGACACACACATGCATTATTCAGCTAAAGACAAACAACAAACTAGAAATCTCCACAGCTTAAGCTTTAGCACAAATTTCAAATGTTAAAGACAAAAACTGCTTTTTCTAAATTGGGAAATTAGATATTTTCACTAGTTCCCATAGGTTAACATAGCAAACACATCAAAGTCTATATTCTCTAAAATAATCCTCAAGTTTAAAATCCTTGGTACAGTTTTCAATTCCTTTCTCCCTCTTTGTTTTCCAGCTCACCTTCCTTTCTTCCCTGCCCTGCCTGGAGCATGTCGTCTAAGAGGTGGGTGAAGAAACAGGTTTCCATAATGAGCGGCGAATCAGAGACGGGAACAAACAATAGGCGCTGGGTTGCAGGGTGCAGGAGGAGCACGGTGCGCTGCAGGAAGGGCGCAGAGGGAAAAAGGTTAAAGCTCCGGTGAGAGGGGGGGCATCATCCACACGGCACGCTTGCTGCTTCCTCGCTGTCCGTCATGTTCACAGAAAAACCCGCTGTGAGATCTCAGCCTTTGTGCGTCTCCGTGACATTAGGGAATAATTGGAGTGATCTGTATTCTGCGTGTTTATGCATTTCTCAAATTACATGAACAGACGGAGGAAATCTAAAATCACATGACGAAAAGAGGGCCGTGTTGGGATTCTGCGACATTTGGCTTCAAGTGGAGCTCGGAGAAGCATAGTGATGTAACACAGATGACGTGTATTTGGTAAACAAGCCATGACAAGAAAATGTTTCAAAAGATTCATCTGGGTTTCTTTCCACAAGACTGACATGAACATCTGGGGACGGAAAATGTCAGACTGACAAGAAAACCGTGCGAGAAAAGCTCTCCTCAGGGACGGTGTGATGTCTGCCAGAACAGTGCATTAGCAAAGTGAAAGATTCTTACGTTTTAAGGTCAAAGGGGGTCATCCAGCTATGACTGTTCAATGTCAGCTGTGAACAGATGCAAGAGAAAACAGTCTTTGAGGCATGTCCTCTCAGAGTGACACACAGAATAACAGGTTTTAATGCTCATCTTATTAGAAAGGAATAGATTATTTATAGTCCATCAGCCTGGCATCTAAAACCAGCTTTCCTGCCTGCAGGAGACTGAAACTCAGCAGCTCCTCCAGAGTTACCAGGAAGCCGTCCTTCAGAAGCAACTGGCTGCAGATTTTGTTTAAAACCAAAAAGCGGGAATGCAAAAGCGTGGCGTACAGTTCAGACTTTTGTTTCTAAAAAGAACATCAAAAACTATCATATAAATCCCACTTCAAAGTTATTTGTAACTTTGTGTTGTTCCAACACTTAAAACCAAAATAGTAGTTTTTGTTAGAGGAGTACCATGTTTTATTTTAAATTATTTTTGGAAAAAGCAGAAGGTTTGCTTTCATTCACCTTTTTACACTTTATAGTCAATTTGTTTGCACTTTTACACACACACACGCACACACACAAAAGGACAAATGAAAAATAGAACCATGGATCCAATAAACAGCAATGTTTCTATTTACTTTATCCCGTAAGTTGCTTTAATATCCCCACTCTCCTCCAAAGGTGACAGTTTAATCCCCCTAACACACACAGTGGCACAGTTTGGGACCTGTTCAGCTTTATGGTTCCGCTTTACGATAGGTGTGCCCAGAATTTAATATTCAGATAAGAAAATGTTGCATCTTGGAACTGCTGGGCTCTTCAAACCCCCCCATTGCCATCCATTTAATTAAAAACAATACAATAAATTATGAGCAAAACGAGGGACAGAGAGAGAGTTGAAGATGAAGAAGCAACTAGGTGAAGGTAAGTTATTGCCTCAAGCTGGAAAACCCTTTAAAGGGAGACATGATGCATAAATTTAGAGTGCAAAAGCTTATCTGTCAGTCATCTCCTCCCTCAGGGAAAGAGTGGGGACTTGGTACAGATCTATATTTTATGATATATTTTATGCTACGGATAAGAAAGAAATTAAAATATGTGCATAATATGGACGGATTGGAAACTGACCTGCGGCCTAAAAATATAGAAATACAGCAGAATCAGTGCAGATTTGACACGTATGTCACCCCTGCACCGCAAGATCCCATCTCCCTCACGTCATTTTCACAGGCAAGACCAGAGCAACGTGATCCCCAATCATCAGCCTCCATCACCGCTTACCATCAGCGCGCGCCGCAACACAAACAGACAGATGAACATCTGCTACGATCCGCAAACCAGCAGGAACATTCGGGCTCATTTGCTTCACTCACTGTTAAGACAGTAGCTTCTCCGCTGCTGCTGGGGTTGTGTGATCCATGATGTGATCAGGGCTCAGTGGTGATGTAAGTGCTATAAATCACAAGCGTTATCGGTGGAGTTAATAAAATATACGGCGCGGCTGTTATTGCTTCTTTCTGTTGCACGCTGTTGGTGAGGAACTGGGGTTAAGGAAATGTGTTTAAGTTGAGAGAGCGAGCGTTTTGATTTGGAGGGGAGGATATTTATGACTTTAGATGGAGAAGCAAAGATTTAACCTGGTAAAGTCAGTTTATAAGTTAAAGGTACTGCCAGCTGATCAAAGCCGGTGAATAATGTCTGATTTTGACAGAAATATATCACCTTTCATATTTATTTGGCTCCCTTAGTAAAAACAAGTGAAAATTGTAAAAAATTCACCTTTTTTTGCAACAACATAATCTTAAAGATCCAAAATACATAAAAATAAAAAGCTGGAACTCCACTGGTTTAGGAGCTTTTAATGACTAATCACAATGAATGAAAAGATGGAAGAATGGATAGATGGATGTGAGCAGAAAAGACAAAAGGACAGAAGGAAGAAAGATGATCTTACCTTGCATGCAAGTGAGAAGCTTTTTCCGCTTTGGCATCGCAAACATAAATGTGTGCAGATTGCTAAACTTGCTAAGCAGTTTTTCATGAGAATTTCTGTGAGCACATGCACACACACACACAAATACACACGCACACACGATGCTGAATCAGCAGGAAAATGAGTGACGGAGTGTTTATGCGATTGCGTTAGTCTGCTATTTGTCCAAGCTCAGGGATACTTGCGATCTGCAGCAGGCTTTGTACATGTGGGGCAGCGGGATAGAGAGACACAAGGAGCATACTGATCATTCTCCAACATGCACAGATTAAATTACAGAACCAACTCTGTCAGTCCCCCCTGTTGCTCTGCATTTACATTGCTTCCATCTGAAGGTAAACAACCAGACACTCCTCAGGGTGACAATAATTGCTCTTGATGGTCTCCAGCACCTTGCCTTGTCAATATGGCTCCTGGCTGATCTCTGTGTTTTCTCCTACGGAATCACATTAGTATGTATACAATCTGAGAGACATGCTCCAAGCCGAGTTTCTGCTCTACTGTAAACCTAATATTACAGAAACCAGAACACACAAGCTGGGTAGGAATAGAAGTAAATTAGGGATTTTAAGAATGGAATAAACTGTTTTATTTTACTGACCATGCAGGTTCAAATCAGCTTGTATTACACACATGCCTTTTCCAGACTTCCCACTCTATTTTATGCAACCACTAAAACTAAACATATGGTGAACATCAAGTGATCACTCTTCTTGGCAGAGTTGGTATAATTCATTTAAATTGGTTGATTTCCTGGCATCAACCAAGTTTGTCACATAATTTGAGTCAGAGTTAATGGAGAAGTATCATTTTAGTCTGATTTTCCCAGTCAAAAGCCAGTGTCATTTGGAAACACCCAACTTGGTCAAAATTTCAGAGAAGTTCTGGTTCAGCCCTTCAACATTATTCCATCCACTTAACCAAAACAACTTAAAATATTTCTACCAAATCAGCAAGAAAGAGGTGGTTTCTCTGCAACTCAGAGATGAACATTGACTCTGATACACATGGAGATGTTTATGATTGTGCTTGTTTTTACAATTGCTGCAGTTTTTTGGCAAGAAGAAGTACTCTATCTGAATAGTTGCTGTGAGTTTTAATAGGTTTCTGCAACTGGTACGTGTCGTCTGGGAAGATGAAGCACTAATAGAAAGAAATCTCAAGTATTGCTCATCAAATTGAAAGGACAATTACTTGCAGTCATTTTTTTTGTATTTTCAGCTCAAATCAATGTCATGAAACTTTTTAAAATGTATCTTTTATTCAGGAGGAAAGAGGTGGAACAAATCTGACTAAAAAGAGAATGAATTACAGTAAATAGATCCATAAAATGTGACATCAACACCAAGAAAGACTTTTTAAAAAATCTGTTTAACTCAGACTTTAGCTTAGCAGGTAGAGCATCGCTTAGCTCTTATGCTCCAACTTGGGACATTTCCTATGATTGGCATTGGCCACTGACAAGCCAAATGCTCTGCTGAATGCTGAATGACTCACCTCCGTGCTGGACACTGGGTCGAGGTCAAACCACTTTCAGAGGTGATGCGCAGCAGGTTAGACTGACCCGTGGGTCAGAGAAGTAAAGTGGAGGCAGAGATGAGCCGGAGCGCAAGGAAGATGAAGCTTGCGCAGGACAGCAGTTTATTTCACCAAGTCGTTAGGAGACGAGTGTGAGTTGCCGCTTTAATGAACAGGGGTTTTATATACATAAGATTTAGATGCCAATATCTGAAAATCTAAAGATAATGGCTGAAAAACTGGGGAATTTATTTTTATTTTTTTTCTCATTTGCACCACGAACAACAATTTGGTGTTTAGTCTGGTTGCTGTGTTCTTTTAACATATTCATGTTAAAAGAACTGTCATAGTATCAATTTTATATCAGTGAATACTCTTATTGCAACTAACTACTACAACTTTACCCACATCTAACAATACAATTACAATACTTGTGCAAATTGCTTTTTTGGGAGTCCTTTAGAAGATCAAATGACAAGAGACAAAGAAAAGCATCCAACAAAACACAAACAGGAGGTTAAAGTAGCTGCTGCATTGCAGCGAGGGCCTTGGGGTGTGAAGCGGGTGACTCGGGGTTAATCTGACGCTGGGGAGGGGAGGCAGTGATAGCGGCCCTCGTGGGGAATTACTGGAGAGATTTGGAGGGGATCTGCTGGCAGCAATTTTTCCGTCTTTTTTATTAGCCTCCATGTGCAATTTGCTGCGAGCTGCTTTAACATGACAGGCAACTGTACGTCTTGCTCGCGCTCTTAAAGCCTCGTCTCTCGACGTGCATGCACATGCAGCGCTGGGGGATGCTGGCTCAGCCAAGGAAGGAATATATGTCACTTTTTGTTTGTTGTATAACGGAAAATTGCTGTGTGCTGCTCCCTTACAGCAATGTTCCTCATTTGCTCGGCCTCCCAGATGAGAAGTCAAAGGTTAGCAACGGGGATTAAGTGTCTAACTTAAAGCTGCTGCAGAGGAGAAGGAAGGATTCATGAATTTATGGTCGGATGTGGGGTTCTTCCTGACGCCGCCCAGCTGCCACGCTACAAACTCCAGGTGAGTTTGCATTTACACGTCTAAATACTGAACAACCGTCTGTGGACAGCGATATCCTCTGCAGGAAGCAGCCACACATTTCGTATTGTCTATCTTCCTCTCACACACAGGCTCTTTCCAGCCCTGCAGGTGTTTTGCTGCTTAGTATGTAAAGGATAAAGGATAAATCAGCCCTGACTATGATGAAGGAAGCCTTAACAAATGAACTTTTACAGCTAATTGTAAAAGTTCACACTTCCACAGAGGTGACAAAAAGTGGCAGATTGGCAGAAGGGCAACCAGGTGTGAGCATCACTGGAATGATAATCAGAACCCACTGACTTACTTAAGCATTATTTTGCACAAGACACTATAGCTTGAGAGCCACGCTGAAGCTTAATTGCAAAGTTTTGCCTCTTGCTGAGTTGTTAAATTGAAGTTTTTACTTTTTAACTTTATGATGTCAGCTAGAGTCTATATAAGAGGGGCTTTTTTAAATTGTAGAAGTAGAAATTAGACAGAAAAACTGCCCAATTCCTGATTTTTGTTTAAAAAAATACATTATAAAAATCTGTGGGGCATCATATCCGAGTAGAATAATTTGACCCCATAAAAGCCTGATAAAAGGTGCATTGCTGAGTTGATCTATACAGAAATGTAGAATAATATCCTTATTTTGTTTTTCTTCACTATAGCCAGCCAAATATCCACAACCTGAAAGACTCAAACAGTCTTACAAAACCCTAAACTACATTTGAGGCAACAAACTGAGAAAGCAGTGGGGGTGAATATCAAAGAATCTGCTTTCCGACCCCCTCTTCAAAGCTTTATTGGACCAAATCTATTCATGAGGAAATGTAGTCTGATGGAAACCTTGCAATTGCATTAAAGGAATCTGATGATTGGATTTTAAGAACCAGCAGTTGATAAAAATACATTCTTAACTGCAATGAAGATATTCTGTCAGAAAAGTCCATTTGATTTTTTTCATTTCTTTGCTTTGTGAGTTCAGACGTGACATGATTGCTTCAGGCAATCACATTTTTAAATATCGATCACATAATGAAGCATAAACTAAATCAAAATTGAGAAATTATTATTTTCTCCCAGGCAAATCACGTTTTTTTCATTTTTAATCTTGACTGAAGAAAGGACAAAGGTAGGAAAACAAACTAATCTTCACCTTATTTTAATAAATGGACAACTGCACAAAAGCTTAGTTTAAACTTGTATATATCATTGATAAGCACTTGTCTTCACAAATAATCAATAAAGAAGTTACACAAGAAGTAGATAAAAGAAGAAGGTAAAATTTGCCTATTTATCTTTGTATAATAGAACCAGATTTGATTTCCAATGAAGCAGATCCAGTTTTACTCGACCCCCTATGGATAGCATTTTCTCATTGTGGGGTGAAATACCTCCGGGACTTAACATAGAAAACTGTCTGTCTGGCACTGCACAGTTCAAGTCCGGAAAAGTGTATTTGTTGAAAAGAGGAGGAAGGAGAGAGAAAAAAAGCTGAGAATCACAGAAAGGTGGCATACCTTGAGGGACCGAACTAATGAAGCAGGTAATGAATGAACCTGCTTCCTAAAAACCTCTAGCTGGCACAGCTGGAGCATAATGGACTGCAAAAACAAATGAGTCACTTATCAGCTGAGCTTCTCACCCACCAATGTTATTTTGGCGTAAATGCCAGAAACTTTTAATGTCCAGCTCATTACAAAAGACGATCAAGTAACTTTTTGATGAATAGACGCGAAGGTAGATGGTTACTGAAGTGTTTATGGGACTTGAATGATTTCGCTTTAGTTGTGTAACTTCTTGTGAATTTCCTCTACCCTCTGGTTTGAGATATTGATGTTTCCTTTTTCTTTTCACCCTTCTGAATGAGTTCAGAAATTCTGAACTCCTTAAAAGCCCTGAAATTGTACAAGTTTTTAATTGGCTGATTACCACACTCTGGTGTTGCTAATGTGTGTTTTACATTCAGGAGACTTGCTCTCCAAGGAGTCATCACACTGAAGCGCTTGGTTCATAACAAAAGGCCCACACTAATTCATCTGGAGTGAAATGGAGTGGCAGGCGGCCTCCCAGCTGACCACGCTGTGTTGTCCTCCAGTGTCCTGCTCCCCACCTTTGGGCCTGATCCGGCTCACCCGCCTGTTATGCAACACGCCCCTGCTATGCCCCATCAACCCAGGGAGACACAGCCATAGGCCTAGCATCCCTGACTAAAAAGCGTGTGCACATATGTGTAGCTTTGGACCTTGAGGGTGTTTTCTCCTCTATCAACACGGCCCCTGCTGAGGGTGACACCTGCAAATAACAGTTTAATAGCTGATTAATGCGCCTGGCCTTCTCCCCAGCTGCGTGGGGCAGCCTGGTGGGCAATTGAAAAGTCTTTGCTGTCTTTACTGCATACATAACGCAGTGCCACACACAAACGCATACAACTATAGATAGCTTCGCATAAACACACATAAACTGGGATGTGACCTGATAAGAAGATTGTAAAAGTGGGGCAGACGTGCCAGCAGCTGCCCAATGACTGGGTCATACATCATATTTCCTCCACCTGCTCCAAATTCTGCTTTGTTTCTATTCATAACAGGCATAGACACGCTTCCCAAACTGCAGTCTACAGTTCCTGGCGAGAGTATTTATATCACTTCAAGTTTCTTTGTCTACAAACTTAAAAGTCTGGGTGTGTTGAGTGAGACTAAAATAATACTGATTTCATAGAGAACATTGACAAAACTGTCGACATATCCATCAAACAGCCCTGCATAAAAACAGACCCATGACATGATGCTACCTCCACCGTAGGATGATGTGAAGCATTAAGTCTCGTCCACAAAGATTGATGGGGACAAAACATCTGTAAGAATCAATCTCAATGCACTCTGTGTCAAATCTACTGATTGTTACCCCCAAATTGTACGTCAACTGTACACAAACTAAACAGGATAGAGAATTAAATGCATGAAATTGAAGACGCTTAGTAAGATAGAGAGGGTAAAGTTAAATCTGTGTCCCTGATGGATTTGATAATACCAGACTAACGAAGAAGCAGTTTAATCCGACAGGATGAAAGACAACATATAGACGAGCATCCGTTCTTTAGAAAGTGGGGCATGTCAGACAGAGAAACTTTGCTAGAAACTGAAAGCAATGCAATAAAAAACTAAGGCACAAGTTACGAGATAAGGAAACCAGGTTTAATAGTTGTAACAAGAAAATTTAATTTATTTTCCATCTCTACGTTGATAAATGAGTGAAAAACAACTCCATTTATGCTGGCTACAATTGACAAAATGATTTATATCCCTAAATAAATATAATATATTAGCCACCTGCTTAGCAGATAAAATCTCTCAGGTAAGCCATATTTCACTGGAACGATCCAGTCTCTTTTCTCACGTAAATAGATAATGTCTGTAATTTTACTGCAGCTGCCAAAATTCCCCATTTATTTCTCAGACTCCATTCTTAAGAACTAAGCAGAGCTTTCACTGCCTATTAAACCAAACACACGGTAATAAAGGTGTCACACTGGGTGCGCTGCTGACAATAATCACTGGATGTACCGAGTGCTTCTACGGCTAAATAAAGCGGGAAGAAACACTTAAAGAGCTTAGAGCAAAGAGATTAGTTTTTGCTGAAAGCTGCCATTCAAAGTCTGGTGCTGATGAAAGCAATCAATACAAACAGCTGGATCAGGAAGGCTGGCACACAAGATATAACTATATTTTACAAACTGCATTATGTTATTATTAAGATATTGTTTTTCCAGGTGAGCACAAGGACAAAATCAGACATCAGTGTGTTTCAATCAATAATTGTAAAACTGTATAGATCAACAAAGGCAGCTAGCACAAGTTTTATTACTACAAAAGTTTTCCTTTACAAAGACATCTTTTCATGTCTTTGATTTTACTCTGAACTGAAAAAGAAGGTGAAAGAAGTTTCCTATACAACAAAACTGTCTATTCTCGTTTTGAGTCGAAGAAGAAAATTCTGTATCTCCTTACGAAAACATCAGTGGGTGCAGATCAAAAGATGCTCAGCTTCACCTTTCTGAGACACACTCTGATTTGCCCCACAGTGGGAGATCCAGGATGAGTTCCTGTCTGACAGATGCCTCTCTGTTCCCGAATAGACAGTTCGGCTTCAAGTCTCACATCAAACCGCAGTGTCTTCATGAAATGTCCAGAGACGACTCCTGCAGCTTGATTACATGGCAGTCTCTAGAAAAAACTATTCTCAAGCTTCTAAAAGCGCAAGAGTAAGAAAACTGAAAGATGGCTAGGGCTACGTAAGGACCATCTACTGCTGACCTGCTATTATGAGTACACAACTCATAAGTCAAGCCAAAAAGAGCTTGACTTAACTTCATCATGTATATTTGTAAGAAATTGAGTCAAATTTGGAAAAGCATGGTTAGTATTGTTAACCAGCAGCTTAATATGTTAACTCACTCACATGGTTTAATGTTGCATATATGTCCAATATAAAGTTTTGAAAAAGTAACCATTTTGAACCTCGGTTATTACAATTCTTTAAGGGAAATCAGTATTGGTCACAAATCGCTGATTGGTACATAAGACACACAACACAAAGTGGAAAAGATTTACTTTAGATTGCTACGTTAATTTTGCTGTCAGAGAAAATACTATTGTTCAGTCGATATAAGCAGCTGCAAAGTACAGTTAAGGATCAGCAAAGGTCAGAATATTAGTTTTCTGCTGGGAAAGAGATCCTGAATAAGCACAGGTACGCCTCCGTACATCAGTTTCATGCTTTACAAGATGATAAGCATATAAGTTTTCTGTGCTGACCACAGAAAACCAGTCCAAGTTACAGCTTGACATACAAAGTGAACCTCAGTCATTGGTGTTACCTTAAACCAACATTACCTGCAGTTCTTTAAACTCCTTCGAAGTGTTTGTGCTTTCTCAAGGTTTTGCAGGTTGTGAGAAATAAATATTCATCTGAAACACTCCCTTGCATGTTGATTGGTGGAGACTTTTTTCCTCAAGTCTAGCTTTTTGATGAGGATTTGCTGTGATTGATAATAATGAGAAAGCATCAGAGATAATGGGCTCTCTGGCATTTTCCTGAGTAATTTGCACATTTCCAACCAGTGAGACATATTACTGAACACTACAGGCTGAAGAGGCAGTGTGTTGCATCTTCAGTTTGGTACTTTAAGAGTACCCATTGACCAGTTTAATAATTGCTACCACATTGGGAGGTCCTGGTATATTAGATGCATCCAGTTACTACTAAATTCACCAAAGCACTACTTTGCAGTAAGAAGGAAGTACAACCTCTTAGGAGACATTAATCAGTTGATCTTAATCAGGCTCAGCAATAATGTAAATACAACCTCAAGAGCACAGAAACGCAAAAAAGACATTGATTTGTAACTCTGTAGGAAATAAAATTGAACATAAAGTACAAACAAGCAGGAGATTTGGCCAAATGCTTATCAGAAGCGTAGAGGTTTGTGTTGAGAATGTCAAGGAAGACATTGTGTCAATGCAGGGATTGGTGCAATTAATCAATCAAAGGAGAGCCATAAGTTCCTCTCCAGTAGTGGATGTGCTTCTTCTAATACGCTAATGTGCTTTTCAACCTGGTAAACACCAAAAAACCTTTATCATGTCCTCATATGTAGCCTGGAATAGTGGTGGGCGTCACCTTGTTTTACCATAACTGTTCATGTTCTTGTAATGATAAAGAAGAATAGAACGAGACAGAGAGTGGTGGATAATATGGGGGAACGAAGCAGAATAACATTCTGATTGTTCTGACTAATTACTGAGGACAAAATGGGTAAACGAAGATGAGGATGGAAGTACATTTGATGGCTAATCACAAAATCCTGTGATTTCCAGCTAGTGATAATTACGCTCTATAATTTCTCCAAATGTTGCATTTCAACCAAACATCCTGGTGGTAGGAAAAGAAAAAGACGAGCTGCTTTACATCTGTGGCTGTTAGTGGGAGCTGAGTGGCATCCAGCCTCCCAGCTCCTCCCAGCCAGGCCACTAAATCACTGCGTCTCTCCTCTTGCCTTTCTAGCCTTCTGCTGAGGTCAGCTATGAGCGGTCCAGACGTAAAAGGGGGAGGCATCCATCACTTTTTTCTTTTATATGCCCAAATCTTCTGCCTCTTAATGCGGCCCCAGACGGCGCAAAAGACAATCCAATCAGCCAGCTGAGATCCAATCCTGCCACATTTGTGGGTTTTCGGTATTTGCAGACTGGAAAGTGCAGCGAGTTGCAGAAAAGGGAACGAAGATGCATACAGCTCCTGAATCGATCCATCTGAGAAAGATACAGCCAAGTATGGCTGCATTTAACACAACCTTGAGGAGAGGAAACTAATCCCTCTGTTGGCAATTCTTTGAACAGACAACGTAAACACAAAACTGATGATCTTTCTCAGGGTATAGAACATCCTTCACTCCCGACTGGAACTGGGGCGAGATAAATTAGGAGCAGTTTTCCCAGAATAGCCTCCTGAGACTAATAAGACATTCTCAGAGAATAGATGTCCATTTCATTGTGCCCCTGCTCATTCTGTCAGATTCATATTGTCAAAACACAGAAGGGAAGTGTCACAGTAAACAGATAATGCTGTCGGCGGATAAGCTGACATTACACCCCAAATCGGAAAGATGCTATTAACCTTGAATTGGGAAGCGGAGACAATCTATCATACCACATTTTATAACCGCTCAGATTCTTAGCCAGTCAATGGACTCTTAATTATTATTTGGTTGCCCAGCAGCTGCAGAGGACTAAATTTAAATGGCCACGTTTTTTTAAGGGCATCGCTTCCTCAGCTCTGTAAGGATTGCATTGGAGGTTGAAAGTTTTCTCATCACCAAAGAATTGACTTATTTCACTCATTGAAACTGTTTTTCTTCTCATGAATGTAGGTGTACTCGTTAAGTTCATAAACATACAAGAAGATAACATATAGCCACTGATTGGATCTCACTATTAAGATGTAACGGGAACGTCACAAAAGATAAACGCTTCACATGGATACTAAACTCCTTCCTTCGTTTTGACTAAAGGATTCTATTTGAAGAGGACAAATTTGTAACTCAGAGACTTTAAAAAATACTTACTACATTTTTATGAAATCAGCTCTAATAAAAAGGGTCAAGTCAAGATCGTTGACCTAGAGCAGCAAGTACATTAGACTTGTAATAAGTGTCTTATTTGTAGAATATGCATCAACCTTAGTATGAATAACAGGAGGGGTTCAGTGAGAATTCACAACTGTGAGATGAAATATTGCTTCTTTTACAGCAGAACCAAGCACTGAGTGTTGCTTTTAACATTAGTTCTACCTGCGTTGCAATGAAGACAACACTATTATTAAAAAACACAGAATTATGTAAAAGTAGCAAATGAGTCAGGGAAACATCCCTAAAAGTGAATTATGTAATGTCATTGTAGCGCTTTGCTGTTTTGCTTTTGAACATGCACGCAACAGTCTGCTAAAAAAATAAAGCAAAATGGCCAAAGCTCCGAATTAACCTGTAACTGCAGTAGAATTAATTAATTAGAAATAAAATTCTTAATTTGAGGGCATTTATTGAGGGGAAAAAAGTCAAATTAAGATGTACGCACATATATCCTGATATTTCAGGGTCACTGAAGGAGAAACAAACACACAGCATCATCGCTCCTTCACCAAGCCTAACAGAGGACATAAAAGACATACCAGACCAACCAAGTGTGTATTTGTATAAAATGAAGTCTTTGCACACCCTTAACTTGAATAAAACTAATTTTCAGAAACACATAAATAACAGAAAGGCACTCATGAACATCTGCAGAGTCAAATAATGACAATAAATTGATTATATTAAATTAAAAATGTGAGTAACATAAAAGCCACAGCAAAAACTAAAAACTAAAATGAAAGATGATGACATGCAGAGACAAAGTGAAAGTCAACATACGAATGTAAATATGTCAACTGGAAATGATTGTTTTCAAACCTTGATTTTCTTTCATTTGAAGCTTAAACATACCTTACCTACTGAAATATTCATCAAAAACAAATACAGCATCCTTATTTTTACATATTACAAAGAGTGTGAATTTTAAAAACACCAACCTTTATTGCTTCTTTTTCTGAATTACTATGTATCATTAGATGCTGCTCCTAGAGAGAAGGAGTCGAGGGCTCTTTTCACTCCATCTTGATCAAACAGGAACAACTCCAAATACGCACAGCAGAAAAAAAACTTCATAGATTGTCCTTTTATCTTTGAAATGTCACATTTATTCACACTTAAACAAGGCTTGCCTGCATGCACTTGTTTGGATTGTACTGCAAGGTCGCATTAAGATTCAAATCATGCCTGCCTCCCATCTTGATAAATGGAAAGAGTCTGCAAAAACTTCCCTAAATGGCCCTCTGGCATGGCTGGGGAATAAATTGAGCTAATCAAGGATGGCCTCACAATCACTGCATCCACAAAGTAATCAAAGAGTTGAAAAGGAAGCACACTGTGCATGCAGATCTAGGAGTGTGTGCATGTGTGGATGCGTTTCAAATTTGGCTTCAAGATACCGTCTTGTCTGGGCACTAAAAGCCAATTTGGAGTGTTGCAGCCATAATTGTACATGTGCGTTGTCACGGCACAAGTAAAAGCTTTTCTGCTACAGCCACATGGAAACTGAAAGTGCACAATTAAGCAGCTACATTGAGGACCACCTCATTGATGTGACAGACAGACAAACCAGAGCAAGCCCAGCCAAACTTAGACCCGATTAGTTGCGTTGTAAACATAAAACGAGCTCACCGGACAAAAACAAATGACTCAGAGGGGATGACTTTGCCAACTATAAGTTAACTTAACCATCCACATCCACTTCCTGTTTATGTTTTTGTCTGTTCAAAATGAAACAAGGACAAACAGACTATCCCTGTGGGCTAGATGACTGGGGTATAAATCCTGGAATATAGGCAGAGTAAAACACCTGGTTTCCTTGCTAATGGGTATGCTTGCACTCCCTTCCAAAAGAGTTTCCTGCTGCCAATTTAGTCACTGGCAAGGATATTCTCAGAGGTGGCAATCGCGGGAAGCAAACAGTGAACGTGTGTGTGTGTGTTACTTTGACCGATTCCCCCTGCGGAGCTGAGGCGTGATGGATAACCACTCAGCCAAGCCGCTGCTCTTTTCAACGAGCCCGGGTTATCTCCCAGTGGTGTGGCTTCATGAAACTATGCTGGAATGGCAAATTCCAAACAAATTCAACTTGGTCTCAAAGGTCCTCAAGGTTTGAAAGCAAAGCAGAGGCTCCTTTATCTGGAGTCAAACAGTAAAACACTTTATAACACCGATTCTCATAGAGATCTTTGCAGGTTGCCCATTTTATCAAAAGACAGACATAAAACACATCAGAACTGCAACTACCTGCTTACATACATCTATTTTCCTTTTCTTGAATATATCAGACAAGTCCAATTGAAACACAGAGAGAGTAACGATCAAATCTGCCATTTATATTCACTTCTTCTACAACCAGATCTTTAACTTCTTCCTTCAGCATATAATGCACTTCATAAAAGAATAAAAGATAGTTAGCAAGTTTTCCATGATGAAGAAGCTCAGTGTGGATAACATGAGAACAGTTTGACTTTACTGCCAAAAGTGCAATTTTTAATTTTCAGATTTCTTTGAAGTCTAAATTGCCAATTCCATTTTTAACCATTACAATTTTTTTTTTAAGAGAAATACAACATAGATGAAACCTGATGCAGGCTCTTTGATTAGTAAGTAAGAAAAATGTATGTATACTTCATCTTTTAAATAAAAAATAAGATAAACATAAAAGATAAAACAGCATAAGATAAAAACTAAAACACAGTCAGTATGAATAAATTAATCTTCAGCTGTTTCTTAAAAAAAAAAACCCAACAGAGTCACAATCCAGTACCACAGCACTAAAGGATTCATTCCTTCCGGTCTTAAAAAGTGTTAAAGATGGAGGAAAGCATTTTGAATCCAGCAGAAAATGAAGAAATTACAAGTTTATCCTGTTATATGTATGAAAACAGACGTCTTGGTAGCATTTTTGAAATATTTGAGTTATGGCAAGTTGCTTTAGTAACTTTCACCTATATTAGGGGGTGGATTCATTAATAGGCTGCCCTGATTTTTTTAATTGTTGTAGATCAGTAATCGGCCACAATTTACATGTGCAAATGATCTTTTCTCTCCCTGCAAAAGTTTGAAAATCAGCCGCTGTCTCTGTTTGTTGTGCATTGACTAAATATGCAAGTCACTAAAATGGACAGGCAGTCCTCTGTGGCCACACGATGCAAATATGACATTGAAGCTCAGAATGGGAAAGGCACAAAACTGCTTCATCATACAGTCTCAAATAAAAGGACAAATACAAATGTCTAATTTAACACTGACAGCTTGTTTCACCCACAAATCCTTCCCACTGTTGAGTTTTCCTCCTGAACAAAGACAAATGTTTAACAGTTCGGCCTTTACTGTTCTTTTTCAAATACTTTCAGCATCTCAGCAGGGGGACCTTGTGCCTTACAGCTCTTACCGAAGAATCGAGGCCAACAGAAATCACGTGGAACACGAGGGCACAGGTAGTTGAGAAATAAAACAAACCTTTTCTGTCCTAAAGTACCTAGAGGCCTAAGTTCTTGGAAAGCCTGCTGAAACAGGTGCTGGTGAGCAGCAAGTTGGTGTATTGACTTGATGATGGGAACGTTATGGAGGGGACAGAGAGAGGCTTTATTTTTCTAACAGGCAATGGACCATAATCCCTCTGTTTGTTGCAACAAGAGGGTAAATCAAGACTGTGTCGAAGCTGAATCATGTTTCCTGTAGCCTCCCCTCCTTTTCCAAGAAATGCTCCAGCAAGAGAATTGCTGAAAGGAGTTAAGCGAACCGAGGGAAATGCACTTCCATTCGGAAAGGAATTACATGGATATCCCTGTGGATATCCTCTGTTCAGAGAGCAACAACATCTACCCTGGGATTAAACGCAATGTTCCTTCACAAATCTCCTTTGAACGTCGAGGTACTTATGGACATGTTCTCTTTCTCAATCTTTTTTGTAACTTTACAGCGTGTACCTTTTGGACGCAGGTGTTCAGCGTGTGCTGCGTTTTCCCAATGGGAGCAATCACTGATGGAAAGCAGCAGGACCTCAGGAAATACAATTTCCTGCTTGCAGGAAATGAATGTGGCGTGTGATTTCTTTGATTAACAAGGAATAAATAAGGAGCTGATTGACAATGTGCACATATTGAAGCAAACACTTGATTGTTTGCGGTCCTCGCTTCTGACCCCTTCTCTCCCATGACACTCGGTGCATCTTATCTCTCGACCCATGCCTCCCTTGCTCTCACACTGCTGCCTCCCCTGCTAAGAGGAGGAACTACTCTGTCTGAACAGGCCCTTCCTCTGTGCAGGGCTGATAGGGGCTCAATCTGACGGCTGATGCTCAGGAAGAGGCTTATTAAAGGGGGGCCGAAGAGTAAGAGGCCTGGCCTTATCACGGCGAGTAAAGCATCTCAACTCTTGGGGCTAATTGGCCGGGGGACCAGTGGCCAGCTGCTGGGCAGAGATTGGGTCATCTGATGGCTCCCTTCTTCCAAAATTGCTGGGTCTACTTTTACGCTTTTGCACTTCTGCTCTCGTTTAATGAACACAACCGTGTGGTACTCTAAGTTCTCTCAAACCCAGACAGCAAGCACTCTGGCAGTCCACCCCACATGCAGTGATTTGATTTATGAAAGCCTGATTGCAAAGATTGTGTGTGTGGGAAGAGGGCTGGCAGTCCCAGAGCTGCAGCTCTAGGTAAAAGGATTAATTCGGCTTAAAAAGTGGAGCTGCTGAATCACTCACAGGATCTCAGATACAAAATGCCTTGTTTACATGAAAACATTTCCCCATGACACCAGGCTTGATATTTACTCAAAATGTGCAGAGAAAATGTTAAAACTTCAGGGTTGGTTTTAGACAAGAACAAGGGCAGGAAATGTATTAATTTTCTTTTTAGCTTTTGCTACACTGAACCTTATCTTACATAAGTCAGGATCTGCAAAATAAAAAAATAAAAATAAAATAAAAGCCCAAAACAGAAAAACAACTTCACTGTCTTCTCTTGAAGTTTTGAAATCTTTGCAGACAAATCTATACATTTACAAACAGCTCATGTATGAGGGACTAAATTAAATATGCCAATATATATTACATATGCAAAAATAAGCAAACTCTTCAGACTCTCTATGGGCATTTGACTGGAATCCCACTTGTGCTTATGATTCAGTGGCAATAATTTAGGCAGCACATGCTGTCCTATATACGATAACATGAAAGAGAAAAACAAGCCACAAGGCTGAGAGAACTGCAAGAAACTGCAAGAACTGTCTCAGCACATAGAACCGGGGAAGGATGAAAGAACATTTTCACCGCAAATGTCTAAATCCTAAGACCCCTCTGTTATTGGAAAGGTTTGGAGAGTTGGAAAACAAGCCAAACTGTAATTAGCACTAAAGAAG
This sequence comes from Poeciliopsis prolifica, assembly GCF_027474105.1. Lineage (NCBI taxonomy): Eukaryota > Metazoa > Chordata > Actinopteri > Cyprinodontiformes > Poeciliidae > Poeciliopsis > Poeciliopsis prolifica. The sequence continues at coordinate 889,426 of NW_026562430.1, forward strand.
CTGCAGCTAACCGTAAGGTCAGTCGTGACATTGGGCACTTTGAATGGGATGCAAAATGGTTCCCTATTAATAAACTGGAAGGACTGAACTTACAGAGCAGTTAAAAGTATTTGCCCCTTGTACATTTCTAAAGATTTTCTTTAACTTTATCATATCAAGCAAAGATATGGGGAGGAATTTAGATCCATTCTTTGTTTTTCATTCATAAACGGCCTAAGGTCATGCAACAGCCTCTCGATTGAACTTAAGGACAAACTTTGACAAGATCAATCCAAAACCGCCCAAATGTGAACTTGCTGATTCGTTTCAGATCATTTTAAGGATGAGTAACCTAAGCAAGCTTTAGCTTAAGCTCATTAAATGACTGACATTTTCTTTAGGATTTTTAGGATAGAGCAGAAATCATGGATCATTTGTTTTCTCAAATGTCAGATATGTGAACACCTTCTAAAATCTTCCACAGTTGTCTGATTCTTCCAAAACTCTTAGGAATTACAGAGCTGAAAATCTACAAAGGGTATTCATGTTCTTAGTTGTCAGTGGCGGTTTTTGCTGTGAAACTTTCCCACAGATGACAATTTTATTTAGCCTCTTTGCTATTTCTTCATGTGAGGATAATTAGCAATGTTTACTACTGTACCAAAGAATTAAAAAATAGCTTTGAAACTCTGTTTAGATGATTAAATGTCGATTTCTCATTTGTTCTTGAATGTATTCAAATTGGGACATTTAGCCTGAGTGATTTTTTTTAATAGATCTGGTCTTAATCAGACCTGGGTGTGGTTAATTGAACTCGGCTTTCATAAAAGTATTTTTAATTAAACTTCATTCATCATTTAACAAGGGGAGTGATTATTGCCCAAGGCTGGTTTGGAGAATTTTTTTTCTTGTAATAAATGAAATGATCAGTAAAAAACATGTTTTTGTATGATATTAACACTTGGCTTATGATTTGAGAAATATGTGATAAAAAAATATTTTTTTCAAATTATGTAGAGCTTTTCTAGTCTTATCTGCCATTCAAAGCATTTTTACAATCAACTTACATTAAGTTGATTTAAACTGAACATGAATGAATATTAATTAATAAAGTGTCAAACATCTTTTGATCTTTAAATTATATAATGACTAATGGTCATATAGGTTAGTTTGATCCCTTTTCCTTTATCTTCATAAATTTTTAAAAAATTAAAAAAGAAACGAAGGGACCTCAATTCTTGCAATATCTCCAATCTTTGTACTTTGTCTTACAATGTGATAGCTCATGTTCAATTATGTCTAAAAATAGGCATATTAGACATGAAATGAAATGGCTCAAACCTCAAATGAGGCAAAAAGCTCAGTTTAACATGCTACCAGTACAAGACGTCTGCTGGCTGAATCCCAGTCCCTTGTCACCACCCAGCCACCTTTCAAACTGCTTGCATTAGCATAAAATTTAAGTCAGACAGCATGCAGGATTCAGCAGAAATGTGACAGAAGAAAAAGAAGGCTTTTCACTCCCCTCTCCTGAACAAAAACGAAAAGGAGGTCTGCGAAGCTGAGGCAGAGTCTCAGGGAGGGGTTGGCGAATGCGAGGCGGCGTGGAATTACCCTGCGTAGATCTGCACCACAAGCAGAACAGATGTGAAGTCCCTTAAAAGTGCCAAGTTCAATACCATTTCAATATTCGCTCCTCAGCAAATCTAAAACCTGTGACATTAAAATAAAGCTGCTTTTGCAGGATTTGTGGTTTAGCGTGCCCGATAAGATCAGCAGGGCAACGCAACTCTTGAATACTGACAAAGAACTGATTGTCAGAGCAGCATAGATACACCTGATACTCACTCCACACAGGGAACTTTGAGCTTTAAAGTCCCTGTCAATATTTTTTAACAGAGAACGGATAGCTGTAATTTTCTGTCATGAAGGTTCTGAATAAAACGGGAATCAGCTTTTTCATGAATTTATGAGCCGATTTTCTCAGGAGCGTTGGCATTCAAATGACAGTTCTCCAGATACGAGTCATAAATTGACTCCATCCATCCAAGGACAGGTTCACTTCATCGCTTAGTGTGTGAGGACTTGTGTCGCATGCAAGCAATGGCCAATTTATTAGGCACACTCTGGTCAAATCAGCCAATCACCTGGCAGCAACTCAGTACATTTAGGCAACTATGCCACTAGGAAATCCAGAAAAAGACATCACTGACATATCTGTCAAAATCTTCTGATTTAGCAAGTATTATCCTCAATAAGGATGAAACAGATGGTGAATAAAATTATCTAGGAGATGGAGGTTTATGCGTCGATTCTCTATGCATGGAGGCACTTTGTGCTCTTGAAGAGCCTCGTATTTCCATTGAAATCTTCATCTTCTACTCTGCTTCAGTACAGTCTGCAGACCTTATTATATGCAGAGGATAACTGAGTCAACAAAAATCAGTTCGACTATTTATTCCTCACATGCACACGATTATTATTTCCTTAGGCGGCAGTTGGTAAATGACTAAAACTGCTAAGATGCCACTTTGTCTTAGCTTGCCACAATCATCTTAAAGAATTGCATCAATTTCCCCAAAGAAGCTCTAAAAACATAACAGAGATCCAGAGGAAATAAAATATATACCTTCCCTTGAGTTTCAGCAACAGTTAAAAAAAAAAAGAAAAAGGGGCAAAAAAAAAAAAAAAATCATTGCCAACTCAGGTGAAAGGCTCCTGCTGAACTGGATGTTCTTGTCTTCAAAATGTTGTATTTCCCATGATTTGTGTGCAGAGAAGAGACAATGCTCTCCTGGCAGCTGAGAGGAAAGTAGATATGGAGTGACAAATTTGGTGTTTCGAAGGCTTTCATGGTTTATAGACATAAAACAGACCTATAAACAATACAGAAACAATGATTTATCGTTTGCTGATGGTAAGAGTCTTGTTTTGAGACTTTACAGACCAGCTTAGGATATAACAGCTGATATTTTTTTACTTATAAACTCTGGTTTGTGCAATTTTGGTTAAAGCCACATTATTTCACCTGTCTTATTAGAGCCACTTGCATTAACATTGTGGAGTAAAACACATTAACTGTGTATTTTCTAATTCACATAAAACTAAAACAATACTTGCTATTTTTAAATATGTAATTGCTTGGGCACTATTAATATTCTGCCTGCACATTTCACTGTTCTTGACACAATTGGTGGAGTTCAGTTATATCAGTTTATTATTATTATTATTATTATTTATTTATTTAATTTTTAGCAAAGTCAGCATATGTCTAACTTAGATCAGGTCAGAAATAAACACTTTTAAACTGAATTGAAATTTTCAGTTGCCCACATTTATTTTATAGTCAAACGAGGAAAAGATTGTGCTTCTTGGCCTCTACACCATGAAGTATGTTCGGTGAGTCACAGGAAAGCTCTGCAGCCTAAGAATACAGTACCATTTGTCAAGCATCACTCTCTCTGTTTCAGCACAAGTGATACGAGTGTGTTGACTCTTCAACTTCACCTCGAATAAACTACTAAAGTTGTTTAGTAGTTTATCGTTTAGTCTAAAACCATCCAAACTGGTTTTAGAGGAGGCTAACTTAGTTTCTGAAATAGTCTTCCCCAAACATCAACTCTCCAAAATTAAAAATATCATTTAAAACTAGGCAGACATTTTAAAAAAGGGAATATTTGTCTATGTGGACAGACGTTACTAATCTCTAGGCTTCCTAAATCTTCCTGAACAGAGCCGGCTGCTGGTATCTTGCTTCCAGTGACATAAATATTCTTACCATTTCACGTCAAATAAAATAAAGTGGAGCCTCAAACAAAGTGACATATCGGAGCCTGACACTTGATGACTACCTTGTATTGTGTGCTGGCCTCAGTCTACTGACCCACCAGAGCATAAAATGATAGTTCAGGCAGCTGAGAGCGAAGGGCGGGCTCCGGTCAAATGAGGGTGTTTGGCGCACCAAAAGAGGATGGCAGAGTCACAACAAGAGTTACAGCTGCACAGACACTAAAAGAGGCAGACAATAAGAATTAGAGGTACATGGGAGCTGAACAAGGGAGAGACAGAGAGAGATGCTTTGTTCTGTGTAAATTACTGGGACTGAAGCATGATGCCAGGGTTGCCAAACAGCTGCTTGGTATGCAGCGTGCAATGCCTTCTCTATCACTGCTGACATACTGGGCAGAGGAATTATGATGAGAGATGATTGTATCATGACTGTAATTGTAAATGTAAATCCTGCGGCGTGGCCACCCTCTTTTTGTGCATAGCAATGAGTTCCCCAAACAAAATTTACATTCCACTTCATATCATGCGGCGACTGCATTACTTTGACAAACAATAACCATTGACAAATGAATAACATAAAAGGAGATGATTAACTCCAGAAAAGCAATCTGGGCAGATAATTTACGCTCCGCTCCTGCGCTGCAGCTTTCCCAGGCGGGTCTTGTTTTCTTCAGTGCATGTAAGACCGAGGCAGCAGAAATTAATACTGTGCATAGTTAGTGTGCATGAACACATATATATACACTTGATTTTGTCATTAAATACTCCAAAGCTCACTTTAAATACATTTTACTCAATTTTTAATCTTTACCCTTCAGTGCAACGAATCTCGACTGATAAAATAGCTGCTAAAAACACTCTTCATCGAAACATATATAATAATCAACAGTTAAAGTATTCTAATCACTTCTTTATGGCTATTAACCAGAGACAGACTGAATGGGAGGTATGGTTCAATCCTTTCAAGATGGGAAGAATTTATCTTATGAAGGCAGGCAAGAGGACTCAGTGTTGCATTGACACAAGTTTAATTAGCATACACAAATAGGGTTCCTCATATTTCATCAAACAAAGAGGTAAATGAGCTAACAAAGTTTCTTCAAATTAGTCCAATTAAGGAAGCTAATTGATACTTTTCTCTTTAAATTGCTCTTCTTGTCCGTCGAACATTGAACACACAACAATACTTGGGTAGCGCATCTGTCAACAAGGCTTAGGATCCATTTCACTTAGAGTGTATAGACTGGTTGATTAACTTTCAATGAAGCCGTTTTCATTCAGAAAAGATAAGCTGCTATGCTAGTGCTCGCTGCCTGTTATACTTCTGATGGCCTCTAATGTTTTTTTTTTTTTTTTTTTTATCAATCTCTATGCAACCTGCTTCAGAGTTTTTCTCTAAACTATAGGGAAATACGTCTTTAATTGGTATTTGGTTATGTGGCTACTGGTAGGACATTCAAAAGCCAGTCCCACTAGTTTCCCAGAACATGTTAAGGCAGGTCATATGTTATTGAAAAATCTTGATTGTTCGATTTAGGCTGCAGATCTTCATCAAAACAGATTTTCCGTTTACTAAGTTTATGTTTTGACATGAAGGATCACTATGCTCATCTTCACTGTGTGAAAAAACAACTCCAAAACAACAGAAAAAAGCATTTTTTTTCTATTGTTGAGACATCCAACATTAAAAATATAAATGTCCATCCATAGCCTCTATGAATAAAGTTACTGACAACTCCAGTAAACCCAAAGTCAAATTACACGGAAGGGGGTACGGAGTATATGAGTCCAATTACGGACCCATCTTCCCAGAAATAAGGACTCTGTCACTGGGGAGCTGCTGGCCTTGCAGAGCCAGCCAACCCTGGCCAGGAACCAGAGAGGTATTCTCTCTTCTGTCACTTCTCATTGTTGTGAAGCGGGTACGCCGCATGAGAGCGGAGTAACCTGCCAACAGGCAGCCGAGACGAAAAACATACTCTGCTGTTTACATTTATCAAATACGAGGAAGCGCAGGCAGGAAAACCTGCACAGAGACAAAAAAGAAGCACCTTTTAACGAGCGACACACGAAAGCACTGCACCTATCTTTCTACATTACTCACTAAATTCTTGAGGCATTCCTTCACGCAATCCGCCATCAAGTGAAAGTGAACATTAATAATGCAGATTCAATCACGGTGGTTAGTCTTATCTGCGTATGGAAAATGAAGCTCCTAACATGCTTTTGCAAGAATGCTAAAATGCAATTATTGCGTTCAGCTTTAGTGAGCCCCAAATTAATGAGGGAGCGTCAGTTTTAGAAAAGTACTCGGGGAATGATTAGTAAGGGGGAACTACTGTAAATAGCTTAAAAAGCTAAACGCTAAAGGTATGGTAGACCATGAGAGAATCAGAATATTTTTATTATTTTCCTTCAGCTGCCCAATGAGGCACATCTTCCATTTGAAGACCTGCTGAATAAAGCATTTGAGTAACAGTATTGAGGGATATGCTGAACATTATAAAAGCAAAGTTTGCATATCCCGCTGCTGCACTTTTCTTCTTTGAATGACAAGATAACATTTGCTCAAATGAGGATTCCTCATACTGGGACCACTGGGGGCCAGATGAGTTTGACTTTGAAGTGGGGGCATCAAGTCAGGGCTAAAGCCTTCTGAGAGTCCCCGGGCCTTACAGCTTATGCAGTGCACACACACACACACACACACACACACACACACACACACACACACACACACACACACACACACACACACACACACACACACACACACGCATATCTGTGCAAAAGTGAGTTTTTATGTGGGAGGGATGTGCACCGAAAGGTCAAGAATCAGCCCACATCCTCCCTCAGACGGAAAGCTGGGTACAATTTGTAGGTGGGAAATTGCATAAATACAGTAAACTGCTTGATAGCCTGCATACCATAGGCTTAATGTGTTTGTAGTTCTCTGCAAAAGTATAAACACTCCTGGAACTTTATTTTAAACCTTTGTCAAACACAAATTGTACCATGAACACTACGGCCCCACAGTGAAACATGGTGATGGAAGTGTTATGCTGTGAAAAGCAGCTCTTAGAATGGGGAAAAAAACTTGTACTGTATAAACAGGCAGAAAATAAAGTTTCCTTGCCTAATCAAGAAGTATTAAAGATACTTAAAATACTTATTTGTTTTCTATGTTCTGTTCAGCCATTTTTTTCTGGTTGAACGGCTCTGTTCTGGGAGCTCTCTGCCCTTCAGTTCATACCTGCGAAGCCTGAGGCAAGGAGAACTGCACCAAAGACCCCCTGAGGTCCAGCACAAAGCAAGCAACTGTGACAACAGATGTGACATTGATTCAGTCAGAAAGCTGAAAAAGGAGGAGCTGGGGTGAAGGTAGGTTGCGAAGTGGTTTGCAGAGAAAGCAGCAGGGGTACTCAGTCCAAAGAAGCTTAAATACAGCACCCTGTGCTATAGTTTCCAATCCTCCACTTTCTCTGTAAAGACCACAATCACATACTATCAGAGGTGGCCCACTACTGAGATTATCTAATGTGAGCTTAAAGTTTGTACGATGACTAGCATTTGGTGATGGAAGCGGCTCAATACTGGACAAAGGACCCAGACGACGTAGTTAAGGGACTTTTTTTTTTCACACACACTTCAAGGTTCATAAGAGACACTGAGCTCCTGTGAAACCCCATATTGTCAAAATTTAGTGTTTTCAAGAAAGTCAGTTTTCTGTTTATTTCATTGAACTTTGTTAAAAGAAGCTCTGACCAAAAATTAAATGCATATAGAGCACAGTGCACTTTCAATAACAGGCTTTTGGGATAATTACAACTAAATGGAATAATACATTTCATCAGGATAAATTCTTATAGTCCAGGTGAACTCGCCTTTCTCAGTTGCAAATGATTACTGTCTTCACAATACAATAATAAACTACTGAATGCATATTTATTTGAGCTTTTTATGTCAACACTATAAAGCCTCAGCTGTCATTTCACCTGGGAGTTGAAGCAGGACACGCGCTTACCTCCAGCTGTTTACCACCCCTCTTAATCAAGTTTTATTCATGTGGATTCCTCAGATAATCACTAATGTTTGTTTATCTTTGGCCTTACCACCCGTTTCCACAATCAAGGAGAATTAATCAATTCAGCATAAGGGGAGAAAAAAAAAACAATTACCGTCCCACAGGGTGATGCTTTGTGGTAATTGTTTGATGTAATTTCATATAAAAGAGGAATAAAGACAGCTAAGACACAGGTAAGTCAGATAAAATACCAAAACCCCTAAAATGACAAAGTTCCATGCTGACACTGCAAAGTGAGCCGGATAACTAAAGCAGCATTTAAGCCGCCTTCTGCCTTGTATAATTAAGGCTGACACAACATTCTTTGAATTCTGTTTATTTCTACAGAGAGAACAAGTCCTTTTACAGTGGTGGCCTTAGGCTGCCAACATCAAGAAAATGTGACAGAAGAACTCCGGCTGTTGAGACTGCAGAGGATCCTTGGCTCTGCGAAGCATCATTAAGTGAAACCTTGATCAGCTCTTTGTGCTGCTGAAACACAGCCACCGACAAGATGTTATGTAAGGAAATGATGGAGCAGCAGTTTGCTCCAAAGAGTCCATTATTTTTACAGTCAGAACAGAGCAAGTCCACCACCACTTACCAAAGCAAAAAATAAAAAGTCCCTTTCTACCCATTTTCGGTTCTTCCAACATATCTTCATATATCCGACATGTAACTGGTGTGAGACAGTTTCAAAGTAAACTTATATTAATTTCATCGATACTTCCAGGTGGAAATTGATGAAAAGTCTGTAATCTCCTATGTCATGTTGGAAAAAAGTGAGTGTAGGTTTACATATATTTTTACAGTGAAATTATTTTATCAATATTTCACCGTGTAAAGAATATTTAACAGAGGAGTAGAGCACATTTCAAAGCTGATTTTAAACAAATGTCCAGCACAATAAATAGTTTTTACTCTGGTGTTTGTGTGCCTCCTTTCTTCTACCACCCAAATGCTTCATGCAAATGTTTGTACAAACCACAGATGACATCTTGCATGTAAAATCTTCTTAAATCCACTTTTTTTATATATGTGTACAATAAAACCAGCTGTATACTTATTGATTTAAAAAGTATACAGTCTACAAAACAGCTCAAATGAGTGAAATTGACAAATGGCCAACTGTATAGAAAAACATAAATTGCAAATAGAAATGACAAAACAAGATGCTAAAAGATGCTACATTACAAAACGTTTTCAGATTTTTACCTAACAGAATGTGTTCTAGTTACTTTAGTACTAAAATCTAGACCCTATGCAATGTGAATAATATTCAAATTAATCAATGTCATCATTTAAAACTTGTGAAACAAGACATAGAAAACTTTAGACCATACATTTCCAGAGTTTACACGTGCAAACACTAATTATTTCAGTTGAAAATGACTGCTTATCCCCCATCTTTAAAGACAATTATTACAGCTGGTGAGGATCAGATCACTGGACTGAAATAGTCTAGGATAACGCTCATGTGTTTTCCTTTAAGGAGGCTCCGTGTAAGCAGCTGCAGTGCAGATTCATTCATTATCAATGCATCTGAGTTACATAACAAGGACTTTGGCCAGATTTCCCTATCCTCCTGCAGCATTCATTACAAGCTCAGAAAAGGACTGCTTGAAAACTAGGCCACTTTGAAGTTCAACACTTCTAAAGTACTAACAATCTAGTCAGACCACAGCTCAACAACAAAGTTTCCTCTCAAACAGCTCTGATGGGCATCTTAGTGATTTTGCCTCTGTAGACCGAGACCAAGTTGTTAAATATATTTCTATAACTACAGAGTTAGTTTAGATTTAATCTTAAGTAGGTAATATAAGTAAAGTAACGACTGCAAAGATATTGTTATAGTCTGTTTGCGTTATTTCTCTATTCCCCATCACATTTTTGAACAATTGTGTTGTAGGTTTTGCTGTGAAACTGCTAACAAAGGTTGTTTTGTAGTCCAAGCTCAGTTATGCTGCAGATACAAGTCAAAATGTTTGGTTGCTAAGTGTATTAACCCATGTAATTCATTACATAACAGCAAGGGTAACAGAGAAAAAGCTGGATTTGAAAATGCGAGTTGGGCTAAACTGTGATTTTAGTATTGCCAGCCACACTGACTGCTAATATAAAATGGTAAAGACAGTTTAAACTCTCTAATCATAAGGGATCTTAGTTTAAAATGTTAATAAACCACGATCCCACATGAAGCATGCTCCTTATATGAATAATTAAAGAACATTCACAGCCGCCAGGATGGAAAATTCTGTCTTAGTTTCTTTTTATATTGTAGCTCTTAATGAGAAATTGGAATCTGCTCAGATTAGTATAAATTGTATGTCAGTAATAGGCCATATAACTGATAGGTGAATCTCTATTTTAACCATAAAGGAGCCAAACAAAAGTGAGGAATTCAATAATGTATTCAAAGAGTACTGGATGAAGATGTCAATTCTTTATTGTACAAAATAATGATTTGTTATCAAATTTAATTATTGAACTCATTAGAAAGTGCTACCAAGCCTTACAATATAGTCAGCAGCTATTGCCCAGAGTCCCTTAACTGCTGTGGGTGGGCTTTTCATTGGCAAACAGTGCAGAAGAATAGGCTTGTAAAGTTGGTTCCCAGGTGTGAAGCTGTACAACAATGAATGAGAAGCAGGATGTTTCTAAGGAAAGGACCGGCTGAATACTGAGTTACACGTCGGCCTCAAGAATCGATGACACACTCCTGGCCTTGCGATTCAGGGGATGTAAAAATACGACCCAGACTGAGGAAAACCTACTGAACAGAAACTGACATGCTGTTTCTCTTGGTAATACACAAAGCATTTTAAAACATCAAACCAGGAGCAGCAGAAATGCTGTAATCATCATGCAGAATGGAAGCTGAAGGTTTTCTTGTTACAGGATTGTGCAGTATGACTGGGAGATGACAGCAGGTGAAAGTAGATTTTTAGATTTGTCCATTTCAAAGTAATGCTATGGAGTATCACATACCTGACACAGTCATCTGACTTCCCTCATGAATCATAGGAGTTATTTCTTTTTGTAATAATAGTACTGTAAAATGTGGACTGCATCAAGCATCAAGTCACGAAAAGACCCTTAACCCCAGGATATAATAATATGAGCAGGGTTAATCTGACATTTCTGACTTTGTCCTTCATACTAAGCTCGATACAAAAGTCCTTCAGATTCTGCCAGTCTCTATCTGTGGCTATAGATAATTAAAGAGAGTTATCACAACCAGCCACAACAATGCTGGTTGTGGCTGGTTTACTTTACTTTTCTGCTTAGGTCTGAAAGAGACAGAGACCTAAACATTTAGGATTCACTGTTATCATATATATAATATATATATATATATATATATATATATAATATATATATATATATATATATATATATATATATATATATATTATCCATGCTGTTAAAATAAAATGATGTCAATTAAAAAAAATAATCAAACAAAAATAATGCTTCTTTGAAGATTGTATAAAATGACATATTGACCACATTTCTTAAAAATTGGTCTTTTTCTGCAGTGATTACTGACAATGAGCCAGATTTTGTTGGACATTTCTTCTTTTGTACATGCATGTTCAGTATGAGAAATTGCTCCAGAATTAAAGGCACCATGCAATCAATGCTGAACTGTCACTGCTCTTTCAAGAGGAGTGATTGCTGCAGGTTCAGTGACTTAATGCAATCGGCTTGGATTGCTGTGGCAGAAAACCTTTTACTGCTGTATAACTAAACTGACTAGTAATAAACTGAATGGATTTCACTCTGTCAAGAATATTTCTCTTGCATTCATGGAAATATGAAGCCAATCAGAGATTCTTCTTGTCTGCTGTCGCTGGGCAGAGTTTCTCTGGTAAGGTTTTTTTTTTCCCTTCCTTCTTTGAATATTTCCAACTTTAAGCTAAATAAGAGTATAAGTTCCTATAAATGATAGTTTGTAGTATTGCATTTTTTAAAATTGTTTTTATATTTTCACTTGACTAGTTTAACAGAGAGCTAAATAGTTTTCTGTTTCTATATGTGGCGGAAAAGGAGGGGCCACTTCATGTTGGCTGACCTGTATGCTTAACGAGGCGGTAAATCTGGAATGATGTCCGTTTAACATAGTGATGTATGGCAGAAGCACTCTGAAAGGCAGAGGGATGAAAGAGCAAAGAAAAGTGAAAAGGCTTGACCTGCCGTAGGACAGCAGTGTGAAATTAGACAGGAGGAAACTTTTCTCTCTTATAGAAATTCATGCAAAGCTCTTAAATCCTAACTACAGAGTGATTTACCCAAACGACTCAGGACTGACAGCCTGAAACCTTGACCTTACAAGGTGAATCGCACAAAATGTACAGTATGTCTCAAGGGATCCTGCTAACTCACAAAGTAACACAGATGACCGGATCAATCTAAATCAATACCTCCAATGAGGCTTAAGGCCCTCTCATTTATTCAGAGCTTCTGTTCATCTAAAGCATGTACCACCTTTCTCTATACTCCCACTTGATTAATGCTGCACTTATTCTCCCGTAACTGTCTAAATCAGTTGCTATTGTGTCTTGTGACGCACGCACCTGCCTGACCACCTTGACTCAACAACCTTGGCTGTGTTTTAGCTAAAGTCATGAAGGCTGTAATGATGCTTAAAAGTCCATTAAGGTGATGGAGACCCGCCAGTGTGAAGAAGCTGACATGTCAGGGTCAAGAAGTGGAGCTGAGCACACAGGCGAGGTCGTGTTCAAATGTGCTTCACTTTTGAGATTTTTCTTCCATCGACATGAAGAAAGAAGGATGTTACGCTTTTTAAGAAACGATTCGGCTACAGTTGAGTCCTCTTTTATTGAAGAAGCATAATCGCACACTGTAAGAATTAGCATGGGTCAGCACGTTTATCCAGAGCAGAAAACAGCAGTGTAAGAAAATAATCTTTTCTCGAATATGAACATGATCCACTTTATCATCCATTTTTCTACTATTTTCAAAATAGGAAAGACAGAAGAACAAAGCAGTGAGTGATTGGGAACCTATATTTATCTTACCTAAAGATGGGAAGAGCAAAAAAATCCAAAAAACTCTTGGTATTTTCTCAAAATACAGAGCAGTGAACTCTTAAGTTCACTGATGGAAAAATGCAGCAACGTGTAGTTCAGTGGAGTCACAAAGTTTTCATGATAACAATTAGACACCATCTATATGCCAACTAATTGTGTAGGAGCGTCTCTTGACTTACCATCAGAAATATGTATATAAATACATTAATTAATTTGAAAAGATGAAGTATATTTATATTTGAGGTTGCAGAAATTAACGATTTGGACTCCATTGAGAATTTAAATGAAACATTCTGCCAAACAAATCATCATATTTTCATAAACTATAACATTCTGCCACTTCACTCTCCGAACCTAAATCACATACACTGTACATTTAAAAATACTTGAAAGCCTTGAAACTTATCCTCTGCTGCAGGATTTCGTGACCTCAGTTGAACAAAAAGTTTCTTCTCTATTGGGTGATAAAATTGATTAACTTTGCATCATAATTGCAGAAAACAAACAAACATTGCCATATTTTATCTCTCACAGCAAAATGGATCCCTACTTTCTATCAAATGTCTTAGAAAACACTTGAATTAACTAGAATTGCATTACATTAAGTTGTTCCTGCTTTTGAACTTGCATGTGTAATTGATGATTACCCCTTGCTGCTCAAAACAGTCTTAATGTTGCTACAGGTTGCAAAAAGTGGAAGCAGAGGCCTGCGAAAAAGAATCGCAATGAAAGGCTACATATACATAAGCCTCAGTAAATCCTGTAACTGAGAACTAACTCTATGATTACATTCCCTCATACCCACATGCTTTAGCTGGCCACTGAAATATGTATACATAGTTTACATCGTGTCATGGTTACGTTGATTTGCTCCTCTTTTGATAAAACCTCCTCAGTTTAGGTCAAATGAAGACATGCATCCAGACGCATCACTTCACACAAACATGTACGCATTTGCATTAACACACGCTTTACAAGATCACACAGCTCCACTCTCGGCTAAATCCCTCGTGACACAAATACATCTGTCTGACAGGCAGATTTCACAGTCTTCAAAAGACTCTCTGATGGCTAAAACGTTACATGAAGACTTTAGCTGCTGCTGAGTTGTAGCAGGAAAAGTCAAAACAGAAATAGCACATTAATTTCCAGCCAAGAAAATGTGCAGTTTAGACATAAAAACCCTTCCACAACAGGGCAATAAAGCAGCAGTAGCACCGTAGTGTACACGCATTCAGACATACATGTACATTAAACAAAGACAAGATGTTCAGGCTGTATACAGATGCAGTGCGTTGCCTTTATGCCGGCTGACACACTTGTTTCACTGCTTCAGGCATTGGCCGCATTTCACTGCTAGGAAATAAAGGGGGCTCTCCATGGCAACAGCTTCTGCAGTTTGTAGGTTGTAACACATCATCCAACAAGATGGATGCTGCTACATATGCTCTCATCTGGCATTCAGAACCTCTGAATCCAAACACCTTTCCTGAAGGAGTCGAGTCTAATTACAAACAACTCCACTCATTAGAAAAAGCTTCTAATGAGTCACATAAAACTAAATTCCTCATGTTGTTCTAAATGCGTCAAGATGTTTAGCTCTTTTCATTTGAACTCAGAGTTTCTATTTGTCTCGTTTTCAGAAGTCTTTAATCGAACATTTTTGTTTGTTTCTGTTTTTTAAAGTATTTGCTTTCATTCCTAAATGGTTCAAATTAATCTCTATGAACTTTAACCCCATGAATCAACATTTGGATTTTGACCACTGATGGTCAAAGACTTTTTGCTCTGATTCCTACTTCAATTGGCCTGCTGGTATTTATGATGTAGAGTAAATAAAATCTTATGTTTTCTCAAAATAAAAAGCTGGTTTCTACAATTATTGTTCACTCCGCACAAGCTGTTTGTCTCAGCTGCGTCGAGGGACGTCCCTCTGGAAAACCGTTACCAAAACTACACACCAAAATCTATTTCTGATTGGCTGGTAGGTAAATCAGGAAATCGTTTGTCTATTAAAGAAGCAAGATCAGACCCAGTTTCAAGGCTCGACGAGGCTTTGTGCAACTGTATTAAATATCAGGACCATTGCCAGTGCAGAAATTATAAGTTTTCAAGTTAAATTCCTCAAAACTCTTCTTTCCTTCCACATATTCAATAAGTGCCTTAGCTCAACTTCCAAATCTAATAATTATATAATCCTGAACAAGAAAAAAAAAAGGCGGCTATCGAAGAGAAAATGTAGATGGGGCTCACAGAAAAAGAAATATGAAATATGGCAAAGAGGAAGGCAGGAAGAGCGATGCCACAAGCAGGAACAGATGGCAGGAAAGGAAAGAGTCGGACAGTGAGTGAGAGAACAGACAGAGAGAATGAGAAAAGGGGTGAAAAATCTGGATCAGACTGAGAAAAAAACAGCCCCGAGTTCACTTCGGGGAATTCAGTAAGTAGGACAGGCAAAACCTAACTTCCAAAAACAAAATAAAAAAAATAAAAATGGGACTTGAAAATAACCCAAAGGGGAGCAAACCACTTGAGCCTGGAAGATATTCTAGATGGTCACTGAAAACTGCTTCAGCTCTGAATAAGTTACCTCTTCAGGTTTTCCATTAGAGAAGGCCTGAAATCTGAATGATAATCTATGCACATCAAACAATGATAAACAAATTGCTTGATGCAAATCAAGCTCCTAGAGGATTATTCATCCATATGCATGTAAAGGTGTGGTTTTGATGTTTACTGCATGCAACTCAGCAATGGAGACAACGCAGAAGTTCTACAAAATGCTGCAGTGCAAAACATTTACACCTGCAAAGCACTAATTTGAACCTTAATGTATCTAGCTACTTGAGACAAAACTCTTTCCTCCCTCAAGCTTTAGGCAATAAAAACATTTAATAAGAATTGATGATTAATTCAACAACCAGTCCTCTGTAATTTCATCCTAAATTACAAAGAAGGTCATTAACATGCAGAAAATGATGTGACTCATTAAGTGGGTTGTACCAATACCATTATTAAGTTAAATGAAACCAGCACCCGTTGTCGTAGACTTTTCCCATCTTTTCCCAACATGATCTCAAACACACACAAACATCCCAGGATGCTAACGCTCAGACTTTCCACCAGGCGTGGGCCGAGAGCAGAGCAGCTGGCTGACTGACAGCACTTGGATGAGCACATAGATATGCCACAATAGGCTCACTGACAAAGCTGACATGGAGGTATGCAGCCGACTCAATTACAGGAGGGGAAAAAAAAAAAAAACTGCAGAATCCCCAAAACCATGTATGTTCGAGAATGGCAAACCCCATGCAGAGAGATGTGGGTTCAGTAATTCACTTGAGGAATTTACCTCTGTGGATAAAAGCAATAAGTTCACCCTGCAGAGAAAAGGGGCTTTAAAAAATGTATTCAAGGGAAGCATAATGATCTGAATCCAAATGCTACCGAAAGCTTCAAAATTTTAAATTTCAAAAGATGACCTTGATTGCGATCCCGTTTAAAACGGACGGAAATATTCACTGATTATTCATCAATGGGAGATTGTTTTATAAAGAGCAAAATGTGAATGCAAATTTGCACTAGCTTTAAAAAAACAAATAAGAAAAACAAAACAAATGTTGAGCTGTGCAAATACAACTAAAAAGCTGGCTCTTCAGAAATGTATAAAACCAAGACTGACATTAATGAGCACCATCTTTAGGTTGTACAGCTCAGATTACAAAAATCCTGGATGTCTGTCTTGTCTGACAAAGAAAAATCAATACAGCTGAAGCGAAAGCCTAAGATTCAGCCAAAAACATGGCCTGTCACCTCCTGCTTTTCATAGTTCTCTCAGTCAGCTGTCAGTCAAGCTGCCTGTAAGGCATGTTGGAAATACACAAGTTGAGAAAATGTGGGTCGGTAAGAAGCAAGTTATTTTGATGCCAAAAGTCGCACACTTTGCTTCTGCTGATGTTCAAAATAAACTTGGAGTGCTGCTAAAATATTTTGTTTTATGCAAAAACTTGTGGAAATTAACATGAAACAAACTTTTTTATGTGTATACTGAATGTGTTTGAACTCTGTTTGACAGGAATGGCTGTGACCCTGACAGCACAGCAAGGACAACAAAGGACACCAGTGCACAGAATATGCAATCACATCTAAATCCATGACAAATGAATGCTAAAAGTATTTGCTGCATCAAGTTATGTAAACGACAGCAGAACAATATGGTCAAGAGGGCAGTGGGTCTGGCTGTGAAAGCACTCGCCGATTTTCCCTGCGGCTCACAACGAGTCTTGCTGTGCTTCACACTAAAGCAAATGCACAAAAAGAAGCAAAAACCTAACACACGTTGCACAGTCTCTCACTCAAACACGACCATGGATGCGTTTCCCTTTGCATCATGCTTTAATAGCTGATGAGTCATACCTCTGGGTCCTACAAACTGGGACACGTTCAACACACATGCACGGCTTTTTACAGGGAGTGCACCAGATTTCCAGTTTCTTACACACACAAAAGAAGACATGCAGACACCGGGGCAACTTGGTGTCGCCCACGCCGACAGCCAGAGGGATCTCTGAAGCTCTGTAGTGTTGATAGGTTAGAGATGCTCTCCCTTTACACATCCAAGAAAGCATGTTGTTTGCAGAACATAAGGTTGCCGCCTTCATCTCTCATAAACAAGCTAATTAAGTTTGTCCTGGGAAAGCCTTGGGTGTCTCCTCTAGGAATCACTAAGAGGAGTCAAATTTTGCATTATGTAAACTCACTCCGTTTTAAGAGAGTATTTTAAATCATTATCTCTTTGGCTTCAAAAATGCAAAACCAAAGCATAACCGCCCAGATAAATTTTACTTGCCAAGCCAACTACAGCTTAAGAAATTCACTAGTGTGAGTTGAGGAATGTTAGCACTTGTTCAAATAGTTGTAAAACTGCATCGAACTTTGACACCGTCAAGTTCTGCAGGAGAAAAACCTCCAATATCTGATCAGCAAAACATTTTGTAGACGATATGAGAAGGTTGGAAAGTCCAAGAATGCTGGGAAACAGGGAGATGATGAGAAAAGGAAAAAAGCCCCTGGCAACTCATTGAACCATCGTTTTGGGTTGGACTGCTTCTTCTTTGACCTTTGGCGGAGAACAGTTTGTGTTTATCATTTTGTTTTAATGTTTAACTGTAACACTGCCAGAATATATATCAGTATTCACACTTAGCAGCTAAATCTTACACACAAATACACAAAGAAAGCAAACTTTATCCAAAGGTTAGAAATGTATCAACTGGATTTTTATCCAAAGCAAATACTGGACAGGTTTTCAGTTCAAGACCAACACACTGTACCACAACAAATAGACAGAATCACAAAAACATTTATGTCATACACACACTGGACATTTTATTTGGGTCATGTGTTCAATTACTATTTGAAACAAGTCTGCAAACAACACATGTTGGAATCTAGGCTTGTGAGAAAGAAGAATAAAAATGTATTTAGGTGACCTAACGTGGCACAGTTGTTGGTGGAAGAGGGCCAACCATTTCTTGAGTTTATATGGGATTTCAAAAAAGGGAGAAAATAATGAGTAACCACCACTAGACTGGATGGTGTCAGAAAAATATGTGGAATATGGTGGGTACTTCTGGGATAGCTAATGCACCATGACCCAAATGTCAAATCATTTCAAAGTGTAGATAATAAATGGAAGAGTTGCTCGGAAGAAGAATGGGAAAGAAAAGCCATAGAAACGGTAATCCGAGCGTACAAACCATGCAACTGTGGCAGTAGTTTCTATTAGAGACATTTAAAAGCACTAAGAGTCTGAGAGTGATCATAAAAACAAAAGCATCGTGCAGCCCTGTTAGGGACAATTAAACTGAAAAACTAAATGATCAAGAGAAAGAAAATGATAGAAAATGGATTGTTTAAGCCTTTGCAACCCATTAGTTGCTGCAGCAACTAATGGACCAGAGAGTCAGTAATGCACGTTATAAATGAAAAAATAAAACCTAGTATCAATATCAAGACCCTGGCATCGCACAGGGAACCACTCAACATGGTTTTCTGGTCTATAATTTGCAGACAAAGCAAATATTCTTGTCTTTGTTCGCTACAGGAAGAGGAAGCTAGCATGTTATAGTTAGCCTGAGTCTCTGAGATTAAACCTGAGCATTGCCAACATAGCTGGCAACGTGGCCTGTGGTTTCCTCTCAACAGGAACAGAAATGAAATCTTGTGACAATAAAACAATTCCTGGGCACGTTGTTGTTTTCACTGTTGAAAACATGTTAGTACCTTCCAAAAGCAATGTGTTGAGCAGCAACACATAGCACACAATAACAATTTGGCAAGGGTGTCTATGGACCGTCATCCAGGATGCTCTATGAGGAGCTGCCTGCTCAACAGCTGTGTCCAAACTGCACTGTAATTCAGGAACCTATTCAATGTTTCTGGGGCAAAATTACAACAGTGGTAGTGACCATAATGGTTACATTGCTGGACGGTTTCAGAGACTTCTCTGGATAATGATAATGATAGTATTTCAGTCTGCAGTTTGATGTTTGCTAAATTGCAAAACTGAGACCAAAATGTAACATCAATGACCATTCCGACACACATTAAATCCTAGAGGGGGTCGGGGCAGAATGTTTTGATTGTTAGGGAAAAAACAGATTTTTCCAACCATAAACATCTCAAGCAATGCAAATTAAAGTAACTGATTTTTAAAACGCAGTTGCACAGCTTGCTCGAATGAAACAGACATAAAACTTCCAAGCAAAGCAAAGCAGTGTTCACACTGCAGGCCTTAATGCTCAATTATTATTCAAGGATTATTGGATGGTGTCAGAAAATGAGTACAACCTGGCTGTAAGGAGACAAGTTACATTTCAAAAGATGCATTTTCTTTTGAATATTTTAGGTAGGATCTCAGAAAAAAATCTGCAAATAAATTAGAGTTATGTCTCATAAGAAAGTCTGCCAGAGACCAGAACCATGCAGGCTTGATATAAAGTACTGATATCATAAAATAATGAAACCTCATATGCACAGTATTATTGCTTTTAAAGAAGAAAAACACAGGGATTAGAACAGGAAAACGACAGCTCTGTTGTATAAAGTTGGGTTCTATTTCATCCTTCAGTATTTCGGTCTGCAGAGTCGTCATCATGACACGGTTGATATTAGTTCAACCGTGTCATAATCCCTCCTACAGCTGAAGAAGAAAATACAGCTTCTTTACCCAAGCTTGAAAAACAAGGTGTTGCTTGACTCATCGTGGTTATGAGACAAATATCCATAACACTTCATTTGACACATTCTTATTCCCAGAAGCTGCCCGCCCACAGACAAAACAGAGGGCCACAGCTGTAGATACAATAGCCTGACATGCAGCAGATGAATACAGTGTTTATCTGTGGGGTGGGTAAATCTGACCACATCATCTTGTTTTAGCACATTTAAATCCCCGGAGGTGATGCTGTGAGCTGGTGAAAGCTGTGCAAGACCTTGTGTGCAGGGGTGTGAATGTGGGGAACATTAGCTTGTGCTTCTGCTCGCCTTAATGCAAGATTCTGCCTGTGCGTGCTTGATTGTGTAAGCAGCAGCTGTATCAAGCCATCATTTGCCGGATCTGTGCCCTCATGTGTAATGCGACACTTGCCAAAGTTTGCAGCCACTGTCCCTCGCCTCCTGACAGTAATCCCGGCCCCCTAGCTCTCTGGCTAGACATCAGAGGATGCACTCTTTCTTTCTTTTCTCTGTGCTCGCCTTTCTCACACACAAGAACACAAAAACCAATCAAAGTTGGCCCAAAAGGCCAATGTGAGACCAATAACGGTACATGCGGAGCGTCCAATCAAGGTCGCGCTCAGGGTGGAAAGGAGACGCTATCATCTCTGTCCAACCTGGAGGCGCGCTCACATCAATACAGCCAGAAGGAAAGCAATATGGCCACCTGTTTAGCTGAAAGCACAGTGAGGGCAATTAGATCAACCTGGCAACCGCACACGTGCACTGCTGAAGGAATGATAAGGAAAAAGTTTACAGGGTTTACAATTTTGGCAGTCAGAGCTAAATTTAAAAGAAAGGCTGCTGCAATGTTGAAAAATGAACATAATGAGAAAATGTGAGGCCAAGAAAAACTCCAAACAATGCAGAAAATTGCCCTGAGAAGAAAAGGTGAAAGTCTCTTCCCACGAAGGCCGATAAATAGCTCAAGAACGCCATGATGTTACGGTTTAACTGTGGGGCAATCTCACAGCTCTAAAAATCACTGCCACACTAAAAGGTCTGCTTAAATCTCAAGCAGGTGGCTCCTGGGTATCAAACTGACACCCAGAGGAGTTGAATGAGCTGCTAAGCCCATCTCTGCACTGATGGTAATCTGCATGATGCTGCGGTGAAACCGGCTTGATTGCTGAAACACAGCAAAAACTGAGTGTGAAGAGGGGGAAAAAAAAGAGTTTCAGCAATAAAATACTTGCTCAGATTTAAGGTAGAACAGTTGACAGACCACCTGGATGGAAACTGCACTGTCTGCAATGTGTTACTAGACGTGATGCAGCAGCACTTGGGAGACAGCGGGCTCAGTGAAAGGCCGGCTCAAAACAAAATCTTGGCAAGTTGAAAACTTGTGGCTCCAAAGATAAACTGTGCTAAAACAAGTCCCAAACCACCAGAGTAAATACCACAGAGCAAAGGTTTGTTGTAGAGGCACGCACAGTCCTACACACTGCTGCTGCACTGAAGACGACCAGAAAACCTCGACCAAAGATGTCACATTTGAGGCTGTATATAGTTCGGTGGAAAAAACAAAAAAACTAGAACTGCAGAGGTGTTGCAAAAGTTGCAAGTTGCAATCTAACTTTCTAAACACCAGCTTGCATCATAATGTGAAAAGGTATGTTTACCTCCAAACATTTGCATCCACTCATCTCTCTATTATCCCTTGGCTGTTCTCTGCCAGGATGTTTATATAAAAAAGGAGGATTGTGTAGAAGTTTAAGGGCTGGGTGCTTTATTGAATCAACTACAACATTTTTTTATTTAGCAAATTCATCTCTGTGAGTCAGGGCTGAAGTGACGCAGCCAGAGCCGACTTTAACTACACCAGATTATTGTTGTGTTTGCAGATAATGGCCAATGTTGTTTGACTTTAAGGTAAAGAGGTGTCAAAATATAATCTTGGGGTGTTCCTGGCTCTATCTGACAAAACTCAACCTCCGATGTCGCTGTACTGTATCAGATACAATTTCAAGATACCAAGTAGCATCTTCAAATAAGTTTAGTTGATCAACAAGTCATATAAAAAAACAGAGGAAACATGCTGACAATAGGTTAGCAGCTGCTCCACAAGAAAACACTGAAATAAGGAAATATATGTGAGGTTATTAAGGACTGCAGATAATACCGTAAATATACTGGTTAACACAATATTAGCAAAAAGCTTTATCAAAAGTTTCTTACCATAAAAACATTAGTGATGATGGGTCGTCTATTATGTTACTGCTGTTCAAGATCAGATAGTTCTCAAGCAGATGGATGGTATTTATTCTACTGAAGTATCGCAAGCAGCAAAATCCTATGACTTCATGTAAGCCATTGAAGACATGGAGAGGTAAAATAAATAATATTTGCTAGTTCTGAGCCCCAGAAAGATGTGACCCAATTGAACCCTGTCAGCTACCACCAGCTGCTGATAAAAGGATATCCCACCAACTGCTACTTCAAAACCCGAACCATTCTTAATTGTGCATCCTGGGGGTAAAATTTCTTTTCATCTAGCAACTTTTGTACTTCTGGCTTTTTAATTACCTTGAAAACATCAGAGAAGAGCTGATTGTATCAATCAGTCCAATCGTGCCTTGGTTTACATATTAAAACTTCTCTCAGAATAACTGTTTCACAGCAGCTAAGCAAAGTAAAAGATTCGTGAAAGATAAATGAAGGACTTCAAACTTTTGTTTTATCAAGGATGTCCTCTCTGGTTGAACTTAAATGATCAGCTTATACTTTCCTGAATAAAACACTTTTTTAAAAACTTCAGAAGGGTTACTCTCCCGTGTGGATGTCCAGGTATAATGAAAAAAAAAAGAAAAAAAACACTTAAGCCATCAAAATCCAGACTTTCTGTAAGCTTCATGCCCATAAATTAATCAATTGATGATTAATAGGTGTGCCCAGAGTAAGCAGACACTGCTGGCTTGGACAAAGGCCGGCGCATCTTAACTCAACTGCCTTTGCCATTTCTTTGTGCTATTTTTGGCTAAGGAAGCCAAAGCCTTCAGCTATTTTTCCTCCTGCATTTTCTGCTGTCAGTAAGCGGAGCTGAGTGCAGGGAATGTAAAGTGATGGCTTAACTTTTGAGGTCAGGCGCCATCTGAAAACGCGAACAAAGTCCGAGCCACGCGGTCACACTCCGGTGGATTACCTTGATGGCTGAATAAAATTAGGCATCCTCCGTCCGATCAGCTCTCGTGACGGTCCCATCATTATCACGCTTATGTAATACACTAATGGAGGCGTCGTTTAGCCTGGAAACCCCTACACCGTCTGCCTGTGAGCCCACCACTTTCTAATATGACATTCACAATTTATACCTCCACACTGTGGGGCATATTAACCATTTGGGACAGTGTGCTGTCTTGTAACCACTTTCATCTGTAATAACCTAAGGTATGACACCATCATATTTCATTCCCTCTATGAAACCTTATTGAATTTGTTCACTTTTTCTCTTTTCTTCTGACTTTTTGCCCAAACTCCTTATTCTTTCTTTCCTTCTCCCTTCATGTTTATCACACTCTGTCTTCCCCGTCCCGCAGGGCATCCACTCTCCTGAAAGCTTGCCACGAATGCAGATAGGATCACTCACAGATGTATAATAACTCGGAGGTTCAAGGGGGGAATAAATATGCCCTAATTGAGAGAAATGATGTAATATTGATCCTGGGGCCTCTGAACCTTTGGCATCGATGGAGCGTTCTGCCGAGGCTGTGACATTTAGAGTAAAGGCTGTTTGGTGTGTGAGAGTTAATGTGTGTGATATTAGGAAAAGGTGTTGCTGAGGCTGAGCTGAGGGAAACGTTTGTGCGGAGAAGATACCGAGTGAAACAACAAGCACAGAAGAGGACCTTCTGTTCTGTACCATGGGAGTTGGAAAAAAAAAGGAATTTGAGGCAAGCAATGCTGGTTTCTCCATTGAAGAGCATGAAAACAGAATCCTGCATTTCTTTTTTGAGATATTTCATTTATATTGCCTGCATGTATAAGCCCTATTCTGGAAGAACGTTTCCTTCAGTCTTTACTGGATTTTGATGCGTTTAATTCTTTTTCCTGCACAACTATTATTCTGCTTTTATCGATCAAAGTGATTTTTACATTTTTCATCTCAAAAAACGTCTTTTGAACCTCTTGAACTATTTTGACCATTGTATAAATTCCTACAAGTGGATAGATAAAGCTTGCATATATTAGCTCTTAATTTTTATAGCAAGTGTTGTAAAATTTTAATTACTGCAAGTGTACACAAAGGAAAAGAAGACGGACGCCTTAAAAAGCTTATTCACTCTACCTCCACACACTTATCAAAATGAATGTAAATTTAATTAGTATTGACCAGAGACTTTTATGATTGTGGTTGTTTTGCTGAATGCATTATGCTTAGTTAATATCTTTAGCTGGAGTAACTTTTGCAGGTTACACTGCTGGCTTTATTATCTCTTCAGAGTGAGACTTAGCAATGGAGGAAATGTGCAAACAGCTAAAAGAAGCTTCTATTCTACCTAATGGGGGTAACAGTAGTTTTAAAGTGGTAGTGTATCTAAATTTCATAACAAATTGCGATATATTTTGTTTAATGAGGTTTGAATGAGGTCCATTTGTGCAATGCAAATACAACTGTCTCACTACATATGTACAGAGACATGGATCATTCTGGACAAGGTCAGTATTAGCGCTCAAATAACAATGGTCAAAAGTTGAGAAAACAAGAGAGGACCTAAAACTTAAATGTCAAGTGACGCATCCCTGACCTTCAGTTCATACTTGCCATTTTTCCCAAAGATTTATGGATGAGCTGCTGCCTGTTGTTGACTAAAAACTACAAATTCACTCCCAGTCCCCGAGGACTTCCAAAAAATCATTGTGTGAAACAAAGCAAATCACCAGCCGAGGCACAAAACGACAAAGTGGGTTTGGGGGAAAGTGAATAGATTAAATCTATTTAATTACTTAGACACAGAACAACCCATGAGATGCATGAATATCACGGCTTGATGGTGAAGAACAATACCCGAAGGAGGTGTTGCTTAAATTTAGAAAAAGATTTACAAAGAATTTCGCACAAGAAGTGACTGTCACCTCATTTCGTTTCTGGAGCGAATGCAGAAAATTTACTGCAGTGTCATGTATCAGGGGGACAAAGTGCTACATCCCAGGGAAGGATGCAATCAAAATCGCAAAGGAATTTCGAGGTACAGTATGAATAAAGGAATTCATTCTCAGATAAATAAAGAGACAGACTGATGATTAGTTCTGCACAGAAAACAGTGATCGCAAATCAATTTTGTCAGAAAGAGCAGTGCAATAAAGGCGACAGACATGCTGAACGATCTAAGTTCCAAACGTCTTCTGTTGGATTCGTTCAACAGGGGAACATACCACAAACCTACACACATTAAGAAATTAATCACCCTGATGTCAGAGTGTTCAGAGATTACAAATCATACACATTAGTGGTGTTGTGGGAGCCGACTCGCTCTGCAGCAGGTCTGCAGTCAATTATTGTGCATGTGCACAAGACAGAAAGAAAGCAGCAAAGTGTCAGGCTGAATTACAGACTCCAACTGTATCTGATTGGTCCCACTGAGAAAGCGGAGGAAAGATCACCCACCAAGGGCTGAGCAGAACATTTGCACAACATGTTTTAATCATGCATTTTAAATTTGATCAATTAGAAGTGAGAGGAAACGTGAAGGAAGGCAGGGATGAACAGTGTGCGTTGATTAATTGCCCTTTCCTCTGTTCTATTCTTCTAAAATACCTCTCAATGTTTGCCTTTCTTGTCTCCTGTTTTATTTTCTTCTCCTGTCTAATTAGCTGACATTTGGGTCTTCAGATTTCATGGAGGAAAAATGCTGCACAGAACTCCAATAAACCAGAAAGCATTAAGTGGGTTCCAACACATTTTCAAGAAAACATTCAAGACTTTTCAGAGACTCCACTTCCCAGAGTTCCTAGAGTTTTAGCATTTTAGTGTTGATATCTGACATTAACATGCTAAAAGTTTCCTTTGACACTTTGGCAGCTACTGTGGCTGAATGTAGCAACAACAGAAACTTGAGTGAATTAATGAAGTACAGATACAAGGAAGGAAGATAAAAGTGTGGAAGTTAAAAGAAGAAATACAAAACAAATGGAAAATACAATGACAATAACATTATAAATACCAAACACAGCATTTTGTGTCTCAGCTTTTTTATGTAATTTCCCTTTGGGATCAATAAAGTATTTTTGAAACTAAATCAACTTCTCAACAGGAATGCATGTGAGAGCCTCAGCATCTGAAGAACTGGACAAAATTAAATTAGAAAAATTAATCAAAAACTGAAAGAGTTGGAAACTTCATTTAGCCACATGTTCTCTACAACTAAGTGATTTCTCCAAATATCAGCAGATTCTTGTTTCTTCTTTGCACCTTTCCAGTACACCTCTCAAAATACCTCAACACACAAACATTAATGTCTAAGCCACTGGGAACAAAACTGAGCAGGCCCTAAATGAAAAACCATTTTTCCCCTCCCTGGCGTTGTATGACTCAGTGCTGCAGGGTCTCAGGTGTGAACGTGGAGCAGGTGTGTTAAATGTGCGATCACGCTCACATGCTCTTGTACTGGTCACAAGGAGTTCAACATGGCACCTCATGGCAAAGGACAGACAGAAAAAACAACTTTCCAACATATCAACATGTCTGATAATTTATGTATAAATATGACCACGTTTGGACAGGAGGAAATCCAGTTTCCTTCTGAGTGTAATAAAAATCACCAAATAACCAGAACATAGATTTCTGACTGGAACTAAACAAACAAAGAATCATCAATTCTGGACAAAAAACACACAAAAAATCCAAATGAAAGTCAATTTAAGCGACTGAGGTGAATAAAAAACAACAAAAAGAAAAGGCAGAGGTAGAACATCAACATATGTCTTTTATGTATTATAGTCTGTTATCACAGCTATCAGGTAATGGGGTTTGAAACCCCCCCCATCATCCCTCTATGAAAACTTAATCAGATGAAAACAGCCAGAAAGGCTTTTATCCATCATCACTTAAAAGCCACAATGATTTGCGCCTATTTTCTGATTGCCACCTTTTACCTCCACAAGCCTGTTGTGTTCATAGCCCGTGACAAATTTACTTCAAAGGAAGCCTCCATCATGACCCATTTTCCCATCCGGCAACAGCTGCGCTTCTGTCCAATAAGGCACAAAGCTCGGATTCCCCCATGAGCCAGCCGCTGGATGGAAACTGGTGAGGCAAATGACGAGCGCATACTGGAGAACCAAGAGAGCCACATGAGGAAGTACGTGAGGTAATCACTTAGGAAATATTGCTCATATTATCAGCTTGATGTTTACATGAAGAGACTATGTATTCGCTTATTCCAGTCCAGAAAACACAACCCCCATATACTGTGCAGAAAGTAGTCAAAACACAAAAGAATGAGGTAAAAACTGAACAGAGAGAAGGAACACTGAAGGAGAGGCCAGCAGATATTTTTCATCAATGCACTGAATCACTGCTTTTCATAATAAGATATGAGACATGACTCATGCTGCTTCTTCTCCCACCTCTCCTGCAGAACACTCAAGGTCCATTCACGGAAGAGCGACAAAGTAAAGAACACTAATTGAAAACCTTCAACTGAGCTCTGTGTGGTTACTTCCAGTCAAGTCTTTGCAGCTCTGCAAGAAAACCTGAGCTTCATAAATTACAAAATGAGGTAAGTATAGCAGTGACAGCTCAAGGAAAGCCTTGGTTTCAAAACAATTAAAAGTTCACCCCCCCCTTCTCCACTGCGCTGGGTCGGAGGCAATAATATCCAACATACGGTGCTGAGGAAGGAGGTTGGTAAAAACCAGCAGGAAGTGATGCGGTTAAAGTGCCATGCAAAATTATTTACACCAATTGAACTTTTCGGATTTACAATATATTTTATCGAGAGTTTTTCAAATCTCCGAAAATATTTTGGGGTATTCATGTAAAAAGATTATACATACATTTCAGAGTTTTATTTGATTTTGAAAACTATTAATACATTTTTTCTACATCACAATTAGATTTTCTGTCAATCAAATGAGAATCCCAGTAAAATACACAGACATTTTGGTTTATAATGTGACAAAATGTGAAAAAGGGTTATGAATAAATTTGCACAGCAGTGTAACTGCATAGTACACACCAAATACACAAAAAAGCAAAATTGCACTATATGTGAGGAATAACTTAAGCAAAAACTTGATACAAGCAAGTCCCCCCAACTTTGTACAGAAGATTGCAAATGTCTCGCAAGTAAGTAGAACGAAAACTACTTTGGAAGAACTTTCCTTTGTGATGAACAGCCGTTTGCCACCAGACAGACAACGCACGCTCCAGCGACAAACAAAAAGCAGGCAATCACTGTGGGGGAATGCAACATGTTTCCTTACCTAGTGCCATCTCTATGATGCTCATTTGGCTCTCTGAGGGAAACAGGATTTTTGGCGCCTGGTCTGTCACGGGAGCTGTGAAAAGGCAAGCAGAATGGAGCACACATTAAAACATCCTCTTCGCTCTCCCCCAGTGGACTGTAGGAGTATGATTTATTCATTAAAGACCACATTAAGGCCTGCATTAAAATGAGAACAAATAAAATATTATATTTAAACAGTGGAAGGACAAAAGGGGATAAATTACAAGGATTCTGAATTAGCAATTCAAAGCGTTAAACATCAAAGTCCAAAGCAGCAGCAGCACTACTCAGCACTAATCCAATTCGCTCCTTGTGTAAGTGATGATGCTACGGCCTGGACTTGGATGCAATACAAATTAAGTGGTATTTACATTGTCTTAGTGTCTTGGACTGAAAATATTTAGTGAAAATGTGGCTTTATCACTAATAAAAACTCAAGAGAAGTTAAGAAGTGGATCGCAGCTGCTGTAAAACATTTCCCTTTCAAATGCACACACTATTTAGAGAGCTGCTGAGAAACTAATCAGGCACTTAGATTGAGAAAAGTGGAGAGAATGTTGTTGTTTTGACTTGGACTGTGTTCCCTGTATGATAGTTATGTGAATCTCCAAGTCATCTGCGTAACAGTAAATGAGATGCCATGTTTTTTTGGTTTTTGTTAAAGTGGTGCAAATATGAAATATAGATTAAGAAAAAAAACTGAACAATGGATAAATCCCGGGAACAACCCAAACCCACAAGAAA
This sequence comes from Poeciliopsis prolifica, assembly GCF_027474105.1. Classification (NCBI taxonomy): domain Eukaryota; kingdom Metazoa; phylum Chordata; class Actinopteri; order Cyprinodontiformes; family Poeciliidae; genus Poeciliopsis; species Poeciliopsis prolifica. The sequence goes on from NW_026562430.1 coordinate 918,780, forward strand.
GCGAGATCTGTGAAGAAGATGCATCCCCGGTCTGATAGATGAGGTTCTGTTGGATCGCTACGTTTTAAACCTTTCCAGTAACTTTCATGACAACACAGTGCAACACAGAGATTATATGACTAACAGTATCAAAGCTTGCACTGAGTGTTAACTTTTACTCTCCAATCAGTAAAAGTTAAAATGTCATTTAAATCACTGAAGCCATTTTTAATCTACAAAAATCTGGAATTGAAGAGAACAGGAAGTTGAACATGCTTTAAAAACTATTAGATATGCATAAAGCATAGACAAAATGTGGTTTGTTGTCCTATGAAGCAAAACTTTTAAATCACATTATCTGTAACCAGAGCGAAAAAACAAAAAAACCTCCAAAACATATATTAGCAATGAAATCCAGAGTTTCAGGGTCAAGTACAATTTTCACAAACTTTGCTGGTCTAAATGTATTTTTCCGTAGTAAATGATTTGGCAGAATCTGAGTGTTTTAGCCAGAATCAGGTTCATTTTCATACAGCAGTGGAAATAGAGAAATAGAAACAACCTCAACTTTGATTTCCAACATTTTCCTCTGGCTGGCAAATAAATGAATTAAATAGCTGACTGTCAATAATTTATGAAGCACATAAATAATTTGATGTAAAATTAATTAAAATTGACTACTTTGAGTAAAATTATAAATAAATATTTGAGCATTCATTGAATTATTTTATGAAATAGTTTAAACTACAACAGTGAGGCACTAATTAGACGTCAATATCTGATTGGTTAGTCTGTATAGCATCAGACCAAATATATTGAATGAAGCAGCTTTAGCTGGGAGTGGAAATCAATTCAAGATCCACAAAAACATTTATCATTTTCTTTTTTTTTCCATCTGGGACCCCTGCACCCAGCTTCGGGGTTTCATCGTCTCTTTACAAGAGAAATTCTCCAAATCCAAGTTAAAACAGTGTGTCATCACATTTGCTCTGTCTATCCCGATTAAAACTGAGGAGAGGAAGGCCTCTCGTTGTTTTATAGTTAGTCATGCCCTGAGACATATTACAAATACTCTGCAGAGCCTCCCTTCAATTCCAATACGGAGGCTAGATTGGATTTCCAGAGTTCGCTCCATGAGTTGAAGGTGAAATCCCAACCCTGGAAGGTAATCAAAGTTGTGGTGTGTTTTTTAACAAGCTCCGAGGGTTGGTTCTTGGCAGGCAAGGCTTCATTTGGAAACCAAAGGTAACAAAGTAGGAGAAGGCTGTTTAACTCTAATACAAATCCTGCCCTTCATCCAAATCAAGGGCATGTGGCTGATGAGTTAGTCAGTCGGATCCCATCAAGCTGGAAGGCATGTAAACTCACATCCACACACGAGAGAGACAAGTTCAAGGCGCATTAGTAAAGCTGGCTGGTCTCCCACAACAAAACCAGAACGCTGTGGGTGGGGTTATTATGAGTGGGAGTGGGCAGGTTTCTCGCTGGGGGGGCCAGAGTACATCCAGTCTGACCTGCTCCCCAACGTGCAAACAGCATAATCCCATTCAGACGCGCACAATCCCACACACTTTAAAAGCCTGAAGTTGGTTGCTGCCTGAGAGAACATCTTTAAAGTGTCCCTTGCAGAGCCTGTGATCCACTCTCGCTGTGATCACATGATGATGGATGGAGGGATGGAGTAATGCAACAGAAAAAAGGGAGACCTTGTTCTCTCCCATTAACTCCGCCGTCACCTTTTCTCCCCGCGCCTGTCGATGTGCCGCTCGCTGTGCGTCTTTGTAGCTCTGTCTGTCTGGTTCAGTCGCCTCTCATGGCTGAGATGGAAGGAAGATGAAATAGTGGGAGAGGAGGGAGGGAGGAAGGGAAAGGGTTGTGGTCCTCTGTTCACACCTCATTAAAGACCACTTCAGCAGACATAGATTAAGAGGGGAAAGCATATGTGCGTGTGTGTGTGTGAGCTCGAGATCATTAAAGAAACGATGCAGTGTACTCACTGCATATTTCCACTGCAGCAAATAAATGAAAGCAGTTTTCAAGCAACTTGAGAGGCAAACCTTGTTAGTCACAGATGATGCAGAGGAAAAATCTTTTCTCTCCTCCTCAAGCCAACCATGTTGGAGCTTCGACTACCAGGAATCTTTTTTCGTTTCCTGCTCAGAATTGGAATTGTGGGAAAAATGTAGCTAAACGTGGCTTTTGCTCATCCTCCAGGTTTGCGTAGAAGTTAGAAAAACCTTTGTCAGAAATTTTGCTCGCTATAAAGTCGCTCAGCTCCTCTTTTTCAATGCATCCCAAAGCTTCTTGACTGGACTGAGATTCGGTACAAAGCAGAACAGATCAGTGCCTTCCTAACCCTCCCCTAAGAAATAGAGGGAAATATGAATAAGGTCGACTGGAAAGAGGATATTTACTCGCCTTGCTACATTATTACACTCATAACATACCATTACAACATGAAACTATGTCAAAGTAACCAAAGTAGCTTTAGCTTGCATGTGAGGTTATGTGCTTTTGATTTGTAAAACATCTTTTATGTCCATAAAACATGTTAAATTCAATAGTTCAATTAAAGATAAAATATAGGAGCTATTATAATGTTAACTGCTGAATTTTAAAAAAGCCTTTTTTAATAAAAGGATTAACATTAAGTAAATTAAACACAATCACTATTTCATTTTATATTATAAAAGCATTCAAGAAAATTGTGTAAGTTAAATATAGAATTTTAGGGGAACAAGTCATTTGCAAAACTGAAGTTAGCATAAATTATGTTTCTTAGAGGTTGTTTGGTGTTAATATCTGAGGTTGGATCCTTAATTTAAGCAAATTCTGGAAACAATATTCTGAAATTTATTGAACAAATCTTTTCAGATTAAGAACAATTCTTGAACTCATCTGAACTTATTACCTCGAGTTGTCAAGAGGTAGAATCACACTACTGCAAACTCAGCTCTGAATGCTGTTCTGCAACATTTTTAAAGCACTTTTTATTTCAAACCTTACTGTTGTGAACAACAAAAGTTTTTATTTTAACTTTTTTGCACTCAGAGCAAATCTTTCTGTTTTCGTCAAGTTGTCTCTCAAAAGAGTAGAACAAAGAATCAAGAAAACTGTCAAAGTTTTCATCAAGGATAAATGAAAATCTTCAAGACTTTGTATTAAGCTACTGTCTTCACAGTGTTATGGAAATTCTTTTGTAAAGTTTTCAGCAGAAAATGTCAAAGCAAAACATGTTATCATATTAATCACTTACAAAAATTGAAAATGGAATGGTTTTGAAAAGCTGCAGGGCCACACAAACTCTGGTTTTGCATGATCACAATTCAAAACTTCCCACTTATTACTGCAAATAAACAAGTTACCTATACAATAAGAGTTATAAGTCCAGCTAAGACCAAACACTTGAGCAGATACACCACATAAGGGGAAAGTTAGAAGTCTGAAATACAGGATGAGGTGGAATGATTGTCTACAGACTCTGGCCTGAAGCTGAAAGGAACTTTACAACCCTGCAGCTGTCAGGGGATGTTAGAGTTTTGGAAAAGAAACAGAGTTTCCTTACAGAAAAGATGAATGGATGCTATCAAGGAGCAATGCCTTTGTGATCTGCTGGAGTTAACTACTTAGCACAGGAAACTAATGCTATATTTACTGTGTTGCATCTGGAAGTCCATAAAATTTTGAGAGGCAGTAAAGTACTTGCAAAGTATTATTGTGCACCTGTCTTTTTTCATGGCCTAATAAAGAGGTCAACCGTGTGGAAAATACAGCTATAAATAGTTAATGTGACCTCAGCTAAGCCAGAAGTGCTTCCACTGCCACGTGGAAGCTGAAGACGTTTCCTTCTGCAAAAGCAGCTTCACACGCAGTAATGGCAGAACAAAGTTACCTCTTGTCTGGTAAACATGAGGAGGGTGTCGCTGCCGCGGATGTTTCTGCGTGGGATGTTTTTAATTTCATAGCTGTGGTAAAACGACTTTCAGCTGTTGCCCTGAAACATCTGCTGGAGGGCTGCAGGTGAAATGAAGCAGAGTCAGAATTAACACAGTCCCTGATGGAGTGGATGCTGTTCTTCAGCTACACAGATGGGATCTGTGTTGGGATGCTGCAACATCTATGGATTGTGCAGCAAGATGTACAGAGATCAAGTGAACACTCTAGAAAAGAAATGTTTTCATGGCTGCATGAGCAAGCATATCCTTAAAATAAAATAAAACCTCAATCTTATTGAGTTTTATACTATGAAACTAGTGAACCTCAAATAAATTCAACAGCATTTCCCTTTTTTTAGCAGGTGGACCTCTATGTGTTTTGCTCATTGAAGAAAATGAATCATTTAGGAGAAGGCTACAAAAACATTAATAATAAAGGCAGCTAAGTGGAGAAAATATGAGGAAAGAGGGATGTTAAAAAATGTAGACGTGTCTCCAAAATACATCTAAATCTGTAAATCTAGCCTATGGACTACAGTTGCCAAAATCTCCAAAAAAAAAAAAAAATCTTTGAGCTGAATGTTTTATGATTCACAGAAATAGAAATTTGGCCACAATTCACACAAGAACTGGTCCCAATAGCCAAATCTGATTTTTCTGAACTCAAACCTTCAGGTGTTTGCTAGAAGACATTTTTCAGCAACAGCGCAAGTTCAAGCAAAGATCCAAATAAAAAATGAATCTCTTAACAGAAAAAGATCATTTCAAAACTAAACTTTGGCCTGAAGAAGTTTAGTTGACTGAAAATCTAAAGTCAGAGGGGAACCATTTCCCAGTCTGGTGTGCTGATAGACATCTGGCAGCAAAACTGATTGTAATTAAAAAACTAGTTGACCTCTGTGTGTTTTGCTGAGTTTCAGATAATATATATTTAAAATATAATAGATAAATCTTTCAGCTGAAACAGTATACTGCTTGTTAAAAATAACACAGATGCTCCAGAGGACTCTCCAAGCTCAAATTGTGATTTTTGCAGGCGCCGAAAAATAAAATGAACCGCTGGATAAAAATGACAACGCACGCCTCTCCGAGGACAGTTGTTGAAAAATATAAATATAGAAACTGCAGAAGCAGAACATAATAAGAGGATATTTTCTTATTGAAAAGAGTGTTGTTTCAGAAGATCCATCAAAACAATTGAATATGAGAGGGCCCACAGGATAGGGCAATATATTCTGGGGAAATCATATAAATCACATAAGTGCAGGCATTGGGAATAGCAAGGGCGAATACACTCTCCAGTGGAAAGACACTCCACATAATTACTAAAAAAGGCGGGTATGGTTCACACTGGGGTGTGTAATAATGAGACGTATGTTTGAAACTGACTCAGATGAAAAGTTAAAGCGCAGTAAACATTCACACTGATAAGAAAAGAATTGGCACAGACCAATTCGCAGATGTTATAGAGGACTGTTTCCTCTGCAGGAATACCCGAGTCACACAGCTGCTTGGTAGTGAAGAGACTTGAAAAAGTCTACACACCCTAACCAGCATGGATCATTTCAAGAGTGGTCCAGCTGAGTAGCTACAAGCAGTGATTAGCTTACTTACAGCCGACAATAAAACGAGAAACATGTGAAGTGTAAATGTTTTATCACTCAATATAAGTGGTACAGTAGGGATGTACTATAAAAGCTTGAAAAATTGTTTACTTGCTTGTTGTTTCTTTTTAAATCAAAAACATCTAAAAAGATTATTTTGCCAGAAGTGGGAAACGCTTTAGATTGAATTTGTGATGGCTGAAGAAAATAATAACTTAATTCAATAGTAGAATAAAAACAACGGGCCTTCGAACCGCCATGAAAGATTTAAAACCGCAAAGTATTGGTATAGCTTTATTACTGGAATTACTTTCCTCTTTTATTTGAAAGCTGTGAAATGGTTTTACAAAAATGTTTAAAGGAATATCTCAACTATGGCTGTAAAACATTTCAAGGCTTTCAAACAAACCTGTACATGTTACTGCAGGTAAACAAATATACCTTCGGGAAATAACCCAGAAGCCTTCGAACCAGACTTTCCCAGATGTTACAGATAGTTTGAACAGGAAAGCGAGCTGAGGAAAAACACAAACATCAGATTTGAAGGCGAGAAAGAAGATCTACTGGGTGCCATCAATGCAAAGATGCCTTTTAGGCATCATGGGATGTGTTTGACTATAGACTCACAGCTGGGCTCACTGCATGAAACAGAGTCAATGGGATTTTTAAAAATATGGACTTTCAGGTAAAACTACAAGTGAAATCTTTTAAAGTGTTTGCCACACTACAAATGCAAACTCATTTTAACATGTATTTGTTTTTACTGAACAAATATTACAAATACTTGTCATGTATTTAACAGTAAAAAGCTATTCTTGCATTAGCTTGATGAATTGAGCTGTTAAAATTAATATTAACTTATCGGCATGTCAACATTATTTGCAACTCTGCTGGATGTCTGGCAATAAGAAAAGCTTGCTAGTCTTTGAAGGGGTCAAGAAAGTTTTATGGTCACGCAACATGCTAAGTGTCCTTCAGCGACACACATCAACTGTGAGAACACCCGACTTCAAACTGGCACAAAGGGCGTCCGGCCTCGACGCAGAATGACAGGCAGCAGATAGGTTATCAGACTATCAAGATGATTAATGCTGTATTGATTAAATCAGTCATTTCCTCATGAATCACACCCACAGCTGGAAAAGTACGGCTTAACTTGACAAAAGCTTTCTTAACTTTTGATGCCGATAGTAAAATTATTCATCACAAATTCATAACTTTTCTTTGTTCCACTTCCCATAATATCTGACCCATTTGAAGATGACAAAAAAGAAAACTTAGAAGTGAAAATAAACTTGAAGTAGCCTTAAGAAAGGCTCAGAAACAATGCGGTGGCCTCTGCATTTGCTCTGCTACACTCAAAACAGAAATAGAAACAACACAAGGACATTCAAGCATTTCGTTTTATACGGCAGAGCCAAAGAAAATGAACTGTTGACTCACAATTTCTGCCCATTTACTGCATTTTCAGCAAGCTCTGCTTTATGTTTATCTTAGCTTTAAATCTACACACTCGACAAGCAATACCTTAGTAATCATGAGTTACTTATTTTGAGCAAGGTCGACTATGAAGTACAAAGAAGAATTTAGTTTTTCTGATAAATATGCTCATGACATAGTTCATCTCAAGATCCTAATTTTACATTTTACGTGATTCTGATTGTTGTCATACCATAAAATCCTGCAAAATAATAAAATCTTAATCATTCTGCAGAAAATGGGACAAAAAGATAATAGAATATTGGAAAATAGTCTGAAATTCACATTACGATCTTCACAAGTTGCTCTTCACAACTGTGAATAAACAACTGGATTGTAATTGGATTACATCCCATAGTTCCTCTCTATTTCTTGTTTTTACCCTAAAAACTGCATGTTTTGTGGGTCACTTTCTGGTATTTTGGGTATTTCTCTGACCAAAACCCCCTTTTCGACAGCAGTTCCTCATGACTTTCTGCAGAAGTTAGGCTGACATCAACATTGCACATAAAGTGACATGAAGTTGCAAATCTGTAAGCTAATTGAACATGACTGGATTTCTTATATCTTGTTCGTCGCATGAAGAGGAGTAAAAACAGCAAAGAAAATGTAGGAGATGAAGGATCTTGCACAAAATGACACTCTGCAGCCCCAGCAGTGGCTATATAAAATTTCACTGCTGTGGATATTAAAAAACGCCAGTTCTCCACCCGCAGCAAATAAGTTATCTCTGATTCCTGCTGTATTTGTAGAGTAAATTATTTCTCTTCCTCGTCTGTAAAAACTTGTCTTTTAAGTCCATTATTTCCCTATTTTCCATAAGCAAAGTCTGTCTGATACAATCTTTTAATTAAGATTTCACAAGTTACTTCCTACAGCTCGAAAAATGTTTCTTCTAGTGTTGCAGTCCTGCTCCCAAGGACAAAATCAAACATCATCGTGTAGCTCGGCAGATCCCTCATCTCACAGATCTTATCTGTAGAGAGGGTGGCTTTTTTATTTACCATACATTATGTAGCTGGATGTTATGTTAAACAGAGAATGTATGGAGGATTTATGTAACTCTCTCACTGAGCATAATGTTTACAAGCATGGTGATAGTGCTATCGGTAACATTTCAAGTTTAAAACAATTGCTTTGATATAAACAATTTTATGTTCTATATTTAGAATCATTTTGTCTCATATTAGCAATTATGCACTACATTGTGTTGGTCTGTTGTATAAAATCCCAATCCAAATACATTGAAGCTCAATATTACATAATTTAAAAAAAACATTCAAGGCGCATATAGACCTTTTTAAGAAAACTTCATGACCAATTTCACAAAAAAACAGAAGGATTTCCTAAAAGACACATTCATTCAGAGAATTAACTTCAAGTTCATGTCTAAACTCATAACTTTCCAGTACAATGTGTCCAAATGTGATTTTGTGTTCAGCAGAAAGTATTATAATTGTAAAACACAAACTCAGTTTCCAGAGAGATTTATTCCTCCATGCAAATGCAAGTCTACACTTTGCTAAGAGAAAATCGAGACTTTGACAGGGACGAAGTTGAGCTATTTCTCATTTTAATCCACTGCCGAGCCCACCTGAATCTTTACAAGGCTCTTTAGCGAGAAAGAATTTATAGTTTGGAAAAGTTAACACTAATTAATTTGGAGGAGACACATGACAGTGCACAATAAAACACCAAGCAGACATCCAGCTGATTGGGGAAAAAAAACCTTAAGTGCTTCCTTCATTCAACATTTTTCTTGCGACCATTTAAGCTTTGATTGCAGCCATCCATCGACCACTTATGCGTTAGTGACCAATGCATAAAATTCATGTCGAGCCTGAGGGCACGTTTAACTGTAGTGATGCAATAGTTGCGAGATGTACATGAGCGATATTGGTATAATAGCCCGAGCAGAGATCAGAGTAACGATCTGCAGGCTGGCCTAAGCAAATCTTAGGAACATTAAATGTAGCATAGCTTCTGTGCATGATTCATCACACCTGCCTACGACATGCCTGAGAGAAAACACTGTGCTTGAAAACTTGCATAAATAATGAAATGCGAGATTGGAACAAAGCGACAAAAGAATCCATGGTTGAATAAAAGAGAGAGGAGGCCGGTTTATGAGAGGAACCGTGACATTACTTTCAGAGAAGCAACCAAAACCTCCTTGTCCTGGTGTAACCTATTGAGCCTCGACTGATTCAGGGCAACTCATTATTCGGTTTTTAACAGAGAGCCTGATAAATATGCAGCTGCCTTGAGCACCTAAATGCTGCACACTGAGCTCTTATCAAATAATATCCTCACAGCTTTGTGAAATATGACTAATGCGGCCGACTGATTCCTGATAATCTATGCGGTGTTAGTTAGCCGAGCATTTGGCACCTATCACATTCTCCGATCTCCCTCCTTGGTGTGTTTATTTAGTTCACTGGACTTTAGCACAAGATAATTGCAAGACACTAGTCGGCAAGGGTGGGAGTAAAATGGAAAAATTCAGTTCAGGTTGTCAGGTAGCACTGAGTTTAAACTAATTTTGACTGAAGTAGAGTTGAACAGCATCCTGAGGTCTAATAAGTAGAAATAAATAACATGCAGCATTTAGGAAGTTCAGGTTAATCAAACTTAACCAGAACAGAGTTTTAAATACAAGTTTTTGAAATAGGAATAATCTATTACAACAGCAAAGATTTTGCAGCAAAAAAAACGCTGTTAATTGAATTAATCATGTGCTAAAGCTCATCTGCAATGTGCTGAACCTACAACATTTTTATATTTTGTTGTTTTACAGCCACATACCTTAAAGTGTTATAATACTGCAACTGCCATACTGACCTCCAACACTACAACCTTCAGCTTCCAATCACATACAAGCAAGTTATTGTATTGTCCACATATTCAAGGCTGTGCTCTACCTTGTGAGGTTTTCATAAATAAACAACCACTATGCAGTTTGAGGATTTAAATGGGATTGTTTAACATCTCAAGGAAGTCAGCATGCCATTTTCTGGAGCATCTTCCATGATGGAAAAGGACAAAAGCACACAGTGGGGTTCCTGGTTACGTTTTTAAGGTGGAACTGTGATCAGAAAGTGATTATGGATTAATTATTTAACATTAGAGTGAAAGGCCAGCAAGCGAAAGAGCTGAGAGAGTTTTTCCTTGTAGCTGAAACCAAACTTGACATTGAATAGCAAACCACAAGAGGGAGGAAAAAATATCTCCATGTACGTCCTGCAGAGCACATGTCTGTTTCCTGTGTGCAGAACAAAAAAAAAAGGTCAACATCTGAAAACTTTAATTACTCCTGACTCTGGTGAAGCATGCTACTCTACAAGATTCTCCTTCCACACATCCAGCCAACCAGTTCAACCCCTGTTACAAGCTGCTAAGTGCTCCTTTGTGTAAGTCAGTGACCTCCTACGCCCTTAACACACAGACTCAACACCAACACCATCCACCTTTTCTTAAAATAAAGAAACAGACTCCTAAGTTGTCAACAATCAATTATGTGCCCCAGCTTCCCATTTGTTTCTTCCAACAACTGAATGGATCGCCTAAAACTGGCCACAAGTTAACAAAACCTGTCTGTTTGCTTTTAACTCCATTTCAACCTCCTCCCCAGCTTGCTGCCAGTGGCCTGTTTAATTTCCTGCTTGGTGCCATTTGTGCACACTGGCCCCCTATTGCTGAGCGATGCCATGACGGTCGTCCCTCCCGCCCATCCACTGCTTCCCCTTCTTCCTTCCTCTCAACCCTTTTGCCAGTGGCCCTGCAAACCTCCAGAGGGAGGCAGTGCCAAGCGTTCCAGCTGTTTAAACAGGTCAGTGGTTGGTGCCAGGTGCCGCGAAGGGGAGCGCTGCCATTGTTGTGCCCTATATTGCTGGTTTGTGCAAACTGTGATGGTTCCATTGTCTCTGCAGAACAACTAGCACGGATTAAAGGTAGTACTCAACATGAATAAAAAATGCTTGGTTTACTAACATTAGGTATGAATGTCATTAAGTCATTAATTTTAGGCTCCTACTGATACACTGGACAATAATTTTCCAGTCTGGAATAATAAATAGAGTTAGGGTCATAATATATGCAGTGAAGGGCTGCAGGACTTCTAAACTATGCAATTCTTAAACCTGGTTATTAATCGAAATGAAAGTCCCACTTGAAAATATTAAAGGTTATTCATCGCTTCAGTTAAAGTTCCTGCAATTACATCGTAATTTATGTCATAACAAATATTGTGATACTTTATAAAATTTCTTTATGCAAAAAAACAACATTCAAAACTTCAAGTTATTACAAGAATCATGCTACAGTCTTATCACAGAAAATTATTATTTGTGTTTTAAAAAAGAAAAAGTAACCAAACCGATGACATGCAATTGATAGAAAACTTCTTGATGCTGAAGAAAAATAGTTTTCATCCCATGTTTATGTCTTTTTAGTTTTCCTTCCAGGAATGCATAGAAGACATTCTGCAAAAAAAACATGTTACCCAGTAGAATTATGCATCAGCCTCCCAGACCAATTAGTATAAAATAGTGCAGCATAAATTTTACAGGAACAAAAAAAACAAACCATGTTTTCCTCATAATGAGATCATCCTTCCTTGTTATTGTGTCATATTGTCTTGTTAGAAAAGGAAGAATATTTAACAGTATTTCTGTTGCTTTGGTATAAGTCCTCTTGTTAGTTCAGACTTTATGTTTTTTTTTACAATGACAAATATGTGTACTAGTTCAGCGGCTGAATCTCTTTCTCTGAAACATCTTAATTGAGACAGATTGAGTGTTTTGTTGTCTTGTGGTGTATTTAGAAAGATTATTCGAATTGCTGCAAACTTGCCAGGTCATCTCAGACTAGTACAATTCTAAATACTGTAAGACTTCCTCTGGCGGAGCTCCAGCATATTAAATCTAAATGCATAAATATGAAAAATTGCTTTGCGTCAAAAGGGCCGTCATGTCAGACCCAGACTGAACAAATTTACAAATCTAAAGTTGTGAATCAAGCACATTAACCCAGCCTCCTGGCTCTAATGCTGATTACATTGCAGCTTGAGGCAACTTTAAATTTTATTGTTTTGACCTCGCTACATTATGCCACTTATCATGATGAAGAATAGGAGTTAAAACAAATATTTGTTTTATATGCTATTTTTGTATGATTTTGGCTAATCCTCCAGATCCTAGGCTGTTTAAAAACACCAGAAAAGAAGAAAATAAAATTGTGAAACAAAATAAAACTTTCTTACCTATTGAAACCCACCTTGAAGCTTTTCTAGAGTCTTTTTATTTTGGATAAATTGAGAAATCACAACCCCTGCCTTCATTGGCTGCATGTAACTTTACCTGGGCAAAATGAGTCCAAACTGTACTGGACCTTCATATGTCCTGGTATTAAAAAAAAATAATAAATCCTTCAGAAAATGTATTTTAGCTCCAATTAAAATATCAGTGGAGTTTAGCAAGCAACAGTTTTAAAACTGTGATGAAAGGACAAAGTTTTTTTCTGGCATGCTTTCCAAACAATCGCTGGGCATGAAGAAAGGGTCTAACAGTTGCTATAGAGATGCAACTCTTTCCTGCAGTTTTCTGACAGTGAGCTCATGAGATTATTTGCCTCCTTTCATCCTCCTCACTGTGCTTGGTGGAAAGATAAACCTGGGTCATCATCCAGTCTTGCTTGTCACAGTTCTGGTTGTTTTAATTTTATTTTCTCCTTTACCGTTATGACTGTAAATATTCCTACACAATAAAGTTTATCTTTCCTGTTGGCCCAAGAAACAAACTAATGTGTCTTGTCATACATATCACATTAATACAGGCAGCCTTACATTTCAATACACTTGTAAAATATAAATTTCTCAGTGTATGAACAGATTCTATGTTTATGCAATTAAAGCTCAATATTTTAAATCAGTACAAAGATCAATTGGCTAAAACGCTAAATAGAGATTAAGCAATATGCTTAATCAAATGGGTTGATTTAGCAGAATTTAGACGTTCCAAATAGTTAAAAGATGCATTATATATTCAAACTGTACTGTGTTCAGTCAATAAATATTAAAATAAGTTTACTGTCCTATTGAAATAGAGCTTTTTCAGTTTAAAAGAGAACATTAGATAATGTTCATGACCATTATGTCCACTTTGGGCCACTCACTGTGTTTGTGCAAAAGCAAGTACATCCATCCAGATGATAAAAGCTCAAACACAAGGAGACAGATGAATCAACACACATTTAAATCCCACCAAAGGGGGCACTTAGCGCTGATGATAAGTCTGCCCCTGATGGCAATGCCAGAGATAGTTCAGTGAAATTACAATTCTAATTTAGACGTGCTCCATTTCTGTCACACACAGTTGAGATGTATTAAATCCAGCTCTAAAAATCACAATTGGTTGCGCATGCCAGATACGAACTAACAGCATGTTTTTTTATGCAGGTCTCCTGATTGATTACAACAGCCTGGACGTCAGATGCAGCTGAATGACCGACCGACTCTCCTCCCACTCGCCATTCTGAGTCACTCCTTCACAGGCGTTCCAAAGTGAACTTAATTTATGGACTTGTCCAGATGATCAAGCAGTGTGTGAGAAAGGCCTTGGCTGTGCTGACCTGTGTGATGAGGCTCACTGCTGTGCACAGCGGACAGTGACACAGGCAGAAGTAATCACCACATTGAGGCTGTATGAGTGTTTGCAATTTGCTCCAAATCTGACTGGGCATTTTTTATTTTATTTCCCAGCTAAAGTTAATCAGTTCTTCAGCCTCAAATTCGGCTTTCACCACCATCAATATGCAGCCTGCTGATTCCATCCGGCCCACACATACGTGATAATGATAAGCCATGGTAGGCGGTAATGGCAGTTTCAGTCTGGGTGCAGGATTTTAATTGGCTACTTTAGCTGTCAGAGAAAGCAGGAGCCTTGATTGAGCCTTTGATTTGGCCAGAGTGGCACACCAAGAGCCTTAATTGGCCTATGGACCAAACACCAGGAAAACACATTAGTTGAAGTGCTCAAGCATGAGCCCTACGAATTTATTACAAGGGTTCAGATAGCTGAAATGTCAAACTCAAAATGTCATTAAACTTTTAAATAAAATAGAAAGTAAAAACGCTGAGAGACTCTTTGGTGTAAAGTCTTTTCTTTTAAAAAATATTCATTCGAGATCTAGCTGGTTATAAGAACAACCTTCTTTTTTTTTTTTTTTTTTTTTTTTACAGTTTTTCTATAAATTATTATCCAATCAAGATAAAAGTATTTATCATCCCAAAGAGCACAAAGTGTTAAAAGTAGAATCTCATTTAAGTAACTATTTACGATGACAAAAGCAGAATATTGGTTTTATTAATTTATGGGAGTGGTAAACATGCATGGAAATATTCAAAAACAGCATGAAAGATTAGTAGTAGCTTGGTGTTGCCATCCCTGGTCGTCTCCGTCTGGCACAGACATATCAGGTTGAACTAGTTCCAACTCAAATAGCTCAGAATCAAACCCAAAATCTGTCCAGAACCGTCTTCATTAATGCCAGCAAATCATCTGGATTCTGGTGCCACCAAGATTACCATCAAGGCTGCCAAGATTTGTTAAGCCATAAAATACAAATGTTCAGATAAGCAGACAATAGAAACTTATTAACATTAGTATCTAATTTGCAGAAAAACAACAATATAAAAAAAGACCATCTTGGACAGAGAAGCAGACAGAAACCAGAGCATTCCCCTCTGCCACTGTTCTTATGTTGCAGCCATTACCTGTGTGAAGCCAATAAACAACAGATTTCATCTCGGCTGAAAATTTCCTTCCTCCCTGCTTGACAGGTTACTACTGGGATAAATGGGGAACGTGGCGCATATGGCTTGTATGGACTGTGTTTGTAGGGTCGTAGAGCTCCCATCTAAGTGCGCAGTGAGTAGCACAAATCATCCTCTAATTATAACTTTTGAGGCTTATATAAATCATCGGGGGCAATTTCAAGGTGATGGTTCTTCAGTTTACCGAAAATGGCTCTGGGGAACTGTCACCATCATCAACCATCCACCTAACATAATTTTCTTCTTTCATTTTAATCTTGTCTTCTTTTTTTTCTCGTTGATAAACGTTGTACTGTCCCATAGATAAGTAAAAGCCTGGCAACGCTACAAATATGCCCCAAATCACTATTGTGTGACCAGCCTCTTTCTTTTAAACTTCAGCATAAGCCTGCTTCAGTGCCATTAAAATAACTTGTCATGACAGTGTGGCCTGGGAGCACTGCAATCAATTTCTATTACATCAAGGCCCAACTGGGCATTGCTACTGAACTAAGCGCTGGTAAGCAATCTCCCTGGCCGAGGGTAGCTTGTGTGATGGCAGCGTATCTTTATGTGTGAGTGAGCAGTATAAGGAGTGTGTGTTGGCTTGTAAATGAGCAAGAACTGCAAGAGGTTTTACTTTTCTCTGCACAAGTGTGCAGTCTTATCAGCACAGGGAATGAAACTAAAAATAATGCTTTTAAATTCTGCGTCAACAGGGATTAAAGTGCTGGAAAAAATAATTTGCCTCCATGTAGATTTCTACTGTTTCGCTTTTGTGTCACATATGAAGACATTAGATCATCCGAGATAACCAAAGTAAATATAAAAAATAGAGTTTTCAATTTATTAATTTATTAAGTGAAGAAAAAGACAATCAGACCAACCACAAGTGGGAAAAACAAAGCACCATCACTATTAAATTGTAAGTTCATTTTGAATAACTTTTTTCTGTATCTGCCGCTACACGTCTGTCCAATTACAGAATGACCTGTCAAAATAAATCAGTAAAATTACTGACAACATGAAGAAAACTACGATATCAAACAGCAACATGTTATGAACCGATGGTGAGATAAGAAACAAGGTCAGCAGATGATCTAACAGACTGTTTAGCCTAAACGGTTCTGAGTTAAATATGGTGAAATAGAGGATGCTTTATAAGGTCAAGAAAAGTGCAGATAACACTCTGCATCCTCTTCATGAGACTGTTTGACAATAACAGTGTCTTCAGTCAGAGGCTTCTTCAGAACCACAGTAACACAGATCATGACAGGACATCCGTCCCAGTCATCAGCAACTACAAAAACTCTGAATGTGAGCTATGAGTTGCAGCAACATTTAATCTTCCTCTGCGATTAATAAATAATTGCAACATCTTACAGCAGCAGCCTGATTTCCCATCTTAAAATCATATGTGATTATCACCAAATAAACAATTTGCACTCATCTTCCTGGACTTGACTCTCCCTGAACTCATTTAAAATGCACCTTTTGTAAAAGACCAATCTGCAACCAATTAAAATCAAAGTAATTTATGCTACAAAATTGATTTCTGCTCACTATAAATTATGCAAGAGCCTGATCTGCTGTTCCTTCCTTATCTATTGGGATCAGTGGACTGACATGTGGCTGAAGTGTCCTTGATGGGGTGTTTCTACTAACCACAAGTACAGAAGAGCCTCTCCAAAGTAAAATACATACACTAATGGCTTACAGGGAAGCAATTAATCTAAAACCACTTTAAATCCACCAACAACAGAAGAGACATTGAGAATGATGAACACACCCCATCAAGTAAGCACTTCTGCTTCAGTCCATATGCTGGCTGATTCTTCAGATTGTTTCTATCTCCATTTAATGCTGTAAATCTTCATCATAAAGATTTTTTTTATTCCCTACATATTACTCTGATCTCGTTTCTTGCCATCGGTGTAGGATGACATTAACATTAGTTCAGAGCTGCGTTTCACATCTCAACAGCTATGCCACTAAGTAAGTGCTAATTAGTCAAGTGAAGGCATTAATTATGTAACGTGCCATCTTAATTTGCAATCCCAGATGTAAGGGGTGTCAGAGGAGCATTCGTAAGCACAGTTAGCTAATTGATACATATTTGACAAAATGCGTGATGGAAAGGTGGCACCAAGTTTAAAAATTCAATGCTATGGTATTAATTTCTTGTCATAATTCACATCATTTGTTTTTTAATCCAAAAAATTGTACACAATGGAATTACAAGAACAAATTCACATAATAAAAATGTTACGTTTGCTTTTGACTCACAAGTATTGACAAAGATTATTGTAAAGCTTTTCTTTCTTTTCTAAAAAGAATTCTTTTCAATAGTAAGAAGTAGAAAAAAACGATGCTTTATGAAGCATCTGTTCAGTCATCATCATCATCTCTCTTAATTGGTTTCACCTGGTTGTTGAATGGACTGTCTCCAGGGCAACACTTCCAGACAATTCCTACTTAAAACAAGGTTCAGCGTTTTAAAGAGAGGCTGCTTCAAATTTTATTTTATTTTTTAAAAGATACATTTACCTTAATTTCATGGCGGCAACACAATCAGAAGGAAACAAGCAGACGATCCAGCTGGTGTACAGCTGGCTTTGTTTTCACATCCTGCCTGAATTACATTATTGACACATGTTGCTGGAGCTTTTACTGTTCATAGATATTTTTTTCTCTCTTTGTACTCAGCAGCTTATGCAATTAAGGTAGGTTTACATGCTAAACACTGACTAATAATATAATAACAAATAACATCCATTATCAACCATCCATGCATGAGCAATCCTAAGACATCAGATGATGTAAAGGATGTACATGCAAATGGTAGGAAACAGAAACATAAATGCTGCCTGTTTATTAAATTTATATATCCAGGACAGTAAATGTAATGCAAATTTTAGTAAATGTTTGTTGCCGTGGTGCCAAGACAGAGCGCCGTGCACAAAACCAGTCCAATCTCATCAGACACACAGATGCTGATAAAAGTCATCTGATTTTGTGGAAACTGTCCAAGTACAAACAAATTCCCTCTTTTACAAAAATTCCCATGGTTTCACTTGCAGGAAAACTGGGCGACAAGAAGGTCAGTCTGGAAAAAAAGCAAACAAGGCAAACATGGAGGGAGGCTGGAGGGAAAAGAGAAAGCGAAAGAAGGAGGTGGACATGTCTTATGGAGCTCTACACCTAATAACATTCTTTATGAATTAAATATAAAGTAGTTATGCAGAGGCTCCCTTTGGGTACAAATAATAAAACATGTTTGCCCGCCAAGCAGTAAAACAACAAAATTACCCTCTGAAGCACTGATTTACAGTATCCAAGGAACACCTCCCGGCTTTGAACATCAAGCTCTGCACATGCTTCACACTTGGATATTTTCTCTCTTGCTTCACCTCCTTCCTCCTCAGCTGTAGGCTATCCCTACATCTCTTTTGTGCTGCTCCTTTGATGGCACAAGCAGGTGGAAACCTACCAGGATGCTGAGTGTGCAGCACAATATACAGACAGTGCTAATGCTGCTGAACTGATTCGAACGTCGAGGTGAGTCACCAACCCGAAAAAAATGATGCTGCAGGAGCACAAACACCGGCTGCCAAACAACAGGGGGGAAGAGTGAAACAAGAGGGTTACATCAAACAGCTGGATGCAGCAGAGAGTCAAAGCAATGAAGCAGCAGAACATATTCACCTCAGAATGCCAACAATGACTAAAGTAAAAGTTTATGTGGATTTTCTAGCAACCACTACAAAAGAAATGAGCAAAACTTTCACATCATTTACTGCTGTTGCCAACGGTAGCACAACTAATTGTAAAAAGTCATGCTAGCTTTTATTCTTACAACATGAAAGCAACTTTGTTTGATAATCAGAAACATTTAATTTTGACACAATGAATAAAAAGGCAAATTCTCTATCAGGGCAAATTCTTTTTCCCAAACAGGATAAAAATATTTTTGACACAATTACAGCTAAATAAGCTCCACTTTTATCTGCTTCTGCTACTGTCAGACAAAACAAGAGCACATCTCCTGGGGGTTCTGCTAATCTAAATATCTAATCCCTAATGAAAATAAGCACTCTTGTATATGAGAATCTTAAAAATTAATGCTGCGTGTGAAAAAGTGAGAGGGGTGGGAGAAAGTTAATGATCTTCCAAGGGAGTGGAAACATTTCACTGATCGCCCTTAAAGCAAATTTCAGATATTTCCTGCTGACATATTTCCTGCTAATTAAAGCTGCAAATAAAAAAAAGTCTAAAAATATGCCAAGTGCATAAAACAAAATCAAATATACGATTCACAGCAGAATAAATTGATTAATTTTCTCATTATTGGAGCCAATTATTTCACAAACACCAATTTAATTGTGACATGTGGTATGGTGTGTTGAAGAGCAATACTATGAAACTATTAAAAAACTAATTAAAGGTGATACTTAAGCTATCTTTAGCTATTATAAGAACTGATTAAGACAATGCAAATGCCTGAAGTTAATTTTTTAAATATAATTTGTCATATTTTTCTTCCATAATGTCTCCAGGTGTAGGCCAAAGAAAGTTGAAACATGTTTTTATTTTCCTTTGATTGCAAAAAGGTAGATCTCAGATTCACAAATCCTTTTATTCCTTTCAAACCTCCAGTTAAACCTTCGATGGTATAAATGATTTTTTAACACATTTAACTTCATAGCCCACATGCTTTAACAAGCAGGCCTTCAATTTGATGCAATGATTTACAATACAATTTAGTGGGCATCAGTGGAAGAAGAAAAATGAAAAAGCCCAGCACAGCCTGAGGGTTTTTCATATTGGCTGTAAAAGAAAAGCCTCATTTTCTGCATCTCAGCTCGATTTTGTTTGAACTGAGATCTGAGTGTGTGGTTATGATGGGATATGTTGAAACATGAGGAATGATTTATGTGTACATAAATATGACTAAAACTGTAGTTTACACAGATGAAATCAACGTAAATACTCGCATGGTTTTATTTTAGTTGGGGAGATTATAATAATGCAATATTTCAGAATAATAGATATATAAAAGGTTTAAGATGTTTCAACAAATTTAAACCAATCTAAGCAAATTTTAACAATTAGCAGATCAGGTGGGTCTTAACTCTATTGACACTATAGTGAATAATTATCACTTTACAGTAAATGCCATTTATACATTGATTGATTGATCGGTTATATGCGTTCATTCATTCATTCATCAGTTTTCGCCCAAAGAAAAAGGTTTTGTGAATGCTGAAGACCTCCTTTGCCTTGCTAGTAGGAAGCATGTTCACTGCTGGTTTATTAAATTGTCCTTTATGTTAAAAAAGTACAAAAAACAACAGAATAGATGATACCAAGAACAGCATCTTTTCAACAATACTCCTTGTTTGCTAATGGAAAGAAGCTCTTCTGCCATTTTAATACATTGGCACAAGAACAGTTTCTCTTTTCATCCCTGATATTAACATCTGTGACCTGTGTCTGACCACCTAATAGGGAAATGTAATTACAACAAATTCTAATCATCTCAGTGCATCGTAAAAACGTTTATATATTTAAATTAGAGAAGCAGAGTTGCCAACCTGCTTGGAAGCTATGAAAATTTGTTCTTGTAAAGTTTTATTGCTCAGTTGGCAAGTCATCTGAGATCAGAATCCATCTTTCCATTTAAAAAAAACAACATGAATTGATCTCTAATAACAGTTTTACAGCGATGCTAAAAATATCCAATTTAAAAAGATTGGATATTGGATACATTTAAATGTTTCAGATCACACAAATCAAATTTTAAATTAAGCCTTGACTGCGTCTCAGTAGTGCCAGAAAAAAATAAGTGAAATCAAACTCTTCTAATAACAAGAAGTGGGTTAAAAACACGTTGTACCCCAGTAAACAGGAATTTAAGAACATCTGAGTGATTGACATCATGATAGCTGATGTAACTTTGTGTTTATTTCCACATAAAGCAGATAATAGTCAGTCAGGTCAGATTTTATGGCCGAGCCTGAGAATGCTCTGACTAAATCACTAAAGAATGCATGTTGACATCAGGTCACAAGAGGGGCAAAGACTTGAAAATATTATGCAAAAAAGTGGCTCTCTCAATGGAAACTGGCTTTTAGGATCCCAGACTAAAGTGCTGACTACAAAACTAATGCATCAACTATTGGTTTAAGCCAAAAAACTGCCAAAGAATCACAGACGTCAATGCTAAAACACAAAGTAAACCACTATTACTTTCTGCTTTTCTGCTGCATAACTGATTGCTTCCATACTGACAGGTGCAAAAAAAAAAAAGGACCCAAAACAGTGTTTTCTTGCAGCCAAGCACACTTCATCATGTGGCAATTTAAAATAAGAAAAGCAGGTCAACAGCATCAGTACCAGCTCATTAGCTACAGTGACAGTCTATTCTACAGACTAACGTTGCTTTTGCTGGGGAGATGTATTCCCTCACTATTCCTTTCTCTACCTGTTTTTAATCTAACAGGTCAAATAGAGCACCTTTCATTAAGTCAAAAATGTAATTTGAAAAATATGAACATGTTTTCTGCAGCGACGGAGCTCATTATGATTTTAGCATCAAATATAGTCTATCGAACAAAGCTTTGAGACGCGTCTGTTGTGGATCAACCGGGTGAAAAGCAAAAAAAAAGATCTTCAAAGCTCACATTTAAGGGAAAAGTAGCTGAGCATGGCTTCTCAGGGTCACCAAGACTCCATGGCAATTAGATTTCATCTACATCCCAACCAGAGTAGTTAAACTCCACTGTTTGATTGGGTGAGAGCAATCAAACCCAAAACCTCGAGTGTGAAATAGTTTATTTCTGAATATCACCTCTAAATGTTTAGGACACTTAGATGCTTAAATATTTTTATTATATTAAATGTTGGTGGACAGTAAAAATGGATAAACGACTATTTCATTTGAGAAATTTCCTCAATATTAAGTACAGTTTTGAAGTATGTGGCAACAGTAGTAAGGAAAGACCATCTTTTAACAGGAAGAAACTTCTTGTAGCTTATGGCTCAGGTTAAGGGAAAATCCGACGTGACCAAGAGGACAGAGCAGACCAGATTTTTAACCGAACTAGAAATAAAAGGCAGAGCTTTTTTATCCCACTTCGATATGTTTTTGTCCACAAATCATTTCCAGAGGTATCAATGTGCGCTGACAGCGCTGTCTGAATGATTTAGCTCTACAAACCTCTTTTTCCTTTTATTGTGGAGCTTTGATGTAACATTTGCACTTTCACTGGCTGTTTATCTGAGGGTATAACAGAAATAAATGGCTGACAATTTCCTAAACAACTGAACCCTACAACGCTCGCTGACATGATTAATTGAGAAAATTAAGACAAACTTGGGTGTTTTGCCTGCAGAAGTAAGAACTAATAAAACAAGTTGGAGACATTGATTCAAAATGAAACCAGTGAATTTATCAAAACACGTAACATTGATTGGATTATAGTGGCTTTCTGAAAGTCTTAAGGCCTACAGACTGATGTGGTGACTGATTAGAGATCAGAAAGTGTCTCACGTCGTCTGTCTAGATGGCAAAATCATGTTGTTTTTAAGTCGCTATTTGTCTTGAGTGGGAAGAGGCAGAAGCGGCAGACAGATGAAGAAGACTGATCAAAACTGATGAGTATTTAGCAGAGAAAATGTAGAAAAACTGAAAACATCTTCAGTCAAAAGCAAATCTAAAACTTACAGCAAAGCAATTCTTCCAAGCAGAAAAAAAAACAACCTGTCAAAAAGAGAATATCCTCCACCATTTCTTTCCAATGATAAATAACGTCTCTACATTCACTCAGAACAACAAGAACCTCCAATACCTTTGATGCTTTGTAGCAGAACTTTGCATTCTGAATTTAGAGTGGTTATCCATCCATTTTCTATGCTACTTAAGGGCTGTTGTAGTCTATCTTTCTAGCAAAGTCATTCTACATCCTAGACAGTTTATCAAAAAGCTACACAGAAAAAGAAACATTACTTCCACAGTCGGCGAGAGTGTGGGAGAAAACCCACCGAGACAGACGGCTGAAGGATTATTTCTTCTTAAAAATCATAAATGCTGCTTCGACTGCCATGGCACTATCATTAATCATCTTTTGCCGCCCGTTTTGAAATGCTGGATGTCTCAAAGGTAGATGGAAAGATTGAGACTGTTCTCCCACGATGACATTTTGAGGGCGGTGAGAAATGAATCGAGGCCATCATTATAGCCCTCTTAAAGGCCCAAGCAAAGTACAATCGCACAGCAATTACAGGAAAGCACTTTAAAACCTAAATGAAACAGCAAGAAATACTGTAAATCTAAGTGTTTTTGCCATAAAAAATGTAGCAAGATGTTTAAGTCAGCAGCACATTTGAGCACATGAAAAACTGTATGATTTGTTATCATTGAAACTTGCAATGAGGTGCAAATAATATCTGGCTAAAAGCAGTGTCAGTCAGTATGATAAAGCGTTTTGGCACATTGTGCTGATCAGACACACACACATACACACACAAGGATGACATATGTGGGTCAAATGCACACTTAAAAGTACAGGAAGTCTTGCTGATAGTGCATTTCTCAGAGAAGTGTTCAACTCATATGTCAGGAACGACCTTAATTGACATTATAATACTGCCAACGACTCTCTCATAGATATTGAGACAGGTTACCTCATCATATGTTCCAACCAATCATTGTAATTTGGTTTGACATGTCTTTGTTTAGTATAAAATGCGTCTAATTTTGTCCTACCTGCATGTGTGGCTGAGGAGTGGAGAGAGAATGTTTTGTAACCAATAAAACGGATCTGTTTCAGAACATGCGCTTGAATAAACTGGCAATGGAGAGAAAATATTTTGCTGTCCTGTCACTTGTAATAAATGTAATGTGCATCTCACTCTGCTGAGGATCTTTGATGAGGAAAGCGTCTACAGAAACGCCTGGCTAACCTTAGCTTGTTTCTATTTCACTCATGAAAACGTTGAGATGCGAATGGAAATGTAACTAATGATATTTATAAACCAGGAAAAACAATCGGCCAAGGAGAAAAAAATAACAGATTCGATTAAAAATAAACACTTATGAAAAAAAGACACCTTTCAAAAACTTCAAACCTTCACTTGTGAAAGTAAAACATTACATTTGTAGAAAAAGATGCATGTAATGAAGTCATCCAAAATGCTTTGCACCAACCTTGGTTGTGACAGAGTCCTGGACAAGCAATCTGTCACCTGCTCCGGATTCAGGCTTAAATATTTCAACAGCCTTCAGGAAAAGTGCTGAAGTGGCTCAGAGTGGATTCTACTGCTGAGCAATTAAAAGAGCTGAGAAGTCAAAAGAGGCTGCAATGTTGACTGAAAGGAATAGAGGCCAAACTGTAATTTTTTACAGAACAAAACAGTTTAAATAAAATCAGAGGAAACAAATTAATGGATTTCACTGCTGCTGCCAGTGTGCAGTCACGGTTTCAGACAATCTAGATTTGGTATGCTTTTGTTTTACGCCTCAGTGCGCTGCAGGAATAGTACAAGGGGGAAAAGATGGAGGAATATGGAATATTCTCTTACCTGTGACTGATAACTCGGTAGTCCTCCGAACAACAAAGTTCCCAAACGGTATTTCACAGGTGTAATTCCCAATGTCATCTTCTCTCACTTCTTTGATGAACAGAGTGTCCCTCCTTCTCTCTATGGTTTGTCTCCACTGCTTTGGCTTGCAATCCTTTTGTTTACAAATCAAAAAATAAGCAAACGTTTCAGACATATATGCACTGATTTCAGTTGTACTCTTTGAAATGTCAGAGGAACAAAATGCTTAATAACATTGTTTTAATTTGAACAAATTGAAGAATAAAGCAAATAAATTATCTACCAAAATAATAATTAATACCTATGTATTCATGACTTGTTTACTGGTTAGTCATTGGCAAAAAAGATAAATATATTTTAACAAGGTGGATGCTTTATACGTGCCACGGTAATTTTTTCTCAGCCATTCAAGCCGACATCCAGCAGCTTTCTGGCAGCAGATAGGACTTTCCTCTATGTGCTCTTTCGTGTTTCTGTTATGCCACAAAACCAGCA
Organism: Poeciliopsis prolifica; assembly: GCF_027474105.1. Taxonomy (NCBI): domain Eukaryota; kingdom Metazoa; phylum Chordata; class Actinopteri; order Cyprinodontiformes; family Poeciliidae; genus Poeciliopsis; species Poeciliopsis prolifica. Next base: position 943,685 of record NW_026562430.1, read on the forward strand.
GGTAGTACAAAATATTAAACCTTCTCCACACAAAAACACTGTGGGCTATCTTCAGCAACAAATGAAGCCAATTTTTTTTAAAAGAATAGTGAATCTGTCCCTATTTTTCGGAATGGGTTCTTTTATTGCTTCCATTTTAACCTGATATCTAAAACCAACCCGAGTTGCTTAAATTCATTAAAGGTCTTTGCAGACTGTCAGATTTTGGGGAGGCAATATATAGGATTACACACACACAGGGGCTAAGAAAATGAGTCTAAGAGTAATAAGGAATAAATAGACAAAAAAGAAATGTTATAAACTAGAATCCTTAAGAAAAATTTAACCAAGGTAAAACAGAAACAAGGCTGATCCAATCAAAAAAAGAGAAAAGAATCATAATTAAAACAGAATCAATAAATCAAACTCCACAATAACTCAACAACCGGTGATGCTGATTTCCAATTAAAAACGGACAAAAAATTCATTTGAAGGCTGGTGTCTTGTGAAGATGAAGTGAGAAACAGTGAGTGGGATGCTGTGTTTCTGTGCACAGAACCAAATATATCTGGTTGCATCTACCAGATCAGATGTGAGTCACCATTATTCTTTCATTTCTTTAGGTATGTTTGGTTTCAAAAACAGAACATGTGACATTTGCCCTACATGTGTGAGAAGCAGTGCAGTTCGATAAATGGAGCACTAACAGTAGTAAAGTTTTGCCTAAACTCGCCTTTCGGTCATTAGGTTATTGACAAGACAGTAAGAAGCTAATTCAGAGACGGGCTATTTGTAAGAACAACTGTAGATATTAGAAAATTGCTGAACATGTGCAATGATTCTTAACTATGCAAGATAAAGTGTCGTACAAACGGTCTTGAGTTGTTTGTGCAGCACAGCTAGGTTTGCATTGCCTTTGATCCGTTAAGCTGCATTGATTATTGAATATATATTGGCCAACTTAACCGTAGCTAAAATGAAATTACACCATTTCATGTGCTTATCTTACAAATAAAAGAGATTCCAAAAAACTTTAATCAGTGAATTTACTTTGATGTAAAAGAGTCATATAAAACTCTGGTTGGGAAGAAAAGAGCTATGTGGGTTAGAGTCCATTGACAGTGTGAAAGCTATGACTTATGGGTAATAGTGTAAAGCAACTTTAGATTTTAGGGAGTTAGCTTCCTCAGCTAACTCCTTGAAAGATGGGAGTGACAAGCACTCAGGCTAACATGCCACACAATGAGAAACAGCCCAAAACAGCAAAATGATTTAATTATTTTCCTTCTGCATCTCAGCTTATGCTACCATGTAGGTAGTGAGAGGAAGGCAGGTACAGCTTTTCAGGATCAGCTCAGAGCTCAGAGATTTGGGGCCACCTGAGGCAAAGAAAACTGGGGCACAGCGGGTCCGCCTTTCAGAATTTAATCAGCCACCAGCAAAGTGAGAGCCAATAACTGGAGGGTGTGGAGCCCACAGTCATTGTCTGCTATTTTAATTTAATTTCTGCAGGAGAGCAAAGCGATTTGGCCATCTTATCCGGCGGAGTAACATTTGATGAATTGGTCTGCGAGCTCCACCTAACAGCTCTGTCAAAGAAGCCTGTCGGACGGAGAGACTCTGGCTGGGTCACTTACACTCTGTGGGCTCACAACTCCTCATTAGAAGGAGGATTAGGCTTAAAACCGGAGAACCAGATAAATGTGTTTACATAGCAAATCAATATTTATTAATCATTTTGAGTTTTCGAAGCTAAATGTGTTAAGGTAAGGTGAGCTTATTAACCAAAAGCAGAGATATATCAAGTATCTGTAAAATTATAGAATAAATATATTTCAATTATCCTTCAAAATAAATGTTTCTTACCTTGTACCAAACTATTTTTGGTTCCACCCCCGGCTGTATGAAGTCCTCGATGTCTGGGCAGGTGATGTTTTTACATTTGCTTAGTTCTGCCTTCTCAAAGAATCTCATTTTGGAGTTGTAGCAAAGGTCTGTGTCATTCTCTGCCACTATGAGGGACATGGACACCTTCATGCAGTATGTGGAGTTCCTGGAATGACAGAGTGATAAAAACCGGTTAGAGGGAGAAAAAGGGGATTATACTGACACCCTGAAAGGCCTGCAAAGCAGAGCTTTTCAGTACTCCATTTGGTTTGTTGTAAAAATGCTGCAAGGTTCACTCTGATTAAATGTAAAAACACATATAGGAAGAATTGTCTTATTTTTTTATGGTAAATTTGCTTCAAACAACAAATTAGTATCTAAACAACTCCAGAATATTTTAATATTTTTGTGAGCTCCACAAATGGCACTGATTTTGATAGCAAATTTTCATTCTTAATGCACATTTGTTTGTTTCAATGGTGTGGAGCAGGATGTTTAGCAACGTGACAGCTCCAGACAACTGACAGAGCATTTTGTTTTCATGCATTAGCCCTTTGTAGAGCCAGCTACAGTAGCAGAAAATTACCTTCTGCAGCTGATGTACTGTAACTGCTCAGGTCATATACATAAAGACAAGAATTTACAACGCGAGGCAGAGGCAGCGTAAAATGGGAGATTGCTTGTAACGCCTAAGCCTTCATGCTTTGTCTGCGTCTATAGATAATAGCTGGGAATCATCCTGAGTGAAAGAAATGTTTGGTATTGCTGCTGAGGTAGATGGTTCATATCAAATATACGAACAAGAGCTGGAGGAATGTAATGGTTTTGTTCCGGTGCAGAACTGGATGTCAGGAGCTTTAAGACAAATAAGGTGCAAGGTAAGATGTTTATTGAGGAAAAAACCTTCCTCAATTCACCATGACGTGTGTGTATATATATCAAATTCAGCAAAGATGATTTAAAGAGGTATTTCTCTTTAAAACACAAAAAATAATATCCACTAGATTTGTTGACGATTGTTCATTTCAGAATCCCAGGCACCGAAGATGCAACTATTTCTCATTTTTCTTCATCATCTGCTATAATTTTAGAAGAAAAATCACTTAATTTAACTGAGTCTTCTCATGTGGTTATAGAGAGGTTTGTAATAATACTGATCACATTCCTTCCAGACCAGAGTAAAGTTGGAGGCTGGACCTGGCGCTTGAGCAGTTCTTAACAGAACATAGAAATCAATTGGCACATTGATCCACTGTAAAAGTTGTGCTATTTGAAGAAGGAGATCAGAAGCAAATGTTGTGGGTGATCAATAAATTCAATGAAAGCACCTTTTCTGCGCCCAAACAGGCTAATAAGGTTGTCACAGTTGACAAGTACTCGAGGCTGACTGCAGCAAATCCCCGCTGGTTTAAAGACCAAACAAATTGGCAGTATTTAGCGAAAATCTCACTGCTAATTTTCCAACTAAAGCTGGTTACACAAATTGAGCTGAACCAACAAACAATTACAAACATGTTAAATCCTTACATAATTGTGTCGTATTAACGGCCTTGTGGATTAGCATCACACATGTGACTCCTCACTACAGTATCAGCTTTAAAATCCCTCGCCCCTCTGAACCGACCCGCGCTGTTGGCGTCTCTTACAATACGGGCGCTGTTTTTCGTGAAGCCCTGATGCAAATGTGACATGATGTGGAGATTATCCCAGACAACTTCCACCAGATGGACACCTGTGCAAATGAGATCCCACGGGGGCGCCCTTTTCTCTGCTAAATATTCTGGGCAGCGCTGATAAACTCGTCGACTGGATGAGGAAGACAGAGAGAGAGAGAGAGGGGAAATTGTGTCATCTGCTCCGCATGAGTGATTGATGGTGTGAGCCAACACTTTGTCCTACGGTGTCTTTCCAACATTTCACATCCATCACGAAGCTTTTCGAGGTTGAAGAGCTGGGCGATCTCTTCACTTTTCTCTAAGTAGCGGAAAATCTGTTCAAAGGACGGGGAAAAAAAATAAGCAGGAGGAGGATCCCACACTCCCAAGACTTAATTGTGCGCCGTGCAGTCAGCATTTTATAAAACTCGGCGTACTGCGGTTACGGTGATAACAAGCTAGGTGACACCATGGCATTAATGGGTGAGTGTGTCACTCCGATGTGTCAAAGTAAAGCAGATATGCAATGCTGCAGCAATGATAGATGGCGTCCTGCACACATCATCTCGGAGAGGTGTCGGCCTGACAGCTACCGGATACAGCTGGAGGGCAGGCACAGAGTTTGAGATGCAATATGCAGCAAATTCTGTGAAATTATGAGGAAACGACCAGGAAGGAGTTAAACAGGCTGTTCAAAGCTTCGGTTTACTGTAACATATGCAGGGGGTTTTGCTCCAATCAAACTTACAGGAGAACATGCTCTATATCCTCTTGTCATCTTAAAAAAATATCTGGCAACCTGCTACTGGAAGATGAAGCCAAAGTGATCCTGGCCTTTCATTCGCCTACTGTTGCATTTAGTATTAAATAATAGGCGGCAGAATTGATTTGTAATTCTCCTATGAATCCGCGGCACCTGGGGGGAAATTAATGAACTAACTTAATGAAGCTCTTAATTAAACTAACTCCTCCCTAATAGAAATGGAATGATGGAATAATTGCTTATTAAATATTACAGCTGGCTTTCAAGTGATAATATTCATAGAGAAATGTCTAAGAGGTGTAGAAGTCATCAGGTGAAAGTACATTTTGCCTGGTGCAATAATTCCAAGTAACTCTACAGGAGCTGCAAACATCCACAGCTCAGGTGGGAGAATCTGTTGAAAGCAACATTTAGTTGTACACTCCATAAATTAGGCATTTAACAATGGATGCACCAAAGTGGAAAAAACCTGAGGAGTACCTGGACATTGAAGTGTGACATTTTCTTGCAGCCTTAGGTACAAAGAAAATTTCTTGGTTCTTTTGAAGTATGAATTACCATTTTCTAAAAGATTTACAAAGAAATTGGTTTTTATAATCGGGTTGCATGAAAGATACCAGGGGGAAGTTCAGAAAGTTGCATAACACTAACTGGGGCGATTTAATTTTGTTATGATTATTTTCCAGTACAAGTAATTATTTGTTGTGTTGGTTAAAATAAAATCAATAAACTACATTTCTATTTGTAATTGCAGGTTGATAAAATGTGAAAAAGTTTAAGGCTCATGATTTCACAAGTACAGCATCACAGCTCAGTTACAGTATGTACAACACTGTGCAGGTAACATACTCTGTCAAATGCTTTACCTCCTTAAGGTCTCGCCCTACCAGGCTTCCCCACAAAAAAACATCAAGATAACCTAAACCGAGATAGAGCTGGCCCAGTTATCCTGGATCAGTATCTTACGGCTGCTTCATTATTTATAGCCAGACCGAAGGTCACAGTGAGCAGTGGGAAGACTGGGGTTCCTACCTGTGGCGCCAGCTCATAACTCACCTGTCAGCTCTAGCACCAAGACCAGGATGATGAAGCACCCTGGTATCCAAAATCCGACTGCAGGCTAACATGCTCCTACTTAGCCCCTGTAACAGTGTGGTACTTTTCTGCCACCCTGAAACAACAGACCCCGTCCTCAAATCATCTAATAGTTTGTCACCATCCTTGTTTCAATCCCCTTGCTGGCCTGCTTTCACTGTGGGAACACCATGCTGAAGGAAGGACTGGACTGTGTGGTTAGTTTGGCCTGCAGTTGTAAGAATGAAGATAGTCAAACAGTATTTATTGTGCAGTATGAAGCACAAATAACTAAACATGTTAGAACAATGCAAAAAATATGGATGTGATGTAAAAAATGATATTTAATAGAGTATTTTTCTTAATACTGGTATATAGTATGAAATTGTATTTAGTATTGGGACAACCTTGTTCCTTTAACTCCACCACAGACAACACGATTGTCATCAAGATCGTCTCTGTCAAATATACAGTGCTGAAAATATTTGCAGAAATCATCTCACTCCAAAAACCTACTTTCACCAAGAAGCAAGTCTTCAAACTCCTCTAAGCCTTTCTTAAATTGTACAACTCAAACTGACAAAAGTGCTTCTTGTGTGCAAATGCATTAGTCAGTCATTTTCTGTTCGATGCCTTAAGGGAGCTATTTTCACATTCTGACAGTCACAACTCATCTTTATGCTTACAACCTGATTTCATAACAAGCATAAACAATTTGTCTCGGTTGTTATTCTGTTCTAACTCTGTCATGACCTTATTCATCGGTCCCAAGGCCCTCTGGGTGTAATGAGTGAGCAGTCTAACTCCCATGCATATCAAACACAAACCAACCATTTTATAGCATCACTGTTGGGCTCTTGCACTCTGAGAATGGGTTGCATTGGTGGAAAAATGCTCTTTCAGTAGGAGTGATCATCTAGCTGTTGAATATTATTGTACATTTTTGATTTACCTAGCTTTGTTTAGAAGTTTAGCAACTAAGAAAATTGAATAATATAAATATTGAGATCAGATTTCTCTCTGGTGCTTTTTGGGAATGAATGACTGGTTTAACACTTTTAGAGATGCACTGGACATTCCCCAGTCAATGGTTGACACAAAGTAGTGCATCAGCAAATCAAAGCATCAACTGAAGTCTTCAAGTTGTAGTGAACACAATTTGTTGAACTTCAAATACAGAATAAAGCAATGAATAGAGAGATTTAAATGGCTTTGAAAGTAACATGGTTGTACTGAAGCAAAAGAATTTTATTGGATTCAATGTCATAAAACACACAACCAGAAAATGGTGTGTACTTGTATAGTACTTTATCAAGTCCAGTGAACCCCAAAGCACTTCACACATTCACATACTGATGGTGGCAAGCTACTGGATTTAAGCTGCAGGTGACCTGTGGCAGTTTGACAGCAGGCAAGGTGGGTGAAGTGTCTTGCTCAAGGACACAACCACCGATTATGGGGAGAAACCCCTGCAACCATTGCCACCATTGCCCGAGAAAAATCCTCACTGACAAGCAGAAAATACATCAACTCAATAGTGACAAAGAAACTCAGAAACAGAAGTCAGAGGAAAACAAAGTACCACATAGCACAAAGGACTCATCCATCCATTCCCGCTTAGTCTACTACCTAAAATTCACACAATACGTCAGAAATGTTGAAGCGCTAAAGTAACAGAGAAAATCCAAATCATTATATTTTGGGATGTGGTGAAACAGGAGATGAACATTGCAGAGGAGCAGCCAACTAATTTGGAGCAACTGGGTGATGCTATTATATCAACCCACAACACTCAACGTGACCAGTGAGGTTAAGGACTTATTCAATTTCTCAAAGGACACTAAACAAAAAATAAAATGATAATTATAACATATCCTTTTTTGAAAGTAATTAAGTACAAACTAAAAAGCTGGTGCAAACTGATAATGACCAAATGTTTTACAATGTTGAGTAACAGTTAAATTAAAAATAGCTCTTTGAGTTTTATGAAAATTTAATGAAATTTCCTTCCCAGCTCCCAGCTACTTCCCCATCATTGTTGCACCCTTGGGATCCAGTCAAGCAGTGTGAGTTCTCCTCTGCACAGCAGTTTGACTGACAGCTGTGGTATTGCAGATGTCTCGCTTGCAGCTCTGCTGTTCACAATCCAATCGGGATGGAAGGGAGGGAGAAACCTCAGCAGTGGTGCCAGAGTGATTGGGCTTGGGGAATGGTATTTCTGACATTTGTCTGGCAGATAAAAACTAACATCAGATATGAGGAGGAGAAGGTCAATGTCTATACTATCAGATAGCGATAGGTTTGGCGTCTTGTCTGATGACTTCCTCTGCTTAATGTGGACCAGGAGAGCAAGGAGGCTAAACATATGGGGGAGGTATTAGACTGAATAACTCTAAAGCATGCAATTGATTGATATGGTGCTGATCTCCAGCAATCATTGGGTGAAAGGCAGGACACACCCTGGACAACCATTTGTACTCGCACCTACTGACAATTTAGTGAGAACAGCAGATGAAGCAGTCATGTTGGATTGTGAGAAGAAGCTGGAGAAGCCAGAGAGAATCCACACTTGTATGGTAACAATAATGCTATCATAGAGACATGACTAGAAACCCCTGTGGTCAAAGAGGGGCAGGATATGTATTTTAACCAATAAGCAGATGTGAATGAGAGGAAACCCATAGTATTTTTGGCAGGATGTTCAAACAGTTGGCAGATTTAAAAGCCATAGACAAAATGACAACATTTCTGAAATATGTCTTTTACAGACGTTTGTTACTTTCCATTTTGTTGCCCCAGAGTGGTTTGAAGAGCACATTCTCTCTCTTTTTTGACAGCGCTATTGTAGCATCAGACATCCACAGTGAGTACCTGGCAAACTTTACACAGCCACATCAGAAAGCTGAATAAAGCACGATGTGAAAGGTTGCCCAAGCCCAAACAGCAGCCCATACATCATCAGACAATGGCTGTTGGGAAACAGTCTACACTAAACCACACAGAGCACGCTAACAGGCTGTCCAAACAGGGTTGACGGAGCACTCTTTGCTATACAGGTGTAAAAGAATACTGAATACAGAGGGGTATCATCAATAACCCCTGACTGGGAAATAAAGCTGCTTGGCAAACCCATATTACACAGTTCAAACCCCATATAAGAAGTGAAAACAATTAATGACATTGTCCTGGCTCTATGCCATTTTTTCCAGTGAAACAATGATTGTTACCTTTGCTACATACAATGGCATTGCTTATAAAGAAAGGGCTTCACAGCCAGGGTTCCTACTAACTTCCCATCTCAAAATTTTATTATTTTTCTGGGTTTTATGTCTGTTTTCTAGAGGTAAAAGCAAAAACAGCGCTGAGTTTGAAATGGATTCATGATTATTTCTCTGAAATCTGCACTAACGTCTGTCTATAGAGCAAAGACTTGTTAAATCTGCCATTAGATTAACACACATTAACAGTGACCTTTATCATATGCTTGCAAAAAAACCTTCCAAGAAAAAGACAACACAAATAATAATTTTTGCCAATTATTTGAAATCTAATGCGTCAATTTGCCAGTTTAAAAGCATGGTAAAAATGCCATGAAAGAATTGGTGTTTACTTTTCCATCCTCACAACAACCAAAGCATTAGCAAAATTAAGAGAACTTGCCTCTTCTTCATCTTTGACAAACAGAAAAATCTTAATTAGGAAAGATCAACAGATTCCAAGGCCTTGGCTGCTTTACGCTTCAATAACTTCTTACTTTTTCTGCTGAACAGTGCAGAAAGTTGGTGAAGCAAACTGCTCACACACAAGCTGCTGAGGTAACAACTACTGGCTGGGAAGTGGAAAACAGCAGATCTAATTTTGTTTTATCATCAGTAAGGTTTCATAGCTATGATCTTTTGGGTGATGTATATTCAATATGTGGTGCCATTACTGGTGGGAGAAAGGACTTTTCGCTCTTCACTGTGATATCAAACCTCAACGATGTTATGCTTCTTGTGAAAAGATTAAAAAAATAAACAGAATTCAGAAACTCTCGTTGTTGAATATATTGTCAAAGAGGTGCTACCAGATTGTTTCTTTCCAGGAAGCTCAAAGCCCACACCACAATACTTCTTTATCCATCATCCACAACTTCTTGCAGCAAAAACCATCCATGCTGCTCCTTAGTCTAGCGTCTTTCATTGGCTTTGACAGCTGGGCAGGATCAATTGGACAGGCCCTGACTGGAGCTGAGTGACAGAGCGTTCCAGACAGCCCATTCTGACTGTCACTTCCCTGAGAGATCACCAGCCACTCCTGCACACGAATACTAATACGGTCAAAATGGCCACGGCATGGGACAGGTGGGAGGTGCTTTGTAACGTGTGTGTTCAAGACGCAAGGTGAGATGCATGCACACCAGGAATTTTAAGCTTAAATAATAGAATAGATACACACACCGCCCCCCTTTATAATCCTCCTCTCTCAATGTCCTTTGGTGCCGACAGCCCAGGTATTGCAGGGCATGCAGGAAAGCCATTAATAAGCCTGAGGCAGTGGCAGCATGTCGGTGCCTGTGAGCGGGGTCAAAGGTGAGATGCTGGCTAACTACAAGGGGCCAAAAATTCTTCCTGTGCGATAGATCTGTCCTTCAGATAAATCTCTGTACTTTCACAGTGATGTATTTGCTGTAGCTCTGCTCATGTTTGGTCATTTGTTCATGAATAGCAAAGTTTCCAAGGCTAAGAATCATAATGGAATATCATTTGGAAGTAAAATTTTGTAATTCAAACCATGTAGATTAGTTGGACATAAAATTCTATATCTATTTTTTAACTAGTGATGAGGGGAAAAAATAAGTTAAGTTAATACCAAGGTCTGTAATTAGTTAATCAAAATTGATTGCATTTTAATTGAAAACCATTTGTTTTCAATTTAAAAAAGTTTTGCTCCTACATCACTGAATAAATAGACATCTGAGCTCAATAAAAATTTAATCATTGATTTAAATATGTTATTTAGGTTATTCAACCATCTTTTCCAGCAGATAAGGAAATATTTTGCAAAGAAAAATGGTGAAAAAGTTTCTAGATGTGCAAAGCTGGTACACATGGACCTGAAAAGACTTAAATCAATGAAAATCACCAAAGACAGTTCTATACTGTATTTACTCTTGAGGAAGAACATAAATGCATGCATCACTTCTCTCGATTATATATGTAAATTTTAAAAACCACACAATTTCTGCTTCATATACAACTGTGTTGCTCTGTGACAAAACACACTTTGACTTTTGTGTCACATGACAAAGCATGAAAAAAAAAGGTATTAATATTTTTGAAAGCCACTGTACAACATTTGTTCCTGAATTTATTTCTATGCCATATTTCAATCTTCCTTCCAGATGACAGTCCTAAATGTGTTTTTCCCACTCATGTCTAATTTGACTCCTTCTCGCTTGATTTTCTCAGATGCAAGAATTTAATCACAGCAGAAACAGTACACTATTAATATTTTTTACAGAGACCTGCAACATTGCAGGAGAGTCACAGGTACCTTCAAATGCATTAGGGTGCCTGTGCACATGCATGCGGCTCACTTTGTACTGTACTCTAAGTGACACTGCCGCTGCAGATGTTTTCGCTTTTCATACGACAAAGTTCCTCAGGATATTGTATTCGAAACAGCTGAGTGGTGACCTCAATTTGACGTATGGCGGTATTCATCTGCTCCTCTCTGTCTCCCGTTCTCCTTCATCATGTGCCTGTAATGCATCTAGGGCTTGCGTGTGTACGAGCATGTTCATGCTAACCAATCCCAGAGAGCAGAAGTGACATTTCAGCCTGCTTGAAATGTTGAATGTGAATGTGTGTTGGTTTGCTGTCACATGTAGGTTGGGAAGTACACAGAGTTCCCTTCCACTGACAGCTGGGCAAGTAAACCTGACACTCTGTTTGTGTGCATGCTGATGTGCACAGGTGTGTCGGTGTACGGATATGCCCTCTGACACACTTTAAGTGCAGCTGAGCAGGCAAATAAAGATGTGATGAAGATGCCCGGACTGATGTGTGTGGCTGGAAAGAAAAGCACTAAGAAGGCCAAAAGTTTTAAATCACAGAGGAATAAAGTTTCAAGTTAAACAAAAACAGCCTTTTTAGACAGAGAGTTAAATTTCCGAAGATGACTGGCATGCTTTCCCCTTCTTTCTACCAGACTAATAATGTAACATCCAGGGATCTCATCGTAACTGGTGCTGAACTGTTGCAGTCTGCTCAACTATGAAATGTACCCAGTGAGAAATCACTTATTGTTGTGCTGAGGTTCATTTGTTCCATCCCACAGGGCCCTTCATGTTTCAAAACGGCGAGGATCCTCAACTGAAAACACAGCCAAGAGCTTGAGCCAGTGGTAATGTGTTAACATATGCGAGTGCAGATCATCTATAGGGCCCACACTCCAGAGACAAAGGAGAAGAGCAATCCTTTGACTTGGCTGGGGTACCTGGGAATTTAAATGAGTCACACTGAGGGAGCAGACGAGCGTGCTGCAGTGTGTTTGCACGACTATCTGAATCCATTACAGCGTTTTTAACCTTCAACCAAAAACAGAGAACACATCCAAGTAGGTGCAATTACATGCTACATAGTAATCTTCGTAACTGATGGTAGAAGAGCTCTGTATTGAGTGGTATTATATATGACATACATCAGAGTGTCCCTCTTTGATCTCTAACAAGGTAAAACATGAAGGCATTACAGATCAAGTGATCAAACTCCAGCATAACTTTGAAGCTGCCCTTTAATATTCTCCACAGTGGAACTACAAACAGATCTTGTGGAAAGCCAAAGTAATTACAAAGGCTTCACAAATACCTTTACAATGTTGATCAGCCCTCAGACAAACCTGATATATTCAACCTGTGCTGTGGAAGTCTTCCTGAGTGGGCTTTCCTGTTCCTGAACTGCAGCATGTTGCTGCAGAGAGCTGACTAATGAGCCAGTCAAGAGAAAACGCCCTTTACCTGCAAGGTTAATAAGTTATTACTATATAATCAAGCATGTGAAACTCCCTACACTATTGTGTTTTATTTCCTTAATTCAAGTGTTGCAAAGCTGACAGTAAACACACTGTGACAAATGAATGTGTTTCGCTTGATTGTTATTTTTTCTTTTTAGTCGGTTCAGTTATTATAGCTGGCAGACATGCAGTAAGTTAGGTCAATTTCCAGCTAATGCGATTATTTTAGCACATGTTGATGGTAGGATGATATATCTGCAAAGCATAAAGTCATATATTTTTCTAAAATATGGTTCTGGCCGCTAGTGGAACAGAAACCGCAGCTGTCATAGGGATAGCTTGAGAAAAGGTAACTTCCTGTTTGGACTCAGTTAACAGAAGCGCTCAAACCCTAAAGCAAAAAGAATTGAAGATGTTGCAGAATAACTTCAGCCTCATCTCTGCAATGTGGATAACAACACATACGTCTAGATCTCAGCTGCAACAGTCCAGGAAAAATAATTGTACAGCAAAACCATTAAATGCAACTTAAAGACCATGTTATTGTGCTCCATTTTACTGAGGAAAGACAGGAAGCACATAATGTTGAGAAAAGCGAGCTGACTCCTAATCCTCTAGTGTGAAAACACAGCTAAAGTCTATGAAACCATTAAAAATTCAAAGACAACTCCACAAAGAGAAATCTCCTGTTAACTGAAAGGGCTCTGTACGTTTTTCCCTCTCTCTCCATAACAACAAATAAGTGTTGCCCCTTAATTTGGTTCTCAAAGGCAGGGACCAGTGAAAACGCAACAGTGCTCATCCAAATCAAATCTCAAGACTCTACTCGGTGTGATTACACAATAACTCTGAGCTGATTGTCTACCTCCAGAAACTGCTGCCAACACGAGTGAATAGAGAATTGTTGGAGTGGTTCACCATGTTTCTATTCACGGCGGCTGCTACATGGAAGGGGAGGGCGCTAATGGTGTGGAATAGTAATAGCCAAACTCCCTTAGAGTTGAGCTTCTGAAACACAAAGAAACCTGCATTGAAAACTACTGTTCAAGTGCACATTATTCCCTCGATTCACAACAGTGACATCATTGGTGACTGTCTCTATAATCCAAGATTCCACAGAGAGATTCATTTGCGGTTTCACAAAGTTCAACGAAGACGTCAGTGATGGCAGAAAATTTACATTTTACAACGGTGAGTGTTCTCGAGAAACGGAGCATGGAGCTGGAGGATGAGAACAACATGCTGAAGACAACGGTGGAGAGCCTGAAGCAAAAAATCCATCAGATGACTGGCAGGACTGAGGGAGATTAAAGAACAAGAATGGAGAATACAGGAACTAAATAATGAGTTGAAGGATGCGAGAGCAACAATTGAATCGCTGAAAAAACAATATAGCGACTTGCGTGAAGAACATTTTTTTTCTTTTCTCTTTGCACTGTTTTCCCTTGAAAAACAATCTCTCCTTCAGTTTAACTTTATAACTGGAGACACAGTGTTGATGTAATCATCATAAAATAATCATATTGATCTTTGATGAAACTACTAAGTTTTGTCAAAGGTCATTTTCACTGCGTTGTTGTTGTTAGCAGCTGCTGACAACAACAAAAACGCAACAATAGTTACAGTGAATAAATATTTACCGTTACATAGTTAACTATTTAACAGTAAATAACTATTTAACAGTAAATAACTATTTAACAGTAAATATTTACTGTTAATGTCAGTTACTTTCCTAATAAAGTAGTCAGTAATCTAAATGACTAATTCAAGGACTAATCAGTAATCTGATAAAAGTAACTTTTTCAAAGTAACTCTTCAGTCACTGCCTGTGTGTAGATAGTCCGGCTGTAATGAGAATATAATCTAAGACGGCTCTAACAAGCTTCTCAGAAACACACAAAGACAAGAACATCAACATCATAGAGCAGCACAATTATGTAGTTTCAGTTTATAATGCACTTTAATTTATGCATTTATCTTGATATTAAGAAACATATTTAGTTTTTCAAAAAATTTTTTTGCTGTTTGTCTGTTGAATTTGTTTTCCCTTGAGGTTACTGATAGATCCATAAGAAAATATTGCTTTATTCGTTTAATTATCCAATAATATACACTGTGTTTGGCCTCGGCTTGCAGCAAATTTGGTTTTTTGGCCTTCAGTGTATTTGACTTTGACATCCCGGCTCTACAGTTTTAAACTACAACCCCTTATTTATTGTTTCACATTAAATAGTTCAGCTGTGCGGTTTGGGACCGCCTCCATGAGCCGCTCTTAACCACCAAATTTACTGAATTTACTGATGAGGAGGAAGAACTGACAGGAGAGCCGAGTCATGACTAGACTTCAGGCAGCAAGAGGCGTCTCTTACAAATATAGTTAATGTCTCACAAACAAATAGATTTTCATTTGTTATCAATGATGGAATCTTAGAGTTTAAGTTGTGAGTTGACCTGAACACGAGATTTTGATCTTCAGATTGGAAAGCCAAAGGTCACATTGCTGGACATGCCCTCTGCATCCTCAAGAAAAAAGTTGGGAAGAAAATAGTTTAGCCCCTTTTCCATGCTGAAGCTTCTCTTCATGGCTGCCGCTTTGATGCTTCCATGTCATTTCACTCAGTTAGGAAACTTCCTGAGCATAAAAGGTGATTTGATTGCTTTGACTGCAACATTTGAAAATGAAAAGGGAAGAAAAGTAGAAAATCCCACTCTTTAAAGGGAACACCTGCATCTTAGTAAGTCATACCAAGAACTTCAATTTAAATTTCGCAAATTCAATTCAGAAGTGACATTCATAAATTGTACAGACTCATCACCTATATTTGTACATAGATAAGTGTTTGTTAGTAATGTTGCTGATTAAAGTCAATCAAAATGCTGTGCAAAAGAACGTTCCAAATCAACATACAACCTATGAAAAATTATTAAATAAAGAAAATGTACTCAACATTGATCAGGGCTAGTTTTGATTGAATACTTAACAAAAGGTCTTAAAGTGCATAAGTGTTGCCAAATAAAAAATAAAAAGACAGCGCTTCTGTCATGCAGAAAGATTTTAAGTTTTAAAGTTCCTCTGGCCGTGAGACAAAAACAGATCGCAGCTTAACATTTTCATTCCGAGCGGCCACAGACCACCTTCATGTCGATGAAAGCCGTTGGGAAACCAGAAGTTTTACCACATAATCTAACTCATAAATCAAACAATTGTATGCCTCCAACATCCAGTGAGTTAAGAGGGAAGATAGCACAAGCCAATTTTTTCCCTTTTGTTTAAATCTTTGCAGTTTTTCCCACTGTGCAATCTTTTCAAGATCAAGTACACTCAAGCATTTCACTTCTTTCCATGAGGTTTTCAGAAAACAAGAACTTGTGAAGGCCAAAGGATTATGGACTTACCAATCACGTCATATGGTTTATTGCCCTTGAGTGGGAAATAAAAACTAATTTAACATATAAAATGAGGCAACGAGGCCTTGTGGGCACAGAAAGTGCTCTGTGGAACCTTGACCAGCTATCTTTTGGCTACATCTTGACTTTATTAGGCATCTACAGAGGAAGACTTTTACAGGGCTTTGCTCATGCCTGCAGGGATGCAAGACAATGTAACTTCGTTTTATAGACATGCCACTGGCAAAATAATCCCCCTAAAATGGTGGAGGATTTTGAAACAAATGCTTGCTCCGTTTCGAGCTGTAAGGTGGAGATAAACTGTTTATCTTTGGGATTTTGAGTTAAAACACATACCTTAATACACAGGAATAATACCCCACATCATCCAGTTCAGCTGGTCGGAACCAGATAGAATCCTCTTCTTTGCTCATCCTTGCACCATCAAAACTGATGGGTTCCTCGAAATCCCCATGCACTGCACTTTTGTACCACATGAGGCTAAGTCCTGTGCTCTGCGCATGGCTGTAGTTTGCCCGGATGTATCCATAGAATAAAGCACACTTGATCCGGACAGGCTCCCCAACAAGGACTTTGTACTTTTGGTAGTCCACAGACCAGTCAGTGCAGCCTTCCACTGAAAAGGAAGAAGAGAAACATAAATTTAATCAGGAGCTGTAGAGGAAAGCATGTGGCTATGAATATAGTATCCAGCAAACAATGTTTTACATTGCAGTTAATATAGGCATCCTGGTGATAGTTGTGTGGTGCATCAAAGCTCTGGATACATCATTGACGTTCTGCAACTTTCTGCTGTGTCTGGAGTTGTGTCTTTCACATACATGTCATCTTTAGAAATCAAAACCACTGCGAGACAAAAGAGAACTGAAAGGATACATTAGTAAAAGAAAATTAAAACACAAGATATATACCTTTTACATAAATCTCGATTTCTTTGAAAATGTTTGCTTATGGTGTTTTATTACCTTAAGAGTACCTAACAGGATTCAATTTAAATTTTAAAGTTGCAAGATTATAAAAATACTTATCCAATCTGCAATCATGCTGCTTGAGGATTTTGTATACCGAATAATTTCTATCTGAACCTCCCACAGGTTCCACTTTAAAAGGCTGCAATGACACATTCCTAAAACTGACCTCTGATAGACGCATTTCAATCTTGCTCCGATCCTGAAGTTATGAGACATCCGGCATTATCATATCTTCTGCTATATCAAGAGCCAGGCAAAGTCCAAAGCCACAGGTGCCCTCCTATTAGAATATCTCAACAAGCTCACAAGTATCAGTAAAAATTCTTTGAAGATAAAGTCATAATTGAATTTGTAATGCAGAGCAGGTATGGAAACAGTTCAGCTGCTCCCATAATTATCTAACTTAAGGTGAGAAATATACCCTTTAATCTCCACAGATGGAAACTCACACAGACATTGTATGACTGATTGATATTTCTGCAGGCGGTGAAGTGTCCAAGATGGTTGGCATAGGGTTCATGCTGCTGAATAATAAAAAAAAAAGAGCAAAAAGAAGCAGCTCTAAGGTTTCCTGAGTATTACATGGCAAGTCTAAGACCTCGGCTAATAGCCCCAGGCTCCAGCATGGGATTCTGGTAACACAATGCTGGCCCACATCTAACTGGGATGCAATCACCATGGTAACCTCCACATGCACAACCTACCCTAGAGATGGTTCACTTTGGAGAAACAGATCAAAAGATGTACATCGAGTAGGGCATTAAAAACATAGTCCATGTTCAGGGAGAATTGAAAAATTGATGCACGCGTAAATAAAAATAAGTGTACAATCTGTTTTAGAGTTTCTACAAGTTATGTTTATGGGTCAACTGTTTATATATAATTTTTAAAAATTAGTTTGAATAACAATCATTTTACAACAGATTTAAAGCAACACAGTTAACCAAATATCCTCTCAAAATTTGATTAAAAAAATATAAATTCAGGGAAAAACAAAAACACGATAACATGGGAGTTGTCAGAGCAAACAGACAATAAATAATGCAACAATAAAGGAAGAAATCTGATACAGATGAGAGCATGTTAAAATGCATGAGGTTGGGATGCCTGTTATTCTTGAATACTCAACTACAATATAAACAAGAGGTTTGATCCGATACAAACAAACTTTGGCCTTAAATAAATGTAAAACACATTTCACCATTTCAGCTTCCGATTTTGCCACAAGGGAAATATGATGGGAGAAAAAAAAAGTCCCTTTGATTTTTAATTTGAGAAACTCACAGCCTTGACATATTCAGAAAGATGGTAGCAGTTGCTTTAATTCTCAACAAGCCTCTCATAGTGACTCTTTGCAGCCAAACGGTTCTTTTTTCCATCCTTTTAATTAAACACATTATTGGGATGACTGTAATTTTATAAATGATGAGTGAGACTGAATTTAAAAAACCCAGCTAATTAATATCAGGCAGCATGAACAAAAGCTTCAAACATATCTTAAATTGTTTATTAAAGAAATGTAATTAACTTTGTGTTATTTCGTATGTTTGTTGTTGCATATCATCTAGAATAAAGCTGCAAAGCATGGGAGGGTTTCTGAACACACTTTCCCCCCGACTTCACCTTGCTTCATGCCTCTTCCTTTAAATAAAAACATCTGGCAAGCACAGCTGTGTCAGACACAACAGGCTTGGATAATTGAGCGTCTATAAATATTTTATTCACCAAACAGGCAACCTGCCTGCCAATCAGAGGGGTGGATTGCACACTGCAGTCATAGGGGGTGTTACTGTTGAAGTGGTTAACTGCGTATTCATGTTGCTGCACTGTTTTGTGTGGGATTTTAAATGTCAGGTTGAGAATGGCAAGAGTGACGTCTGTTGGTATTGTGTGTGCTGAAGTGGAGAAAATAAAAGACAGAAACATGAAAAACGTGACATAATATGACAGATCATTTGAGGGAAGGAGCATTTTAGGCTTCATAATGGTATAGTTTAAGTCACATACACTGATAATAGAAACAAATATTATTGCTTTTAAATTTAAAGTTGGTGTCCTAAATTGTTTCTATTTCAAAGTCAAATTTCCACATCTATGCTGAAATGTATAAACAGCTGCCATACCAACATGGTACGTAGATCAAACTATGTATCAAATACATAACGTGCATTGTCGCCCTTAACAGGATCAAATATTGTTTTTGCCAAATAGATACAAAGTTTGTCCCTATGAGTAATGAATATAAACTGACTGATTGTATACAGTTTGGTTTGTTAAAAAGTGAAATTAACGAGGTTTGCTGTTGGTTTATGAGATTGAAAGTTACATAAACATCTGCTATCTTTTAAGAGCTTAAAAACATCAGAATGTGAATCACTACTAATGCAAGGTTTTTAAAATATCTGCTGCTTGGCAGATTGATCCTTAGCTTAAAGGGAAAAAAACTAGAAACAGGTGCCTTCTTGTGCAATTTTCAAATTTAATTTCCTGATATTTCTGAAATTTGTGACTCATAGGCCTCCCTCTTCTTTTCTTTAGAAAGAAAATGCATTTTAAATGTTGCACACAGTTGGCACTAAAGTGAATACTAACCATTTCAAGAGTTTATCTGCAGCTTTAGGGGCTTCCATCTGTTTGCACTCATTTCGCTTGTTTGAATTCTGTTCACCAGGCAATTATTGAGATCATCCATCTCTCACTTCAACGGCGGCAGATAATTCTTTTAGCAACATTTTTTTAAAACCCAAAAACAACTAACTTTGTCACTTCAACACTCCAAATAGACAAATAAATGATGCATATATTTGTCTATGCAAACAGGGAGACTTTAGAATCTGTTAATTTCACAATAAAAATATCAGCTGATGGTCCCTCATTAGAGGTATTAATATGATGAGAAATAATCAGCAATCATGCATGACAGTCTGATACAACACGTGTGTTCAACTATGAACTCGTGTCGAATTTCTCTTTTTTTTAAATTCCTCTTTTTGAAGCAAGTCAACAAGAAACGGCCTTGTGAGTGCACAAAATTTTAGAGCTGCGAATGAAGTGAAGCACAAAAGAAATGCAGAGGAAGTCAGTGTGCTCTGTGACCTGCCCACCAGCACAATGCTTTCATTGTGATTAACCGTTACTATGGCAACAGAGGGCCGACCCCTCGCTTATCAAGAACTTGCTAATTAGTTTGTGGACGATAATAACTTGAAGGCTTAAAGTAAGGCGAGCGCTGCCAAGATGGTTTCACTTCTAATTGTGAGTGCTAATTGAGACTCTGAAGTGTTTCACGCTCGCCACTAATAAAAACAGCAGAAAAAAAAAAAAAAAAAAGAGGTGGAAAAGGTCACACACACGCAAGATCCAGCTAGAACACGAAGAGCTGGCAAACTGACTTATACCAGGAAAATTATTTTATTTTTATCCAGATGTTTTTCATCTTACATGTCAGAATAAGAAGAGCAAATTGGAAATCTATATTTTTTTGTCTTTGTAATAAAATTTGTTTCGACATATGAGTGCTAATTGGGAAAAATGTTATTGTCTTCTTATTATTTTTGAAAATATCCAATTCTGGGTCTGGCATATTTAAAATGCTCCATGGAAGCATGAGGCATTCCACTACAGTAAGTGGTTTTGGGAGTAAAAAAGGAGACAAACATTGGAAATTAATTTCCTTCAAGAATGAACTCCAGCCAAGCTGCTTCAAAAGCTTCGCTATATTTGTCTCTAATAACGCCATGAGTAGCTTGGCAGTGCCAATATTTGTTATCGGTACCTTTCCTGAAATTGCCCATTTCAGACTTTTGACAGAGGTTTATTGTTTCTCTCAGAGAGGGTAGGGATTCTGGATAATCTGTTGGCAGAATACAAACATGGTACAAAGCCTAATTGAACTCGATTATCATTTCCCGACTCGACACATTTCCATTTGACTGCGCAGCAATTGGTGAGGGAACGCGCCAATCTGCCGAGAGATAACAACTCCAGCAGCTTTGAAGCAACTCGCGCCATCATCAGCTGCGTTAGGGACTGAGCAAATCTATAAACTCCCATGACCCACAAAAAACAGAACAATTACTCTCAGAATGGCCAAGGTCCCAGCATAAGAAACAAAATGGTAACCTAAAATAATTAATTTATACTAAATGATACAGGAACAAATATTTGCTGGATTTAATAGAAATAAACGTTTGAATAAGAACTCTTGGTTTTTGCCTGACTTAACTTTGCAATTAAGCAAAATATAACTGTACAAAGGTGTTTTATTTTATTTACCTTATAGCAAGGTAAGAGAAAATGCTTTTGCCAACAAAGAAAAATGTGAGAATTTCCTTTTTTTATTTGTAAAATCAAAAGCTGTTCTTGAAAAACTTATTCTCCTTAAATATTGGCTTATCAGAACTAAATAACATTCAAGATGAATGTATAGAATGAATACAGTGATGTATTTAAACAATGCTGTGCAAAGTAAAGACTGATTATGTGTAGAAAATTAAGACTTTCAGCTGCTTCCATTTACTAATATTGTTTTACACATATCACATATTCTAATGATTGAAGATTTGATATACAATTCTAATTACTAATGGCTTTAAGAACTAGGGCAGAAATCTTGTCTATGTAAACAAGTATTCATTCAGGAAGACAACTCCTGAGTGAGGTGCCGGTTTATTAAGTCTTCAATTTAGAGACTGAAAGAAAACACTCCTTTTCTAGGGTTTTCAAAGCATCATTTTTTTCACTAGTTGGCAACTATCTATATCTGGATGTACTAGCAAATACTTGATATGAAAGGAAATTTCCTAAAAATTAGGACGCCAATTTTAAAGGCAATGCCATTTGGAGCAACTAAACCTAGACATAACACACACATAAAACCTAGAGCAACCATATAAAAAGAATCATGTCAAGGTTACTGCTAAGAAGATGCAGCACAGATGTGACCAAGATGTTATCATTGAAAAAAAATGCAGGTTTATAGGTGGATGAAATGAAGTGAAACAAATATTATGTCCCGGCGTTTCGTCAACGTTTTAGTGTCGTAAAAGCAAAAGGAGCCATTCATCCGGTGCTCCTGGAGAGCCAGCGATGAGCTCATGAATTGGGTTACAGGTCTGCTGTGGGGTAATCAGATGCAGATTGACTCAGGTCACCACAGAGACTCCCTCAAAGTGTCTGCTCTCTCATAGCGACTCGACAAGATGGTTTACCACTATTTTTTCTCCATAAAATCTCTGGCATAATTCGATCGGGACAACATGCATATTTTAGACCTCGGCTGAATGAATCAACACACAAGAGCGGTTGCTGCACATACAACAAAAGAGGTGGCAAGACACCAACCTTTACATGCCCTTAAGAGGTGTAGCATCTGAGCTGGAGGAGCTCCAAGATCCCCAAAGGAACTCATCAACATCACAGTCACTTTTGCCAAAGGGACAGAGGCTTAGAGAAGAGGGATGTCCTGATGTCTTGACCTGCCATTTTCCACCTTGTGAAAATGCTGTTGCAGCAGAGTGGGTCTCAATTAAGAGAAAAATAGCTCTGATGTGTGGGGACGGTAACCTCTTGGCTGCCAGTGGGGAAAGGAGGAGGCTACCCAGTGTGTTTGAAGTACATCCAGCAGGTTGGAAAAAAAAAAAAGAAATGGACTGAGTCATCAGCCAATGCAGCAATAAGCAAAGGGTGTCTTGCACACATATGCATGCACAGTCACAGCTAGACATCCACCATAGGGCACCTTAATAATAAGAGCCAATGCAATGAGGATAAAGAGAATAAAAACCTAAATTACAAGCAGGTAATTAAGGTTTGCAAGCTGCTGGTGGAATGGCACGGCCACAACAAGAAACTGCAAATGGCCGCCATTATGGGCAATATGGAGGCACAAAGAATCTACAGACCTGGAACAATAAACCACAACTATGGATTGAAATATAAAACGTGAAAAAATTGAACATACATGAATATTTTTGCTGTGGAATAAGTATGAATGCTCTTGTTTACACAAAGGCGCTGATTTTTTTTCTTACAGCCTGAAACAGCAACACCAAGAATCCCTTTGTTGGCTATGGAGAAAACCCTACAGATCACAACAAGAAAGAAAATGGACCAGCCCTGCAGGCTTGGTGGGCATCAGTTATTGGGAAGCTTGCCTTTTTGAGTTGGTCCTGGTGTGTAGTGCCAGGCCCGCTCAGCAGGATCCAGAAAAGCTGGCAGCCTCTTTCCTCACTGGTAACATGTATCATTTGTCTCTGTCAGTTTTCAGTTTCAGATCCTCTTTGTGAGACTCCACAACATGTGGCTTATCAAATATTCCAGTGTTTCATCACTTCTTTTTTTGGTATAAAGGAGCTGAAGTCCAAGTCTGACAATATCAAACCAAGCACAGCTAAGTGAAGAAGGGAACTTTAGTTCTCTGTCATCGCTAATGTCCTTGTTTCACAAGAAATGCAACTGCACATTCAGATTCTCATAAAATCACATTTAAAAGGAAGGATTCTCATAAAATCACATTTAAAAGGAAGGATTTCCAATATGTAAAGAAAAATTAGGTTTTTAAAATGAATAGCAAAGAAGAAATCCAATTCGTTCTTGGTGACTGTAGCTGCTGACCCTATTAAATGATCATAGTGACATTTACCTCCAGTCTGCTTTCCTGTTCCTCACCAGCAGATAAAACAGTTCAATCTGTCCCCGTCTTTACTTATATGACACTTTGTCTTCATTTCTTGTTTACCTCTCTTTTTGACAGTCACTGGACTGTTATTTATATGCAAATACCCATATCTGATTGAAAAAGACGAAAAACAAAAAAGGTTTTTTTTCCTAATCATAAACATTGGCCACAAACTTTGAGGTTTTCTCTTCTGTAGCGGATTCTGCTCCCTCGATTGGCCAAGACCTTAAGAGAGGCCCCTGCTGCCTGTAATCTCAACTCTAAATACGAAGGGAAACACGAAGCACAAAAGTAGCTGCTGCTAAAGGATGAAACTTCAATTTCTATTGAAAAATGTCTGCATTTGAGTAAATAGGGCCTTAACTTTACCACCTATTTTGAATAAAACTGCAAACATATAAATGGAAAACAACAATAAAATTGTCTTAAATGTTAAAACAGGAGCTCTCTTTTAATTTATTGATTAATAGGAGAGCTTAATAATTGAAATTGCTTCAGTGTAACACAATTTGGCCATCTAACCTTGTCTGAGTTGTTGAGAACTGCATCTGCCTCATTCTCAATATAGTCCTGACAGTGTTGATTATGCGAGTTATTGTTTCTAATGGGAATTTAATGGTATAAATAAAACAGGGTCTATTTTCGTGTTTACTTGCAATT
Source organism: Poeciliopsis prolifica (assembly GCF_027474105.1). Lineage (NCBI taxonomy): Eukaryota > Metazoa > Chordata > Actinopteri > Cyprinodontiformes > Poeciliidae > Poeciliopsis > Poeciliopsis prolifica. The sequence goes on from NW_026562430.1 coordinate 967,757, forward strand.
TTGTTTTGCCCATTTTATGGGAACGTTACACAAAAAGCAGAATTAACAAAGAGCCTATTATGAGCAGGGTTTCACCTCTGGAGAGAGCACTATATCGTCAGAAAAGCATCCTTCTGTTCCCCACGGCGCCAGTAATCCTCTCATCTAACAAACAGCCTTGGGAGGCGTCGAGACACACAATATAAACAATACCGACTCCTGAGAAAAAAAAAAAAAAAAAACAAGTGCTGCATTGCAGACATGACTGCGCACATAAGATGATTTCCCCCCCTCACCCACCCACACAGGAACGAGAATCTGAGCGAGAACAAACACATGCACATGGAGAACTGGTCGCACTGCCTCCGCCGGCAGCGCTGCCAGCCTGTTATTCTGTGCTGTATCATGGCAGTGTGGGTGCATCAGCCGGTGACTCAGACCACACCGGTCCACTACAGACAACGACACACCATTTGGGCGTTGTGCTCCGATGCCCCCGCAAAATAAGCGTTGGTGAAAATAGAGTGTGCCCAGATGGATAGAGAGCCTTGTCACATCGGCCACTGAGTCAGCCGTCTGTGAAATGATAAGATGGCAAGAATATGTAGCCAAGCAAGCAGAGGGTATGGTCCTGATGGGTGCTGGTGTCAACTCTAGTATGTCAACTCTGACCTTGTTTTTTTTTCCCACATGGTTAACTACCGCATCACCATTTCTCCTTCTCTACCTCTGCTTTACCTCAATTCTATCTCCATTTATGTAGTACAAAAGTGGGAGGATGAGGGAAGGTTGTGAGAGGAGCAGGATTGTGAAATGATTGGAGTTTCACAAGGACAGAGAGATCTCTAAAAGTCACAGATAGAAAAACCTCATTGCCCAAATCACTTGGGGCCTTGGTGCTAAATCACCAGACGTAGATTGTAGATTATGACTGTGTGTGTGATCAAGGTTAAATTTTTCATAAGAAAATTAGCGATTGTTGACTGAAATTCAGAGGTTGTGGAAGGTTTCACCCAAACACACTGCAGACTTACAATAAAATTTTACAAATCTGATTGTATCCCAGAATTCACAGAGCACAACTAGACTAAATAAACTTTGCACACCACTTCTACACACACGCACATAAACAAGCAGATGGGGATTCAGGGAAACCTAGCGGCCTGGAACCAGAGTAGAGCCTGGGCTTCCCATTAGAGGACATTACTGTCAAACACTGGAACAAAAACTACCTGCTGTACACTGATTACCAACCTACCTCTCGCTACAATTCAATTACAAACTGGATAATACGGAGCGCTGCACTCATTCTCTGTGACAATGTTAAGCCTGTGACATAAAGAAGGGTTGACAGCTGGCGGGGATGTTTCCTGAAAATGCAGATGTATTTCTCACCACCCCCCCACTTTTCTGCACAAGGCATTGGCCTTGTCCTCTTTGCAAGTCAAATAGCTGTGTTGGATTTTTCAGAATGGGACAGTATCTTCCTATAAGCCAGTGAGGAAAATAGAAACTTTTTTTTTCAGAAAAGAAAAGGGAAATTAGAACAAACAGGGTCTTAAAATGTATGTTTGCCAGCTTTTGTGATCAAAGTTTCATGAAATGTGTCATTTTCTCAACACTGGAAGCCTGTATGCTTCAAAGCTTCTTGCCCTGTTAAATAAATCTACTTAAAAAACTTTAATATATAAAGAAGGCATCAGAGTGACAGTTTTCCAGCAGGAAAATGTCACTGCTTTGAGATCATTTCCTTTACTTAATGAAATTCTGAGTAAAGTTCTCAAGTGATGTGGTATAATAAAAAAGTTATCTTCCGGGACTTTACTGAATATTACATGTGCAGGTGAGGGTCACACAGCGTTGAGCAGGAGCTACTTTCTGAAGAACATTGGGCCTCAACTCTAACACTCACAGCCGAGAATAAAATTGATTAAAAAAAATATCGAATTATTGATGCAACAGGTTAGTTGGTCCAGTTTCAAGTTTAACCAACCCTGATTAATCAACCAGAAACATAACATTTCCACTTTATCAGTAAACATTTTATGCTTACAAAGCACTAACACTCTCCAATATGAATGTTGCTGCTGTAGGACATAGTGAAAAGTGAGAGTGAGTGACTTACAGATGACAATGCTCTTGAGATGCAAATTCAATTCAATGTCTTGTTCATAAATTTTGAATGCCAACCTATGCAAGTTATTCAAAATAAGTAACTTAAAGCTGGTTTTAGCACAAGCAGCTGAATTAGATTAATTCTATGAATCTGGCCTTGTTACAACAAGAAGGATGCAAACTAAATACAAGAAACAAACAAAAAGTGTTTGCATTATGGACAATCAATTTCAACTATCAACGTAGAAGAGAAATAGAGACAAACAAGGCAAATATGGCCATTTTTAAACAATTTTCTCTGTTACATAACAACAACAACTCTCTGAATACACAAACTATAATTTTTTGATCTTTTAGCTATCCAGCTAATAACACCGAGTTTGTTTTCCTGGTTTAAAATAAGCCATCCCTTTCTGCTCCACTTAGAAACCCTGCATTAAACTTCCATTAACATGCTCTCCACTCTTTCTTTTCTATGCATTGTCCAGACAATAAAAAGTAAAATTGCATGACATATTTTAGCCACTTTGGGTTTAAAGATGTGCAACAGTTAAAAACATAATTCACAATGTCAGCAAATTATAAACTTTATGAACTTGAATTAATGAATCCTTGTGCAGTTGCAGAATAGCGGGGAAAGGAAAGAAGAAGCAGAGAACGGAAAAAGGCAAAGAAAATGGAAATTGAGATCCTGGTGCTCGGAGCATACATTTGCATATTCATAATTAATTAAACCGGGGTTCACTGCTCTAGATGGATGACCGTCTGAGGGGAAGCCGGAGAGCTGTGGTGGAACAGTGTTAAAAAGGTTAAACAAAAGGGTGATTCTTATCTTACTGAAGGAAATAATCCCTGTAATTTAACTCGCCGACTCATCAGCGCTAATTCATATACCCAAACCGGTTTTGCAGAATTTACTATAAAAAGCTAAAACCAAGAAAAAATTCACAAAAGACAGCCAACAAAAAACTGTGACTGTGTTGGTAGGAAATGCAGGTTCAGTCAGGGTAACAATGGATAATTCAATACAAACAAATTATCCACAGAGGTAGATGAGCACGCTGTATTAATCCATCGTTCTTCCAGCTCTTTAAACTGACTCATATTTGAAAACAGGGATGTTGTTCCAGCTGCTGCAAGGTAAGCGAGGCATTTTAAGAAAATAAAAAGCAAACAAGGTGTGAAAGTTTATATTTAACAATTGCTTCAAAAACAAATGTCAAAACAAGAGAGATTGGATCTGAATGTGATTAGACCACCATATTTCAGGAACTAACAGTGAGGGAAATATTTTTGCAGAGATAAAATCTCGGGTTTGCAACAAGCTGATCAAACTGTAGGTTTTTGAAGATAAAAAAAAAACACTGCCAACTGCAACACCGAAAAAATAGGTAAAGATGACAATGAAGTTATATATTACTCAATAGTTTAGAAGTACTAACTTATAAAGTTTTAAAATTCTTAAATTTGATGTTTTTTATTCAGAAAAACTGAATTTTTTCAGTGCTCTTGTTAATCACTGAAAAGCATTGGCTGAAAACAAAATTCTTTGTTTTCAAGGTCTGTCTTGGGATGCTTTGTGCCATTGAACAATTTGTAACCATACAACCAAACAATGATTTGACTTCAACAGCCTAGTATTTAGACTAAGCAACCATAAGAAAACAACAAATTGTTACTAATTCTTTTTACAAAAAATATATACAGAGAACTGTTATTGCCAGTTCTGCATAACCTCTGACTTATCTTTTAAAAGAGGTAAACACAAAATGAAGAATCTTTTCTGAAATATTTCATGAGACTGAAATGCTGTTGTTTTAGGAGGAGAAAAGAAAAATTAAATATCAAGGTTTATGCAAAGCTCACGTTTTTCGTCATTGCTTCGGCCCTTCCATTTCTCTTGTCTTTGCCATCTTGCTCAGCTGCACATCATCTAATAAGACAGGAATGCTATAAAAATAACCCTAAACCCCCTCAGCCTGCCAAATTCTGACACCAGTCTAATTGAGATGCCATCATAAATTTTGAAGTCTGTGATTCTTTTATAGAGAGTATGGGAAGAGGCAGGCTAAATGGATGAGAGGGAGCTGGTTGCCAGTAATGTATGAAAAAGAGGAAAGAGGGGGCAGAGATGGCATGTGCGTGTGTGATGGGCTAGGCGTGTTGGAGGAAGGGTTTAGAGGGGGGGCAGACAGACGGCAAACAGATTCAAAGACAGGCTGAGTGCACATCTCTTAACTGTGCGCATATTAATGCAGCACTGCAGAAATCCAGTCAGCCAGGCAGCAGCCAAGGTCAACAGAGATTACCAGGACCATGACTAAACATGCTGGCCAACGATTACAGAGAGCATCCGCCTCTCCTTTCCCCATCATCCTATCCATCCGCTCTATAAGGCCTTGATCCTCACCACCCCTCTCCCGCCCCGAGTCCATCCAAGTCCAGGCTCAGTCACTAATGAAACAACATCCCTCCCTCTAAGTGATCAGTGAAAGTAGGAAGCAGGAGGAATACATGAATTTTTCACCGGAGCGTACAAAATATGGGAGGTTGTGATGATGTAACAAGACAGGGTTTCTTACCTCTCTTCACCTCCTGTATTTCTGCTTCCAGCAGAGTGGGAGGGAATGATAAAAAGGAGGAGAGGAAAGTAGAGGGAGAAGAAGCAAGGACGGGTGTCGATGGATTACTTCAGGACCAACCGTAGGAGCTTAAGGCCACCCTCGAGTCCTTTTCATCACCTCCATTAGGCATGTTGCGTAGTTAATTGACTGTTTTCTGCCAACACATTGAATTAGCACTCACTGTGAGCATGCTAGCTGTATGCGTTTCATATTTGTGAGAAACACATAGAGCTATGTTAAAAAAAATAAAAATAAAAAGTTTGTACACTTTACCTTATAGTTCTGACCTTTTCTACAACCTGGAGAATATCAGAAGTCTTCACTTTCCAAATTTGTTCGACAAAGTCATTGATTTGGGTATTGTCTTTGTAAAAGTTAAGAGACTAAGGCTTTTATTTTTATTTTCAATTAATATCAATTATAGTCTCACAGTGAAGATAAGTTTGTAGAATTTGCAAAACAAAATATATTTCAATAGTGTCGTCTTTACTGTTTTAAACATGGATACTGTGTTTAAAATAACCATTATCCATAAGAAAGTCCCAACTAGAAGAGCTACAAAAAAGCTAAATCTGCATTTATGCACACACACAAAAAAAGAAACAGGTTTGTTCAGACGTTTTGAACTCATGGCTCCTTCTGGATTACAAAGTTTCCTGCTGAATCTGGATATATGACTCCAAACGTGATGACTACTCCACAATCGATGCTACACTTGATGATCTTCTAATGAAGGCAGTAAACATGCAGATTAGAGACTGTCAGGAGGCTTTCGAAACGCAATCTCCCCTCCCACTTCATCGCCGATCCACTATTTTACAAACAATCAGGAATATTAGATCCTGAGATAAATGGCCCTATTAGCCAAAGGAGCCAGAAAACTCATTTTTGGCTCATCCATCTTGTTAATAGCATGCAGAAAACAACAGAAAACCATGGCAAACCTACCGCCATTGCAGGAGATCTGTTAACTAAAACTCTGCTGGGTCAGATCTTTTACACAACAGTAAATCTCATTTTCTGTTTTCCACAGGTATAACGCCTGATGCAGTTTCTTGTGAACGTCCGTAAGTGTAACACCTCAACAACTGTTCAGGTTATTTGAGCAAGAGTAAATGATGAAGCATACTTGGAATAAGTATGTGAAACGCTAACCAATTCCTCTTTTATTTCTGATACAGGCAACATCTTTACTAACAAAGGATACATTTTAAAAAGGAACAAGTTGATAGTTTTACATAGTTCAAACTTGCAGTTCCTAAAAATAAAAAAATTAAAAATCTGACATTTAATTCAGACTTGCAATGTACCACTTTTCTCAACAATAAAAAAAAAAACTTTTTCACAAGGGTGTGATATTTATAATGAGGTCCTGGAGTACATTTCAATTTAATTTCTTATCCTATGAACCCTGTAAACAGCTTCTCAAATCAACAGATCGACAAGTCAAGCCTGCGGTAATGACTCCTCTTTTTTATTAGAATTAATCGGTCCCGCAGAATGTTCCAGGAGATAATTAACTACTGCTTTCATCCTCATTTTTACTGGCATGTTCATTAACGGAATTCCTGCATCCGGTAAGAAAAGACATCTAATGTTTCGGTTAATGAAAATAAATAAATTACTTGGACCAGAGGTAATCAAGTCGAGGCCAGGCTGCGGTAGGGTGACAGGTATCACGGCAAGCCGAGCAAGCTTCATTAGCTGGAACAGGGCAATCATGTTGGGATCATGCGGGCGGCACGAACATAATGATCATTATAATGTTAGCTGGCAAATAATAAAGTAAACAAGTCGCTAATACCAGGCTATCAACAACGTATCACAATAAAACAATTTTAGCACCATTATTTGCCAATGTCTGCAAATAATGCAGACCTTAGCATTAAAAAAAGGGATAGCTGCAAATGCAAATGAATGGAAAATATAACAGTGAACTGATTTTTACACCAACAGACATGGCATTTTGCCTTAATTTTTATGTTCTATCTTTAAAATAAAGAGACTAAAACAGTCAGCATACATCAACTCTATAACTGGTTAAATTGTTACCAAATTGCAAACATACCAGAACTCCAAGATTCACCAACCCTGATCCTATGGATACATTGTATATAAAAGTTAATGTTAAATCAGTTACATACTTTACTTTAAAATCACCTTTTATCATATAGATATTGTTTTTGAAAGTATAAAGCAAAGATATATGCACAGTAGCTTTAAATGCTAATAGTAGTAAGCTTGGTAACTGCATATACAGTACATTAGCTAGCGCATGGTAACTTATACTAAAATAACATATTTATACATCAGTGCAAAGATCGGTAGGCATCTTGGGGTAAAATGCCTTGCCCAAGGGCATAAGTATATGTGGTGGAGGAAAGACGCAAGAATTGAACTTTTTTCAGCATCAAAAACTGAGCCTAAATTTCATAACCATGTATTATTGCTGACACTGGAGGCCACCAATATTGTAAAGCATTTCAGTAAATCGTTAGATGTAATATTTTCTTTAGTTGCTTGCATGCATAAAGAAATGGATGCATTCAAGTGCGACGAAAACTGTGCCATGTTTTGCCGTAAGTGTGCTCTTCTTTTCCTTAGGGATGTCATTCCTCTGTTAAACTGATACAATACATTCCCAAATAGCTTGACTTTGGTTTTCACTCCACACCCCTCCACGCTGCCACCCCACCACAAACGCAACATTATTCCAGAGAGACAGTGTCTTCTCTGTGCTTTGCTTCTCTTCTCTCAGTAGCAGTGCAGCATACAAAATGGGCAGCGACAAACCAAATATTTCTTACTTTATTTTCCACACCCCTGAAGATATTACACTTTTAGACCTTCTGATTACCCTCAGGATCAATTCAGAGCATTTTACCATAATTACAGATTGCCATATGGTCTTTTGATTTATGCTTTTAAGACTAAATTTATTTTCCTCACCACCGTGCAAAAGAAATGTAAATAAATTGCTTCCAATTTATGCTTTAAAGTAGGTTTGATAAATTGTTGTTGGCCCATTTGCAGTTGGCCTGGCCAGTTACATGGCAATTAGAAATTTAAAAAACAAAATGCCCCATAGGAAAGCAGCAATTTTCCAATTCCTATCTGTTATGACTACGCTGAGGTGAAAATGTTGGCAGCTTTTCGAGTCCCACAGTTAAAGTAATGATCTAAATAATTTAAAAAATACACACAGAGACTGCCATTTGCAGTTTATAATGCTAACTGGTGAGAATAGAGAATATTTGATGTGCTTTGCATAGGAGTGCAAGTCATGTAAAGACAGATGCCAACTAATCAATCATATTTTAATATTAAGGCTCAGACTCGTATCACAACACCATCTCCCCTACACATGAAATTTCATCCTTCCTCCACATTGTTAATTGATGTTCAAAGCAGAAATGCTAAAAGCTCCTGAGCAGTCGCAGTTAATAAACGATTGATTAAAGAATTGAACACAACTAAGAGTAAATCAAAACAATCAATCAAACAATGGGTAGATTTTACTGCAGAAAATGTCTAATACAGTGCAATTTATGTTCTGGGGTGTACAAAATGTTAAAGGGCACAAAAAATGTTTTAAAGACAGAACACCTAAATACCTGCTCTACGAAACAAATCACGACTGACCTTTTCATCTGGTTTTTAAAGTGGATGAGTAATTTTACAACCCCTTTCCTCTCAAACAAAAGAGCCTCGATTCACACCTACAAAACTCTTGTTTTCTGAAGAATAAAGAGCTTGCAAGCGGGGAAGTGTGGAAAGGAATTTATCAGATAAGAAAATGCTTCCTTTTAATGATAATTAGCTGCTTTTCTCCAGGTCTGAGACAACTGAAACACATGAAGAACACATCAGCTTAAAAAGACTTTTAAGGAACAAATAATGCGTTGAAAAAGCCAAAATGGACACGCACAACCACATCCAGTTAAATTTCAAGAAAATCTCAATTTGACAAACTTGACTTTGGGAGTCAAGAGGTTAACAAAAGCTGGTAATCGGAAATCACATGTTAATGTGGACTATCTTTAAGTTCGAGCAGCATTTGCTGGTTAATTCAATTCTATCTATGGAGATTTCTGAGGGGAACAAATTATACACCACCAAAAGACACCAATATTATACATAACAGTAGATGATTTTAAAATATATTGCATATATATTTGAACTTCTATGATTTGTTTAAAATAGATGTGGTCATTGGAAATTTGTTGCAGCAATTCAGGGAAATGGTAGACCATGTATGAGACAGCCTCCAGGTAAAATGCAGTGTTTGTGTTTTCACTGTTATGCACAAGAGAGCAGCCGTCAAATGCATTCTTAGATTATCCCTGAAGGAGATTATTCTGGCATCAAATTAAAAAAAAAAGACTAATCAATGTAATTATATGTTAATTATATGTTACATGTTCAAACAGTTCAACAAAATTCATTAAAAGGTAACTTATTGTTTCTTTTAATGCAAATATTAATAAGAACAGTCCTAAAATCATAAAACCACAAATGATCAACTTGACGTATATCCTAGAATATTCTTGCAACAATTTTACATGAACAAGACATTTTATTTTTTTTTTATCTGCTTGTGCAACCAAATAACTTGACATTCAATATGGTCTGCTTCCTGGTAGATAGCTTTTCATACACAGACGCTCCAGGATGCCAGTTTATCCGCTCCTGTGTCATACCCAACCAACCTCACCCCCGCTCGTTCAGTCCCACTCCTCTTTTCACTCCCCTCTGCGTACCTTCCCTATCTCCTTGCTGGAGCTGTAAACCGTATTTGCATATCAGTCGCAGAGGAGCCATTTCTCTGGTGGCAATGGTTGTCGCCCTAGAGTATTCTTGTCTGGCATCACAACACAACTCCAAGATCAGAGCACTGAGCAGTATGCCTGTTAATGGGAAGATCTCCCCCCACAGGCTCCTTTACCACATACATTTTCCCTTTCTTTCATTTAATCCCCTCTCTCCGCTTCCTCTTTTTCCTTCTCTCTCTCAGACTTCTTCCTTTTGCAATCCTCTCCCTTGTTCATCCTTACCCTTCTCTAGTCCTCTCCATCTACTAACTTTTTTTCCCCTTGTAATCTCGTGTGCTTGTTTTGAACGCACCAGAACCAGGACATGGGTCTCTGGGGGTGCAGAGGCTTCTTATGTAACGTAATAAAAAATTCACACTTTGCATGTTCTTATTATGGAGAGAAGTAGAAGAAGAAGAAAGAGGGGGATGCGAAATGTGGTTGTTGGAAGCCGTAACTTCAAATTAAAAATAATGTGCATCATCAGGTAAAGAAAGAAATATTGGGATAACAAAGTGAAGAAGCTTTCTTTGGCCATTTTGATTGCAGAAATTCCTGATTTATTTTCTGTTACATCTACATAAAGTTCACTGCATGTTTTTCTGTGCAAACTCATTTCTTCCTCAGATGGAAGTTTCCCCATGAGACAAAAACAATACAATTAGCATTAAATTGGTGCCTGTCATGCCACGACCCTATTTCCACATCATCAATCATCAAAGCAGAGCTATTGTGGAAGCAGGAAAGGATTCAGCTGCCTAATGATGCACCGCTTACAATTTTCCCCCCTTATCTACAGATATGAAAGGCATTTCAAACAAATATCAGACAAAGTCACAAACTGTGCTATTCTCTCCACAGTTGGGCCGGATTTGCACCAACATTCAACTCACTGGTCATTTTCTCTTTTACTTTCTTGTGTTTTCCTGGTGCAGGTACATAATGCAGCTGATTTGAAACCCATGAAAGCCTGTTTACCACTGCTATTCACAGATCATCTGCAGAGCATGAATTATTAATTCGACCAGAGCATCTTCTTCTCCCTCTTCTTTTCTCGCTGTTTAAAACACTCTTCCGTAATGTCATGCAGAGGCGTTAGTCATTACTCAACTATCTGCAGTGAAGGCCCAAGTAAGAAATGTAGAACATTATTTATTCTTGACAAATCAGTTTATCCAAATTAATATATGTAGAACTAAGTGAAGTAAAGCAGAAAAAGACAAACAAAATCTCTTGAGCTGAGCCAACAGTACTTTTATACGCATTTTTTTGCTTGGTGTCAATTAAAGTCTGTCTTTTTTTCCCCTTGCATTTGCAACACAGTGGAGCGGTGTTAATTAGGAATTATCAGAAATTAATTAAGATTTAAATAAGTCCCAAGGTGAAGAACTTGCTTATTTCAGTACCATGTAAATCTCCTATAATCCGCTATAACACAGAACCAGCCAAACACTCTAAATATTAAGATGCACAGCAACACTCACTGGTCATTCACATTAGCTGCCATCTAATAGCTGCAGTGGATTTGCACATGGAATGACATGAGGGTGAGATGTGCTTTGCACTTTTTTCATATTTGGTTGTTCTACAAATGCGATATTCAATGAAACAAAGTGGAAAATAAATTTTTAATTCATAAGTTTGTCTCAGCTCTTTTACATCCAATGTTTTTTTTATTATTATAATTATTTTGTTGGTTATTAAAACATGTTTAGTCTGTTCCTAACAATAACAAATGACAACCTTCCTCAACAATCTTGCTGTATTTAGAAAAATCTAAATACTGTGGCTGCAGTACAATCAGATTCTACAATATATTGACTCAAAGAGGTGAACAAAAAAAACATGCACCTCACTTTTTAGCCAAAGCTTTCAAGGGGTATGAATACTTTTGCAAGGCAGTATATTGCTCAGGATCAGTGTAAAATAATGAGTTACTGGAATTAAACAGTAAGCGTGAAAAGAAGCAGTTGAGAATGTGGTATCATCTGCTAATGAACAGGTGAGGAGATCAGTGCAGGCGCCGGATTACACAGCGTCACGCGGCGCCACAAATCCCACATCAGTCATCCATCCTGTGCTCTGTGGCTTCTTTAGCTAATGGACAAATGCCAGTGACATGATTTCCTGTTGTTTTAAAGCTCGTATAATTTGCAGCTACTGCTATCTGGCTGTTTCAGGAAGTAAAAAAAAATAAAAATATAGAAAATGATGTCACAGAAGCGTGCTTTTTAACTACACAAAAGCACCCTGGGCATCACGCTGGGCTTTCCTTCTGAGATGGGTTCAACGTTACTTAAGGGTGAGGAAAGCAACTCAAGGTTAATCAGTACATGAGGAAATGTGCTGCCTACCTTGTAAAGGAGGGGGGGGCTTAATCTGCCTTTTTCATATTTTTTCCTCTTCCCTGACTGGTGGAGCATTATGTGGTAGACAACCAGCGGAGCAGTGTGACAGTTTACATCCAACATCTCTGTCTCACCCATCATGCATCTCTGGGGCACAGGCCAAGTCCCATGGAGATCTGGATGCCCGACATAAAGTCGACAGCAGCTCAGGCTCCAATCACACAACAGAGTCATCTTTCACAGATGCTGCGGCACACTGACACAGCAGTATTCCCTGTAATAAATGGGAAATGAGAGCGCAGAGCTCGAGCTGGCTGGCCTCTAAAAAACTTTTAGCATCAAAGTCACCCGAGTCTTTTGTCACTGTTCTTGTATTTTATTTGAACAGTTTTTGTTGGCACAAAAAGCAACAGGAGTAGCTTGTCTAGTATCTCTTATTCTTCTATAATTGTATGCTTCTGGAATTGAGTCTATTTACATTTTATGTGACAGATGAACGCCTAGTAATGAATAATTTGTAAATTGCAACTCATAAGATGACATCTGAAAGCAACTGTTTAAATGGGTTGAATATAAATGCTTAGCTTTTCTTCCAATTTACTTATATGCACAGTTTTGTGTTGCTCTTTCATATAAAATATAGATAAAACACTAAAATTTGAGGTTTAAATGTGACAAATTCTGAAAAACTTTAAGTGGGTACAAATGCTTTATAAAAGGCATTCTAAAATATTTGCAGAAAAGTGATTCAATTGAATGATGCATACTTTTCTTGGATGTCATACACACCTCTCTAATTATTTGGAACTGTAGCTACAGCATAATCTGATTTTACAACCTATAAAACCACCTACCAATTCATTAGTCTTGCTTTTGCTTCAAAGCTGTAATTCTTCTAGCTGGATTACCAGCAGCAATTAGAACAGCATTAATACCAAAGCATCATGTGGTGCTGTTCTCGTCTATGACACATTTGACCTTCTGGATGCTGTTTTGGGAAAAGAGATGAGCCACATAGCTTTGCAATGATACCAAAGCGAAACAAACAGGAAGTTGTGTAACTGCAGCATAGCATGCCTTCCAAACTGAGCAGATTTTCTGCATTCTAACCTACTGCTCTGACCCCCTAAGCCAATAAGGCTTTCATTATGTGGAGGAAGCGTTCTGTGAGACTGGGGAATACCAGACTAAGGGAATGTTAAGCCCGCTGCTAAAATGGCTGAAAGATTTTTTTTTTCTTCTTCCTCCTCTTTTTCCTTCCCTCAGTGCTGTTTTAGGAAGCAATCTGGTGTTTGCAAATTTGCATTTCTTTGTTGGAGAGACTCATTAATTTGAAATGATTGTGAAAACTGTGCCATTTGTTCCACTCTTGTGAGTTTTAATGCACCCAAGAGGCAGGGATTTTGCACAAGGGAGCGATCATCAGAAACCAAACTAACTCTTGGCTTCTTATCACAGATGTAAGTGCATCATGGAATATGTAGACAGATACATGGTATGTATAGTCAGGCGAAACTATACAGATAATTTCTAATATTTTTATACAAACTACATAAAACAGAAAACAGAAAGTAGAAAATCTGTAGTGTTCCCGTTTGCACAACAACTAGTGAAAATACTCTAGTCTAATGCTCTACTCTTAACACTACAATGAGAGTGACAATAGGATACTGCCAAATTATCATGGGAGTTTGATAGATGATAAAAATAAATAGCTCCTTGACAAAATAATATACAGCAGGCATGTAGAAAATATAGCTGCAGAGCTTTGAATTTCAGCAACTATTTAATCTTAGGTGTCATCAAAGCAAAGCCAGGGACCGAAGAGCCCACACATCGCCTTTATCAAAGCAATTTACTCACAATCCTACCTGGGCTGAAAATAGACCAGTAAAGCACATTTTGCTGCTTAACTACACAAAACCGAATATTCAGCATATCAGCTTTTGATACGAGTGGCACGTTATCAAATTACCTCGGCACTTTCACTGTATTTTGGGTCTCTTAATACAATACAGCCAGATAAATTGAATAATTTGACCATTTATATTTTACTCTTGGGAAGCAAAAGTAATTTATTCACATTGCATAGAAGCAACCCAATTTCTACAAATACAGCAGATGGTTTTATGCAAGAAAAAATCTTTTGCTTTTAGAAACATCGCCTGGTTCTTCATTACAAAAGATGAACACCGTCTATCAAATGGAAGCTGCTATATATTCTTAAGTGAAAAGTGCCCACTTACACAGGGAGAAAGTACAGTTAGGGTAGGCTACCCTAACAGGAAACAACATAAAACCAAATCTTAAGACTGGCATGACCTGGATAATTGAGGATGTTCAGTGACAGTATTTGGTTGAGTCCCAGTCAGCAGAATTAAATTACACTTCAAATTTGACCTACAGGCTAAGCAGAGCTGCACAACTAGTTTTTATCATAACTAAAGCCGTCACTCACAGGGAAATTAATATGCTACTTCTTAATTTCTTTATATTATGTGTAAGTCATTATCATTCTGTTGGATCATGAATAAAAGTTCTACAAGTTGTTAGGTTATACACACAGAGCTTCACACAAGCTTAATATGATGTTTATTTGAAACCCCAAGCATTAATAAAGCACTTTCAACAGGATATTGCCTCTGTCACTTCTCTTATTATTCTCAGGTTATTAGCTATGGGTTTAGCAATCAGTATATTCAGTCTAACATTTTATCCTGAGCAGACAAGGAGTTACAATAGGTGTTTATATGGAAGTAGTACAGAAAATTACATTTAAAACCAAATTATTCTAACCAGAATAAATGGAATTACACACCAATATTGTCAAATTGTTTTTATTGTGGAGATAATTATCTGAATTTTTTTTTTTTTTATTTCTTCATAGAATATAGATTTTTTTTAATAATGTTTGAAATAGAAATTGATTATTTTTTAATTTGCTGTGGAATATATGAATATATAGAAATATTTTTTTTTCAAATGTAGATAGTCACCATGATATTTTGAGATTTTTATGATAAATTCTATAATTTGTAGTTATTTTTAAAATTTGATTCTACATTGTAAATGTTTTAAGTTAAGCAAAGGTTAAACCATGAAAAATGCAGGAACTGCCTGGGTTAAAAGAGTCCAACATTTGCAGATTAAAATTAGCTTTGGCTGAAAAAAATTCTGTTTTGTTAAGTGAACAAAACGGCTTGGTCCAGGAACGGAGATTCACCTTCCAGGGATGCTGCCTGCTATGTTCGAAGGTTAAAGAGGCATCCATGTGTGAAACTGGAGGCTACTGCAGTGAATTTAAAAAATATAGAGAAATAAAACAAGTATCTGAACCTCAACAGGACACATTGAAAAGATAAGACAACATTTGCACTACTGAGGGGGAAAATGCTGATTCGATAAATTTCTCATGAATTGTTTTCTGCCAACTCTGCAGGTGTGTGAAAGATTCCTCTCTCTTTCTGGGCCATTTAAATGAATCAGTGTCATGCATGGCCGACGCCATCAAGACTCGATGAATACTTTTGCGCATGATAAGCAAAGGTAGGGAAGAGGTACCGGTGAATCCATTAGCTCTGCTATGTTTCACTGACTACATTGTTTTATTCAGTTTCCTGGCAGCAGGGGATTCTTCTACACACAGAAGAATGAAGGTGGTGAAAGGCAGGATATCGGACGACTCAGAGCTTTGAAAGGGGGAGCAAACAGCACAGTAGGAAGATGGCTGCTTGTTGCAGTAGAGTGATCAGCAGTGGGCTTATTGATCGCGAGAGGTCGGGGTCTTGAGAACCGGCAAGCATGCAACAGTTCACTGAGGATGATCCAGTTTTGCAGCCTTGTACAAACAAAAACACACAGAAGTGACACATCAGAAGAAATATAAAAAACAAAAATCTCCAGAAACTTGTTGCACAACCTTAAACTAATACTTTTTTCTGTCTAATTTAGTTCCAGCGTCTGACCAAAGTAAAAAAAAAAAAATGTAATGTAAATTTTTGCATAAGCAAGTCATTGTTTTGTTGATGCCTCTTCAGGTTTCTAGCAGATACCTGAAGGTTTTGAGTCAATCCTTATGCTAAGAATTATAACTTTACCCACTTTGCCAAAATCTCAGCTCCCATCCAACAAAGAAAATCCAAACCAGGATGCTGACACCTCCATGTCTCACCATGGGAATGTCGTGCTGTTTTAGAGTCAAATAAGGCATTTAAAATTACAAATGTTTGGAGAAAAGACAATTTCAACAAATCACATATAGAATATTCATAAACTGATGTGTTAAAGCCTTTATTTCTGTTAGATATGATCATTTTCTGGTTCTAGATAATGAAAATAAAACATTTAAGACTACATTATTGAATGAGACTAAGAATATATTTTCTAAAAGAAATGTCAACTTAATGAGAAGTGTGTCTTTTAACCTCACAGTCTCATTATACCACATTCTAACCAATTGAATATTTCAATTTAATTAGATGCTAATCCACCTAATTTGCTCTTGCTACTCCTCTTTAAATTTCTTTCTGCACATATAATTAGAAAGCCAGACAGATAGACAGAGCAAGTACATTGGTGATAAGATTTTTGCACATCATGATTGATAGAAGTGATGGCATAAAACACCTCGATTTCTCTCTGCTCTTTTCAACTCTTATGGGGCTTGAGGTTGTAATACAGGTATTATTTGAGCTTTTCAGATGCTAAGCAGCTGCTCCCAGTTGTAAAAGCAATACCTTCCTGCCATGATTATGCATCATAGCAACTGTTCAAACGTAAAAAGGAAGAAAAACCTTCCAGCTGCACAGCATCCACAGCCAGAGGTAATAATTTTCCAAAAAAAGCACCCCCAAAATGATGACAATGTGGTGGTGTAAGAATACTCGGAAAATGTAATTAGTCTACAGTCAACCTCAAAAGGTGACATTTATAGCATCATTTTAACAAATGAGCATCGAGATACAAATCACATTCTTCCTCTTTATCCGCCCAACCGGAAATATGATCATTAAAACAAGAGTCTGCAATGAAAACAGAAAATTAATACACTGGCACTAGTTTGATCATGCATCATGCTGAGCTGAGCTTTAAGGAGCGCTCTTGACATTTAATGTTCAACCAGAGCGCTGACTGGCTGTCCTGCATCTGTGTGTGACCTCAATTGTGGTTATTGGCCAGGTTTAATGACGGCAACATGAGATAGAGTACATTAGTGGAGAGTTGAGCGCTTCAAAATGTCAGGCTTATCAGAGAAGAAAGAGGGTGGTTGACAAAAATCAGATACAAATTCCAAAAGCTAATGAGAAATATTCAAATTAACAGTCCCCCGCCCCCACACACAAAAAAAAGGAAAGAAAGTTGTAATGATTCATTGCAGTTGTTGACATTGGAGACATCTGATGAAATGAAATTTTCTTTGACAAGCAGCACAAGGACAAGTGCTGTGTAGTTCATCATTTAAACAGCGCTCTCTCCTGGGCTTGCTGATCTGTCGAGCTATTTACCACGGACAGATGAAACAAAATTAAAACTTGATGAAAACAAACAAGGGAGAAGCCAGAGTGGTGCAGTTGGAAAAAAAGGTCAGCCAGAATGATGAACTCTTTAGCTCAGGTAGCATCAAACTAAGCATTGATCACACCCTCTGCATGGATGCATCTAATCAAGCTGGTGTCTCTGTCTAGTAAACCTACAGCCAGACGCAGGCTGATGACATCTCCACCTCTCTGCAGCTTCATGCACACACAACATGCACGCCTGAGTTCATTTTTAAATGTGGCCAACAATCTGACGCACTACAGCTTTTATTGCTGAAGACAGCAGCTTCAGGAATGATGCCATTGTCCTAAATGGGGCCAAAGTACCAAAATGGGAGAACTGCAGATCCTAAATGAGGCATTACTAAAAGAATTTGGATTCCTCCCACTGCATTGAGGGAGGCTGGAAAATAATATTTTATTTAGAGTTTAATTGCAGCTTCTGGCTCTCAATACCCCATTAGATAAACTGTGATGAAACCTACTATGATCAGAATAGTTACTGTCTTCATCATCCTCTTTGAGTGAGCATTTAGCAAAGACTTGCCTTTTTCTTCTTGATGAAAAAACAATAGATCTAACCGTTAGATGTCGACCTGAAATGGCTTCATGTGGCTCAATGTGTTTTCACAAAATTATGTCACAGAAAAACAGCTTTACTAATTCTCTGTCCATACGCTTCATGGTATTTAATTTCGAGAAGAAATGTTTTAAGGCTGCAAATAACATCCTGGTGTGACTAAAATCAAGGAAAATGCCACCATAACATTTAAATCTCCTGATCTTTCAACCATTTCTCTTTGCCTTATGTTGGAAAGTCACTGTTCATTATCTTCTTTGATGATGTCTTGATACCATTCTTTAATCGTGGCATGGTTTTAAGGAAGACTCCACACTTCAGGTCTTGAATCTATCCATTAGTTTTCTTTGGGGCAGAACATTTCTCTGCTTGAAGTTTTCACAAGCAGCAACATTCTCACCTCTGAAGTCCTATTCATACAAACCAATAATACAAAAAAGGTGTTTTCTTGGAAGTAAGCATAGCTGAAAAATAATTACTTTAAGCACCACTACCTTTTGAAGCAACCAGGCCAGAAATGGCTTAAATTGCTCAAGCAGGAGAAGGAACCAAGTGACTTTCTCTACTCATTATAGCTTGTCGTGCTGTGAAACTTTCACAGCAGGATCTGTTAAGGGCCTGGTGACTGCTTGCTTCCTGTCCAGCCACACTTGTGAGAAATTAATCACAAGAGCAGCTTTTGACTTCAACCTTTGTCAGAGTGGAAAGCCTGCGAACAAAAAGGCCAAGCACACCCAGCACCCTGAAGGAGCGACCAGGCTCAAGACAAAAAAATAAAAATAAAGGATCTGGAACTTGTAAAAAGGTCAGCTCTACAAGAGGAAGATGAAAAGAAAGGCTGTTGTGACATCACTCTTTATAAAGTCAGCCTTATCCGTTTTATTCATAAAGGAGGAGATAACAATGCAGAGAAATGAGACCGCCCGTGCAGCAGTTGTCAAGAGGGGGGAGATGTGCGGCAAACGACATGACACGCTTCCAAAGGCAAGCTGGCTAAGACAACAAATCCACCCACATCTTTATCTGTGATCAAAGGAAAGATTTATGATTCGCTGCATTTGCAATCAACTCTCCTTCCCCCTTCCTCCCTGCCTTCCCGCACATTATCTCCGAGTTAAGGCTATCAGGGCGAATTTGCCAGCCGACACATTTGACCCTCCTCCAACGCGTGGATGAAATTTCCCAAGAGTGACACTTTCATCAGGCCACTTACTGTCTTGACCTTCTGCAACTTGTGCCCTCCGAGTGTCATAAACACAGCTAAAATGGCACTCCGGCTATTTGTCTCCCTTTGTGCTTCGGACTGGCAGCAGGCTGGGTGAAAGCAATTTATAAATCAGGTGAATTTATAGAAAAGCAGAGCTGCCAGATGACATTCCTGATTTCTTCATGTAAAACACAGGTAATCCCATTTAATTCTTAAATGACTGAAGCTCTGCTGGCTTTACCTTGATCTAATACTTCTCGCTTTCAGAACGCACCGTCACCTAATTAAGATCAAGATGTTTGATGAGGTTTATCGGAGGGGGTTCCTTCTCCCAACCAGATGCACCAGATGGTTTCATACACAGAAGCATCTGCTTCATGATCCATGTAAAGAGGCCTAAATCCATCCTAAAATACATTCCTGGTGACTGAATTCATTATTTACCTTTTGCAGGTGATTACAAATAGACTCTAAACATTAAATTGACTAAATGGTGCTAATAGAACAGGTTCGTGAGAGTAAGAAAGGTTAGATAAATACATTTTAAAATACATTTTAAAAAGAATATTTCAAGAAACAGTTTGAATCAGTCATGGTATTTTTCTAATTCATAAGGGCACAACAGTCTATCTCACTAATATTTAATTAAATGCCACTTAGAAAACTGCACTTTTATCTACATACTTTTTGTAGTCATCAACAAGCCTCTAATTCTGGAAGGACATAAAGTTCACAAACTGCCTGTACTGGCATTTTTAATGAGTTTGCAACCTTTTGATGTGTGTTTTTTTTGTTGAAACTGTCAACTTCAGTGGTGGCTGCTGAGAATCGGAGGAATATATTCTTTATATTTTATCACATCCTGGAATGAAGACAATTTCCTGCTTCATGATTGGTTGGGCGCAGCAGAAGGAGTCATCATTCATGCAAGAACCACTTTTATGTCTTAGTGGTTCCAATTATACTTGTAGCCAAATAACAGCTGGCTGAACTTATTTACATCCTTGCAAGCTAATTCCATGACAAACTACTTTTTTCTTTGTTTTGGGATTAAATACTTTTACTTCCATTATTTTAATCAGACTGTAGGAACAGATTGAACCATTTTTTAGTCACCGTTTTGTTCTGCTCAAAGTGACAAAAAGACACAGATATCTGCCAGGATTAACCAACAGCATACAATTTAAACCATACCTGTTCTTCCTTCATAGATGGCAAAGATCAAGACATTAAATGCATTAGAACAGTAAATAGAGGGGGTAGGAAAATTAGGGACTCTGGGCTGTAATTATCTAAAGTTTATTTAGGCCGACAGGTTGATTAACGGCTCACCTTCATTCAAAGTGACAGCTTGGCAGATTTTCAGCAGGAGGAGGAAAGACCGCTACGGCATTTCAGCACTGGCCACTGCTAATGCAGAACTCAAAATAATAATTTTCAGCTCAACAAAATCAATAACGAGTGAAATGAAAAAAAGAAAAAGAAAAATTCCAGTTTCTTTAAGGTCTCACATGCAGAATGTGCCTTAAGCTCAGGGGGATTTTTAAAATGGCACTCTTTTAAGCACAAATGCACTTCCTTTTGCATTAGGCTATAACTGTCCTAAAAGTTCAGATTGCTTTTTTAGCAGACTGGAACCAATCTACACAGCAGGTTGTTTTCCCCAAAGCCAAAGCCACACTATCTCTGTCTCACAAACACTGCAACAACCCACTATTTATGCCTTAATTCCTACACTGCTGCTGTTTTTTACACTACTGTAAAAAACAGAGCACAAGAGGCATGTACAGACACATTTATGGAGATTTTCTGAGCATAAATAAATCATTTGAAATCATTCTACTGCAAAATTATATCTGTATAATTAATATAACACAGGAAATGCCTTATATATTATATATTACCTTATACTGTGGAATGCTCTTTTTTATTTGACACAATTAGTCACAAATATAAAACAGTATTATTGAATTAATTTAATTAATAAATGTCAGCTGTAAAAACTATCATCTGAGGAAGACGAGCTATTGTATTGAGTTTGCACCAATTCCTCAACTGCATTCAGAAGGATTGACTGACTTTAATAGGAAGAAACATCAGCAGAAGTTCTGTGAATGATTGCAAAAAGACACAGATATACCTAAAGAATAACAGAAATTGAAACAGTTGAAGGTTTTCAGCTCCACAACTTTCACCAACAGATCACAAAGGAAGAGATGAAAACAGTGTGTAAAATAAATATGTGAATAACAGACATCCTGGGAGAAGCTGAGCTTAAAAGACAAAGATTCAAGGAAAGGAGCCAGACCAGAAATTGTCTAGAGCAAGACAACAGATGGGCGTGTATGCTATAATTAAATAAACATGTCAACTTTAGGCCAGAAAACACAAACTCTGTTTTGTTGTGTATGTGACTGAAAGATGTGGCAGGCTTCTTAAAAATTAAAGACTGGTTTGTGCAACACTTTCTTAACTGCATGCACATCTAGTAGGGAAAGAAGAGAGGATTACTTAAGGCTCTCACACCAACAGTGTGTCTAACTGGAGCTTCAACAATAATCCTGAAAGGAAAAAGTTTGGCTCGATGGGTTCTAAATAAATATTTAACAGACTGGCTTTGCGGCTTCAGTAAAAACTAAGTAAGCAGGACACAAGCTTAGATAATAGACTTAGATACCTTTTCTCTTTTTAAAAAGAATGTCCGCTTTTTGGTCTATGTGTAGAAAGTAGAGATACATATATATTTTTTTTTATTTAAGGGCATTTCAGTTAAAGTGATGTATCCAACTTTGGCTCATCTATATAAATGCACAATAAAAACAAATACAATTGAGATTTGTATGCATGGAAATGTATCTGCAATGGAAATAGCACTTTCTTGTGAGGCAGTACTACAAGAACCACTTGCAAACCTTGACAGCAGACCATTAAACATTAGTTGCAGTTTAGAGATTGTTTACTCTGAAGTGGACTCTGGAGCCCTCAGTTCAGCAGCTTTGTGTGAGCATATCAGTCCAACGTGGTTAAGTCAGCCCGTCAGAGTGACTGCACATGCACCGTATGTGTGCATGGATGCATCATTTAAACTCAGAACGTGTTAAGTGTGTGACTGTCAAAGCAAACTGTCATTTGGACAGCTGAGACCCGCCACGTCCTGATGTTTGCACAGACGCCCACTCCAATATGTCCGCAGAGCCATGAAAAAGCTGCTTAAAGGAAAACTATACAATGTTTTCTGCGAGCGCTAATCTCTTGCCGTTTGAGCTTAAAAAGCCAAAGAGCAACAGTTATAAATATCTGCAAATACATGTTTTCAAAAGCGCGAGATAAAGGAGGAGACAACCCACCTAAAGTGGGATTTGAAACCATTTGTGGCCACTTGGACTTATCTAATATCTATTCACTTTATCTGACACCTGCAGCTGTACTCGGCCTTTAAGAAAAGCAGTAGTTCATGAAATGAAAATTTAGCCTCACAGAAGCAATCACAGTGAGCACAAATGGACAACTGACCCCTTTAATCCGACGAGGTTAATGCATTGGAGATGGAACACTTCCAAGCACTAAAATACACAGAAAACATTTTATGGAAGATTTATTTTTACTCCAAAAGCTTAAAAAGTCTATTTTTGAAACACTAAGACACAACTATCTAAATCTTTACTAAACAACTTTTGACTGACAACTGTACACAACTTCTTGCCAATAACAGATCTTCACACACACAAAAAAAGTTTAAAAACTAGAAAATCCATTCTTTTCTTTCTAAAATTTTAACTTGGACTAATGACTGACAGCAATATATTTTGTGCTTGTCCTAATCTAAAGTAGTTCTGATTAGAAAAATATTTTGTACCTTTTCTTCAATCTTTAACTGTGAGACAAAGTTAAATTTCTATTTCTATTGACTGGACCTAATATTTCAGTAACAATTTGTGGTATTTATGCCAATATCAATAAAAGTAGTATTTGTAACCCCACTAACAAATTACTAATTACCTGATAAACTAATTTAGTTCAACATTTACATCATGTAGAGCAATTCCAACACAAAACAGCACAAAATATAGCTGCATTTAATCATAATCTCAAAAAATGGAAACTTATCAATGTTCTCATGGAAACAAAAGTTGAAAAACTGGTGTAAGTAATTCCAGCAAAACTAAAGATTTTGTAGTTCTTCATCTATTGCTTGCATAACGTCTATCTCATAATTTCTAGTGCTTTATGTGGCAACAATTGTCAATCATTTTAAAAGAGTAACAAATAACTGCTTGAAAAGACAACATATATTCATAGCTGGTTCATTTGAAGACCAAAACAAGCTCAGTTCAAACCAAAACTTTTTTAATTGAGCCAAGAGAACAAGAACACATTCCCATTGATTTGAATCGGTAATCCATTGTGGCCTTTGAGTACCAATAAAGAAGTGCCAGTAGAGAGCAGTAGCGGAGACTTAAAGCTCTTTCATAAATCAGCACAGATCCGTGCAAACACAAGGCAGAGTTCCTCGGGGTGTGCGACAGACAGCAAACACATAACTCCAGTGATCTTTGATGTTTAAGCTGCAGGAAAAACAGAAAAGAAGGACGACGATGGAAAACATGAGGAGAGGAAACATGCAAGTCAGGAGACCCAGGACAGATTTATAGGATGGGATATGAGGGCTAAAGAAAAGATATGATTGGCTGGCTGGGAGTGAGAGACTCTATTCTATTCCCTATCTAAGATCTTATTAGCTATGACGACAGGAGACTTTATAACAGCTGTATCACCCCGTGTCCTCATACATAGATCTTTGTGAGGCATCTCCAAGTTTTCAGTGTAAGAAATGTGGACAGAGCACAGCAGTCGTCTTTTAAAGATTTTTAGGGAAAGCTGGGGTATTTTTCACTCTTGATTCTCATGTTTATTTTGCTGTCAGCTGTCAAGTTTGTCAGGAAATATTACCCTCCTTGTTGCCTGATTCACTGGCTTCCCTTTATACAAAAATGTCAAATATTATTTTTCTCTCTGTAGGGATTATTTGAGTTGAGCAGGCAGTGAGTCACATCCATGCACACTGATATCCTTACACAATTTAGGGCACACAGAAATATTTCTCTCCTCATGAGGTTATCTGCAAAATAATGAGCAATGATGACCATTTTTGAAATAATATTCTCCATTTTAAGCATTTTTATGCAGTCTACAATTTGAGTGAAACCTATTTTTCCAACACATTTCACCTTCCAGCAGGATACATTGCAACAAAGGAATGGTTTCCATCAAAATATATTCAATAAACTTGGAGAAGTTTGGATTCATATGTAGAGAACAAATGCATGAACCTCTTTTTAAATTTGTATTTGGAAAATTCACAAGTATGATCTATTTTATCCATAACATAAAACCCACCAAAAAACAAAAAAAAACGATTAAATATTTTGAGTGTAATGTCCGAAAATGTGGTAAAGTTTGAAAGGTTGTCTTTCTGGTAAAAAAACAGCATAAATAAAACAAGGGTTTGTTTTGAAAAAGCATGAAATGCATCATCAATTTATGAACTACATTCACACTACATTTTTAAAATCCAAGACACAATGTCGTGATGAATGTAGCACACTTCATATAAATATTAAATTTGTAATATGCTTAGAAAGGAATGCTTGTTGCCATAAACTCAAAAATATATTCTTATCTTTAATGTGACAACTAGTGGAATCTTTAGAGCTTTCATTTTAAAGTGACTTTGGCTTTTACTTTTTTTCTTTGTCTTAACTTCTAAAAGAAAGCTTGTGAATAAATAGATATGACGTAAATATCCGCTGCTGGCAGAAATCTAAGTTGCAAATCGTGCGTATGCATTAACCTTGATTTTAACCTGAGAGATGAGCTTATTATGATAAACCTGAGCTGATTCTTATCCCAATAAAGTCGGTGAGTGGGTGAGTAAACACAGAGTGCCGCAGTTCAATATGATTTGATTTTCCTGGAACAACAGCAACATATCCTCTCCACAGCTCTAAAGTTTCCATTTGCCTTTGTTTTTTCATTCTGAGGTATCATAGGGTTTTTTTACCGTCAGTGGACATGCTGGAAGAGTGCCGTGTGCACTGTGGTCTGCCTGAGGGGACTGTGACTTCCCTACAGCCATTCCCTGTCACTGTATCCCATAATTGGCCCCCTGCTTCTCAGCGGAAAGCGTTCATGTATGTGTATGGGAGTGGGAGCCTGCGTGCTTGACTGTCAAACTCAGATGATGCACAGATGGGCACAACGGAGCCCTGAACTGCTATGAAGACATTCTGTCAGCTTAGAGGAGCTCGGAACTGCTGAGATAGTTCAATCTGGAAGCTTTTTCACAAGGTTAAAGTTAGGGGGGATTTTCAGTTGGGACATGCCATATCTGATTGCAGAGGAATAGTGCAGATATAATGGATACAGAGTGTGAAAATGCACTGCGGAGATTTGGCGACAGT
This sequence comes from Poeciliopsis prolifica, assembly GCF_027474105.1. Lineage (NCBI taxonomy): Eukaryota > Metazoa > Chordata > Actinopteri > Cyprinodontiformes > Poeciliidae > Poeciliopsis > Poeciliopsis prolifica. The sequence goes on from NW_026562430.1 coordinate 993,419, forward strand.
GCTGGAAATGTGATACAGCAGAACAATTCTCTATCAGTTCAGAATGTGTGTTGCAATCGTGAATGAAACGGTTCGTACCAACATCGGGACTTCAATTTCTTTAATTTCTAGCTGTGGAGTATAGTGGGAAAGTGAGGGCCACCACTTTGCTTCCAAGTACGCTGGGCTGAACGAGTGCTCAGGCCAAACCAGATAGATAAGAAAATGCAGCACGGTGTGTCCGGTGTGGATTTAATAATCTGTTTTCTGTGGATAAAGCGCAAACAGCTCATTCAGTGGAATATAAGAAATAGCCTGGGTATATCTGACTTTCAAGCAAACTGAGTTTAAAGTATATTAGAGGTATAGTTATAGCCCTTAAACTTCTTAGATTATATCATACCACAAACAGTTTCCTGGGTTTTTTTCCCTAATAGACCAAAAATAAGAGTCACGCAATTATTAAGTAAAAGAAAAATGAGAATTTTCTTTTAAAACATAAAACTATGATTAATGTATTTTGATTTTGTATTCATCATGATTTGGAAAATTATCCATAATTTAAACTTTTCAAAAAAATTTTGCAAAACTATCTGAAAAGTGCGTATTGCCAATTTGAACTTGTTTTACATGTTTCCACTGTAATAACAGCGTTCTGGAATCATGTCAATTTCTTGTTGATGAGAGAACAAAAATAAAAATGGAAAAAATAGAAAATCAATCCCTAAATATGAGAACACAACAAAACAATGGACAAAAAGAACCAGAGGAAATATAACAGAGCTACTCCAACATCACACAACAATTAAATTCTAGTTGGTTTATACATTAAGAAATGTGAAAGGGGTCTGAATGTGTTATCAAGTCTTTGGAAATAAAAATAACAAGAACAGAAACCAAAAAAAGATGGTAACGCCAACCCACTTGAAATATACCCATTTTGTGATGCTGGTAATTAGTAATAAAAAATAAAAACATTTTTCCCCCTTTTATACTTTGAGACATTGTTCAAAGTAATCTGGAAAAACAGAAAAGCTGAATCACTTGCAGCTCAAAAACACACTGCATGCAAACTCAGCGGGACATGTGTAAGGAGACATAAGAAGCTAACTAATTTCAAACAGTCATGAGCCACAATGGCTGGCAGACACTTCAAACGGCAGATAAAACACTTGGGATCAAAGCAACATCCAAGATAGTTAGCCTGACTCACTAAAGATTCAAGCTAACTCAATTAGCCAGCCAAGTTACTGTACATGACGAGCTAAATAACTAATATAGTCGATATCAGTGCCAAATGTCTCCTTCTACAGATCAATGCATTTGCATGTGGGTGTGACACATATAGGGTATGGCATAATATAGCACAATGTTTTATGTGAGAAAAATTAAATAAAACAGCAAAATCATACATCATTGCTTCCTACTAACACATCTTCTGCCTTTTTTCTTTGGCTGTTCCCTTGAGGTCATACATCGGAGGTGCTGCTCCAACTGACAAGTGAGCAGCACCTCCGGGGGGAGATGGAGGTAGCTGAGATTTTCATTGCAAACACCTGACGTGCCCATCCTCCGGAGAGGTGAGACTGACAGTGCGAAGGCCTATAAGCGAAGGTGCTGCCAGATTATGCTGTTGCCCTGAGGAGCATTTCATCATGGGGGTCAGGAGAGGAGAGGAGCAGGACGTGCTCCGAGATAGAGCTGATGTTTTTTTTATCAATTTAATAAAATAAATGATAATGGATTTGAACAATGCTTGAGCTGTGAAAAATAAAAAATCTTTCCAACATCTTCTCTGGACAGCCAAGAAAAAAATGAAGGTAATTCTGAAGGCCAACCAGGGAGCAAGCTAATTGATATATTATGAACAAAACATTGCAGATATAATGCTTGCATTAAAAAGCACCAAATTGCAACATAAACCATTATTAATTCAGTGAATTTCTGTCCTTCATCTTACATTGATGCTCACTCTGTTCTCCTTTTGTGAACATCTCATATTGGGAACAGAGAAAACAGCTATCTGAGAGGGATGAAAGTTTTATTGATGTGTTTTATGTTTTATCAGCAGCAGCCATACCCACAACTTGCTGATACAACTCTGTAGGTGGTTCCTCAGGGTTCGCAGACTAATCTCACCAACCACTGCAAACCTGTCACAGGAAACTTCTACGATATGCCAATCTCATGAAGAGTGAGATACTTAATCATATATTAATTTATGTAGCAGTTTTCCCCACACATTTTGTATAAATTGCAGCTAAATTTACCAACAGAGATGCATAAACAACGACAAACATTGCTTCACTGCTTGAAATTACCATTTTCAAAAGGAGGATGAGGAATAAATGTTTCGTTTGCATGCAAACTTAGGTTAAAATGATCAGACTTTTTCTGCTTTTTCATTATGAAAACAGAATTAACAAGACTTCCAATTAGCTAACTACGCTTCAGAAGAATGATTTACATTACGTTTTATGCTCTGTCAGTCATCTGTGAAAGTATTAGAAGTGTGCTGAGGGAAACGACAGACATATACGATAGAAGTGAGGTGTAGGCGCACAGAGGGGATAAAAGCAATTGAGAAGCAGACATTCTGAATAACAGTGCATGAAAATAAGATTGAAGGTAGAGGGAAGCAAAATGTAGCAGGAAAAAAAGGGTGAAACTATCATTTTGGAGTAATATTTGTAAATTAGACAAGAGCAGAGTTTACAGATTTGCACTCAACCTCTCTTTTCAGCTGACACAGGGAAAAAAGCTACACTCTATATTCGCATAACGAGAGCGGTGGACCATCATTAAAATCCAGCGGCCGCAGACAAACCAAGCTCCACCTGAGTGTTGGTTGGTGTTGCCCCCCAGAGAAACGCGCCTTGTTTAACCTGCTCCTCTTCTGTCAGCACTTTCATAAATAATTCACAGAGAACTCTAGGGCAAGGGAGCCGTAGACTGAACACTGCTTCTCTCCCGTCTTTGCCTGCATTATTTTATTGCCATGTATTTGCAGAGCACAAACAAAATGCGTTCATTTGCATAGGAAAAGACCTGCGGGTGCAGGTCATCAGAGCTGCCCGTTAGAAGTGAATTTGAACAGTGCAGGAAGGAAAAGGAAACTATTCTGGAAAGCATGTTCACACTCTGGTTTATTCTGTTTGCTAAATTCATGCGAACAGATGTTTTCAGCTCTAGATGCATCAGAGCTGAATATATCTAGAGAGCAGGAAATACTAAAATCCTCCAAAATGGAGTACGCTTGACTTTTAAATCATTGGTGTCTGTCATGAATCATTTCTGTTCTCTATTTTAGTCTTGCATCCAATCTTCTGCAACCTCTCAATGTTTTCAGATAGGTCAGAGAGGCTTGGCCACATTGACCTTGTTTAAATGCCAACACATCAACAGACATCTTTATGCTGGGCTGGTGCAACAAGCAAACAGCGCTTCTGAATCCCAATGGATCAGCAGCACTCAGCACTGTAGATGTCCTCACAATAGAAGCTAGTTTTTTACTGTTCCACATGTACTGACTGGGAAATGAACACTAAAACGGAGGAAAAAGTCAAATATATACATTCTAGTTGCTGCATAAAATTTGGAAAATGTCCAATTTGCTAATCAATTTGTCTAAAACAAGTGCAAAACATTTATATATGTATACATTAATTTATGTAGTTTATTTAAATATGCAACATTTAAATATTTTTTAAATCCTTTGCTTTATTCAAGGTAAGGTTTGACAAACTTGAGAGTAAAACATAACAGCATAGAGGTGGATATTCTAGTCATTATTGATAAAAAATTATGTTGCCAAGTATCAGCATCTGTTATATTTTTCTTCAGTGTTGCCCCAGTTGGGTTTCTTGCATGAATGCTCCTGCCACAAAGGATGAATGCACAAATATGCATGACGCTACACCACAAAATTCAATTTTTGTGTTGTACTGTTTATCCTGCACACTTCAGACTCTTAAACACTACATGTCAGTTTTTGTTTGGATCATTTACCAGTAGTCCAGCAAAAAATGGGTCATGTGAAGCCTGAATGGCTTTATCAGAAACTTAATCCCAGAACTGTCCTCTCTCAACATCCTTTTTTCTGCAGGATGACACCCTTCCTTTTATACTTAGTCAGAAGGGAAAACAATTCTAGCACTATCAATGGAGTCATGAAGAAGAAAAAAAAAACACTATTTGTGCTTCCATTTGATATCTAAGAGAAATTCACAGCAGCTAGCTTAATGCATTTTATAAATTTATTCATGCAAAGGTGGAAACCTAACAAGCAAATCTTAATTTGCAAGACATGCTTCATGAAAGAAGACTAGACAAGAATAACTTAAAATGATTGACAGGATAAGTCTTTCCCTGTATGGCAGCAAGATTTAGGTTGGCAAAGTAAGCTGAATAAGCAACAAGACTTTTTGTACAATGTCCTTTGGGAAGATGAGTCAAGGTATCTGTCAAAAATGTAACAACCCCACTTATGTATAAGTAGTAATACATCAATGCAAAACAAAAAAAAAAGATTGAGAACAGTGGTGGAGTGTGAGTGATTTGGGCTTGTTTTGAAGCCACAGATGCTTACCTATTTGTCTAAAAATAACTTTAAATTAAACTACATGTTCATAACAAAAGACTCAATGATTTGCAATGATTCAGTCAAAGTCTAGATCATAACTTAATTGACATACTGTTCTGGGACTTCTAGGATCTGCTGCTTTAAGCAAATGCCTACTGTTGTGAAAAACTCAAAGAAATGTCCTAAAGAAGAATAAGACAAATTTCCCCAACCAGAAAGTAAGAAACAGACACTCCAGCAGAAAAGAAAACAAAAATGCAAAACACAATTTCATTGCTTTTCCGTTCTTGAGTCATGAAATGAGCTTATCTTATTCAAATCCACATGTTAACACTTCCTACTACAACCTCCTAAGTTCTACCCTCTTTTCCCTTATTTTGTTTGACTGCATATTAGATCTAAGGTTTCTCCTGTAGCTACCATGGAAGAACCTAAGCCAGAGACAACAAAACACTATTTTTATACTTTAATATGCACCATAGTTTATCCCACATGATAAAAAGTGGGGGGAATGAGGCGTCAAATTGGTTGCGTTGAAGAATTGCACCTTTATTCCAAAACTCAGTGTTCCTTTACAATCTATGATGTGCATCATGTCTGATAAATTTCAGCTTCACACACACAATGACAAATGCTCGTTATTATCACACAAATCATTCAATTACTTAGTGTTAAAAGATCTTACGTTTCTAATATCTTAAACATTGGAGGGCTCATTAAGCACGTTGTTCTAATTTGTCTAATTTGATTTCAATACACAATGAAATTAAACTCTATTACAGACAATCAAAGTGAAAATTACACATTTACATGTATTTTAGCAGAGCCATATCATATACTCAATCCCAAAGCACTTTTGCATCATATTTTTGAAGAAAAAGAAGATGCTGCAAGCAATGAAAACAACTTTCTTCCCATAAGAACCTAAAATTAGAAAACACTTGACTTCAAGAGGCAGAATATACATAACCTGATTCACTTGTACACACTTGCATATATAGTCAGCAGCGTCATTTATCAACCTGATAAATGGGTGTCGTATGTTCTTTACAGACACTTCATAAATGACTGATTCTTTCCAGTAGTAACTGCCTAATGAGATGTAGTGGGTATAACCAGCCCCTACTGGTGCCTGAAAGGTAATTAAGATCTTTGTGTTCTGTGTGTAACAAGTTGCAAAACATGCTTCAGCTGCTAATGATGAGCCGTTGAGTGAAGAAGACACAATTCCTCTCCCAAGCTGTTAATAAGTGAGATTCAAAGACAGGAATTAAAGCAAAAAAGTAAGAAATGTGCAGTTTACTCTCCAACCACCGGTGCCTCTGCCAGCATACAGACCCCTAGAGAACAATTCAAGAATTTAATACTAACAAGGTCAGCACGTAGATAGACAGAACTACTTCCCCCTCCCAGGTTTTATTACAGTAATGCATTTAGACAACTAGCCTTGTTTCGCCAATATTAGCTTGTATATCTCTGTTCCTGGAGCCTCGGGGAGTCACAGCCGTTTACCATGAAGTGTTTAGTCCTTCACAAAAACTACACTGGCTTCTTTCTTTGTATTTAACACCACTGTGACCCATTAGTTGTTCTTTTCCATGCACAAACCGACCTCCGTATTTGTTATCAGGTCAGAGGTTTGAAAAGATGACGCAGCTGTGGTATAGAAACAAGACAAACAGCTACTGGGATTTGGTCCGATTTCACGGTAGAGCAGAGGTGACTGACAACTTGTAAGATCCATCCTCAGTGCATGCTAATGGAGGCTTGAAATATCGCAAAGAAATGAATTGGGTCTCCTAGGGTTTATGTCTTTTTTTTCTTCTTTTGGGCAAATTGCTTTGAACTACTCTTAAAAGAAAATCCCTCTGGTCATGCCAAGAATAAATGCTGTGGCATCAGTGCATATATTTTTGAGATGCAGTAAAGAAACAGCCCCAACAGCTCATTCTGATTTGGTTTGTACCTGTATTTCATAAGTAGTTTTAAACAAATCAAAATGTGTTCTAGGTACCTTACATGGTAAAAAGCTTCATACAATCACCCAGGATCAGGTTCAAACAAGAACTCCTGTTGCAGGCTGAGACAACATACATTTTCTTATGCCAAGATTTTCTCTTTCCTTATGGGAAATTGTAAATTGTAGCAGTTTTCCAAAATTCCAGTTGTTGCATTGAAATGCAGAAAATAAATCATTGATTCAACGTTTGAACATATCAAGCGAGATATAATCCATTATTTATTATCACACATATTTCAACCTGGGCTGCAGCACGATGAAAGCAACGCTAGTCCGCTTTTTTACAAATCTGTATGCTGAAACTCAACTTCTAGTTTAGCCAATCCTTAGCCCATCAGCTCAGACAAGAAAACAAACTCAAGGCAACTTCCAGCCTGACACCTTTACTTGACGTCCAACTGTTTTTGCCAAAGGCTTGGTAAATCCTTCAGGCATATCCCTGATCCTTCTTATCACTCTTCTTACCCTCTCCAACCAGGCCTCATCTCCTCTAGGACAGTAATTAACAGGAATTACATAGCGTTCCTATCTGCTGAGCCCACCTCCTTACTGTGAGAGCCCTTTCCCATTTAAGGCCTGTGTACTGAAGATTGCCCTCGGAGAGGGGATCCTCAATAAAGAAGTGCCACACAACTGTTGTACTCTTCAGCGGAGAGAGCAATGTACAGTTCTGGAGATAAAGGCCAAGTTGGGAGGAAGAATGAGATTCAGCAACATTTGTAGTTTGTGTTAATCCACAAATATACCAGCGACTCCTACCTTGTCTGTCATAAATGACGCATTTCCAAATGTGTGTGTTACATAAGCATTTGTGGTTTCAATAGTGACGATACAGTTGCTGTCAGTAGATTTGACTGTGCGGTTCAAAGGAATATTTCGGGTTGGTTTGGGAGCTGGAAAATTGATCAGTTCCAGAAACTTTACCAGCATCAATTGCTAATTAAGATAGGACTTATTTTTAAAATCAAAGTTACATGACAGAAAGAAGAAGAAGAAAAATCAATGTAGAGGCTCATCGCTGTTCCGTTTTTCTTCTTCTTCTGAGCCTGCACATTGTAAATGTTTAACAGCATCCTTGAGAAAAGCCTCCTCTCCACTTCTGTTTCCGTGGCAACTGGCATGCATTGGTATTGATGACATCTCCTGATCGCCCACTTACTTTGCACTAAAAATGCTCTCCCAGTGAACTTCACAAATACTGTTTCCCTCACAGAAAGAGGACGCCACAGAGGAGAAGGTTTTTTCATTCGGCCTGTATCGTGCTTGTGAAGCGTGAGCTGCTACGTTCGGGTTGCCTTGAAAATAAAGATGAATCGTCAGCCTCGAACTTAAAACAACGAGGAAATAACTCTAACGAGGTCCAAATACGCGTGGTGATCTGTGTGCCTGTGGCGCTCTAAGTTTTATATTTATGAATCAGGCACCCAGCATGAAACATTATCTATTAAACTCCTGCTGCCAGCAGCGAACTTGGAGAACTCTTGTCATTATTCAGACGTTCCAGTTAAACGTTTTTGTCTAACAGTGTGCCCATCCCACTCGCTTTCATTCACCTCCTTAATTAACATAGACAGGCAGCCAGACAGCTCCAAAGGCCGAAACCTGAGGCAAGACCAGTTGCTGTCACCTTGTTACCACTGTAATGGGTTCAGATGAGGTCCCCTGACACAAGGGGGAAGGAAAAATGAATTCATGAAGCCTGCCTCACATACTCCCACTTTGCCTCTCGTACCTTTCCTTCCACCACTCGACCTACAGAACCTTGTTTAAGCCAATGGTCCTGCACAGCAACCCAGCACTTCATTAAAACCTTAACACATTCCTACTTTGACCATTGTAATCCATTAATCATCAGCCACAACTTATTAGCTGCTGGGTTGCGTTTGTAAGTGCTTGTAGCACAATACATATCCAAACACTTGAACGCTGCTTGGTGAAGCCAACAGCATCAAGACGACCATGGCAGACCTGTTTAAACATCAACTCAAGTGCTATTACCTTCGACAGCCAAAGAACTGCAGAGACTGGATGCTCTGTCAGAGAGCTGGATGTCATACATGTGTGCAAGAGCTAGACTTTGTGCTGTCAACCCAATTAGGGCTGCCCAGGCACAAACTGACTGCATTCTGTTGGCTTGAAAGAGGTCAGGGAGCGTATAAGACAGAGGCATTTTCCCAGCTTGGCAACACAGAGGCTGAAAACGTTTGGAGAGCGACTCAAAGGCAATGTGGCCTTTTGAAACTAAAGCAATCAGGCGTGGATGTGCAAACAAGAAATTGTTTGGAAAGTCTACAAGTATTGACCAACTTAATAGGAACATTAGGAGCAATAAACATGTTGAAAAACACTTTTAAAAATGTAAAACCTTAAAACAGTTACTTCAGCCAAGGCAGAGGAAGTCTAGAAAGGCCTCATTTTCTGATTATACATTCAAAGCACTCTTATTTGTTTAATCCAATTATTTGGTGATTCTCCATTCTGCATATTTTTCCATTTCCCTTATCCAACACTCAATAATCCTTAACCCTCAAGAGCCCGCCTGTGATTCCATGAATGCCCAGAGAGAAGCTGACCCCCTGAATAATGCACTCAGATCAATTCTACACACTCTGCACATGCATGCAAATCTGCATTTCACAACGGTAAATCTCCATGTGGCCACATGTCCTCTACCGTAAACAGCTCTGGGATTTGTGTCTTGAAAGTTCAATTAATAAAACAAATAATAATAATCATAAAATGTTGGTCCCAATTACTCAAAACACTTTCTTTCACATATGCAATGTGCCCAGTGCAAATGGGGTTCATGACAAATGTATGCTAACCCACTATTTGTTAAATTAAATATATTGCTTATTTGTTTTTTGAAACATACTGCAGCAATCCTTTCTTTCATTTCTCTCCACTGAATAAATTAAACCAGCTAAAAACTGGATGCTTTATAATCAGCTTGTCAAAAGTTAACTCTTCTGATGTATACCAGTCGTTGCAAAAATCAGGAGGAATTTATATATCCATGTTGACATTGCATGTGCATTGTACGTCTGTAATGCTTGGATCAGAGTTCCATAATATGGAACATTTCCTAATCCTTCTGCCTCTATGCACTAAATTGTAAAAGAAATGCTGGAATTGCTTCCCCTGCACATTTGCAATGGTTCTGTGACAGTGTAATACCAAAGTCATTTACCCGGGTCCATTTTGCTTCCGATACGAAATGCAAAGATGTTGTTTTCTCAATTTGTTTGATGTAACTGAGCCATGCAGAGGGAGTCGTCATTTAAATTTTGTGGCTTACATGAAATACTGACACATGCCTTTGACTGAAATAAGTTACAGCGAGTCACATCATGGAAATGTTCGGTTTTCCTTGCACGTAGAGGCTGTGGCTCTTTGTACTGCGACTGTGGTACCCTTGTGTCCTTCACAGCTTTTAGCATGGCGTGTCCTAGTGCAGTGGTTAAGTCTAATCTTGAGACGGAAAGGGGGAGAAAGAAGAAGGAAAAAGAAAAAAGGTGAACGGATCAGAGTTACCTCCGGGTAGAAACGGTTCCTGTGCCAAATAGTTTCTTTTCAAAGCTAATCTTTTATTTGCATATTAAAAGCAATGAAAGACGCATACAGAACCATAATCCAGAGCTGTCCTTGTGTTTCTTTGAGACCAAGCACTCTGTATACAAAAAAGCAACAGAAAGCCTCAGAGAGCTTTGCAAACAGCAAAATAATGCCCTGTTCTTTCTTATATCACTCTTTTAAAGCCACTGAGGGTGGCATACAGATTAAACATCATTATCAGGCCACATTTGAATTTCAATGTGAAGCAAATGAAAAGTGTTTGAATTGGATTGGAATAGTTTTATTTTAAACATACCAGAAGTGGAACTAGAGCAGATGATTTGTCAAAAATCAAAATTCTGTTATGTTTTGTCAAGTACTTCCCTCTCTGTTGTACATCCCTTGATTAAACCAACAGCGACAAGCAGGATTCACATTAAAAGTAAATTATTTTTTGCTGAAAGTCTATACATGCAGTCATTTCCAATTAGCGGTTTTTCAGAAAAACCTCTTATGGAAGGGGTGTTAAGTATTTATTAGAACATTTGATCTGTGTCTACACCATCTTTTGATTTTTTGATGGCGGACAGAAGCATCTCCGCCACTCATTAGGATCTAGGTGAATAAAAGCACCTGTGGCAGCAGGCAGACTTCAGGGTAAAGCTATAGCCCTCATTACACAGACTCAGAGGGTAACACTTCAAGAAGCCAACTTAATTGGCTTCCTCAACACTGCTTTTTTATTCTGAATTTATTTTGTGGTTTACGTTTCACATTATGTGAAAGAAACGCAAGCATCTCAGACTGAATACAGAAGTAACCTCTTGAATTGACTAACCTTTTCAAGAGGAAGATTGTCACTTTTATTTTGGAGACAGATCCAATTTGAAAGGGATTAGGAATGTGAAATTATCTGCTTTCTGGTTACCGGTAGAGCTGATTTTATTATTATATTGTTCAAACCTACCAGGCTCATCTGCAGTCAAATGCAATTGTTCTGCACCTCTATGCTGATTTTGACTCCTGTTTTCTGTTCATGGATTAGGAGCAAATTGTCTGCTTCCGGAGGACTAAAATCTACCATGTTTTCTTTTATTTACGTTTCACACGCTAATAGAATCTAATCGTTTTCGAAGGCCACTGGGGCTGTAAAAGCATTTCATGGTTGTTTGAGCCACAGCTGAGAAGTATTCACATTTGCAGAGCTGCCGCTATATGTCAAATAAAAAGAAATAAATGGAAAAATCCTTCTTGTAAATTACAAATGATGATGCCCGCTGCTCCCCCCCTCCTCCTTCCGTCATACTCTCTGCACAAAACACACACTCCTGCTGAAGCTCCTCTTATGTTTCTGTCAGAAATGCACAGCATTCAGAACAAGGCTGAGCTATGATTGGCCAATAAAGTGATGAGGGAGAGGCTCATCTCGGAGAGAGGCTTTTGAGATGACAGATTTAATTAATGTGGAAAATTTATTAATCATGGCGCCTCAGGGAAATCAAGTGTGATATTTTATCATTTTTTGGCCCTGAAGGATCATAAATAGGAGGTCATATATTTAATAGCATGATTCACATCAAACACAAGTAATATATCACAGATAAATATGTGGGACCATATTGTAAAGCTAGAAAAAAAGTAGAGATTTTAAGAAGAGAAATAGCTCATGGGGTCTTAATTTAAGTAGCACAAACAATAGGTGCACTGCTTTGGATGTAATGACAAACTTTTCTGTGAGAAGAAAAGCGGGTAATTCCCTGCTAATTATAATCAAAATCCTAAGCAGTAGGATTTGAATGGAACCTGCTTGTATCTTGGGAGTAAAAAACAGTGGTGAGAAAAGCAGCCAAAGCCTGAAGAATAGAGTCAAGCTGGTTTGTTTCCAAAACGCCTGCAGTGCGTCACTCTCCTCCAACCAACAAAGGCATTGCTCCTTGGCGAGCAAGCATACATCCTTTCTGCTTTGCTATGAAAAAGAGGGAGAGCAGAAAAGCTCCAAAGTTGGCAGGATTCCCATGAGAGTGGTAAAGATTCAGTTTGTTTCTGCTTGTTGCAGAAATAGGTTGATTGGGCTCTGACCTATCTTGGTCTGGTTAAAAAAGGAAAAGATGTATAAAAGGAAACAGAAACTAAAGGAAACGTACAAAGAGAACAAGAGAGTAGTGTTTCTTTATCCGTAGCTGTCACTTGGCAGCTGTGGAGACTGAACAAGGAATCAACACAGAGAGATTGTGTTCAAACTTCGCAATGAAGACGCATTGAAAAAAGCCACACGCTGAGAGCAGGGCTGCATCCAAGGACCTTGACAGGCTCATCAAATGCGACAATGTTGAGAGACTTCCTGCATGCACAAAACTTCACCTCTCGAGTGAGAGCAGCTTCATTGTGTAGGACAGGCCTAATTAAAAAAAAATTTAAAAATATCACAATCCAGGAAAAGTTTCTTTTACAACGCTGGCACTGAGGATCAGCAGACAGGAAACCTCCCATCCAGAGATTACACAATCCAATGCTAACAAGAAATTCGCTGAATGGGATCAAATGTGATTCCCATGTCAATCCAGCAAGTTATAGTTTTGATTTCAGATATCCATGATTGTGCAGTCGCTGGCAAAAAAATTATATGGCAACAAAAAAGTATTTCCAAATAAAATATGGGTTAAAAATCAGTTTTTACGACTATTAGTTTCAGAGAGCATTGCTTTCAGGTGGGAAGTAGTGGGATCTATAATCTCTATCAGAAGATTTGAATGTTTTCAAAACACAAGATTTATTCCATCTCAAAGCTTCTTGAACAATAGTTGTCCCATGCTATGTAAATGTAAATATTTTCCATCAGTTCACACTAAAGCTTTAAAACTCTACTACATCTTGCAGTTTCTGTGATAATGCATTTAATTGCAAATATATCCAGTATTTCTACAACTCATAAATCTGTTAACAGCTACAGTTCCCAAATATTTAATGTTGGGGACATTATGCTGCAATAATAATAATAAAAAAAATGTATTTAACTATAATCCTCTAGTTGTAGTTAACCAGTTTGCAAGACAGATTTTATGTCAATAGCTCCCTAGTATCTTTTTGTTTTCTTCACACAGCTGAAGCAGCTTTTGATGATGTTATACTGCAATAGATTCATACATGTAGTCTTGTTTACCCTGTTTTAATTTTCATTGTATGCTTGAACGACAATATCAATAAAATAGAATATGTCATCGTGAAGTAAAAATGCTTATATACATCATGAAAGAAGCATCTTCGAATTGATGTATTTGGCATTTTTTCCCCCATTTTATTACCTTGACAATCTTTCCAGCTCTGGGTGAGAAACCTTTCAAACATTTAGCTGTGTGAAGCAGACAGTGGGAGGAAGAGAAAACATCCTAAAAAAACAAAACAAAAAAACTAAAAGCCCTTTTTCTCTAGCTATCAATCAAAAGAAATGAACACAGAGTAAAGAGAGAAGTCCTTGGATATACAACGACTTCTGGTATAGACAGATGGCTTAGAAAGTTACTCTTTGTGTTAAAGAAAAAAAACATTGATCTTACTGTAACCTAGTGAAATTAATCTTCAAACTCAATAATCTTAATCGGTCACTCAACTACAAAAGTCAAGCTGATAAAAAGCAAAACATCTTTCGGTATTTTAGGGGTCTCCCAGGCAAGAGTGCTGTATACATACTAGTCCCCTATTATTCTGGGAGGAGAGCTATCATTCACCCCAATCTCAACTCCAACAGATCCTGCAGGTGTGTAATTTAACAAACATGGGATTTTCTCAGTGCTTTAACATCCAAATTCCACCGTTTTAAAGCAAGATCCAAAGAGGAGAGACAAAAAAATCACAGATGCTACTGCAGAAAAGAAATCTTACAGATCAGACTTTTGGTAAAACATCCCTTAGGTGGGAGCCAGATCTCATAATGATTACAGGATTAGAGGAAGTCAATCAAAGGAGGTGATAACCCTCCCCCTCTATTCACAGGAGGATGGGGAGAGATGATGGGTGAATCATAGAGACAAGTGAGGTGATGGAAAGAAACAGCAGGGAGATCAGAGAAGATGGCAGCACTACCGAGATGAAGGACCGTGCTGAATTTTGAAAGCAACTGAAAGGAGAAAAGTGTCACATCGGTTGCAGGGAAGACGGGAGACGACATCAAAACAGGAAAACTGTGCTGAGGTTACAAGGAGAAGCATCGACTGCGGGCTCATGCAGAATGCAGAGGTGTGCGGGAGGAGATTAGAGATGCCAAGCAGCTCCTGGTTAAGTGTGGGATATTTTTGGGTATGGTCCAATCCCAGCCTTCAAGACATTTGCAGAGTAGTTTAAAAACAGAAAGAAAAAGAACAACAAACAAAATAAAAGCTCCATTTTCCCCTGAAGGGTTGTTAGACCAAATCAGGTAAAGGGAAATTGAATGCCTTTTAAGATCCTTCTGACTTTTGTCCAAACTGACCAAGTAGAAAACAAATCTTAACTCTATTTCTTTGTCATTGGCCTTCTTTTTGACACTTTTTTGCCCAAGCTTATTTTCTCAAACCTGAGAGGCAGATTTTCTTAAATTAGACACTGGCCAGCCTTCTCCGTGTTTAAATCCTCTTTTGGACTAAAGCTCATTATCATCCACACATATAATCTTTCAAATTGCTACCAAACGCCCCTGCTGATTGAGCTGCATAATTTGCCTGAAATGAACACATTATCTTCCAGAGAGAAATATTAAAACTGAAATCTTGTATCACATTTTGGATGCCTCCAGTCATGTCAAGGCGGGAAGGAAATGTAAGCACTTCTCAATAGTTCTGCAGATGTTATTTTCCAATTGTTTAAACTCAAACTCCTCAGGTGTTCAGCAAACAGAAAAGCTCGTCAATGAAGGTCGATCAAAAGCTTTGGAACCTACATTCACCAGGATAAAACCATTTGATTGGCACGTGTGTCATCCTATTAGCTCCACCCACATTTTAACCTAGTTTCTGTAATCTGGATTTCTGTAATCCTTATTCCAATCATGACAAACGCCTTATGAGCTCTTGAAGACATGTGCTAATTACAGTAATTAACTGTCGTGTAACAAATAATGCCCTGCACAGGTGTGTATAAACCTTAAATCTTTTCCACATTTAGCCACGTTGCAGCCACAACCTTTAATGTGTTTTAGCTGGCCACCGAAACTGAAAGACCAGTCAAGTAGAACATTAATCTCCATTTCAAGGTGCAGAATCTGGTGATGGGACAAACCGTCTGTATATCAAATGCCAAGAATGGGGCACGGGAAACAATTACAGTAGAAATTGGTAGTTAGTGCTAACTTGACACACTATTTCCTGACATTTACAAAGCAAATGATCCAGGAGCACCAATAATTATCCGTGATGCTGATTGGCTGAGCTAATAAGGTTTCTGTGAATATTAATACACATTAAGGTACATTTGGTGTTTGAACTGTTAAAATAGGCAATTCTAAGCGGTTTTTTTTAATGGAGTGTCAGGAATTTGTGGACTTTAGCTATTAGCAAGCACTGCATGGTCCAAAAGAAAATCTAGTCTAGACCCTTTTCTGCCATTTTTCTACATTTGTGCTGTTGTACCATTCTTAAAGGACAGAAAAACAAACAACAGAGATTCTATTGTTCACATCAATCAGGTCATTGACCATCATCCATTTCATGCTGAGGCTGAGTACATGTGTCTCCAATCTGCAGCACATATCCATAGTAACCCCAGCAGTCAAGAGCCCTGTATCTGGTACACTTGTTGGACAACCTCTCCTCTATGGGAAGCTATTTCATATCTAACACCATGTGTGTGATCAATCTCCCCCCCACTGTGAGTGTGCAGTGCAATCATTCAGCTTTTGTGACAGGTGTTTGGTAAAGAGAGATGAACTGAGGGTATGCATGCATGCATACATGTCTCCTCTGTGACAGAATCAGAGTTTCATTTCCAAGTCTGATTTTCAATCTCCAATCAAATCATCCCAACTTGGTTTAATAAGGCTTTTAAAATTAATTTTACACTTTAATTGTCTTGACATCAAAAAGCCTTTCTCACTGACAACCTCGGGACATGTATATTTGATCGTCTGGAGCTCTTACACTAATAAAAGTCATTATCTTGCAATTAAATGACACTGAAAACTAATACAACTTATATAGTAGCAGGGGTCACCTCTGCAGTGTTCTTTGGCTCCTAACAGTTGTTGCTGACAGTTTCCTGCCATTTTTAGCATCCCTTAAAATCAATTATAAAGTCAAGTGGCTTCCTATAATTGAATTTGTGCTGCGCGCTGACGTCCCCTGTTAGAAGTCACTGTCTTGTCCAATTAGGAGCAGCCTTATTACTGGCCAAATTGTGGGTGGCCTCTTTAATGTGGTGGGGCCATAGTTGGAGGGGGTAGGACTATCCTTCAGCTGACGTATTAATGTTGACATTCTCCCTTAGTTGGCGGAGAAACGGGTATGAAGACCGTAAATTTAATTGACTGTCAGGATGTCCTTGAAGCCTCCCACTGCAAAAGCATAGTGGAAAAAACGGAAGAAGAAGAAAAGGAGAATAGCGGCTGCTGACTGTGTGGTGTCGCATGAACACAAGGAAATAAAGAACGGTGTCTAACTCTCAGGAAGACCCCACTTTATATCCCCAAAGGCTTTTTTCTTTTTGGAAGATGTGTTACAAAAAAATGAGAAACCAGGTGGAAGCAGTGAGCGGTTTGTCTTCTTGCAAATGTGACTGCGTTCCAAACTTAGTGGGATACAGGTGCGTCTAATTAAATTTGAATAATGTTGAAAGGTTAATCTATTTTTGTAATTCAATTCAAAAAGTGCTCATTACTCAGTGAAATAGTTAAAGTTTTTATTCCTTTTAAGGTGGAAGATTATGGGGGGAAAATGAAATGGCAAAACTCAGTTTCTCAGGAATATCACAGACTACATAAAACCAATAAAAAAAGCATTTTAAAACACAAATGATAAAGACATGTGTTCACTTGTGACATACAGTCTTATACCTTCAATACTTTGTAGTTGAGCTGATAAGTCTGTCACAAAAATGTTGTATGACATCTTATAATTTCCCAAAAACATTAGCTAAGAGTCATTATCCAAATTGAGCAGAAATAAATAAAATAAAAAAACAAACATTAATAAATCTGAATAAAACATGACTTCTACTTTCCAGAAAATAATTCCTAAAAAAAAAATTAACTCAATAATTATATTCTAATTTATTGAGATGAACCTGCAACATGCACATGAGTGAGAGAATCATTTTAAGTAAAATTTTATTATCAACTGTCAGAAAAGGTAAGCATCATTTGTCAGGGAGCTCATCACTGTCTGATGGAAAAACAGGCACTAATGAGTGTACAGCAGAAGAGACGAGGTGGGCTAAATTTGTCTCAATCAATGTCACGGAGTATCATTATGAAGCTACATTTGCTACAAGCGTGCACAGGAGGGACATGTGTTAGCGGTTATGTTAAGGCCTGACATTTAGTGAGTGTGAAACTGGAATGCTTATTGCAACTTCAGTTGCTGAGGCAACCAATCAGTGCAGAGAAAATTTCAAACGGTGGTTGCTTTTGATTGATGTAGGTGTGCAGATGCTACACTGAATGTGGAGTTTATTTTTAGAGAAAATGTGAAGAGAAAAAAAAAAGTGTCTTCAGTGGCTACTGCAGCTCTCCAAAAGGTAAGGTTAACGAAGTTCTGAAAATTAAACAAGCAGCTAAACATTGCCTCTTCATGTGATTACCTGTATTTCTGTTTTATATTACAAGAAAAACACTATCAGGCAGCTTTGAGCCATATTTTCTCATTTTCCTCCTTTTCTGTCATTGGAGCACTCCCATCACTCTCCAACTGCTTCAAAATCTTTTTCTAAAAGTTATATCAAATATGATCAGAGCAGTTCTGACTGGACAAATATGAGTGTGAATAAAATAGCAGCCAAGCAAACACTGAGACAAATCATTTTGACTGGGATGTTGCAAAAACTCATAGTTCTAATAGTATGGATTACGGAGATAAATCATCACAAAAGCGTTGAAATAACATAAAACTTTAGGAAAGCGTCTTCATTGTTTGTTTACTTTGCATTGCATTCAATTTCTATTGATCCCGGTCTGCGTTCTAGCTGATCTCAAAATTAAGATGGATTTTAACCGCTGATCAAAAAAGTAATTCTGGGTAACCTCCTGCAATAAAATATTAAATACTCCAATCCCCTTATAGAAGACCATGAGCAACTTTTTAAATCTTACTTCAGTGATATTTTCTACTGCTAAATTACACAACAGCAAAGAAACAAAGTAACAAGGACCTTGCAGAGATAAAAAAAAAAGAAACAAAATAATTCTAGACAAATTAAAGTTTGAAAAAGTAAAAATTCTGAGACATATTTTGCACATTTCATATTCTGCATATTTTTACGTACTTTAAGTCAATGAAGAAGGTCCTAGAAGTATTTGCTTCTCTACTAATTTTACATTTATTTGATAAGGGAATGTGAAAAATTGTCTTCTGTCAATGAAAGCCTTCTTTGACATCAGCGTCTACAATCACAACAACCAAAGACAAATTATGGACGCCACCACAGCATATAAACAAGTCCTTGCTTAATAGCACAGAATAACTACAACAGCACAAGAATCCAAGAGAGGGGTTGTTATGGAGGTAATGTGCTGAATTAGCTAAAAATATTCATAATTATTCAGTTTGCCCAACCAGTTAGACAATCCAGCCCTCTAGCAATTCAGAGGACTAATGGATACATTCTACATATGAATTCAGAGAATTAATATGACAGATATGCATTATGTGTTTCTGCACTGGTCCACTCTCTGAGACCAAAAGCAGACAAAGCATTAATCAAATGTGAGTGTTTTCGATGCAATAATCCACTTATTTGTTGTGCACATGCAGCACTGAGAGAGGACTTCCAGGGATTGTGCATGCCAGCAGAAAAGAAAAGCCACTCAAACCATGGATTTGCAGTCCCCCAAGGACGTCAATCAAGTCGTTTAGTTTTCCTTAAAAGGTGCAAATGAAAACACTCCAAGCTGAGAATTTTGAATTCTTCTCTATTTTTCACTTCAGTATTTTAACTCATATTTAATTTATGGCAAGAGTTTGGCCTCACAACAGAAAATTAACATTGCAGATGAGCAACATCCAGCAAAAGCTAAAAAATGACATATTCTACCAATCCCATGCAGATGCAGGGCTTTGGAGAAGTCTGGGTGAAAATTCATCCACTGTGATGTAAAATGTTCCTCATCCATAACTGTAAACGCTATGGAAGCTCTTGAGCCCAAGGGTTGAACAACCAGAAATCTTCAAGAGGAAAAATTTGTTTTCACAGCACCACATGCATTTTTGCAAATCTCCATTTTAATATTTTATTTTTCTTCTTCTTTCTTTGTCATTTTGATTACTATCTTGTCTTTGGATTAAGTGTTGATCATTTTTTACCCCTTCAAAGTGCATTTTTGGCTGTTTTGTGCCCAGTTTCTGCGTAAAAAAACAATCACTCATCAATCTCCACTAAGGGGAAGTTTTATACCTGACAATCAACAATTTAAATATACTTTCAAAGACTCATGTAAGAAAATACAGATGCATGGTAGGTGTTACTTCGGTCTGATAAAGTCTCCTAGTCATTTTTCTGGAACAAGAGGCAGGAGGGCCAAACAGACCAAAACACAAATAAATAGGAAATGAGTAAGAAACAGTTTTCGGATATTAAACAATCAAGTCAATCAATCAATACAAAAAGGCTGTAGAAAGCAACAAAATAGTAATGTTTAGGTTGAAAACAATGACAAATTAGTAAGGGGGCAAAGAAATTTGTTTTCCGTCACATTAATGCCACTGCATCGCTAAAACTGTGTTTTATACTGAATTCAACATTTCCTCAAAGAAACCCTAAATCATAAAAAAACAAGCTTTCAAGATGGACCTGCTCATTCTGGTTGTGCTCTCTCTTTCTGCTCCAGAAAAATACAAATAAACTGGTTTCAATACACCTTTCATTGCCCAAAACCCATTTCAAACAACAGCTCTCTGACTTGCAAGCAGCGTGGCTTCTAATAAAGCTGTACAATCTAAAAAGGGAAGGAACAAAGGATGGGGGTCTGGCTCAAATGGGGTGTTCATTTATCAGTGGACACGATTCAAATCCTTGCTCCAGGCAATGGCTCGTGAAGCTTCACAAGAGATAGCCCATCGGGGCTTCTGCTGGGAAAGCAAAAAAAAAAAAAAAATCCTTTGATGAGCCTCGGGCCATTCCTGCACCTGTGCCTAATATGCATGGGCAAAAAACCCAGACGCAAGCAGTCACTGGACGGAAGAGGAAAATAAATGGAAAAAAAGATATCCTTTGTGTTTGAAAATGTGTATATTCCTCTGCTTTTCATCTATCTCACTTAAAGTAATAATTCCAGCATCTGGGGAAAAGAGGGATGAAGTAATATCAACCTACTCTCAGACTTTAATGCTTACAAGCACAACAGCTGCAACTTAAGTAGAAATGTAGTAGAAAATGTAACTTACTTGATTAAATCAAGGCAAAATAACCCATACATGTGATGCAAAATTGTGGGATATTGAAAGCAGACTTGTACTTCTTGGTGTTAAAAAATGAAGTCATAAAAAGGAGCTGCGACTTACCAGAACCTCTCTTTGACACAACTTTCAGGCAATGGACCACAAGCGCATGAAGCAGGATCAGAAGAGGGATGGAAGCTTTCATTTTTTAACAGTCCTAAAGGGAAACAGAGGTGAGAGTTATCATTCCACACGGACACCGGGTAAACATAAAAAGATGAGAAAGGGTTCTGACAGCTTAATCAAAGCTACACACTCAGAACTCACAAAATCTCGAGGTCGACGAGAGAAAGGAGGAAAAAAAAGCTTCATGTACAAATTGTATCCAACTGCCTTTATTTTATTTGAATGTGAGCAAAGACTTACTGTCTGTTCACAAACAGGCCACGCAGTCGTCAATGACACTAGCATCAAGAACAATCCGTCTGAAGGCAAACCTGCTTTGCTCCACCTTCAACCAACATGACATAATGAGGTGCTGCTAAAATCAAGGCATCTTTTTATTATTGTTATGGACAGCAAACTGAGAATGACCCAGTGAACATGCCTCGCCTGTTGTATCAACGAAATACAACCCAAGTTAATGAAAAAAAGTAATAATAAAAGTCACTATCATTTAAAAACTTGTAGAGGCCACAACTAAGACGAGGGAACTGCTGGGACACAAGTACGAATCTTTACAAAACAATAAGTTTTATATCAATTTGTAGTCAGATTATGCAGATAAATAACATGTTCAACTTGCAACTTCCAGCAGGATTTAGTTTGGAGGTTTAGAAAATGTTTGGAGGCAATGATCTAAACTGTTAAACCTAACAACAATGAACCGATTGATGCAAGCTTGGTGGTGGTACCCTAAACCCAACCTAAACTTAATTCACACATTAGTCCTTATCTAAACCAAAAACACAATTTCTCCTCAAGGAGCCCAGGCTTTGGGCCACATCAGGAGTTGTGGGTTCTCACAACATGGTATTTGTTGGAAAATGCTAAAACACAAACATAACAGCCTGCTCTCTACACATAATGTCCCTCTTCATCCAATTTTTCTGCGACATATTGTTCTCTCAAGAGTTGGTGAAAATCTGTGACCATTTTTAAAAATAAATCAATTTTTTCCAGTTTTGTCTCTGAGCAATTTGATGCATCGTTTATCTGCCAGACCATCGTAAAGGGAAGGCCAAGCAAATATAGCAATTTCTTCAGACTTATGAAACAGAACCAGATAACTGGTTATTTTTGTGTGCATGCTTTCAAAGGGATAGAATCAAAGAAAGACCAAAAGTGTTGATCACACACTATACAAGTATTTTTAGCAGCTTTGAGGATGGACCTGAAGGGCACTTTGATGAAAACACAAGCGTAATCTCAAGAAGCTCTGCTGCAGCTGCAACATGCATGCGCCAGGTGTTTGGTTAATAGCTTGCTACTATATATACATAGACAAAAAATTAGGAAAAAGATAAAAACAACTTTAACCCAACTGAAAATGTTTCCCAGAGGCAACAGAGTGGATACTTTCTCTTCTCAATACACCAATTGACTGTATAGCTCTTGTTTAGCTCATTGTTGCAGAACTAGGGACATGGGAAGCACATCGGGATGTCCATGTAATCTACTAGGACACTTCCACTGGCATTTCAGCCATCACAAAGGTACTTCACATAGATTTCACAATGCTGCATCAGAAAACAGCCCTTGAGAAACTGAATTATGTGAAAGTGGCCAGCTGCCAAAGATTGCGACATTGGCAGTTTCTCCTCCTCAAAGCCCCACTGTCATCAGTTCTTGCATCACAAAACTAATACATTCTCAGAAATGCAGTCACTGTGACACAAAAATCCTAACTTTGTTATTATTCTTTTTCCATTTTGAAAGCAACATTAGTTGATTTCAAACCAATGGGAGATGACATCTATTCTGCTTGGTGTTTCTCTGGTTTGTAAGGGATAAAAATGAAAGCATATAAAAAGTTTGTTTTCTTCCTTCTAGAAACAATTGACAAGACACTGAAGTATTAGATCTTAAAAATAAAAGGTGTTTATAATAGCTTGTCATGTCAGCGAACTCAATGGTCCATCTTCAAAGATGGACCTGTCACCTGCCTCTCATTCTTTGATTGTTTTTATATTTTTTTAAAGCATCCGCCTTCTCCTTTTTCCAGACAGTTTTTCCTCCAACGCGGATTCATCCAAAATTCAATTACCTTTGAGGACGACGTGGTAAGAGAAATGGGGCACTCTCTCAGCCCCCTGACGGCAAGGAGTTAGCCCTGGAAATGCATCCCGTCTTCACCCCCAAACATTTCCACCGCTCTAGCGCTGAGGCTCTATTTACTGCGTCCTGCCAAATGGATATTGAGATTCTGTTTATTTTACAGATCTTATTTCAGATCTCTCCTACTCACATTTTTAATCTGCGTACCCTCAAGAGCCCTGTGCTCAGTGTGAAGCAGCAGCGTATCAGCACATCTTCTGTTAACTAGATATCAAAGAAGTATAAACTAACAAAAGGAAATCATAACAGATTTTTATATAAACTCTTTCTGGTGGCTTGAAAAACAGCAATGCAAATGTTGCCTCCACAAACCTGCATTTCAAAAGGAAGAAATAATATAATTACCTATTTGAAATGATAATAGATGGTACATAATGCCAACAGTAGAGTGGAATAGAACGGTGCTAAAAAGGCCTGGCTATTTATTTTTTTGTAAATGCCCATCAGTACAGTATTCTATATGGATCCAGCAGAACTGCCCACCTTCTGTAGCTGCACTCAAAAACCTTTCAAACGTCCTGCCTTGTGACAAACGTATGAAATTATGACTTAATGAGAGCAGAATTATTCACAAATCATCTTTGTCCTTCAGGTGTATCTTGCCAAAGTAAAGACAATATGAGCTGGAAACTGATTAGTGTGAATGTTGTCCATTTTACTTAAACCTTTTTCAAATATTTATGTACAGTGGTGAGCATTTAATTATATAACACATATAGATTCTGGACATTTTTGACATTAATTTAGGAAATCAAACTCATCAAAATCTAAATTAAGGATCTAAGTCTTAGACAATAAATGTCTTTCCAAGGTTTATGTAGCATAATGAATTTCCTCTCCTGTCCAAACAGGTAACTAGCAATAAGATTTCCTATACACTAAAAAATAACACAAATATTTGATATGGAGCCTCAAATACAACAGCAGTTGTTCAAGAATGTGAGAATTGTTTCAGGAATTATGCATCAACTTGCATAAGGCGAAAGTAATGGTAATGCTACGTAAGTTTCAGTATGAATATACCATCTCTCCATCTCTGTCATTACACCCCTCTCCCTCTTCCCTGTGTCACCTTTGTGTCTCCTTCCTCCTACCTTCAGGCACAAAAATTGATATGTACTCTGCTTGGCGAGTTAACATTTCTATTTGTGAAAAACACTTCTTAAGCCCTCATACCCTTGGCTGACGCACACACACCCACCCACGCATGTCTGTGCTCTCCTCGCTGAATTATTCCATTTTAGATTATCTAATAACCCAACAACCACAAGCCTCCATGTTCTTGACTCTTGCAAAGAGAAAAATTTGAAAAAAAAAAGAAAATCCGACATATTTAAATGTGCTTAATTCTAAAATTGTCAGAAGTGTTCTTTGAATATTTTTTATGCTAGCATGTGAACAGGCCTTTTCCTTTAAAAGGCAAGCACTTTGCACTAGTGAAAAAAATATAACCAGCAGCTATATTACACTGATATTACACACTGAATGTGTGTAATTCTCACCACAATTGTTGCCAGAGTGCTATTAAAATGACAAGACCTTGTGATACTTATGTCAAAAATTTAGATTAACCTAAATTGTATTTTTCTTTATTTCCCCTCATCATGTTGTCTCCACCATTTTCTGTCAGCTTTGTCATCTTGTTCACCAAAATATATTTAAAAAAATGTGGGCAGTGAAAGTCAATGCAAATGGCCAATTAGATAAGTGATATGCAAGGCATGAATGCAGAAAACCTTAATGCTTTCAAAATAATACATTTTAGCAGTACTTTGAGTGCAATATTGGACATTTTGATATTGGGTTGTCCACTGTAATACAATGAATTGTGAAGCTCCATATATTTCAATAGCAAGTTGAGCACCTTATCAAATAGAGTGAATGTTGCTCCAAAGTCCAGTTTGTAATGTTTATAAAGCCTTAAGTTGTTATCTTACACTTAACAACTGTAAGATAAACTATGATGCAAGTTGAAAGAGCATATATAGACAAAGGAATTGTTCAAAAATAAAAACTGAGGTTTTGTTTCACAATACAATAATGTAATCTAAAGTAATTTTTACTTACTTGATCTGAAGCCAATATTTGTAATTCGTTTGTGGTTGAGGTGCATGCCAACTAAATCTTTTACCCTGCACAGCGATGAGACAAGGATGACATTATAGGAACGAAGCTCTCTGGATATTACAGGTGAAAGCAAATAAAATAAACACAGAATGAATAAACACAAACGCCTAAGCCAGCCATGAATCAGAAACGGCTGGAAGCTTGGTGTCACGCTCCACAAAGAGAGCATTTTACCAAAAATGGATTTAAGGCGTGCCATACCAGAAACAATCATCTGTTCCACAATAGTCACATTTTGTAACACAAACTGAGGCTTTTAAGTATATTAAGACTGTATTTACATTGCAGAAACTGTGCAGATTAAAAGGAAGGATGACATTGTTGACTTGACAATGATTCCAAACACATACAACCTTCTGTCAACAGGGTAACATTAATAGTCTTCCAAAAGCTACAAAAAACACTACATATAAATAGTATTGACTGTGTAAAAGATGGAAATCTGCCTGGAAACCAACAGCTTTAAATGAGCTCTTCAAATTCAGTTGAGAAGAATGGGAAAATATCCAAAACTACGACAGAAAGTCGAAGGCAACAAAAAATATCTTGTTTCATGATGGAGGATGTTTTGAGAAAATCCACAACAGATCAAAACTTTGACATTAATTATAAAAGATGAATGTAATATGATTTCACACAGAAATTAATGGTTCAAATCCATAAGTAAGAGCAAAAATTTTAATAAAACTAACATTCAAGTACATGATTAGTGCATAAACTTAACTGAACTGGGAAGCTGAGTGGTACGGATTACCTCCTTTTCATCTTTTATACCATTTTTTTCTTTTTGCACAGCCAAAAAAACTAATTCTCAAAAGCCAGAAGAGTAGGTTTGATGTGTTGGCACTGGAAGGGGAATTTACCACAGCTGCTGCTAAATCAGATTGTAAAATTTCATACTGCAGCCCTCTGAGGTCCGACATCAACCAGATCCAAACATAGCAGGTGCATTTCATAGAAATGCTAAATACAATCAAAGCTCCTCAAGTTTAGGTGGAGACTTCCAATGGTGGTGATTAATATTCACAAACTGCAGCCTTTCTTTCTTTATCTCTCCCACACACAACCTCTTACACACATTTTTACTCAGCACCTAAATTTACATCTGTGACATTGAGACTGATCTGCTGCTGAACCGATGAGTCTCCAGCTAGCTCTACGGTATGCTAATGCTATGCAGCAGAGAGCATCAAAGTCTTCAAGAGGCTCTGACTTAAAAAAAAAAAAAAAAAAAAACACTGCATATTTTACAGAATAACAGCAGGAGGAAATTTCCTTGGCAACATATTTCAGTTAAAAGAAATACAACTGTTGACATTTATTCAACTCTGGAGCTACTCTTAAATTAAAGATATTAATTGCCAGCGTTAAAACGCCTCATATAAATGCTTTTAAGCCATTAAGTGTAAAGAGTAAAGACCCACAAAATGAAGCAATACACCCAGGTAAACATCGTTTCAGCAGAAAGTTGTTTCTGCTAAGTAGCAGAATGGTTAGCTGATTAAGGAAGTAAGGATGAAAGAGGATTGTTATATTATTAACACAAGCTATGAAACTCCACCTTCATGCATGCTACAATTTTTGATGCCATGAAATTTTTATCTTGCCGGGTTTTTTTAAGTCAAATGGCTCATTTGTGCATAGAGATTTCCGATTAAATTTTATGTAATGCACTTTGCAAATTGCCGTTAAATGGTTGATATTGCAAGGAAGGATCCTTTTACGAGTAAATCTAAGTTTTTTATGTAGAAAAAGGAGACCAGAGCATAACGCCAGCACTTGTTATAATGTGTCAAAATTATGTATAATTGTACATCCACAAACCCAGAATGTGAAAGCTATTCGTCTACCATGCAAATCTTCCCCTTGACAATCCATCTTACATGTCTGAAACCAACAAACTCTGAAAGTAAAAACAAATTTAAGAGCTATGACAAGCTCAAATTGTGCGATGCAAATAAGTTTGCGCACAATAACAGATGACCCACACCCCATGCCAGGAAGCAGAGATTCAATATCCGAGGACAAGAAGTGCTGCGTCCCCGGGTCCTTCCTCTAAAGTGGCCTATAAATCATGAACCCTGTTGAGAGTCTCTCTCTGTGGGTCTGGTCCAGGACAGGGGGAAAAAAGGCACCCCTGCAGCTCTAATGCAATATAACTTTTCTGCAGCATAAAACTATTGCTGCCATTCGCCACGCTGGGGTCTGGATTATTCCATGAGTTCCTGTGTTGTGGTTCAGATATGAAGCCTCAGCCAATCAATGAATTCAGGGGAAACAAAGCTAAAAGAACAAAAAACAAAAATGAGAAGTGTTATCACATTGTGGTGGAAGCAACATACTGCAGAATTCCTTTTAATGTCACGAAATATCAAGTTATCTGCTTTTGGAGATTAAAAAAAACATTTTGTGGAGAGATGGATCACCACCCATTATGAAGACCTTTGCAGGGCACTTAAGGAGTTTCACACTTTACCTTTAGAAACTGATGATGCATAAAGCAAAGACAAGCAAATAAAACCATTTTTGCCATTTTTGGTCTTTGTTGTGATCACATTTGCGGCCTCATCTCAGTCTGAAGGCAGGCTGAAATGTATGTAGAAAATTAGCTGTAAATACTATGTTGCCCCAGGTCTCGTGTGAAGTTGCTAATGACAAATGAAGAACTGCTAATGAAGCGCTCCTTGATTTCACTCACTATTAATCCCTTGATGTAGCTGTTCTATTTAAGCCCCTGCCTGGCTCCAAGAGGAGAATTTGCTGTAGCCTCTCTGTGTGCATTAATGGAGTATGCAAACAGAGCATGCTCATAGTTCCCATTTAAGTAAATGCTGTATGTAATAGTGTGAGCCTTTTCATTCAGTGAAAACCCAAAAGCCCTTATAGAGGATATTGTAAATGAATAATGTTCAAGGCTGTCTTGAATTGTCTGATTAAGTCAGGTCAGAATGTGAATACAGATTGATGGCTCTGATTATGTCCTGAAAACAGAAAGTTTCCTCCTCTGTTCTCCTGAATAATGTTGACTGGCTTTTTTTCTTCCTTCCAAATAGCTTTTTAAAGAAAAAGAAAATATTTCCACACCAACGTATGGAATATCTGAAATGTATGAACCAAGGCTTCATGAATGAGTAAGCACAGATGTGATGGAGAAAGGAGGGGAAATGGGAGGAAAATTTGTTCATCTCGTTTCCCCTGGCATGCAATTTCCATCCTCTCTCCACTTCTCTGGTGATGCTAACATCTAAAAACACATTGACTTCATCTTTGTAAGCTGAAAGGGTCTGAGAGGATCACCTCCAGACATGGCACTATGACGGCAGTGTTAAAAACAAAAGCTGAAGATAACATTTCTGTTCTCCTACATGGAGGTAATGGTCTCCTCTTTGCACTACAGATTAAAGCAGGGAAAAGTTTGATGGCAAACATGAATTGCCTGCAGCAAAGAAAAATATAAAGTGAGGTTGCCCACAGATGCCATTTTAGAGATTTCAATATCAGTACCTTATTGTGTCCTCTATTATTTCCCTCTGCAACAACTGCCTATAACATTTGAGTCTTAGCACTTACAACTCTGTAGCCAAACTCAAAGTCATTTTATTTTATGATGCAACAAATACAAAAATAAAGCATACAATGGTATTTTACTTTGATCCACTTTACACTATGGCCATCCACCGACACTACTTAAATTATACAAAGCACCGATGAGCAACGGAAAGAGACAGCTGAAAATGATGCCATTACCATCAGTTTATGAAGTTATTAAGCAGCACTCGGTTAGAACTGAAATGCCATTACATGCCGAAAGTAAATAAAACTGGCACAACAGCAGCAGATGCTCAGTCGTACTCGTTTCCCTACATGAAGGCACTCCCATCGAGGTCTTAAAACCGGGGGAAAAAAGGGCAGCCTGAAGATGATTTGTAAGGAAGACTATTCTTTGATACGCCTTTGCTGAATAAGAGCAGTAAAAGAAGCACAGGTAGCTCAACTCACTCAAAGTGTACGGGGAGAGTCAATTTAAGGCCATTTATTTTCTATACAGCCTGGATTTCCATTTACAACGGCTTAAGGCCTGACTCGATTGAGGCATTAACTCATGACTGAAATTCATAAAAGAGTTGAGTCATTCAAACACTGGCATCCACCAAGAGAGCAGTAAATATTATGTAGATTTAACAAGATCCAGAAAGTCAGTTTGTATTAACTAAATTGTGCTAAATGATTTTTTGTTTTATGAATTTTTTTACAAAACAAACATTGACTGAGCAAGAACAAATTAAAGAAACGTTTTGCAGAGAAAATACATTTACTCTTAGAGTAGGAATGTATGGATTCAGGCCACTGCACATATCCACCTCTGTGGAGACATGACAATGACATAATGTTTATTAATATGACTATAAAGTATTCCACTTGAACATAACTTTAAGACTTGTTCTCTGACTAAATATAATCTTGCTATCCTATTCTAACAACCATGCTCACCAGTTGCAGTAGTAACTGTGGTTAAAGTTGCATAGCCAACTTCTTTAAAGCATATAAAGTCCTTTGTAAACATAAATCCATAAAGGGAAATAGTTTTCCAAAATAGACATTTGCTTAACTCTACAGAAGACAATCAAAGCTTGCAACTATGATGCATTATACTCTGTATCGTCAATAACGAGACGCACAAAAAAGTTCAAATAAAGCCCCAAAACAGCCCAATAATTTGAAGGTTTATGAAAGACATTGCATTATTCTTCTTACAGAACTAGTAGCATGTAAGCTTTTACACTTTTCAGTATAATAACTACGACAGATAAAAATTATGTAGATGTAGCCCCACAGATCATGCCGATCTGGGTGGTGAGCAAAATCGCAGAAATCTATGTATACTCTGCAGTTATTTTACATGATGCTTTTTGGCCTTCCTACTGCTTCATGAAGTAAGAAAGCTTATTGGTACTTGATAAAAATAAAAAAATCCACTTTATTTCCTGTAATGATTATTTTGAAGGAGCGAAGCCACTATATAATGCAAAGATATATTGTTATTTATCGGCTCTACCACACTTATCAATTCCTGACATGATGGCTGCAACAAAAATAAATGAGTCTGGATCAGATCGATGCCCAATGATTGCGACGGAAAATTGAACAAGGCATGGAGAAAGAGGAATCTCATCTTCAGAGGAATTGGATTTTCAAAAGATTTAACTTTGCACGCCTGTTATGCATGTCGTCCGCAGCTTCTAATGCTCTGATTTCACAACAGCCAATAACTCTGCTCAGCAGTGCCAAGCAAGCAGTGAGAGATGCACAGAATCAATACGTTTGGGATACTAGCACACGCATCCACACACCTTCTCTCTCACACACACACACACATAGTTGCCTTGTGGGTTTTCCCATTTTCCCCTCGAGTTATATTAATGTCATTTAACAGCCATGATTGAAGTAGCCGGATCTCAACTTCCTCTCTGACCATCTTGCTCACAAATCCACACCAATTGCGCCAATCACTCCTCACACTGAGCCAATATTCCACAATGAGACAAGCCTTATTTCCCACCACATTAATGAACTATTTCATTTGAAAGCCTGTGACTGTCTGGGCCCTTGATTGCAAACCCAAGGCCAATGTGCCTAGGTGACAGCTCCTTGAAAATTAAAAGCATCAATCAAGACAGAGGCAGAACAATTGTGGGATGCTTTTACGTTCTTCTGTCCACCAGACAGAACAATGCAAGCTGAATGAGGTGAAAATGCTTATGTTCTTTTTGAGGGTCGTTTGCAACGTGAAGTTTATGTGAGTTAAAATTGTGTTTAGATAGTGAGACAGCATACATGTACGTATCACTTAAGCACAAGTGTTGCATTAGTGGCAGAGAGACTTTTTGCAAATTACTTTCCCCAAAAAATTTCTGCAACAAGTTTGTGTTTGTGTAACAAACTTCAATATGCTACACTTTTCCGAAGCCAACAATTCTGAAAACTATTTTGTGTTGGTATTGCTCATAATCATCCCAATAAATTCACATTGACACTTGAGGGTCATGAATACTTCTGCAAGGCACTGTAGCTGAAATTAATGAGAGGTGACCATGGTTTTGTAGTTTGAACTTCATCAGGGGACAGAAGAGAAATTCAGAGGATAAACTTGACCTGTAAGAATGCAGAGGTGGGGGGAAGAGCCAGCACCAGATGACATAATCTCTGTCTAAATCAATTTCTGTATAAGAGCACTCAACTCAGCTCAATATGTAGCTGCAGGGCTGCTGTTAAGTGGCTGCTGCTACAGACCTATTAATTCATGTGATGCTGGGTGATGCTGTAGCCAAGCTTCACCCTGGGTTTAGAAATGAATAAATATGCCATAAAAATAACATGGAGAACTCAAATTGATTTTAATGCTGTTAAGTGTCCAAAAGTTCAAGCACAGATCAACAATTAGAAAAAAGAAGTTAATGTTAATTTTATTTTAAAATCTCTGCAGAGGTTCTCTGATAAAATAGTGACACTTGCATCAACTTGCAGGGCTACAGCACCCTCTATAACTCGTTTCTAATGGAGAAGAGAAGGATTTAACTTTGCATCAGTGTCACTTGCTGATTCCCAAATATGTTCAACTGGCAAACGCTAATCTGATTAGAGCCAGAGGTGGAGGGGTGACTCTAGCGTCCATATGGACAATCATAATCCATCATCAGTCCAAGCAGAGGGAGAGGAGAGGGAATGCAATCAAGAAGCGATCACTCTGCAGAAATGATTTAAGCAAACTGAGCTGGGGATCTTCTCGCCTCCTATTTACCCACCACACAATCACGCGCGCTGCTGACGCACAGAAGCCCTTTGCGATTTGCACGCAATATCACACAATTACAACGGAAACAAAATGATGCGTAAAATTGCTCTTACACAGATCGATATGCGCTCAGATTCGTTTTTTTTTTCTTTCTTCTAATTAATTTTTTTGGTGCGTGTGTGTGACTTCAGCAGTCCAGCTGCACCGCCGTACTGCAGCCGTTCCAGTCCGCAACGGACGCAAAAACAGACACCGAGATCCATGCGTAACTCGGAGAGAGATGCGCTCTCTTCCAACGCGCCTTTATTAATACTGCCGCATATAAGGAGACCAGGATTCCACTCTAAACAAAAACAATCAACTGGTAACTGATTTGCAGCATTGGATGGCTTGCGTCAAAGCCAAATTAAATGGACGCGGCATATTATTCCTGCACGTACCCAGAGAGGATTCAGTACAACTTTGGCAACAGAAAAGAGGAATCATTCATCAAACTTACCCACAAGCAGTTTCCAAAATGATAGAATCCGCTCTGCAGTAAGTTGTAATAACCTCAGACCATCACTGTGTATCAGAATCTCTTCTGCTCCACAAAGTACACTAGAAGCTGCTGCTCAAGGGGGAAATATTCCACTTTTTCCAAAAACCGCGGCGTCTTTCCCCAAAATTACATATTGTCAGTCCCCGCTGGCGCAAACTGGAGCGCAAACCCCCCCTGCAGCCAGTCACTTTCAAACAAAAGCAAAGAAGAAAACGAAGCAAATCGTGACATGGGAATTATGAAAACTGGTTGCGAAAGAAAAAATAAATGAATGTAGAGCAAAAAAATAAAAAATAAAAAATTGGAGTATTGATGTGATCATCCAGTTTAAAAGCAGAAGCTCGGACGCTCGCAGCTCCGCGCAGATGAGCTGAGCTTCAAGCGCGACCGCAGGAGCGCCAAAATCTGAAGTGATGGGCAGAAAAAAGAGACAAGACACGGTCTCTGCTCTCCCTCTCCACCAGCGTGCAGCTGCATCTGTACATCAACGTGTCGCAAGTTACGCCGATCTGAACCGGATATACAGCGCGCTCCCATCAAAATAAACACCAGCTGGCCTGGAAGCAGGTGGTCAAATGAAAAATAAATGGATTATAGATCATGTTTTAGGAAAAGAATCAAACAGTCTCAATCTTTCACTCCGGTTTTCTGCTTCTGATGTTTTCAAAGGAAACATTTGTTCCAAAAATATATTATTTTGAAACAAAAACATGACACGGAGCTCTTTTTATCTTCATCTTGACATTTTGCTTCTGCACTGAAATCTTTATCGGAGTCTCAAAGTCTCAACCCAGCATCCAAATGAAGTGATGAATTGTGATGAATTAAAAACAAAAATGGGAAACATTTTGATAGAAAACAATTCTATAGACACGTTCAAGTTTGTAGCAGGTGTGACCCCAACATTTCCAGCATGCAGGTGCTCATAGCCCAACAAAAATCTGATATATGAGGGGTTTCTACGGCAAATTTAATTTGATGAGACAAACATTATGTGCACCTTCATTCCAGAATAACAGGATTAATTTTTATGAAGGAGTTTGCCCAATTTCCTGAACATTAACCCAACATAAAGCTTCTACAGTGCTGGATTGCATGGCTCTGAGACACAACAGAAACAGGCAGATAAATTGGGGAATGCAGTTTAATCGTTCTGGGATAGAAAAGGAGCAAACTCATACGTTTAGTGAAACCTTTCCAAGTACAGACACTTGGTGGTGCTGAAAATATGATGCAAGCCAAACTATCTAGTCATATTTAAACAGAGAATGTTATCCTAGCAGTTTTACAAACTATATAAAATGCACCAGATGTAAGTTTGTTAGATAGTTTAGACATTAATTATTGATAAATAAATGTTTTATTGCATGAATTCCAGTTTGAAGAAACATCTTTCAGTCTAAAAAAAAACTACAAATAAAAAACTAACACAAATGATTGTTTAAACATAAAAATGATATTTTGGACATCCTTAACAGGAATATTTACACCAGGAAAACATTTACAGGGGAGACTGAAAATGCACTGAAATAATATATGAAGCAAAAGTAGAAAATATATTAATTTCTTTGAAAAAAAATAATTGATGCTGAAATGCCCAAAGAAGACTAAATTGTAGTTAGTGTTTCATAAAATGCAAGAAAAACTATTTTAACAATGTGCAATAATTCAAGCGTGCAGACAAAAACATGCTGACTACTGTGCATTTAATTATGTACAGAATTTATGCACGACCTGCCACAAAGAATACGCTCACTGGCAACAGAAATGAAACGCTGTGCTAAGACCTCAATGCACCCCTTCGAATTCAGAGGCTGATGAGAACAATCCAAAAATCATAACATTAAATAAGTCACAATTATATTCTGCATCATTTTGAAATCTAATGAGTTTATTTAATATGATGGTTTGAAAAAAATACAACTAAAAGTGTTGCTCATCTAGAGTTGCAGTATTTTTTTCAAATGTGACGCACATCTATATTTGAAAAGATAAATTTAAATCCCCTGAGATGAGCACAGTGACCAAGCCTCGCTGTTCTCCTCCAGAAAAGGTTTAAAAGAAACTGAGGACTTGTAGGTAAGCAGGCCTCCCTGTGCACCAAACTGACAGTGAAAAGGGACTCGTTTGATTTCCCCCTCACTGGGCCACCCCTGTCAAGACTTTGGCCTCTGGCACAGTGACTCTGTGAGGCGAATTTCGATAAGGGGAGGGCTTGAAAGGGGGAGAAAGGACAGCCTTCTCGGACTGAAACTGTGCACTTGTGAGCTTTCTTTGTCATATGTAGATCCTGATGTGAATGGAAGTTCCTTAATGAGTAAGGAAGTGGACAAACACTTCATTGATTCCCTCCCTCCATTCATGGTTTGCTTGCTCAAAATGCCCTCAACTCAATCAAGCAGTGAGTGTGCAGCTTTGTAAAGCGTAAAGGCATTGGATTTCTTTTTCCTGATTATAGTTTTTCAAGTCAGTTTCCAATGTGAGTGACACACTCAGTTGCAATCTTTGCATGGATGGTGTCCTGGGCAAACCCACCTCATGGATTTCTTCACAACTCTATGAAGCCCATTCAGATAAGCAACTCTTTGGAACCAGTCAGAGATCCATAGAGAAAAACAGTTCAATCTGTAATTAGCGTAAAAAAAAATTTTGGATAGGTTTTACATTTGTCTCAATTCACAGATTTTTCTGTGGAATGCAATTCCAAATTATTTGCGAATTCTTTCATAGAGCATGTCTAAAATATTAGAAAGAAAATGCAGCATTGAAAGCTGAAATACGTAAGCTCAACGCTACCTGACACACCACTGACTGGTGTTTGCAAAGCAGCCAATACCCTATCCTAACTGGAGGTACACAAAAAGTGAAAACAAGGAAGAGTGTAGATATTAGCTTCCACAGAAGTGCTAAAATGATTTCGACTTAAAATGCACATTAAAGTAAACTGTTGCTTAAACTACAAAAACAGAAAACTTCTCCAGCTACAGCACATGCAAATAAGCAAAAGAAAATATGGCATCATTGACAACTGGACTCCAGAAGAGTGATAAATTAAAAATCACAACTATTTATGTTAGGGTTGAAAATAGATTTTTCCCCCGGTGGTATTAAAAGTGTAAAAAAACAACTCTGTAGAATCTGCATTACATTTTAAACATGTTTCTAAAATAGCATAAGATTATTTCAAATTAAAAGGAAAATACAAGCTAATGGCTTCCTCCAATGACTTGTTCTTTGTTTCACGTTTACTTGAAGTATAAAGATTGGTCTTGAACCTCTGCTAATTAGCAAAGCAATAATTCAAGGAGGAAAGTCAAATGTAGCCCTGAATCTGTTACTTTAATTACAAAATAAACAACCCATCATATCCACAGACTCAGCTTTCATTAAAGAAAGATTTGGTTCAGAGTTACAAGGTTTCCTTTTTAGGAGAACTATTTCTCATAAATAGAATAATGTAAGCTGTATTCAGAAGAATCTGATATGTTCTTGTTAAAAAGCATGAAAAAAAAGAAAGGTGTCAAAAGAAATTGATTCAAGTTGTCTGAGCAAGTTTCCCCCGCAGCAATCAGACTGCAACAACCTCGACTCAACTATTGCAGCATGTAGATGGAAGTATCATGATTTGGCGATGTAACTCCACCAGTTCACCATCCTGGAATCCACCACAAATTATGCCATGTATCAGAGGAAGGTAATGAGGAAAATACAAGACATTTTTAGAAAAGCAATAACATGATCCTGCAACATCACCAAGTAGCGAATAAGAATTTAAAGATGAAAAGATTTTTAGTAGGGTTTTCAAACCTTTCCTCTTCTCCGTATTATCACCTTAAAGATGCTATGTTCCACTATATAAAGCTGTCTGAACCAAACTCAAGAGGAACCATGTTCCCCACATCAACCTCAGTTAAACTGTTTGTGAAATTCAGACATCATTTGGGGATGATCTGTTTTCGGAGAGTTGCAAATTTAATTGGGGTAATGAGGTCACTGGAGGAAGACTTGAAGCCCTTCACCAATTAAACAGGCTCGCAAACAAGAGTACAAAACAAGGCTGAGAGGAGAACATCGGCATGATGACGTTATAACAACATGCCACATGGATTAGCATGACCCGTTGTCTTATCCAAATATTACATGTCGTAATTTGTTCCTGCAGTTGAATAATAATTCAGGACATAAGTGAACAATGTTTAACAAAGGGGACTGTGACTAAGAACTCATTGCAAGAGTTCCAAAGCAACAAAGCAAGCAAAGCTTGTTACTGTTCTAGATAGTAAGTATGATTAAGAGAACGTCTAATTATAATAAAGCATTTTTCTCTTTCATTAGTCTTCGAAATATCAAGTGTGCACTGGAGCGGCTCACTGCTGTGTCAAGCGGTCAGGATGAGAGTCGGCCTCAAATCTGTGAACATGATTCTCGACCAGAGGAAGATGGACTGGCCCCCTCTGGGTCAAGGGTCAGTCTCTGTCACAAAAAGAGGTGAAGAACTAGGTGAACAAATACATCACATAAAACTTTCGTGGTTAATTTTTTTTTATATATCTCTTTTTTATAGATTGAAGATACTTTTCTTTGAGTTTCACCCTAAATTGAACCAGTAGTTGTATTTTTCCTTTACTTTACAAATTATTTTTATTTTTACTTATGTAGACCATTTTTTAGTTCCTATTTCTGTGTAGTGTATTCTTCTTAGAATGATTATAGTCACAGCAAAAAGAGGCAAAACCTTTTGCATAGAGATGAATACGTTTCTGTTTTTGGAGGTGATGTCACCCTGCAGTTGATGTATAATTTACTGCAAATCTCCTATTCAGCTCAGCTCCCCAAAGACGATTTAATGGACTGCTACTTGACTTTAAGTTTGAATGTGGAAAAGACAAGAACTTAAGAACCGTAAAGCATTTTTTTTCATCTTATTGTCCTGGGAAGAGACTGAAACATCCTTCAGT
Organism: Poeciliopsis prolifica; assembly: GCF_027474105.1. Taxonomy (NCBI): domain Eukaryota; kingdom Metazoa; phylum Chordata; class Actinopteri; order Cyprinodontiformes; family Poeciliidae; genus Poeciliopsis; species Poeciliopsis prolifica. The sequence goes on from NW_026562430.1 coordinate 1,030,867, forward strand.
TTTAAAATGTTTAAAACAATAATTTCTACCATTTTTCTGAACAAAGATTTTAGAGGAAGTGCAGCTTAAAACCCCAGTCCAAATGATTTAAATATCACTATTCTCATCAGTTCTATTATTGTCTTTTTCTGTTCAGTCTAATGTTTCTGGGATTGGTTTTGAAAATGTGACAATATAAAGAAGTTAAAGGAGGGTTGAGTTACAAATGTAAATTTTAAATATATTGGACATAAACAATCTTGTAAGCCCGTCAACCAACATGAAATTACACATTTTCCACCTTTGATCTGATCTAAATCGTAAATTATTCAGGTAAAAACAACACTGTTTTTTGTGCACAATATTTTAGCCTGATATTAAACAATAATAGTGGATTATGTCGACAAGATTCTTTTGGAAGCCTTCAAAATACATTAAAATACATTAAAATAGAAGCTTTCTGCTCAGTCATTTCACACATGACAGAGAAAGGAGGGCATCTTACTTCTGACTTTTTAGGTTAAAGTGACTCGCAGCTCCTTTCACCTCATAGAACTGGAAAACAGGCAATAGGGGAAAGTATTTCAGACTTCTCACAGATTTTATTAGATTTCCGTGTTACTTTGATGGCTAAGAGCATGTAAAAATCTCTCCCTACAAGACTCCTATTTGTTCTGCCGTCAAAGGAAAAGCACTTATTTTTGACAGGTGACTGCTATTTAAGTAAGCTACAGAAAAATCTAAATTATACTTCCAAGGAAGCTTTTGGTCAAGCATTCGCCATTCAAAAATGCGGTGACAGCAGCTCAAGTGGTGAAGGTATAGGAGACAACTATTTTATTTATTTACAACCTTTAAGACATATTTCAGTCATTTTTTTACATGTCAAATGTTTTTACAACAATTTCAATCATTTTTAAAAACTCTTATTAGATGCACAAGTTTAAATTTAATTTAATAGGATGACAAATATTGAAACATCCCATCTCAAATACATATTTGCACATGCACCAAGATAGTATTATTTAAAAGTTTATTAATTTCAGAAATTCTGTTCACTTAGTGAAATATTTAAGTGCACACAGACCAATGCTTTTAAGTCATTATTCCTGTTATGTATGAATGAAACTATACATGCAATTTTGTAAATGTATATTTGACCACTCAATATAAATGTAAAGCTCAATTAAATCAATTAGTTTTCTGGGGCAGATCTCGACCCTACTGAAAATTTAAGAAAGTTACAACCAAATTTACCAATTTTTACAAGAAAAGTCAAATATTCTGTCAGAACTATTCCATCAGTTGTTTCAAGGTAACTTCCTAAAAAAAAACATTGAACCAAATACTGGCATTGTACAGATAAGTGGAAATCGCAAATGAATTTCTGTATGAGGAAAAAAATTTGGGATGCCAAAAACATCCTGTTTTGTGCCAGTCTGTTGGAGCTGAATATCCTTGTAGCGTTGTTTAGACAGAAAATGGCAGGCCTGCTCCATTCCTGCACAATGACTCTTTCAGCATGCAAGGAAAAGCAACACATCGGGTGTTACTAAGCCACAATGAACCCCTGCTGCACCTAACATAGAGCAGCGGGGCAATTTGTGCACGAGGCAGACTGAGTTCACCAACAGCAGAAATCTCCATGTCATGTTAGCTGCTGGAGTCCATTTACTGCATGCTGCATGGTAAATTCCACTGGGGAGTGAAGCAGTCAGGGGAACATTAGTTGTTTAGCCCTTTGTATCAGGGAGAAAATGTTTGCTTTGTGTGTAGCTCTGTGGCAAACATTATAGAAACATTATGTCTTATTTTTTCCAGAAAGAAGACAGAATCTAAAATTCCACAAAAGGATCGATCTTGTGTTTGACACTGGATGCCAGCAGCTGCTCAAAAGGAATAAATGTTGCCTCATTTGCATTTTAAGTTTTAATTTGAAGAGACAATGTGAAGTATTTCTGCTGTGACCTAAAATATATACTAAACCAGTTTAAAATTTAGACTGGATATGCTGTGTCACAATCTAGAAAAGAAATTATTGGATATCAACTGGCCTCATTGGATTTTCATTGTTAATCTGAATCTATTAATGCCATACAAGTGAGGAGAAGCAAAATTAATCAGATTACAGAGGATGACTGTAAAATATATGAAGTCAAATTAATACACTAATGTACTAAGACCTAAAGAAATATTGGCAATTGAAAAAACCTTCAGTAAATATCTATTCTTTGCAGAAACTGTCACTCCAGAGAGTTTTATATTTATTAATCAACAGCTGCCCTTGGAATAGCAAGCTTACTCCGTCCTCACAAGAGGAAAGCCTGTCAGCACTATTCCCATGGCTATAATTTCAGATAAAATTTCCCTGGGGTAATTCAAAATGAAGGATTCCAAGATAAGAGCCTCAAATGTTGTATAACTACAAAAGAACAAATTGTATGTCAAATAAAATGCGTCTTCTTATAGATTGACACAGTGGCCGCTGTCTCTATGCCTATTCTCCATAACAAAAATAACTATCCATCATTTCATGGCAGCTCCTGGCAGAAAATGGCGATCACTCTCTGATGGCGTGTAACAGAGCTTTGCAGAGCCATCCCGCTAAAGGCCAGGTTTGTTTGAAGTTCGCTTTGCAATGCATCAGTGGCGATGACCTAGATTTCCTATCTTTTCCTCCAAGAGTGCAGTGAGAGACAGCCTCGTTTCAGCCCTTTTCCATCTTCTAACTATGTCAGCTCGCCTGTAAACATTTGGCACAGAGTCACATCACTGCGTCTCAGTTTCCCTGCAGACAACTCTCTTTTCCTGGTGTTGACTCTTGACTCCCCTCACTTGTTCCCTAAGAAGGTTTGGAAAGCTGAACAGATGGTTTTGATGCTAAATATCAAAGTAAGAAAAGAGAACCAGCATAATTGGATAAATTACACTTTTCAACACTGCAGAGGATTGTGGCCTCTGTTAGTCAGCCTTTGTTGTGATTGTTACACTTTTGTCACATTGCAAAATTTACTAGATAAAAAAAAAACTATAGCAGTAAGAGATGTTAAATTCTGACAAATTAGCTGACATCTTCATTTCGTTGCATCTATGCTTTACCTCTAGTCATCAGTGCAGACTACACTCAAGTGAAGTTGTGGGAATAATACAACTTAAAGTCACAGTGCAGCACACTGGCAGCCCAAAATTCGTAATTTCTTCTCTCTTTTCTGTAAGCTATATCATTTGGAAAGGCAAATTATGAGAATCAGAAATTCAAAAAAAATTTTTTACCATAATTCTGTCACAGCTGTAGCTGAGAAACCACCTGAACACATCTGTCTGACTTCGGGATGCCAGTAAAAACAGAGCGCTGTAGAGGGGAGCCAAATGAAAAACCTACAGCTCAGTGTAGACTTTGTGTGTGGCTCGGGTCCTAGCTGTTTACCGCTCTCTGCTTTGCTTTTTAATACCCACCATGCAGCTGAAAATGTAAAACGAGCAGTTGAGCATGATGGATTGCTCTGTTTCCATATTGCAAATAGAGTATTGTCAAAACATTTTGCAAAGCTGTAAAAAGTCTGACCTACGCTCTGTGCAAGTTAACTTTGCCTTGGAAATCAAGCAGAGCTCTGTGGCTGCTGCCATTTTGTGTGGCAGAGTAATTACTCTATAATCTCAGCCTGTTGCACATTTTATGTGCAAACATTTTTGTTATACTCTGTTGGAAAAAATTAATCCTAATCATAAAATCTCTCAGATTAGTTTTAGTTTATTACTTTTCCCATATTTGGATGCTAGGTGTTCATATTCCATTATTTAACAATCTGTTCAATGTTAATTCAGTAAAGCAGTTCTTGTGCTTTCATGAAAAAAAAGTATAAAGTAAATGTGTTAAAATATCTCATGCATGCAAGAAGCTGGTCACATTTCTTTTATATATAATCATGCAGAGCTGACCAAACATGGACAAATAAATATAAAAAATATTGAGAATGTCAACTTCTTCCATTCACTTCCACTATGTATAAAACAATCACTACCCAGGCTGCTAATATAGGGTTTTATGGAAGAGTCTGCAGCGTTGTTTGAGTGAATAGTTGTCTTTCTGCACTGTGGTAAATTGAAGGCAAGCTGGACTTAGTTTAAAGCAAAAAAGAAAACTGGTTATAAAGATGACAATATAAGGAAAAATCTGAAATTTAAACTTTTTTTGCAGTAATCATCTGTGACAGGTTTTCATTCAGTAACTGCTTTCCCGCACATTGCAGTTAGCGTGTCGATATCAGCAGTGTATTTCACATGAAAGTACAGAGAAGACCTAAATATGTCACAAAAACATTCCTGTATTTGTACTGAACTACATTGTTTATGGAAGCTGCAGATTATTTATGTCTACCATCTTATGCTGTCATTCCTTTAAAAAAGGAATTACATCAGAAGCACAAACTGGGCCATGTTGATCATGGCATATTTTCTGCTCAAAGATGCTGCATGCACCAAGCCTCATCTGACTCTGGCACGTCATGCAGAAACTTAGATGAAATATTCAACACGATGCCTCTGAAGACTTTCTTCCCCGACTAAACAAGCAACACTACACAGCAGTTTCTCCCCAAATTAAAACCACTGCTCATTTATTTACGTTTCTCAACATTGTTCAGTCTAATAAGCAAGACTGACGTGCAATTTCACTGGTATAAAAATTTGAGGCTTTCTATAGATTAGTTGAAAGATTTGAATACTTTCAATCTTAATCATTCTCATTCGTCTATAAAAAACAACAGCAGCTTAAGTTTGAATATCATTAAAAGTAATGCTATTTTCATCATTTCATTGAAAAAGTAAAATTTATATTCATTACACACAGAGTGAAATATTTCAAGAATTTTTATTTTTATTTTATTTTTTTCAGAAGAGTTGAATATTACATCGGACGAATTAAAAAACAGTAGCCAATACAGAAATGTGACGCCACAAAAATAAAAACCAGCTTGAGAAGCTGGCTGCTCTTAGTGCAGCGTCCAAGCACATAATTAGAAAGTTGAGAGGAAGAAAGAAGTGGGGCATTGGAGTGTGAAGCTGGCTTCCTGATAAAAAATTAAGTAGGCATATCACAAAAGATTTAAGATAATTGGTATCAATGTCCTTCTCAATGAATCGGAAAAAAAGAAGCATCATTCAAGCACTTATTTTTATTGGGATATTATAATTTGGGGTGTATCCCAAAGCAGTGGGTTATTTTTCAAACTTATTTGGAAACATGCATAATGTGAATTGAGCATTACTTTCTTCAAACTTTTATCAAACATTAAAATAAACATTTGTTTAAAAAAATAACTTCTGACCCAGCTTTGTTTTTTAGCTAAATACACCCACTGTGCAAGAAGAAAAACAAGATAATTAGAGGAGATCCTGGCAAACGCTTCAAGAAGAGCAATCCGCAACTTTTTTTGTTGATCATAGATGTTCAAGCCAAAAAAAAACAAAACAAAAATCTAGTAGAGCATTAGATACTAGATTTTTCTTTAATTTCAGTCAGACCCAAATATTTCAGATCACACTTTTTGACATAAACCAAGACAACCTGAGTAAAAGCTGCACATAGATCCAACCAACTTTATCATGTCTGATAACATGAAGAGGGCTTAATGTTCTCAAAGAACAAACTTCAATCTTGCAAAATTTAAGAACACATGAGAAGCAAAGTCACTGTCTGGAATGCTTTGCAAAGCCAAGACACAACGCTTGCATCTGACTCTTCAAGCACCGATCCAATTTTTTTCCTGACATACAAGCTCCAAGTCAAGGGTCCATCGAGTTTTCACACAGGAGAATTTACTAGCATAAACAAAGTCCACCAGTAAACTCACTTGAATAAGCTCAAACAACATCAAATTTCACTCTTTCCTGTTCTCTGTACTTCTGAGCTCCCACCATGGGTAAGGACACAGCTTATTTTGCAAGTATTTTACTTTGTTTTTCCCCAAAGCAGATGTTTTTCAAAACTAGATTAGAAACAATCTAGTGTGATTGTTTTAGCCAAGACTTAAAGTGTGACTGTGTCATGGGGGTAAGGCTAAACAAAGTAACACTCTGAGCGATAGCACTGTAATGCAATGAGTAAATTGTGAGCTTCTGCATAAACAACAATTTTATGATACTATTGATCTTTGTTGAAACAGCAAGTTCTTTGGTTCGATGTGGAATCCTTAAGCACAAATTGAATCACGTTATTGGAAGCCAACACCTCCCTCTCAACACTCCTCTCACAGAAGATTTGGTTATCTTTATTGTCATTTCGCTGACAGGTCCCAGCTCAGCACACCTACAGAAATTAAGTCCCGGATCAGCGGACAGTCAAGGATCCCTTACACAGCAATACAAGATGAAGGAGTTCACAGGGGAATTTTTGATTTAAACCCGTAAACTTAATTTATTTGAGCCTCATGACAGCTTTGATGAAGCTCATGGTTCAATACAAACACACAAGACAATAGGAATTAACTGAATTGTGAACATTGCATAATCTATGGTTTAAATATTTGTAATCCCTAGAGATTATCAACAGGAATATTTATTAAACTTAATGTCTGCACTCAGTGTGTAAAGCCAATGTCAAAATCCTGCATTGTGCACAGAAACATGACCAACAAATCTGATTCTGACATATTTTCTCCTTTAAAGCAGTCGTGCCTCACACAGTGCTATGTTAAGTCAAACAAGTAGAAGGTATTCTGGTGAGATAAAATGAAAATGCAACTTTTTGGACTGAATGCAAAAAACTGCAACATAAACAGCATCCACTATCAAAAACAGATTTATGATAGTGGCTGGTACTGGATTTTATGCCATTTGCAAAGAAAATTGAAAATCATGTAAAAACGTTCCTTAATTTTAACATTAACATTTGTTTAGCCTTACATTATGAGATAAAGAGATAAAGAACAATAGACACACACGTATAATATAAAAACCAAAGTATAAAAACACTGAAAATAAACATGGGATTATTTTAGATTCTTAAAAAATAATTTTTTAGATTCAAATGCCTGCAAATGGGACCTTTTTAACAAGTTTAACAAAATAGCAAATAAATAAATGATTCCCTCTCTTCTCTTTGTCATGCCTTTCTGCTCAGGAGGAAGTGGAATAAACCATTTTGGTTTTTGAAGGAGACAATGGCACCACTCAGAATGACATGATTTACTGATCACTGCCATGGATCCTTTATTCAAATCAGATATTGGACGACAGCTTTCACTTGGCTTTGCTTGAGAGAGGGTTGTTTTAATTTGTTTGCATCATAGAAAGATTGATACAAACAAATCGATATGCAAATAAGTCTGCATTTTATTCCACATTTTTCTTTTATGCTTAAAAGAAAGTGATAGCGTTTTCAAAAATCTGAATCAATACAGAGGTGAATATTCAAGGTAGTCAAGCAAACCGGCCAGCTCCAGCAGATTAAAACATTTTCCTGGACTTAGTGGATTAGAGAAAAACCGTAAGAGTAGATAAATAAAAGGAAAACCGTATCTCTTGGTTACACAAAGTCATTTCAAACTGTTTCCCAGAGAATAAGAAGCAGAACCGATCCATCAGGATGGCCTGGTTTTTAACTTCGCCTTTATAATTTAATGCTAAGCATAAAGCCTTCAACAAAGGCTTTGTATTTTCTCCTCTTTGTGTGGGCAGCATCACAATAAACATTTGGCCTCCCGGGATAGCTCGGTTTAATAACATGCTTCCTCACAGTGGAACAGAGCCAAGAGAGCAGTAGTCTGTCTGCGTTTACTCTTTGATGTTTTACAAAACCTCTTATGTCCAATATCCAATTTGATCAACTCAACTCACAATGAAGCCAGCTGAGAAATGAATTGTCAATGGACCAAAGGAAGAAAGTAAAGAAATATGAATTTAACTATTTAATGAGATGAAATGTGGAACAAATGATGTAATATGACTGCAAACACAACTGAAGTCACTGTGCCTAACCAGAGCACGTTTTACTTATTTTTGTAAATATGAATTTAACGTACAGTACTGTTACAGCAAACCAACTTCCACAATGCTTTTACATGACTGAGACATCAATAGGAGCACTGCTTCTGATCTTCAAGATGATATATATGTGTTCTGCAAGAATAAGTACAATAATAAAGAAGCAGAACTTGGATAAGTTTTCAGATAATTTTCCAACAGCAAAATGCACAGAACCAGACATAAAAAGGACCAGATCCAAATAAAATGGCTAGTTTCTATTTCTCAGTCCTTCCATCTTTTGGAAAATGTCACAAAAAAAAAATGGAATCAACCATCACATGACTTGGGAGTCTCTTCTATGGGAATACTTCCACAAATGCCTTCATGAGGTCGGACACTGATGTTGGATGAGAAACCCTAACTTACAGTCTAATGAAACTTTTGGGTTGCGGTGTGGACTCGTCAACCAAGCATGCTCATCCATGTTTTTAGCACTAAGCATTTCTTTCACTGGAACTGGGGAGCTGAACCCAGAACATGATTTATCACTCCAGAGAACATGTCTGGAGTTCAGTGGCAATGTGTTTTACACCACTGCAGCTGCTCAGCCATGGACTCCATTCCATTAACCTTGCTGTGTATTTTTACATTGCCAAGTAACTGTCTCTGCCAATCACTTCAGCTTCATTAATAACACTAACAGTTGACTGTGGTATATTTAGTTGTGGAAAAAATAGAAAAATGAAGTTACTGCACAGGTGGCTTCCTGTTCTGGTACCATGGTGCAATTCACTGAGCATTAAGTATTATTCCGTAAATGTTTGCAGATCCAACCTGCATGCTTGTGAGACTGTATACACCTGTGGGTCACATAAGTGATGGAAACAGCTGAATGTAATAATTTCCAACAATATATGAATATTTTTGGAACTAGGGTAGCTCCAGTTTGGAGAGATGGAAAGAACTGGTGGTGCCAAAGCACTTGCAACCAGTGTGGTATGTGTGTGTGTTCTCAATCAGAAGCAGAACAGCATTATTTGGTGAAATTGTCAAGAAAATGTGAAAAGCATTTATGTTTTCTTAGTAATCTCAACAAAGTTCTGTTTTTGATTGTGCCATTTTGAGCTGGAACACATATTCCCATTTCAAAAGACAAAAGCTGTTCAATACTGGCCAGCTATAACATACCTATAGATATTTACCCGTGGCAAAATATGTCCCCTGAGATACTAAACAACCATGTTTACACAGAGACCTTGATGTCAAACAAGGAAGGAAAAGAAAAAAAGTGTGCTGAAGTTTGCTGTGAAACATTTTCCACCTTTAAACTGTTGTACCTTGATAAAAAAAAAAATCTGTGCAGCACAATGACCTTTAAATAACAGCATAAGGTTTTAGTGAGAATCATGAGAAAGAATCCATGAGTAAGTCAGCGCATGGCCAGGATAAAAACATCTGATCTATAATTCATTTTAAGTGATGCACTTCTGCTGATACTGTAACAGGGGACAGAAAGAAAGAGATATATGGGGAGTCTCCAGAAGCATTTAGTATGAAACAGAGCAAACCAGAGTGGAAGGGAAATGACTGATCACTATAGATGAAAGAAGAAACAATGAAAGGGAAATACAGATGCAAATCATTGAGAATCTAATGTTGCTTACTTGCACCTCTATGCATCTGACAAGCAGCACTAGCATGCTTGACTGAGTTAAATTTAATGCTTTACAAACATAGCTTTATTTCCTTTTTTCACATTTCCACCACATAGTGGGTGCAGAGAGGACAGAAGAGGAAGGAAGAGATTAATATACAGACAGAGACTCAGACATGAAGATGGCAATACAGAGATAGACTATACATTTACTGCAGCTTAAGCTGGGAGCCAATAAGTGACAGAGTTGCTATCCAGGATAAAACAACCAACATTCATAAGCAGATCAGGAAAATGACCTCTAGAGATAAAGTACTAGACAAACATTTCAGGTTACAGAAACCTGGAGTGGAAAAGGAATAACCAACATGGAAGGATTGGAGTCTGACCTGCTCCTTTGATTCAGCTCAAGATTTTACCAAAGGCCAGTACAGAGTCACTAATGTCCTGCATAGCAGCAATAGATGCAGAAACATATTGGGCTGCACATAGAACAGACAATTACAGTGAAAAACATTTTGTAGGCATTAACAGTGCATCAAGGTCTTGCTGCATAAATGAATTTAAAAAACACAAGTACCACAATTTATATTTAGTAGACAATTATAATATTTTGTCTAATTCTTAGCTAAATAATGACAAACATTAAAGCATTAATTTCAGACTATTTCTCCTCTCTCAGTTATAAGCATTTATTGTGAGAGGATGCCATTTTAGATGGTCTTTGTCAGAAATTTCCAAGGGCACAGTGGAAATATGTGACCCGCTCTCCTTGTCTTCAATGGAGGATTCAGAACTGCTGCCAGTATCAGATGCCAGGGTCTGATAAAGCCAGAGGCAAGATGGCAACTTTCCACCCCGGAGCCTGCATTTTAAACCAGCTTCTTCCTGCATCTTTCAGATGAGCTCTAACACTTTGCCTTTTGTCTTCTCATCTTCTCATTAATGATTTCAAAGTATTTAAATTACAAAGTCTTTCTTAAGTAACTGGCTTCATACAGAGCAGTGATTTCACTTTACAAAAATACACTCGATATCCCAGATTTTCACACCTAATTTATCATGTAAACCCGTCAGTAAATATGGTGAAGCAACACCCTGTAATGTGTCCTGGTCTTCTCTCCAGTCTCCAGACTGCAGATCCTTTATCTGTTAAACCCATCTGGGAGCTGTGCCTTTGACAAGCTGCATCAGAAACCATGGGGTAAATTTGTCAGTTAACTTCCCAACATGTAATTCACTCATGGGGATAATTAGAAGCTAACAGAGTTGTGAGACAGAAATAAATTAGGTTTTCCTTGAAAAACGAGATACACATTTGCCTGAATCTAGTTTCTTTGGCAAATCAGGTAAAATAAACAGTCCAATATATTTATAGGAAAGGTAGATTTAATTTTGTCTCAATCCTTTTCATTCTAAATCAGGCTTACTCTGCTAGAGTTAGTCAATTTTGCTGCACAGTAAACTAAGATTACAGAATTCATCGTTATTTTAACTAAACCTTCTATGTCAAGGCTACTTGAGGTTTAAATGTACCTGTATAAATATAACAAAAAGTAATATTTATTTCATAATCAGATACAAAAAACATTCAGCCTCTGTATAGAGTAATGACCACGGACAAAGTCAGCAATTAACAAAAATGGCTTGTTGACATTTAAATGTAAATACTCATTTATATTAGATTTGTGTCTCATGTATATCGTTTGTTTTTTTCTCAAGCACGGTCAACCATAACTAGTCATGATGATCAATACAAGTTCTACAGTTTGCTAAGAACATTTAAGCGACTAAGGAAAACTCTTTCTATTCTGCGATATTTTGTGCGAACGTGGATTAGAATCCTGAATAGCAGTTGGGAGAGAAATATTTGAAAACAGGTGGTGACAGCGAGGGGTCCTGTGTTTGAATGCTGGTGTGAAGCAAAGACACCTGGGCTGCATGCAGAGCTCAGCAGGACCAGACAGTTCTGAGACCTTCATGTCTAAAGCGTCTTATGATGAGGAATGGGCTGTGTCAGGGGAGAAACTTAACACGTATAGCTAAAACATTTAATATGGAGCACAAAATATATATGTAACGCATTATTTTTAATTTAAGTCGCACATCTTCAGGTCAGTATTACATCCTTTCTCTTTCTCCTTGTTCTCTTTAGAAATGTGTCATCTTATGATCAGAACTCAAAGTTGCGAAAATTATTTTATGCTAGATTTATGTCTGTACATAAATCACACCATTAGTTTTAACTGAGGTAAGCATTACATCATCTTTGAACGCAAATGTAGAAACATAGCTTTTAGCTTAGCTCTTCACAGTCATCAGAAATTTGGCGCTAAAAATTGTCCTCCTTAAATTTGAGATTCGTCTTCTGCTCTCACTCGTCCCACGACCCAAAACTCTAATTATAGTTATTGTCATATTGGAGTAAAGTTTTGTTTGTAACAAATATTTCTCCAAATGTGAATTTCTAATTGTTTTGAAATATGCTTTTTGGTAAGAATATCAATATGTGCTTCAACATAACGAGGATTTAATTTCTAGGCCAGATACATTATTAAAAATAAAAACCGGTTTGTAATGTTTTATCTTTAGAACAGGTTCCGTAAGCAGAATGATTGAGCTTCATGTTTTCACATCTCCGAGTGTTTGCTTTGCGTAGGCAGCTTCCCACATCGAGGAGAGATGAAATTAAATGCTGTCAAAATTAAAAATTGAAATTTCTTTGATATTTATATTTTTGCCTCACAACTGACCCCAAATACTCAGTGCGTTCACAACAGAATTACTTGAAATATATTTCTCTTGTGTCATAATGCTTTAATGGCTTCATCTTGTCAACCAAAAAAGTTAGAGATGTGGATGATGCTTGACCTCTATCGCAAAGGCAATCTTTCCAGAAGAGCTGAAGTTAGAATAGCAAAGCTTTGCAGACAGCTGTGTTCAGATGTTTTCTTTTTTAGAGAGTGCACTCGTAGCGTAAATGACTGCTGTGAAGTTAAAAACTTATGAGTAAAACATGGACTTGTTCTGTGAGGAAGAGAGACTTGAACAAAGCTCTGCATGGCTCCCTAAAGTAAATCTGTCTGGTGACCTGTTATTTTCAGCACTGAGCTGAATCAACAAAGATATTACAGTAGCTATTTGATTGTTGCTGTAAATCGCATTCCTCACTGTGGTAAATTACTAACAGATTAGGATCAATGAACTGCACTTTTACATACTTCTAAAGGGTGTTTAATTCTTGATTGCCGTACAAACAAACTTTCTAGCCCCTCTAATGCTACTGCAGGTCACCGTTGACTGCGCCATAGTCTTAATTTTGGTTCCTCAACTACGCCACACGTCTGCGTCTTTGAAATCAAAACAGCAAGAGTCTGGCAATTAATTCCTCACCTTCACTGCAATAAAAACTGGGACAAGATGTTCTTCTGCCCAAAGCCACTGTCCTAAGCAATTACTTCTTATAATGACAAGGAGTTTGTTTATGCTGCGACATGAGATTTTTTTTCCTCAAGCAACTAACCTTGGGATTCATTTCAAATAATCAGGCTGATCCCGTTTTTCTTAAATAAGAAACCGACAACTTTACTCGCAAGCATCCACCAATAGGAACATCCAATTACATCAAGCCTAATCTGTGATTACTGATCAGATGATTCAGATCAAGCAATGCAGATCAAACATGTCCGATCTGTTTGAAAGGCCATTTATATATAGGTTTTTCATTTAAAAAAATGAAGAAAAAACCTTGGCTAGTTATTTATTGCAAATATTCTACAATGATGAATAAGATTGGGTTCATTGACCTTCTACAACTGCTTCTCCCTTACTTGAGATGGTCTATGATCGATACTGTGAGGAACAAAGTCACATTTACCATCATAAGTGCAAATATTGTTAAATTTCTTCCAAATACTTTTAAATTACCTCAACAAAACCTGTCATTTTAATAAAAACAAAAACAAAATCCAAGAGATTATGCTCAATTTTAAGTGATATTAATATTGTCAATATTTTAACCATTTATCAATGGGGTTATCAAATACATTTTGGCACAATCATCTCCTTCAGAACATTAATGATCTTAATATGGCCAAAAATACAAATGAGTTTGACACCCCTAATCTACAGTCTTTCTTTTACAGACTTGGGACTTGAGTTAATCAGCGTCAAGAAAAATAAATGCCACACCTGGATTGCGTACTTTGCAAACACCAGCCAATAGCATGTTCAGTAGGATGGCATTTGAACTTCCTAAGCTGCTTTTACTTCTTAATATTTTAGATATGCTCTACAAAAAAAACATCTTGCCAACAGGTGGATTTTCCACAAATAATTTTGGGCAACGTACCACAGAAAAATGTGGTTTTTCTGTGATTTACTCAACTACAAATAGGCAGGTGCTGTCTTTAAATTTTCATAAAACATAAATTTTCTTCTGGGGTAGTGGAAATATTTTCATCATTAATGGTCTTTTAACAACCCGACTGGCCTCCAATTAGGTATGTGTGGAAAGATTTGAAAATTGCTTTATATAGATTGTCTTCAGTCATACCAAGCCTTCAGAGAAACTCCCTTACTTTGAACAAATGAGTGTTTTCCATTGTGTTTTACAAAAATTATAAATGTGCCATTCCTTCCTTCCTTCATACTGATTTTAGAACATGCTCTGTGTTCATAGCCACATTATGTGATTTATACATAACCAGTATTACTAATACAACACTAGTAATGAAAGTCACAGTATTTTACTTAAATGCAAAAATGTCAAGTAAACAGTTACATTTTAAAAATCTATATAGTGTGATCTGTTGTAACATCTAGCAGATCATTTTATTTAGCTTCTCTTAACCATAATAAATCAACTTTACAGCGAGGAAATTATGACAGATGGGATACTTCTTGTGCTCACGTTCCCACTCTGACTGCAGAAACCCATCCATACTGCCCAGGGGGCCATATGTGCTGTACTTCTCCTTGAATGAGTGCAGTGAAGGGGCATGGAGGCATGCCAGATCACAGTCGCCTCGTCGTGCTGCTTGCTGTTTGAACCAATTAAGCAACATTTATTTGTTCCTTTCAAAACTGTTCCTATTTTCTGATGGAGACACTTTTGACTTTCAAGAAGCCATTTGGCAATCTATCCAAATGATGGTTCATTTGTGCTTCAGTGCCAGGAGAAATAGTTTTAATGAACCATGGTATGATCTTGAGCACCTAACAACAAGCATTGCAGAGCTCAGGGTAAAAATGTCTGACAGAAACCGAAGGCTACTCCGTCACATCAGAGAGAGCTTTTAAGGACTACTTCCACCAACATGTGAAATGTCAACTCTCTTCAGTTGCCTGTCAGTAGGGCTGCTGACAAAAGAGCCGACCCGTTTGTCAACAAAGTATTAAACCAGAACGGAACGAAAAAAAAAAAGAGTGGAAATAGAATGATGCTTTTATTGATTGGCTGAAAAAAGAAATGGAATAATGCTTAATTATTTCTGAAATAAATGGGTTCTTGGTCTATTAAAGTCTTCAAGATGATAGTAAAGATTCAGTCAAAGTCTCTGACTGAAAAGACAGTGAAAGACATTTGGACTTCTTCTCCAGTAAAATGCCAGCTTCTCCATCTGCTTTGCCCGGGTCAGTGAGACCGATTAAGTGTGATTATGAGCTCTCTGACTGGTCTCTCTAGGGCCGAGGGGTCATCGAGACGAGAGAGAGAAAAGGCCTTTCAGGGATGAACTCCAAATTGTGCAGTTGCTACTTAGCTGACCTGAATGCAGGCATTGTTACCAAGAGACGAGCAAAGAGAGAATATCCTTCATTTATGAAAACCGGCCATTTTAACCATTTATCTGGGGGACAAAAGTTTGAAACATTAAACTTGTCAGCTGACAATGCAATCTAGACAATGTAAAGATTCAATAGTTCAGTCTAATCCAAAGCAGTGTCTTGTAACATGAGGTGGCCCATCAGAACCTGATGCCCTGCTTCTGCAAACCCCCGTGGTGGTCAGGATTAGTACCTTCACTGCTCCATGTACAGTTCATGTCATTATTCTGGTGAACCATCTACTGCTATTTATCATCATTTCAACTAAATATTGCTATATCAAACACATCAAGTCGTATCTCTTGGGCAGCTTCATGTTCTGCTGGTACAACAAGTGAATCCGATCTAAATTTATCCTTACAGACACTGATTTGCCACATCTGTCCAATTCAAAGTAAAATTTGTCCAATTCAGTCAAATTTTACTGTGTCAATATTATTCCTAAACTGTTAAACCACCACCACAAAAAAAAAAAAAAAACATAACTAACTTCCAACTGGATTATAATTTTAAGTTTTACCCTTTTGAATAAAATCATTCAAAGGACCAGAAATGCCAATGCCAACAGTTTGGCTTTGTGGCTCGTGTGTTTAGATTGTTTCATTAGAAATTCATGAAGTTCACAGGGGAACTATAGAGGTTTTTAACCTGCTGGCTAAATGACAGGTATAAAGATGGACCATCTTAATCTGTCAGGACTCCTATGATGGATACTTTGACACATGACAGACTTGGAATTTCTATTTCAGGATGTAGCTTCAGCTGTCAGAAGCACTGACATCACCCATGTTGCATCTACTAATAGATTGTTTAAGATTATATTCAGAAATATACCCAGGTTCTGTTATTTAAATAACGCAATAGAGACTTAAAGCCTGTATCGCATGATACAGCAGTAATGTTATGTCAATGGAATAACTTAATGTATTTTAACATGTTTTAATTTAAACATGGATTCACAATTAATTGCATTTTTTGCGATGTTGAGATGCTGTTAAACCAAATCACCAAAAAATAAAAATAAGATTTCAGCATTCACTTTAGATTAAAAGAGAAAAAAGACTGATTCATTTTACAATTATACAATTTTGCCTCGTGCTAAATTCACATCTTTACTCTTATCAGTATTGGTCATGATTAGCTAAAGGATACAGACACATTTGATAAATTAGAATAGTATTGAAAAGTTCATTTATTTCATTAACTTCATCACCAAGTGAAACACATCATACAGATTAATTACACACAGATGTTTGACAGTTTGTTTACAGTTAATAAAAAAAAAACATTTACAATGAGAATATTATATGAGACAAATAAAATAATGGAGACAGTCTTAAAAATTATTTTAAGAGGTTATTTTCAAAGGGTACTTTCACTCAGGACTTATGATCAAATTTATTGATTATGACTAGATGATCATTTCTAGTCATATTCAATAAATTAGAGTGAATGTACATTTGAAAATACCTTTTGAAAATAACCTTTAAGCAGTTGTGTTTTGAATGAAAACCTTTTACTGATGCAATTTAATATTCTAACCTTAAATGTTGTATTTTTCTTACCTTTAAGCAAAACAACAAACAAACCAACTTATTGCTGGTGTAATAAACAGAAATACAGGTTGACAAAATAAAAGAATTGATTGCTAGAGATGCTCTATCAGAATAAAAGTGACAGCATCCTATATGCAGTCAGTTTTATTCATCTTTTTCATTGCTTTATTCAACAGCTTTCACAACAAATGAATATTCTCTTGTCAGCTTTGAAGGATTCAAGACTATTTTTGGGTTTTATGGCCAAATTCGCAGGTGGGAAAAACTCTGGAGAAATGCGTTTTTTTTTTTCCTTTCTTTTACCTTTGTACTATTATTAATCAAACGTGCAATGCATACAGAGAAGCCGCTGGAGTAGAATTCACTTTTTTTTGCCTCTCAACAATACTCTGCTGACCAATTTCCCATCACTTGCTCAGACTCACCCCATTTTGAAGAAGCAGCACTTCGACTTTATTACCACAGCTCGAGCAGACAGGGACTCATAAAGCTGACGGGTGTGATAACTCGTCCCCCACCTTGTCATTGCTCGGAGAGGAAGATGGAACAAAGGTGTGATGGGGAAGGGCATGAAGTCATCAACCCTGCAGTGTGTTCGATGGGTTTTCCTTGTGACACCCTGTCGCTCCAGATTTAAAGACGGAGAAGGGCCCGAGCACTGATGTGTGATGGAGTGCTGGAAAACTCAAACAGTGCTGATGTAGCTCAGCATTCACATCTTTCTGTGTCCATCTCCGAGAGCAGGTTGTTCTCTTGATTGAGGGGCAACAGGGTGAGAAGGGCAGAAGCACTTTTTGAGTCTAAAACCTGTCTTCCTTAAAAATAACACCTATCTTTTTTGTTTTATAATTAATATTAAATCATTTTATTCTCATGTTTATTTAATGAGCGCATCCAGCTTCACCTAGTGAGTTACATAAAAACATACTTGTCAACTTAGCTTAAAATCTTAAAGGCCACCTTAAAATATGAAATCAACACATCATACAAATGTGAAAGAAGAAAAAAGTGGTGACTAACAAAAACACCTGCCATGATCAAAATTTTGATTTTGGAGCACTGAGAAAAACATTTTGGGCTTCAGTAGGTTGTAAAATTATTCCAATCTCACACAAAGTTGAACAAAAAACAATGTCACTGCATACCTTTTAAACTAAACTGTTTTTGTCCAACTAACGTTAGAATAAAAACCTTTCAGTCAACATCAAATCATGTAATATGTCAAAACCTTACTAGGAATGTATATTCTTGCAATTATTAATACATAAACTCATGTTATTGCACATAATTCAAGAGTCAAGTTGGCAAAAGCATGCTGTTAGAGGCAAAATGGCTTTTCACCTTCTCTTTCAGGTTCGCCTTTTCTAAAGTTTCCATAGGATCCATCAGGTAGGAGGAGGTGTCAACATAAAAAGCTGTATTAAAACTGACTACATGTTTACCCACAATGAAAATGTAGACTAAGCATCTCCTCATTTCTTTAAGGTTTAGTCTTAGACATCTTTATCATCCAAAATATTGATTTTCTGGTCGGTAACTTGATGTAAGAGACGAATAATACAACAATAGAAGGACATAATTTGTCATATTTTCTCATTTGTGACCATCACACCCATTTTGTTTGTGTCAAAGAGTTTGAATAGACAAACAATTAAAGAGGTTATCGCTCATGGGAGGCTATCGTCCTCTTTACAGCTGTGTACATTTGCCCAGGGGTGCAGTCGACCCCTGCGCCAACACCAACTTATTGCTGGTGTGAATCAAACTCTAGCTGCACACTGCATCCTCCCACGATGAATATTTAAACACGTGCACATACTAAGCTCCCTCGCATTGTCTAGAATATTATCACTTGCCTCAAGTTATGCCTGAAATGTTATTTTTGACATTTTTATTTTAAGACACTTATGTTATTCCAGTCACATCTGGATGAACGCATCCTAAAAAAAAGAGACCTGCTTTCTGCAGCTGATGCCGTTTTGTCTGAGAGGTTACCGAGGACGCAGAGAAGTGACGGGGTGTAGCCAGGCTAATGCATCTCTGCTCACCGACAGATGACACACCTCCAGACCTATCTGTTCATTTACCTCTACAATCAAGATTCACGGCTCTATTTTCCGTTGCCCCGCTTGCCAGAGGTGCTTTGTTTTCTTCAGTGTTAAATGAATTAAATGGGCGTGCTGCCAAAAAGCGTGGCTCGTTCAACGTACCAGAAATAGCAGCGTGTTGGAGGGTTGAGGTGCGCACGGACAAAAAATCCGTCTGCGTTCAGTAGCTGCCTGCAGCTAAGTCAAAAGTGATGGATTTTAGTTTCACAGAGCTGCACTCTGCCCTCTATTTTTCAAAGGCCAAGCTGGGATAATGTCGTGATAGGAGAAAAAAAAAATAATAATAACATAAAATTTGCTTTGAATTATAATCATTAAAAGCATTACCTTTTAAAATGTCAGGGCCGATTCGGCACTCGAGTGCACACAGTCACACACAAAGATAAAAACTCAATAGTAAAACAGTGATAAGCACAGTTGCTCATGTAAATGAGCAGCATTAAGTCCGGTGCTTGGGAAGCAGAAGCAGCAGCAGCAGACAGCGGCTCTGCATGACTGGCTCTGTCAGCAGGAGCATACGGAGCCCTGACACTGGCCAGGTGGCTCCTACATCTGGCCCATTAGCTCTCGACCACTGCAATGACTCTCTATGCCACCAAGAGCCCTTCTGAAATAATATCATCAAGGCCTGCAACTGCTGAAGGCCACCTTGCTCATTGCCTGCTCGGAATAGCACAACCGAGCTGCACTCGGAATGTGACCTCCCAACTCAGAGAACAGATCCGGTAATTAGCTTGCAAAACTGTCAGAGAAACAAAAAAGATTTTGAAGCAATTGTATGACTTTCAAAGCAAATATCAGTGCTACTTCTTTAAATGTGCAGATACAAGTCAAAAATGTCAGTCTCTAAACTTTTACTCTTTGGTCTTCAGTCCCCTGACTCTGGGGGACCACCTCCCACCACTTACCCTGAACACAGAGTACCAAGTGATACAATCCATCTATCAAATACAATGCTGCAGCATTCAAGGCAAAGAGAGAGCAGGAAAGGCAAATTCTTCATGCATATAATGTTTGGGCTATAGCACATGTACCAACATTAACCCAGGACAGTAAAGAGGGCAGAGGTTGGTGGTGGGGATCAGATCTCTTCATAAAAACATCTCCTATGAGCAAGCATCAGCTTAATAAGGTTATCAGACTGAGAAGAGGATTAGAAGCCCATTTAGCACCAATAGTTTGTTTTCATGTCAATGGAAAAATTATGCATTTCTGTCAACAGATGCTTTAGTACCTCAGCTATGAATAGAAAAGGAGATTCTTCATTGTGCTTTAAAAAATGAAAAACGTTCAATTTAAACTTGGAACCAATTATGCAATCCAAAATAAAATCATAGATGAATCTTTGTTTTGGCTACAACTGATGGGATAAAATTGTCCATTTCATCACTGTGTATTCTGAACATAACTCAGCTGAAATAAAAAAAGGCCCGTGTGAAAATGCTGTCCAAATACTTTTACTAAGAGATGGAGGCGAACAGAAATCAAATCATAATCCTTAATCAATGCAAAAACAAAGACAATACAGCTGAGCATTTTCTTCAGCTCATTCCCTGAAGGTGGGTAGTCTGCAGAAATAATGCACCTTCCCAAGAAGAAAACACTGAATATATACAGAGCCAGACTGATGAAGTTGCCCTTTCAGAAGTAACACCATTAAAAGGCAGAATCTCTGCTTTCAACTCAAATATTTTACTGGTTTATCTGAATTCAGATCAATGAAACACCCTTCAAGCAGAAGAAGAATTAACATTAGTGTGGAATTGTAGGGGAGAACTAAGTGTAGAAGGACAAGCTGAAAAATAGTCCATCAAATACAACCTATGGCCTCTATTTGTACTCTCAAAGACATTATGCTCCAATGATAGCATGACTGGAACAAATCTACACAATTAAGCCATTACAATTGTATTTTCTGTCATTTCCATGAACAGATTTTGCCAGTTTAGTCATATTTGTGTAACCCCACAGAGCAGAAAAAACTAAGAATGACTATGTCCTGAGCAATGGTGGCTGAAAACTGCAACTAAATTCAACGTGTTTAATTTAAAGATGTTTAAGTGTATTAATACAAACAACCATATTTAAAGGGTTTATATATCTTTTTCAGGTAAAAATATCATATTTTAACATCAAGTGAAGGAGAGATAAGTAAGGAATGCAGAGTGAAGGAAGACAGAATACTTCCTAGGAAGGTATTTAGGACAAAAGAAAGGAAGAATAAAACTTTCTAATGAGGTAATGAAAGAAGAATAAATATAAAAAATAGGGAGATGACATAATGAATGAAAGAAAAATAAGTATGAAAGGACAGAAAGCCATATGGATGAAAGGACAACAGAAAGGAAGGAAAACCTCAAAAAGAAAGGAGGAAAAGAAGATAAGAACAAAAAGACAATAAAGATGAAAGGGGAGATGCAAGAAATACAGAAAAATTAAGACAAAAAGCAAATAGAGAAAGAAGGAAGGAAGGACACAGAAGAAACATAATTAAGACAGTAAGATTGGGGAAAAAAGTAGAAAACTCAAAATTTTCCATAATTGTATTTTCTACACTTTTCTAAACCTGGAAAAGACAGAAATCACATTTTGTATATTTCTATTCTTTTCCAGTCTGTAGAAGAATTCTGTAAATGACTGGTACAACCACATTTCACTCACAATTGCACATCATTGTAGCAGCAACAGGACTAATTGTTATTTTTTAAGACAGAAAAAAGCACTATTTGGCAGATTGGTTTCAACTTTCGCTGGTCATAAAGTGACGCAGTTGCCTTAAGTGAAAATGAAGCTATTATAACTAAAAAATACTGCAACAAAATCTACACATTGCTGTTTAATAAAACAGAAATTCCTGGTGAAGAAAAAAATGATAAGAGTGACAGACTTGTGCCAAAGCTTACTGAACAAAAAGCTTGTTTAACGTGAAGACTGTCAATGTGCAGGGAGGCTTTAAGATGAAATGCTGCAAGGCACAGCTTTAAGAGGCCATCTCTGTCAGAATACTGTAGTTAAAGACTGACATGTTAACCCAGAAACAATAACCACCTACGCAACCACTGCTACTGATTTAGGGTGAAACCACAGAAGCTCATTACAGCACAAAAAAATGAATGTAGTTTATCCAGTGAGAAAAACTGCTGGAATTTAACTTTTTTGTAAACTTTCCAATAGTTTGACTACATTACCGATTCAGGTTCCGCCATCAAGAAGTTCAACTTTTCCATCTCCTGCATCTGGAGTCAGTCCGCAGGGGAAAATTGGGCATGTTTGAAACTCACCAAGCTGCATGGAGATCTTTCCGGCTGAATCCAGGGCAAGGCGGCGCATGTGTTCCTCCTCATCATCCTCTGTTTCTAGAATATAAAAAGAATAGTGTTTTTTCTTTTAAAATGTAATATATTTTGAATTTAAACAGATACATGTCTGTGACACACCTAGAAGGCCAACATTTTCTGCAACATGTGAGGAGAATCAACAAACAGGACTGGACAGCTCATGTGTTCCTGAGTAATATGAAATAAAATGAAGGTTTATTCTGCAGATATGGATACACACTGGGGATTTACTCCCCAAGCAGCCTCTTGTCAATGTCAAAACCTTGTAAGAAAGATTGGACAAGAGGAGGGGACTCTGTCATGAAAGCTTAGCAGCAGATGTTAGAGCAGTTCATTCACCCACCTATTTTCCCTGAAGCTATGGTTTCTAACTTTATGGTCAGCTTAATGCATATACTGCGATTCCTAAAATTGTCAAACTAATAATAGCTTCAACTGGAGTCATTTGCTTGTCTCCCCAGTGAGAGGTGCTTCAGTGAAATGACCTGAGGACAGGTTTGGCAGCTAAGTGGACTAGAATAGCACAGTGGAAATTTGTTATGAAAAATACGACCAAACTTCAGGGTAACAGTTCTGTAAAACACAGCCAACTTCTGTTGCTTAACTGAAATTTCATGACATGTTCTGGAGATAAAACCAAAAAAAAGGTCCTTCATCTATCCTCCTCAGCTATCTCTAGTAAATAACTGAACTTCTATGAAACCATATTAACTAAATAATCTTACACTATGTTTTAGTTTCAGCTAAAGACAACAAACACATTCAGCAGAACGTGCGCATGACGCAAACGTAAGAGACACTTTGGTCAGCAACTTACAGGCTGCAGGACGAAGACAAGCGGGCTGGCAGGTCTAAAGAGGAGTAAACATAAAAGTACATTTAATTTGTCGATAAAAGAAATAAAATTAATTTCAGAGAAGGAGAAAAAGTAATTGAGAGAAGCTCTGATTCCTGCGACGCAGATAATGAGGAACAGCTGTGAAGGCAGGAGGCAATCACGTGAGGCGTTCAGGGCACATCCGCAAACAAATGAGACAATGACTTATATTAACTTAAATTAAATGTATATTTGTACAAAAAAATGGCCTCTACATGAAACACACTTCTTTGCACCACTAATAAAATATGTCAAACTGCATCTTTTATTTCAGTCGCATAAACAAATACATAATACAATTTTCACATAAATTATTTAAATAAATATTTTGCCTTCAACAATTCCTGAACACTTATTTACTTAGTTTTTTTGGTCTGTAGACCTAATTTGTCAAACTGTATCATATTAAGGTTGTACAAAAAAGGCAAAAATAATTCACTTTCTCTTTCAATTTTATTGAAATATAAAATGCAACAATGATTTATAAATAAGAGATGGTAGTCTAATCTAGATTTTTTTTATGTTTTCACAGGTATTTTGTTGATTTCTCTTTGGTAACTGAAGTCTGGTTGAAAGGACCCTAACCTTTCGCTTCCTCCACCATTTCTTTATCAGATCCTAATCTGAACTCTTCATTTGGCTAGGTTTATTTTCACACTGCACTTTTGAAAGTGGATCAAACCACCAGAACAATACCATGTAGGTACAACAGCTGCTCTTTTACCCGGGTTAGATCTCCCCAGTGTTGACAGAAACTTATGTCGGAGCTTCTGGAGGAGCGCCACAAGGCTGGTGAGTCTCATTCCCAACAGAAAACATCTATTCAAGGTAGCTGGGGTCTGTTTGTTTCTGCATTGTTTTGCTAAGACAACAGAGCGACGGGGTGTCATGGTGATTAAGGAGGCCGCCCTTCAACTGGAGGATGCTGCATTCAGGCCCCCGTGTTGGCAGGCATCTCTCCTTTTGTTGTGTGCAGCCGAAGCCCCAGATGTTCACGGTGTGTCTGCTCACTTTGCTGCTTGTGGAGAATTCCCATCAGCATGCAGTTAAGTTTGAAGGGTGGGCAGAGGGGGGCTGAAATGACTTGAGACGAGGTGTTTGTTACTCAGCTCTGAAGCAGGAGACACGAGGGGCTGCAGGAATGGCTTCACTTCTGGAGTCAGATTGAGAATTTCTACATTAAGGGGAATCTGAACTGTAAATACGTCTCAAAAAGCTGGACCAAAGCAACTATATATAGTGTATGAATATACAAAAACAATGCATAAACCCGCTTTGAATTTGAGAACCATGTTTGGAAAATGGGAGAAAAACCGTTTGATATGGGGGCAAGTAATGGTGGCTTGTTAATTCATAATCACTCTGAATTAATGATTGAGACAGACTAAGAGGCATGGGGCATATGGAAAACAGAGGGCTGCAGATGCTCCCCAGCGCCTGCGGGAGGCTTGAAGGAATGGGAGGACCTCAGTGGCTTGTCACACACAAACACACATGCCCACAGGCATAAACAAGCACACATATGAACAGAAACACACAGAATATGCCTATATTAAAACATCACTGACAAGAAAATGGCTTCAGCTTTAATCAGGTCTGACGATGACTTTTCTTTTAGTCTTGAAGACAGTCTGGGAAAATTCAGACTGTCAGAAATTACAAAATAAATGCCTTTCATTCCTGACCTTTACATTTCTTGTCTTTTATTTGACTAAAGTTTAACCACAAATACATGAATTATGAATTAATATGAGTTACGACAACATTCAATTTCCTTTGAAATCAACAAGCATTTGATATAAAATATATAAAATTCACAAAGCGCACACAGATAAAAATCCAAGGGTGTAAATAGTTTTTCATCACATCTGAAATGTGCTCTTTAGCTAAGCTACTGAGCAATTTATCATTTATCTGTCAACTGGATCACAGAATGGTAAACAGGTCCCACAAACATATTTTGCAACTGAAATGAAAACGAACCCCTTCACGAAACGACGGAAAGCAGCAGCAGGTTCTTTCACTTTGACCAAAAGGGATTATCTGGACAAGCCACAAAGAAATCTCTGCAGATTCATTTCTTGGTCGCGGAATATTGCACATCCTATCTTCTGACATACAATATAGCTGAGGGATGCTGGAATAAGTGCCTGGGCTGAGGCGCTAGGAGAGGCGTCTCTCTGCTATCAATATGTACAGCTGGTATAAAAAGGGGAGAAGAAAACCCTTCATCCCTTGACAATAAAGCTCGGATGGATGCCTGGCTCGTATTTTGCAAAACTGAAAGATTGCAACCCCAAGAAGCTGCCAACATGCTCTATTTTTATTGTTTACGCTCATGAAATCAGGTACGGGTTGGGATTCTGGGAATGACAGCTGGCTCTGTGTCTTTTGCTTTCTACCTCTTTGCCATCAAAGCTTGGCTGCATCGTTACTGCATGAGCTTCTCGCTCAAACGGGTTTAAAGAATATCTCCAAGTTAAGGCTCCTACATGTAAGATGTATCTCCTTGGATTTTCATCAATCTGCCATGTATCTAAGAAGCATAACGTGGAGTACTTGAAATGTGTACCTTAGGCTTATGCAAAAGTAGTTCTGGAAGCAGTAGTCCGACAGGTTAACATATAAATAACACCTTCTGTAAACCTTTTGCAACAGATTTTATTGTACATTAATGAAACCAGATGCCTGGTTTATAAAAGCTACGGCGGCTTTTAGAAACCATTCAGCTGTTATTCAGTCTCCGTTAAGTCAATACTTTGAGCAAGAGCAAAGTTTTGGTTGGATAATTCACCACACTTTTTGTTCAAAATGATACATCAGCTAAAATTGAGCAGAGAGCTCATAAAGAGTCAGTGAACTTTATGACTCTAACCTGCTACTGTGCTAATATTAAGATTTTTTTAATAAATGGATGATTTTCTAGGCTATTCCTTCCTGACTAAAATAGGGTGACCTTCAACTTAATAGAAAAAGGTTTCGGCTGTGCGCTGAGAATATTAGAAATTCCTCCACACCACCAGCCCACAAGTTTGCTGGCTGATAAAACTTTTACTTTGATTCAATGTCTATGCATTTTCACATTCCCTGATCAGTATTTTATTTATATAGAAATAAAACACTACTCGTACTTTGTGGTTGAATGTAATTTTTGATTTATCCCATTTAGATATTTTGAGCTGTATATTGCAGAATAATTCTGCATTTTTTAAAAGCATAAGTGATGAGGATATTTTGCAGCAGACTGGCTAACCTTTGCAAAATTGGAGCCAATGAGGATTATTCATGCTTTTATGACCATAATCTGTCCCAGGTCAGTGGTTTGATGTTGTCGCTCAGATTTTAGCATTTAATTTTGTTGCAGATCTGTTCACTATTACATAACACAATACCAGTCCATTCATTTCAGTGAGTCATTGCCATTTGCTTGACTTATTTCATATTGCTTAAATGAACTGTTGTTACAACTGCAGCTGTTGTTCGCTTCCCCACTTGGCAAGAAGCAGCTGATTGATGCCACTCATCCCAGTTCATCATTACAGGACGACGCTCAGCTTCTACCCCCAGCAGAAAGGAGAAGAATCGAAAATGCACTTAAGGGTATCTTCACAGAGGTAAATCCACAGAGGTATGAGACCAAAGCCACACCTCGGCGGTCGTTTGGCTTGTTTTCTTGCTGCCGATTGCCTCTGAACACAGATGGAGATTCATCTGCTGCCTGGTCCCCCTTGACTCGTTTTCCTCTTCTATTCCCATCTCTTTACCCCCTAACACCTTCTTTCTCAAGAGCCCGTCTGCCAGAAGAAGCCCTGTATCTCACCGAGTGCTTATCAGACAGTTTATCCTTTTCCTGTGGGCGCCGTCCTCCATCTGTGGATGTGACAGCCAATCGCCACACCGACAGACCATTCCAAACTGTGATTTAGACACCTCGCCTTGCCAACACGGCTCTATCAATCCCCCTTTTCGTTTTCCCCGTCCCTCGTGAATATTTCACACACAAGGCCTTGGCTTTCTGTCACACACACAAAGCCTGTCACATATATAAGTCGCCATCCCAACATTTTTAGGCTCTTATGAAATCCCATAGTAATAGTAGGCATATGTTTATGTCTCACCGTAGCTTACACAAAAGCTTCAAACGTCTATGTGTTTTACTGGAATTTATTTTTTTATGAAAGACAAAATAAAGTGCAAGAAAAATGATATATTGTTTTCAACAGTTATCTAATTGCAGTTGATGGAAAGTTGTACAGGAAAAACTGAGACGGCCACTTTTCAGCAGGACAACGATCCTGAACTTACTACAACCGTAGCTGCAATGAAACAGGTTTAGATCAAAGTCAAAAAATGCCTGAGAAAGTCAATGTTCTAAGTCCAATTAAGACAAAGAAAACTGTAAATGCAGCCTAAAGAAGCAAAATGCAATAAAAAAAAAACATGCAGCTTCACTATCTCCATGTTTACATCCCGCACGGCTTAAGCAGTCTCTTTCAGCTTGGCTAAATTTGAATCGCTCAACAATAGCAAACATCCTCAAGAGGTATCTTGTTTTAATATTTCAGTCTGTGGAGATAGCATATAACAAGCAGGCCTCTTCAGGAAAACAAGAGCAAACAGGACACTGGGAAAGAGACAGAGAAAGTGGCCAGAAGGGAGAGAGAGACGATGGCTGTCTCGAGGGTGTCAGCCACAATTGCTTTCTCATTTTTAACTTGTCAAGAAGGCTTTATTTGTTTTATCACCAATGAAGCTCCAAGTGCACCAAAAGGCTAAGGCAGTTTGACAGAGCCAAAATGGCTATTACAAATTTCAAGAGGGCAGCAAAAGATTTAAAGGGGGGAAAAAAGGGAAAAACTGCCTGCCATTTCTCAGCCCCTTCCCCTGCTCCCTTTAGAAATATAAGAAAGCGCAAAATTGGAAATAAAAAAATGAGAGTCTGGGAACAGTAAATATTTCTGCTCCGGCAAAGTGTCAAAGGCAAAAACGAGGCCTCCGAATCTGAATCCATCACGCTGAACTCAAAGCGAGTACTCCCTGTGACAAACAAGCAAAATCAAATGAATAAAGTAACAAAAAAAATAGCAGCCCAGCACAGCAGGAGAGCGAGAGATAAACATTTGTGCAAAGTCGGCCGGGCCTAGTGGAGCGGCTGCTGTGCTCTTGGTTCATTTGTGGATGCCAGCGATGTGTTAAATGACCATATGTGATAGGGTGAGAGCAATGATTTGCTTGTCTGGGAAGGAAAACCAGAATGTAAGGAGGGCAAAAAGCATGTTTTTGAGATGATGCAAAGTCCTGCTGAAAGAATGAAAAGATTGGTAAACGTTCATACTATGTTATTACTGCAGCCAAGACAGTTTTAGCTTTCATTGTTCAAGTCTGTTCCCAGGTCTCCAAGCAAGTTTTTAAAGAATACAAAGAATTCCACAGTGTAGCATTCTCTATTACTCTTAAAAGGGATGAAAGGTGAAATTTGAGACTTTCAGCCAAGCTGAGTAATCAGGGACAAAGAGTTTTATTCAGACAGGTTACCGATAAGCCAATGCTCACTGTGGAGGAGAGTCTTTGAAAAATTGGGAGAATTTTACAGTTCAACAACTACTGGTGCAGCTCTCCACCAATCAGGCCATGGTGGATGAGCAGTCCGATAGATGACTTCATTACAACGAAGCATCAGGCAGTTCTCCGACCAAGCAAAGCCGTAAAATCTATTGAAACGAACATTGAACCGTTCAGTCTGCAATGGATGCCGTACTTAAAAAACACATTTCTACTGTCAAGCAATTCATTGGCAACTTCATTCTGAGGGCTCACTTTTTCAGTCAAAGGGGGTTGAGAGAGTTACAACAGGATGTGGTCCTAATGAACATGTACACACAGTGTTCTTCTCAGTTAAGAGTCTACAAATAGCTAAAATCCACAAATACTTGAAACTCTCTTTACGAACCCTTATAAATGCCAAAATTACTCCAAAATTAAAACGAGGCCTTTCAGAGGAACAAAACGTTTCACATCTACATCTATAAAGTGTGTGAAAAACTGCACATGACCTCCAAGCTAATATAAGGGAATATGCAAACATATGTACATGTTTGCATTAATGCATACATGCAAGGAAATTCAGAAGGCTATCAGAATAATAAAATAGTTCTGCTGCCTCTTGGCTTGAAGCAGCTCCATGTTATCAAGCCTTCTCCAAATAGAACATCTTTCATCATCGCCACCGACAAGGAAGCACACAGAAGATGCTAAGACAGATTGCCGTTCGTACGTCCAACCCGGCTAACCCCTTAAACGCGAAAGGTCTCTCCTCAGAGGGCATTCTCGGATGCATAATTGCCCATAATCATCTCTTCACCCAGCCTGCTGTGTAATTTTACAGCTTGACAGCTCTCTACTTTTGTGTTCTGCAGTACTTCCAGCACCATCAGCACTTCTGTGCTCAGGTTCTGTGGCGGTAATTTAGCTTTCACTCCAGATCTTTCATGCCTATCACCCGTGACTCACGCTCTAAATTTAAAACAGGATTGTCGCCATGAGTGGGAAGAATGAACAAGCACATGCAGACTGCAAGCCTTACCATGGGGTTTTTGCGATGCTGAAAAGTTTGTTTTCATATTAGTTTTCAAGATGTACAGTCGAGTGAACTGGAGTGGAATCAGACTGCAGTTATGCATCTGCAAAGAATTTCTGATGTACAATGGGAAAAACATGCAGTTTATATGTTTTTGGTATGCATCTGGCAAAGCTGTGAAAGGAGTGGGAGGAATCTGCTGCCTGCCAAACACCGCCTGGATGGAGAATACATTCCTTTGGAAAAAGGCAAAGAGGACAGGCGATGGCCGCCAGCGCTCTCCAATCAGCCATGAAAACAGTATCACTGTCCCTGCTGCTTGGCCTTCCTGCAGTCTGCTACCAATTCAGTCTGAGGTAATGACACATGACCTGGGGACGGGGCCCCGTGGGGCTGGTCTCTGGCTCATATTAAGACCTACCTACCTGCAATTATTGTGTCCATCGCTGCAGCCTATAACTCAAACACAGACTGTCCAGATTGAGAAGTGAGTGACAACAGATCTTAAGCTGCTAGAGAAATGTCCTGAAAGTTTTAACAATGTCAGGAGATGGGAACCGATTTGCATGTCTTTCTGAGACTTAGAATATATATGACTGAAGTATTGGTATTGAAATAAATTCTCCTTTCTGATCAGAACATATTAATAAAAAATATTACGAAGAATAACCTCATGTGACAAGGTAAAAGAAAAATATATATATATATATATTTGAAAGCTATCATGGGGACAAAATGAGGGAAAATGTTGGGAGTCAAAAGGTGAGGGAGGAAGAAATGACTGGAAAGGTGAAAATATAGAAGCTGCTTGTCAGAAAAATAAATAAAAACAAGCAAATGAGGCTCATAATTAATAACCTCACGCACATTTAATGTCTTCTTATTTATGAGCACCTGCTTCTGGTGACCTGAGGGGTCTTGCAGAATTAACCTGCAGTTTCAATATTTACAGAGGTCAAAATATCGGAGCCCAACATTTCTGAGTCATGATGAGGTTGGACAATACCATTACGTGCTCATTTATGCAGAGAAACTCATCAATCATAAAATGTCATGTTTATTATCTTGTTTGAGCAAGAAGAGTGAATAAATAACTGAAAAACCAATTTCAGGTATTGAAATTGCTCACTTAGACACATTTTGTTTATTTTGAACACATGGCGGACCTTTATGCTATAAAGTCTTGATGTTATGATACGTGCAGAGTAAAGTCTGGCAATTGCTTTTTCTAAAATAAGCAAGTCCTCCCTTGAAAAGTACCTGTTCAGATCCCTGCATATATATTGCTTGGAAACCTGTATATATATTGAGAATTATAATAATCCATGCCATGACTGACGCTGCAATTTTTCTGTCATTATTTGTCAGATGGCCTCGTCTCTCACTTCCATCTTTTCAGGATTAATTTTGAATCTTTAATAAATATTCTTTTTTTTTGCTGCTGTGTTGAGTTTTGCATGTATTTAAAATAAGAAACTGTGTTGTGCAGATTCATTGAAAATTCCAAGTGAATTTGCTTCAACTAAACTTTTTTAAAATTCCATCTGAAAGGATTAATTTCCTTTATTATTATTATTATTATTATTATAATTATTATTATTATTATTATTATTATTATTATCTATTCTTTTATTTTTAGGGGAAACTGTAGAAAAATAAAAACTTTTTTTATTACAGTATTATAATTTATAGAAAAAACAAATTCCAATATTAAATAATGACTAGACTTCAGTAGAATGTGTGACTGATCCATTTTTTATGCTTTTTTGTGTGTTTTGATCAATTTATTTGTTTTTCAATAGCATTACAATACTTCCTGCTTTTTCAAAGTGAACAGAACTGAAATTAATTTCATATTTTAATTAAAAAAAACCCGTAAAGTTGTAAAAAATTAATCAAGATGTTAACCTGTTTCCAACAAGCCTAATGGACCGGGACATATTTCATCACAGATCTTCAAAATGAAAACATAAAATATTAATTTTTGGAGTTTTTGCAGGTTTGTTGTGAATTACTCCATGTAGTCTGAATTGTGAATTATTAAACAGAGCTGCTTAAATATTATACAGCTTGAGAAACTTTTTTCACAGGCAGTCTTAAAAAGTAAACATACCATTTAAAAATGCGCAAACATTTCTAAACAATTTAATTTAATGATGAGGCGGGGGCCCGGTGGAGCAAACAGAGACGCTGCTCAGCGTTGTAAAATATTAAATATGAGGGAGCTAGCTCCAGACAAATGTCAGAAAATAAGAGTTTTGTCTTTTGGGCATCAAAAACGCCTTGCTTACATCTTCCCTGAAATGATTTATTTCAAAATAATTTGCTTTCAAATAATTTTCCTGCATGTGTTCAAACTATTGCATAAACTTGGATTTATATTCCAGTTTTAGGGCATTCTAAGAGACTGTATCCAGATTATTTAAGTCACATCTGACCACTTTGACCCTGCACTCCTTCCCTCCAATAGCAGCATCTCCATCCTCTCTGCTAGTTGCACTTAATTATGCTCACCTGGCAAACCTGGTGTAAATCAGCCTCTTATTCAAAAGCTGGGAATGAAGGAACTGCAGAAAGGGCTGGTAGGAGTAAGAAAGCAGAAATGAAAACCTGAGATACTAAGCGTGGGAATTAGTCTCTCCTTTTGCTGCACAGTCCATCTGTGATCTCCAGAGCATTGCTTGAGCTATTTCAGGAAGAAAATGCTGCGGCTTGCTTCTTTACCTCCATGCAAACATCTTTTGTTTCTCAATATTTGTTCTTTCTTTATTTCACCAAATGATTAAAAGAAAATATACAGAGCCTCTGGATTTATTTATTTTTTTATTGTATTTCATCGCCACTGTTAAAGATGGATAAAAAAAGTCTTCAAATACTAATTGGATTTCAATTCTGCTTCATGAAATGATCAATCTTCTCTGAAAAGTTCTGAAAATACTGACACACTTGCAAAAGGCCTTTGGAAATGGCCCCGCAGCACGTCTCAAACAACCAGTTTGGATGTTGGTAGCGTCTCGTGGCGAGTGCAGCTTTTGAACAGTGAGTTTCGTAGATTTGTTTTATCTGCAGCACCTTCATAAAACTCATCAGCAGAAGGGAGATCAACAACCTCTAGAACTTCCTGCTTTGTTTACATTGCAAAGGTTTAAACGGAATAAACTAAATAACAATAACATTACACTTCAATTTAACTTTAATTTAAAAAGAAATGAAAGCATTTGTGCAGAGAATGTACATCTAAAGACATGCTGTAGTTTCTGTAAGTTTACGTAGTACCAACCTGATCCTGGTGACATTTATGAAAACCTTGAAAACTAATTTCTTTACTTTATGATACAAACAATAAGAAAATAAAAAACGTATTCTGTCCTCTCAGTTCTAAATGGATTCAAAAGTGTAGTATGACTGTCTGGCCTTTGGCAAATGGGTCATTTCTTTTTTTATCACGTTTTCAGAATTTTCTGAGAGGCAAAATAAGATTATTCAAATTTCAACATACACTGAATGGCATCTGGACCTAAATATTTAGAGCTCAACTACTTAGCAATGTCATCTACTTCTCACATGATGGAAAAAGCGCAGAGGTGAAAATTCAAAGAACAAACCATATGCCTTCATAAAATTAAGTCTTACAATTTTGTCAAAATTTGAGGGACAGCCAGAAAATGCACTCTGAAATAGATCCTATATTTACTGTGAGTTTTGCTGCAACAGAAGGTGCATAGAATGAGTCAAAACACAAAACTTAAAACTGTTATTAGACAGATTATTCTGTAGGTTATTCCAAGGCTGCTTCACATGTTCAAGTCACAGGTTTCAAATAAAACGTTGCTTCTGTGGTTTGTCAAATGTACACTATAGGCTGCAATATTAATAGGTCGTATAATACACTACCATGGAAACAAGTGCCAGAGTTAAATCCAGAAAAGCAATAAAATCTATAGATATCAGAGTCTGCTTGTTCCCATAGGCATATATGTCAATACAGCAGGAGGCCTAAGTATCAGCCAACATGCTCATTTATTAAACCTAAATAGCATTCAGAAATTGTTTAATCTTAGCTCTTCAGAGTGCCATGGCAACAGCTGTTTTTTCAGTAGCATTAGCATTGCTATGTGTCTCCAGACAGGCTCTCAAACTGACTGATGCAGCAGAAGTGTGCAACAAGGGCTCCATCTAGTGGTGCCTGGTGGTAACTTAAAATCCAGAGAAAAGAAATGATAAAAGAAACCCAATAAACTTTTAAGAATGGGAATTTTCTTCACAAGTCACTCAAAATAAAAATGTGTAAAACTACAAATAAATAAAAAATACCACACACATTTGCAACTCTACATAGCCTATAAATCTCGACAGTACAAAATTAGACATTTGAACAAAACCAACATACATAACAATCAAGAGTTCGTATCAATTTTATTTAAATTAGAAATCTATTTTATCAAAACTTTCAAGTTTTCAGGACAAACACCGACAGTGCAATAAAGGACTCCATGAAAAACACGAGACACTACACAACAGGAAATCACGAGACAAGACAAAGCAGACATGTTACATGGTTTCCAACAGTAACATGAAAGGCAATAACCTTCTTAACAATTCATCTGTCAAAGCAAATTATTCTCTAAACAGCTCTAAAAGTATAAATATACATACACACACTTATTTAAACCCCTGCCAGTACCAAGTGAATATTAACACTGTGAAAAGGGAGAATATTTTTAAAGGGCTTGAAAATTATATATAAAGATGCCAAATTAGAGCATCTAAGCTTTTTCTTCTAATGTGATCAAATCCAGCATT
Organism: Poeciliopsis prolifica; assembly: GCF_027474105.1. NCBI lineage: Eukaryota > Metazoa > Chordata > Actinopteri > Cyprinodontiformes > Poeciliidae > Poeciliopsis > Poeciliopsis prolifica. The sequence goes on from NW_026562430.1 coordinate 1,065,550, forward strand.
AGTTGCTTTTTAAAGGATCATTAAGAACACATTTTAAAATCTACATTACTTTATATTTCAGCTGTCCATCTTGTAGCAAAATGTAATAAAAATTGGTGTGAAAGTAGTAGATAAAGTAAACTAATCAATTAAGTTGATTCTCTTATTTAAAGCAAAAAAAGACCCCAAACAAAAACACACACAGATCATATAGCACCAGTCCTTTGGAAGAATACTGTTGTGGATTCTGTGATTAATCAGCCAAGCAAACAGCATTTTCGATCAATTAAAACAATCATTTGAGGAATTAACCTTGAGGCACAGTTTTCACACCTCAGTATCCAGCTGCTGAGCAGAATCATCAGGTCACTTTGTATCCATGGAAATATCTTCTGTGTATCCCATAATCCTTTGCAGTCCCTCAATGCAGGGGACTATCAACTGGCTTTGCAGCTGAGCCATCTTAAACCTAGAAACAGAAGGATTAGTGACAGTTATCGCATTTCCCTTATGAAAGTCTCCTTTGAACAAACTGCATGATATATCCTAGAAATAATAAAAAACAGTGAAGTATTTAAAATCCATTTAATAACACAGGAAGAGTGCATGCATGTCTGCACCCAAGTTCAAGTGGTGTTAAAAGCCTGCGTTACCTCCTGAGCAGTTCCTGTCCTCTGCTGGGCTCTGGGCGGTAGTGCTGGAGCGCAGCCAGACTGTGAGCAGCCAGGATGCCGTAGCACTGCTCTCTCAACGCGTTGTGGCTGACCGTGTCCCACTGCGGTAAATCGCTGGTGTATCGCCATGCCATGAGGGAGTGCTCCAACACAGCATCCCACTCTTTGTTCCTCAGGAGAACTTGGCCCCACTCCTGACATGAAACCTGAGGGGAATGATGCAATCAAGTCAGATGTTAATACCCAGGAGACCTGTGGAGTTTTAAAATATATAAATTACATTAATTACACACAAAATTGCAGGTTCAAAAGGAGCTTTGATTAAGAAAAACATATAAAAACACATTTGTTTTCCTGTTGAATTGTGCAGGACTGAGCTGGATCATATATTCATCCAAGCAGAAAGCTGCCATCCACTAAATCCCCTCGTTATACATGTTTTACTGTCATCTTATTATTATACATACTTTGAATGCCACCAGGTGAGGATACGCCTTTCTGTAGCAGTGAGCGTCCCGGTTGGAGCCAAACCGTGAGTATGGGATGGACCTGTAAACATTTGTCTTCTTTAGCTGGAGGTCTTCCTGGAGACACTTGAGGTCTGTTGCCATCATTTTGGGCTCATGGCTCTAAAGATAATGCAGTTTTAGGCCAAATCTCATGAAATAACTTTTTCTTTTTTACTTTATAAATACTCAATATCTACACACTGTAAAGCTCTCTTACCTGTTCAACCAAGATGAGTGATCTGATGAGCTGAACAAGCTGCTGTTTGGAGAGTGGGGTCGGATGATCGTCCATCTTTTCACACTGGCTCTCGATTCTTTCTCCCCATACGCCACCGAAGGACAGGTCCACTGCAAGACAATGATTGAAGAGCACAGAATACTTATTACTTCTCCTAATCCTTGTCCAGAAAAGAAAGCAAGTATAGTGGAATTGTTTAGAAAGCAAAGTATCATAAAATTGCTTATAAAACTTGGAGCATGTGTTATTTCTGTGGGTTTTGATGGTGCTGCTGTTATTGTAGCTTAATGGAGGCACTTACAAGAGTGTGCTCGCTTTGTGTTTGTGTTTCTGCTGCCTCTTGATGGTGGTGCAGGGCCGAAACGAGCTCCGAGGATTTCTAAGTAAGACCTCCTCATTCGAGCTGCAAAAAACAGAGGACAATTGAAATTATAACAATAATAAAACAGCTCATAATTAGGCATTTGTTGTTTCTGCAGAAAACTGAAACTATTTCAAGTTAAGAGTAAATAAACAGTTCTAATTAGCATCATGGCAACGCTAGCATGGTAGCAAGGGAACTTGTAGCATAAAAATGATAAATTTAAAATGCAAATAAACACCTTTTCTGGCTTTGATTCAGACTTACCTGCGATTTTAGGTTGTGGGGCAGGTATCTCCATCAAGACACGTCGTTGCTGACACACCGCCGACATTGTTACCGATGTTATTTACCGGCTAACTACCTGCTAATAATATAGCCAGAACTTTAAACCCCACGGGGCGCTCAATAAATACTTCTCTGCTTTGGCAGCCGGGGTGCAAAGAACCATGCAATCAGCAACTCCTTTAGGAGCTTTAAAGGTACCCTAATAGCACCGCAGGTGAACACATCCACGCACACCGTCAGCTTTCTAAAGCCCAACACAAGAAAAAGTCTAAAACTTTTTGTCTACCGGGACAATGCTTTGAGAAGCGCGCGACACGAGTTGCCGCGCGGGCGTGGCTTGTTTCTGCATGCTCCAAACTGATTGGCTGACGTGCGTAAAGGACGCGCCTAACATGCTAATGAACTGGGCTCTGATACCCCGCCGACGTACCTACGCTGCTGCTGGTGGAGAGAGCGTCACGTAAACCACGCAGGAACCATTATACGTAAAAAGAGCACAGTGTATATTACTTAATTTTACACTAAATGGTGATGATACTTCTCTATTTAGCCAGAGTCACATGGAATTTTTTTTCCCCAATACATTTTTTTATTTCTAAAAAAAGATGTGATTGCACTTACACATTTACCTTGTTTGGCACAGTAACGAAAATCTAAAAACACCTGGAGCAGCTCAGGTGGACTAAACACCTTGTTTAGTCCATTTTAGCTGAAATTAATTTATTTTCTGACATCAGCCTGAGGAGACTTGGCTTCTCCTCACTTCCATCTTTGAGATATTTGAAGGGTTTCTTGCATGTACACCTTGTTTCAGCAAACATCTCAATCTTTGGTACTATGACTACATTTTATGATTTTGATGACATGTTTTAGCATGTTCTGGTTGGTTCACAATGAACTTGCTTGCAAAACCTGGAAAATGGAAATGTTGTTTTCAAACAATTTTATTTATTAAGGGAAAAAAAAGCTGTCAACAACAACCAAACGTTTTAAGTCCTTTTGAATTGGAAATCACAAGCGTTGCTGAAAACATTGTTTTAAACTCAGAACACATAAAAATGTGTAAAAAGGCAACAGCATACATAATTGGCAATGTAATATAAATGTGTACAAAGTCAAAAAAAGTTCCCATATTCACCGAGTGAAACGTTTTAGGAAAACGATATGGATGAATAGTCATTGAAAAAAATCAGAGTGAAAAACAATCCACAGAAAGGCATATACTTGTAAAACATATTTTAATAGTTTGGTGGATTATTGCAAAAACAAAATAAAAACTAATTTAATTTCTTCTTGATTTTTTGTATGCAAAAAGATATCACTTAAGCAGAAAAAAAACCCACGATTTAAAGCAAAAAAAAAAAAAAGATACATTGAAAAAATAAAAGTAATATTTGCTCAAAGCAAATCAGATATGTTGGAATATTTGCACAAAATTGCCAAAATTACATTGGTATGGTTTTAAATGTTTTGTTTTGTGGGAAATGCTTTCACAGTTTGTGTTTTGCTCAAATATAATACAAAATATGACAGAGTAAAGCAATGCTATGATACTCTAAGTCATTATTATATAGAGCATATTTTTTGTCTTTCGACAAGCAAAAGTGCAACAATTTAATGCAGTATTTTTCTGAGTTGTTTTGACAGTGCCAAATTTCACCAAAAACTCTAAAATAGTTTTTTTAAATAATTATATTATTTCTATTAAAACTTTACACAAACTAACTGAACATAAAGTGTCTTTCCTTCATCTCTGCAAGATATTAAAGTAAGCCGAACGCTTCACCAAAGTGCTACTTCAAATAATATTAATGTAGTATCGATGTACATTATATACACTTTAAATAAGTTACATAATGCACAGGTAAAAGGGTACAGCATCTACTAGGTACATTTATTACAAAGGTTTGTAGCAGTATGGCTTTGTAAATATACATTATAATAATGTCATCAGTAAAAGTATTTACTCTTTTTAAGCATTTTCAATAATATGTCATTTTAATGTTAATTTTAATTGCAATAAATATATCTGTAGATGTAAAAACCACCTAGACACAACAGGAAAACAGCTGACTCTTTCAGAGAACTTGAAACAGTAAAATGTCTAAAGACAGACTTCTACTGACTGCATAGGCCATACTATAAAGCATTGGAAATAGCCTCTACTTGCTTAGCAGCGTTTTAAGGGAGCGGGTGAGTGCGTTAGCAATAGCCGACATGGTACTGGAGTGGCGGACCAGGGCTTTCACGCTGTGCTCCCCAGGGGCACCTACAGTCGCAGCTTCGGCTGCTTTAAGCAAACAAATATAGTTCATAACAACCTCATCAACTTTTGCTACAACTTCTCTTTGCTGCTGTGATGCTGAGGCTCCAAGTCCCCGAACTAGACACATACAAGCTTCACACAGACAGCATAGCACCTGAAAGCTACATGTAACAGCTAGCAGCATTTCATCTGGACTGCCATGGGCTTGTGCCATTCTCCGGCACGCCCGGCCTAACTCTTTTGACTCGACAGAAAGGAGCTGCTTGTACTGGGAAACATCTTGGATAGGCATCTGGGCACCACGGTCGCACCGACCTACACTGGATCTCACCAGTGCAATGAGCTCACTGGCATCTCGACGAACATCGTTAAAGCCAGAAGGAAAGCTGTACATGCGGTCCTTGAGAGCATTGATTCTTGCCAGACGGTCACTAAAACTCATGTTGTCGAGGACCTCTCCATATAACTGTTCATCCATGGCTGAGCCATAGAGGGTTATAGTTGATGCAACTGCACCATTATTGTCAATATTGCTCCCAATACGGCTTCCTCTAGGCCTCTCCCACTCAATTTCATCATCTTCTCCCTCAGTTTTACGTTTAAAGAAACAGTAGCTGAAGGGGCCGTTGCATCTCCAAGGACTGGTGTCCAGTTTTTGAGAGCCCTTCGTATGCTTTGAGTCTTTTTGTAATGGAAATGCAACAGATGCCCTTCTACTGTCGACCCCACTGCCTGAGGACCAACAAGTTGCATGTGAAGACACAGATCCTTGGGAGTAGCTCTTTGAAAGACGTTTTCTTGCTTGTCTATGTTGGACTTTGGTGTCACTCTGATGAGACATAGGTGCTGACAAGGGTTGCTGGCTCCGACTGCGAATGGGCTTATCAAATAAAGCCTCTGCACTTCCAGAACTTGCTGTCACATTGCTTGAGCTGCGTTTGAGCTCTCTCCCTCGTAGCATGCTATTGCTGAAAGGGTCTGTCTGTGATAAGGTTGGTGCAACAGCCTGAATGTGGTTCTGGTTTTGCCGCAACTGTATAGGATGAAGGGAATCTTGAGGGCATCCTGAGTTCCTAGCACTGGAGTTTGCTTGTAATGGCAGAGATAAAGGAGGAGGTGGTGGTAGAGGTGGTGGTGGAGGAGGTGGATTATGTGTTGGAGATGAAATGGTAGTTCTAGTCCGATTAGATGACTGTCTGATGAAAGCTGATGGATGGTCACCCCTTCCTAGTGAGAGGGAATTGAGGTCTGCACGATGACCACTCAAAATAGGAGCAGTCGAGAAGCAAAAAGAGTCATTTGGTCGAGGAGATTGAAAAGATGCATGTTTCAATCTCGAGTCTAATCTGAACCCTTCCTCTGTGCTGCCACTTGGTTGACTTCTTGAGCGAGGTGGAGGGCGGTTACTGTTGCCTAAAAAGTCACGATTTCGGCTTGGATTAAAAGCCCCATCACGGTTCATACAGTCTTGTCTTTTAATGTATGAGAGAAATTGCTCTGCATCCATACCATCTCTGCCAAGGTCACTTTCTAGACCAGAAAACGAGCTCCTTCTTTCAGCGGTAGCTCTTCTAAAATCTAAACCTTCATTCAGCCTCTGAACTTGCATATCAGGGCTTTGTTTGAGTTTGGCAGGAAGTGTTGCTGAAAGATAAGACCTTGAATTTTTATTTGACAACTGCATTGGGGCTGAATGAGGAGCTACCAAATTAGGACTGAGAAATGGAGATGACACAGACGAAGGCATACATGGACAGCGAGCAGTGGTATTCCCTCTATTCTTAACCATTTCAACGAGCTGAGGGTTGCTTGTGATAAAGCGTCTGGTGTCTTTTTTAACTGCCCCTCCCATACCTGCACTATGTAACTTCCCTCCCTGATGCATCTGGCTCACTGTAAGATAATTTATCAGTTGTCTGTAGGCCTCACTGCCTTCCTTTGGGTTGAGCCCCTTAAAACAGGCTTGTTGTTTAGGATTAATGTCATTGTGGTGCTTCTTGCTTCCAGAGCCTGTCAGTTCCTTATGCTTGGATGGAGTTGCTGAGGAGGGTCGACTTGTTTCTCCCCCAGCTAAAGGGGGGTGAATATTGGGCAGCATTTTACGAAGGAGGGCGGGGTCTGCATGCGGATAATGTTCTTTGTTTTGGGTGATCTGGTTCTGAAATCCAGTTTTGTTGTCTTCATAGTTTAGGACTCTAAGTAGGGAGGAAGAAGAACTTGAAAGTGGGTGCTTTTGTGAGCGATGTTGTTTGGACTCAACAGTGCCAGGGGCAAGAGGAGAGTCAGTTGGTGTTGCACAGGCACTGCTGTTTGTGCTGCCACCGGCATCAAGTGATGAGCACAGAGAGCCCTGCAATGAATTGTGGCCTTCTCCTTGCAAATTTGAAATCCTTTTTGCCAGGTGGTACTCACACAACCGTGCCACGCTCTGTTGTCTTGAAATTGGCTGTTGGTCACTTTGTGTATCTGAACCATGTTCAGAACCTCCTGCTCTGGATTGTTTGCTCGGGGACATTAAGGATGCTACAACTAGATGCTCATCCTGTTCAGTGGCTGCAGCTCCGTTACCTGCTTCACAGCCGCCCATAGTGACCACATCCAGGAAGCGATCGGAAACAGTTGAAGAAGGGCGAAGGTTATTTGGATGATCGCGAGCTGGGCTTGTTACTCCAGTGCCCTGAGCTCCAGAAGAAGGAGAAGCAACAAAGGAATTCTGCCTCCTTTTACCTTCTTCCTGCTCACTGAATGCAGTATGCTGGTTCAAATCCACATAGCTGCGCCTGTTATTGATCTCACTTCGAAGTCCTTCTCTTGTGCTGAAGGTGTTGTACTTTCCACTCGAGTGTACAGACTTTTTCTGGTGTTTACTTCCTGGTGTTGTCGAACTCGGACGCTGAAGAGTCACCGAGAGAGTAGTCTGGGGTTTCAGCTCCAATCTGTCCGACCCTGATGACGTCAGGTCTAGCTGGGGACTACGTCTTGGAGGAACTGCTGGAGGCTGAAGGTGTCGTGTTGGACTACGAGGTTTCTTTTCTTGTGCTGTGCATGAATTAGGTGAGACTGGGAATTCAGTTTTCTCCTCAAGTAACGGTTGGTATCCTTCTCGCGTGGCTACAAGTAAACGCATGTGGCTGTCGGTGAGTCTATGACTAGCAGCTAGTTCGGAGATCTCAGTCATTTCTGAAGAGTTAGTTTCGTTGCCAGAATCTGAGGATGATTCTGGGCTGAATCCGTGAGATGTGCAAATACCTAAGAAAATACAAAGATTAATATGAATTATGTAACAAAAGTTTAACCAATGAACAGTGGACCTAATGAGTATAAACAAATCCCAGTGCAATGTTTTAAGAACATGAATAACTCAAGCAGAAATTTTACTCACCATGCAACGACAGATACTCCTTTTATGAGCAAGATTTTATTTACCCTGATTGCTTCACATATTGCTGCCACAAGCATGTTATCAACTGTCTTGTGGATTGACCTCAATATTTGTAAGAAGTGAGAGATATGATTACTGTATCCTGTTTAAGGTATAGCTGTTGATGCTCCTTCATGTTTGTTACTGATATTTGCTTTGCTTTGTTTACATGTAACAATGCACAGTCTGGCTTGAATTCATGATTCTATTTTGCAATCTGAATGTTCTTCATGTTTAATGGATGAATTCTGCTCATTGTCTTTATTCCAATTGGAAAAGTACACAAGTTTACACATTTGCAAGTTTCAAACTGTTCAAGCAGAATAAATTAGAATTCACTGACCGAACATGATGCAATGTTTCAACTAGAGAAAAAAAAAAAAAAACATGCACACATGTTTAATCTCATATGTAATGCTAATTATCAATGCTGAATCTGTGAGGATTAGGATTAACTCTGTTTAGTGTACTGCTGTTGCTTTTTTCACAAATCAGCCTTATGCATGAACACATCATTCCTATTCAGTCATCATTTCCTCAGTTCTCATTTCTTTCCGGATTGATTAAAAAATTGTACTATAAATTGGCTACCATCTTCTTGCACTGATTAAATCAGAATGTACACACCATTCAACCAGGGAGTTTCTGAAACATCTATCTACTATCTACTTTGACATGTAATTCCGACAAAGCGAGAGATTTTTTTGGCTGCGTCTTTAATATTTTTTTATATATGTATTGTATTTTTTTTCTTTGCCTTGACTAATTAAGCGAGCCAAAATAAAATTATTTTTAGATTAAATTTCCAAGCAACCATATGTTCAACTTTATTGAAAACGACTTTGCTTAGCCTCTAACATGGTGTAGTACAAGTGCAACATCACAATCAAAGTATTCTAAAATAATGGCAATAAAAGATTTGCAGAAAATATTTTAAGTGCAGGTGCATACTAATCACTGTGTAGATCTAATGACAAACTCAGAAAACTGAATCATACCAATTATGTTTTGCTTAAAAAAATAATAATGAATAGCAGTGGAATCCACAGTGATGAAAACGTTGTTGTGATTTTAACACACCTGTGTTGTTGCTGCTCGGAGGTGGACGAGGAGGCCTCTGTTCGGAGACTGATAGATGCTCCAGTGCTTGTAGAGAATCCATGACTGCATTCTCTAACCTACTCTCCCCTCTGCTGCTTCCTTCTTCCTCTCCGTGAGTCGGGACAGCATCGATTAGCGATACAGGAATGTCGTCATTATCACATGTGCTTAGAGGCCGTCCCTCTGGGGCCAAGTCCTCGTCTATACTGTCACGAAAGCCCGGCGGCGGCGCTGCAATTGCGAGGTTGAGGGTCTGCAGCAGAGTGTCGTCCTCGTCTTCGTTGACGCCATCGTCTCCTTCGGGAGGCGGCAGAGATGTGAGATCGATGATATCATCTGTGGACCCAGAGAGAGTGAGAAAAGTTGCTTTGCCAGCTGCTGTGGGCAACCGCGCACCCTGGCTGCCACAGTCGTCTCCACCTTCCCTGTTGTCACCCACTGGAGTCCCCCCCGTGGAGTCTTCCTCGCAGGAAGCATCCTCATCATCCTCTGCGTCGTCTGTAGTGTCTCGATAGAACAAGTCCCTCAGCACGGGCTCTTCACCACCTTCCTCAGTTATGATGTTGCTGTAGACGTGCGTAAGCTCATTGAACTGAAAGGGCTCCGAAGACTCCGGGCTCTCTGGTACTAACTCATAGTTCCTGGGTCTGTTCAAGGGTGGGTTACCTCCAAAAATAAATGAAACTTTGGCGCTTCGAGGTGAGTCTTGGGTTTTGTGTCTGGTGGGTGGAGGAAGGGGAGGGGGCAACAGACTTTTTCTTGTCCCAGGGTCACCATCCAGGTTTTGTGGTTCATGAAAGTAGGGAGAAATGCTGTTTTCCCTCTGCCCGTTGTCTGAATAGTCTCTGTTGTAGACCTCCCCCTGTGTTGGCTCTTCATTTTCCCCTAAAGATGTGCTGTACGGCCATTCTAGGACACGATCCTGACCTGCAGCAAGCAAGCGAATATTACTTTGTGTTTCATATTTCATTTTGATTAAACTTTAAAACAGTTACCCCTTTCAGTGCTTTTACCTTCAGATGTTTAAGATTTTATGCTTCTGAGTAGAAACATACATTTTTAAGTCGTTTAATCTCACCTTGCATATAATTCCTCGAGACCGTAAAAGCAAGAGTTTTTAATAGTTTTATGTAAAATATTTAGCAAGAAAATCCAACATCTGAACATAAAGTTAGCAATAAATATGCAAAAAAGGAATGTGCTTCATCGGAACAATTATTACCAAATATTTAGTCCGTGCAGTTTTGATAGGACTGCAAAAGTCATTAAAACAATGATGACTCACCAGTATCATCTTCTGCTATGTTATTGCAGTGGGCCATGTTGAAAATAGATCTCCTGGAGTCCACTAGGAGGCGGTAGTAGCCTGCTGTCAGGCAAGCAAGGTTCATTGCATCACTGGACTCCATGATCAGTGTGATGGGCTGAGAAAACAGAGAGACAGGCAGAGGGATAGGTGTATTAAATGATCAATAAAGAAAGACAATCCAGAAAATGTAAGGAGAGACAATCACACTTACTCTTACGTCCAGGACGTGAAGCTCCAGCCGGACGTTCGTCTCGTCTTCTGTGAGAATCTCAATGCGGTTGACGTGGCTGAAGTCGGCCAACAGGGCCACAAGGTTGGTCCGAGCGTTGATGACATGGCTGATCCCATATCGGGGGCCCACTAACAGCATCACCTCCGTCTGTTTCTCTCCTTGCTGCAGTCAGAAGGACAGAAAACAATATGAAGAGGTTCCCACAGACAAATCCTGAAGACAGGGTTTTTGACAAATGTCTTACCAGAAGTATCGATTTGAACTCTCTTCCTCCATACAGTTTGAGTTCACTGATATACCTCAGGTAATGCACCTTGGCCTGCAATGCAGTTAGCTGTAAAGATAGAAGAGAGATACAGAGGTAATTACTCAGAAATGAAATCACTTCAATCTGAGGAGACGCATTAGAGGCTTCTAGAGGATGTAAAGCACGATAGAGCCATTTTGATGTGGACCATCGAGTTTCCATTATATACCATCAGATCAGTTAAATCTGATCCACTGCAGTGCTCTTTATCTCTCACTAGTATGAAAGAACTCAGGGTTCTGATACATTTCTCCATTTGTTTCCAAACATTTATATTTTTTGTTGTTTTAATGATATTCTGGAGACTTGAGCACAAAATAATGAACATTGATTTGCTTGAATAGTGACCAGGTCTGATTATCTATAAGATCCACAAATCATAAAACAGCCCAAAGCATGTGGGATGTCTTCCAACAACTGGACTTGTCATTTACGTGTTTTTTTTGAAGCACAGTTTGTGAGAAGTAACGTCTTTACCTCATTTATACAAAGTTTAAAAAGACCACAAAGCCAGATTAGCCTTATTTTAAAGCTTTGCATAGGGTTTAAAAAAATAACAATTTAATTGTCCTTTTTGATTACTGATTGAGTGTGCATTCAGTCAAATTAAAGTTGAAATAAAACCAATGTAAAACCATCCATTTATGGTTGGTTTCAAGAATAGCAGTGATTTTGCTATTCTTTCAGCCTGCAAAATTTATGCTCAATTTCTTCTACATATGTTTTCACATAAACCCCCCAAACTTTAATAAACAACTTTCCAGAGTTCTCTGCCCGTTACATTTATTTTTGAATATAAAATACTCCAAGTCACAATTCTACCGTGTACAGGTTTTAAAATGTTGAAGCTGGAAAAAAAAAACGGCAGAGAGGAAATACGGAATTGGTAGGAAATGAGTAGGAATGAGTGAAGCAAATTGAAGAAAAATATAGGGAATGGAGGGAGGTAGGAAGTAACAAAGGTAGCACAGAATGATGAATATAAGGATACAAAGAGAAGATAGAAATACGGTGTGAGACAAGGACAGAAAGGAAGGGAAGATATTATTAGTGCAGAGAAAGAAAATGGCACAATAAAGGGAGGGAAAAAGGGAAGAAAAGGCTTTCTAGCTGCTTATTGTTAGCATTCATATGAACCGGATTACTAATAGATAGAACTTTGTAGTGGAATAATATTTAAAAATACACAGCTTAATTGAGTTGATAAGCTGTACTGGCTAATGTCACCATGAATGTTGCAAACAAGACCAGCTGGACTCTAAGAAAGTGCTGAAAAGTTCATCCTAGGTCAGATGAGCCTCTCCGAACCGGGACATGTGTGTGTGGATATGAATCCCTCATTATGCACAGACTCTGACAATGCATGTTGCTTGTTATCCAAATTAGTATTCAAGGTCTAGCTTGGCAGAAGGTCTTGGGTTGACAAGGGTGAGAACCTTTACAAAGAGGAGTATGGCAGCTAAGCTATTTTGGGGTATTGCATCAGAAATCAGAGTCACAGCGTGTTTTCAAGCATATGTGTGTGTGCGTGCGTGTGTTGGTAGCTAATAACAAGGGCAGAGAAAGACAAAGGGAACTGGTTACTTTTTTCCCCGGAGGCACAAGGTTCTGGTTGGTTTTGAGAATGTGCGTCAGAGCCTTCTTGATGTTTTTCTCCTTCATGCTGGACAGCACAGTCGGAGGCAGGAACAGCGACAGGCCCCACTCCTTTCTGTGGAGAGAAGATTTTTAACATAAAGCCACGCTTGGAAAAGAAAGTCCTTCCCCCGGAACTGGGTTAAAACAGTTGCAGCAGACAACCGGAGAAGGGATTTACTGACAAACTGGCTGTCAGGGAGGGAAAAAACAACAACATTGGACTGACTCTCTAAGGAGAACAGCTTTTTTCCTCTACTGGTCCTAAACTTAGAAAGAGACTTTGTTTGCTGTTGAGAGTTAGAACATTTTTCTAAGTTCTAACTCTCAACAGGGTGTCCTTATTAACTAACGGATCTTTTCTGGAATCTCAAACACATATTTTGAACTTACTGGATATATTTTAGTGAAACTTTCTGACTCTGTCTGGCCGTCATGGACAGTATGTACATCTGCAGGGCGGCCAGTCGCAGCGCGGCATCGTACTTGAGCTCCTGGCCGAAGCGCTCCAAGACCACATCGTTACAACACTGGAAGCAAAATGGTGCAAGAGTTTGTTGGAGAACAAACAGCACCATGAAGACAAAAGAAGAGGGAGGGAAAAAACACTATCCCAACTGTAACACATGTTGGCATTACGCTGTGGGATTTTTTCCATCAGATTTCCATAAAAATAATAAAGAATAAACTTTAGAAAATCATGTCTCCTTTTTTACAACAATAAACTAGTTTGTGTTGGTTTATAAACTCCCACAAAATTAAGCTCAATTTTGTTATTGGTAGAGTTTCGCATGTGTGAAAACTTTTCTGTCTCATTCTCAACCTTGGTGGGTTTAGATGCCTTCAAAGGACTACAACTTCCACTCTTACTCAACATTAAAACATCTAATTCTGTTACCTATCACCAATTTCTATCTGGTACCAAACAGTTTAGATATGTGGTCATTTAAAGACAGTTTTACTGATTCAAATTTAACTTTTTGCTCTCCCACAGCAGCTTACTTGCACGTAGAGGTATTCAAACGCCACAGCATCCCGACGGAGGAGCTCCACTGGGTCCCTGGGCATGAAGCTGATTCGAAAGAAACACTTCATTCTGTTAGAACCGGGCCTCTGGGTCACCTGGGTTTTTCAGAATAGGCAAACAAAGGAAAACGGTAATTATCTTTTGAAAAAAAAAAAAAAAAGCGTAGCATTTTCTTATAGGATACTAAGAGCGATGCTTTTGGCTAAATCAGAATCATGTGTGATCAGTTTGAATAGTTTATCAGTTTTGTCAGAGAATAATGACCCTTAAATACTGCTTTAGCAGAACATTAGGTCTGAACAGTATGGCATGAATATTAAAATTGTCCTCTTGTCATCCCGCCACCTCATTAGAAAGCAGCGGTCAATGGGAATTGGCGTGTGCCATGTGCTGCTTGTGTGTGCAAGAGCATGAGGGAGGGAGAGGGGTAATGCGAACTGTCACCCCTGCTGTATCAGAGCTGATAAATTGCACCCGGGTCTAAGTACTGTTTGAATACTGAGCAGTTATGCGAGTGTGTGTTGGACAGAAAAGGGCATGACGAGGGAAAACAAAACGTCTCTGACCTGAGTAAGCGTCTCCTGCTCGTGCAGGAGAAGCAGTTTGCTTCCAGAGCCTTCAGTCCTCTCCTCCAACACCAGGGAGAAATGCTCAATGCAGCGGATAGACAGCTTCTCCTGCAGGGTCAGAATCACTTCCTGGAAAAACAGGAGGAAAACAAATGGAACAGCAAAACAATTTATTTATTTATTTTTTTCAGTTAACAGACCATCTAAAAGAATGTAAAGAATACTTTTACCAACTAAAATCAATAAAAGCTCAAAGACAAAAATAGTTTCACCTTTGCAAAGCTTTTCCAGATATTTCATGGAATACATTAGGTAAAAACAACAACAAACTGCTGTATAAAAATTAGTTATACTAGATGAGCAAAGGTCTTTGTTTTTTCTTATCCATATAAAAAAAATTGATATTTTCTGCAAAGATCTTCACAATCTGTGAAACATCTGCTGAAGATCTGTTGGTCACCTAAGTAACAAACTTTGCACAAATATTTTCACCAGTTATAAGTAACACATCTTGAACCCACCTGATAATTTGTTAGAAAGCAAAACCACTTCATCTACAGTAGTAAAAAAAATATTTTGTGGCTAAAATGAGTTTTGTTAAGCAGGATCCATCTTAAAGAGCCTTTTTCTGATTTTGGCTCCAGGGTTTCAAAGGTGACTGGATTTTGTATTCTCTGCAAGTGTGGGCTCTGAATGATTCTCTGTCTGTAAATAAAGATACGGGAGCCGCTGCTAAGTTTGTCAAGCGTGCCCCAAAGACACGGCAAAGGCGCGCACCTTGATGGAGGTACTGCTATCAAAACGAAATGACTTTGTCTGCCCGTTTTCCAGGTAGACCTTCAGGACATTTGGCATGAACAGGAGAGAGTTGTCCTTCACCGGATTCTGCAAAGAAGGAATATCATCAGTGTGTTTTTTAATCTGCGGCAATGCAGTTTAATATGTGAAAGTAATTCATTTTGTGATTGTCTTATCTATTTTGCATTCAGCAAACTGTCTGTCTTAGGCGGAAACCATCTGGCTTTGCTATATAGGTCATACATAAGCATGTGTTTATTTGTGTGTATGTGCGTGGGGTGGTACTGACCGGGACCTGGCCATTTATAATGACCTCCTCAGCAAAGCGCACTTTGACCGGATTGGACTTCAGCATGGCTTTTTTGGCTGCACTGATGAACGCTGATTTAGGAGACTAACAGGCAGTTGTCCAAAAAGAGAAAGAGAGAGAGAGAGAGAGAGAGAAAAGATGAAGAATAGCATTTTTCTTTTTAAGTACTTCAAAATTCCAGCTAAGAGCCTTTTTACATGAAATTATTTTTACAATACTGGCTTCAGAATTAAACAGATGGATGAAGATCAGGACAAGAAATTTTAAAAAAGCGATATATTCCTAATCTGAAGAATTAGAGTTGCCCCTGTAAATCAACAGTGACCGGAATCAGTCAATTTTCTGCTATATTGATCCTGACCGGTGACCATCTGGCCAGAGCCTCATAAATCCGACCTTTTATCGATCAGTGAATGCACCAAATCTAAGCTCCAACATTTCCCTCTGACAGCAACACAGATTAAGTGAAAGTTGTTGCTGTCGGCAGAAGACTCTACTCTGAGTCAGTGAGGTGTTTAAAAATGAAAATGTATTTTCTGCTCCATTCCTGGAGCTTTCTGTATTTCATTCAGGCTATGGAAGAGTGAGAGAGAGCAAGACTTCAGGAGAGAATAGGAAGGTTAAATCTAACAACAAAGTTTCACAATTTTATTCTTCAAGTTCCAAAATCTACACATCATGGAGTGTGCTGGGATTTAAAACTTGGCAGACTTTTGTTGTTTTTTGTGTTACTGCAATAATCTCTAATGTCTATAGAGAACATATGCACAAAACAAGATGATAAGGTGACAGTTTACAAATGTCAACTCTGGCACTAAATGTTTTTGTACTTGTCCTAGAGTTCTTAAAGTTAAATTTGTTTTAACAATTCAAAGTTTTGTAAAATGTTCGGCTCAGAAAAAAAACTCTGTTATGCAGCTCTATAAAATTATTATTTGAATTTGTAGCAAATTAAAAAGAGTTGCTTAAAAGATAATTAATCTGTAGAAAAGACCATAATAGTTTTAACCCAAACTTTTTAAAAAAATAGCATGTGAAACTTAAATTCCAAGTTTCCTATAAAGTTGCCATAAAATGCTCTAAGGGTGTTTTCTCTTTTAAATTGACTTAAAGAGTTAAGTCAATTTAAAAGAGAAAATACAGAGACGGCCCTTCATGAAAGCCTTTTTTGATTTTTCTGCAGCCACTGTCGGCTTCTCCATTTCCCTTCTGATAAAACTTTAAGTGGAAAGTTAAGGGTTTTTAAAGTGAGCTTCTATCAAAAGGATTACGATGGTTGTATGTTTCCTGCATCAAACAACTCTCTTGGCATCTTCATTTAGAATAAATTTCTCTTAAATGGTCCTGGATGCTGAAGCTAATTGCTTGTTCGAATGGGGCCAAGACCAAAGTGGATTTCTACAAACTGAAAACAGCTCTTACATCAAAACGTCAAAGTAGTTCATTACATTGCTACATTATTGTGACCCATTAGAAGAGATATTAGAATTATTTACACTGAAAATTGAGGCAGGAGGCTGCGCATCATCAATAATTTTTCTGCCAGAAACTTGTAAGAAGTGTATAAAAACAATAAAAAGGCAGTAGGTAGAAACTCTTAGGTTATTTACCACATATTTACTCTGATAGGAAACACTATACATTCATTATTCTCAGTCCTTGTTTCACACAGGAAGATTATTGATGAGGCACTACATTTATTTCCCATGTAAATAATCAAACTTTCGTTGTAATCAAATAATCAAAGTGGAAAGGTTTATTTAAAATGTAATAAGATGAACTGCAATGATATCTTGAAGGACAGACTTATTTATTTAGCTACAGTCTCTGGGAACAAGTAATCTGATTTTAATTTTTTTTTTCTTACTTAAAAAATGAGGTTAATATTACTGCAATATTTGCACAGGTATTTTTTAAAGGCCATAATTTCAAAATGACATTTTATATGCAACATGTGATGGATTTGAAAAGTGTAAATATGACATAAAAGCAAAAATATTAGAAATCTGTGTTAGGGTGAGTAGTTTTTCATACCACTTTGACTTCATATTTAACAAATGTTATGAAATGTAAAACATTTTTTTAAAAAAGTATGAACTATGCTGCATTAAAAGTTGATTTAATAAACAGCAGTTAATCTGCAGTGACTCAATGAGCATCGCAGTCAGATTAGGCTCGCAAGAAAACACAATAATGAAGCTCTGGCCAACAGATGATTGAGCTTCACTTCAAACAGGAGTTAATTGTAATTAAAAGTGTATATGCAGTGGAATTGTATTGCATAATCTCTAAAAACAAATAAATTGACGTTACTGGACTAAATTGCCCAGTTTGGGGTTGGCAGTTTTTAATGTGGATCTCAAGTATGCATTTTTTTTTTTCCATTTTTTGCAGAAAACATAATTTGTTTGAAAGCAACAGCTGCTATGAAAACAGATAATAACTCTTGTGTCTACTCACTGGATATGGCTGAACAACAGTGAGCATGATGGACTCTCTGCAGCTCCTGCAGCCAGCACACGGAGAAACAAGCAAGTCAATTAAATCACTACAGAACAAATCACCAAGAAACGACGACAGCCAACAACAGGAAGAATATGATTAGCTCAGGTGAGGTGGAATGAAACGCCTCTGGCGAAGGCTGAACTGCTGTGGTTCAAACCAGAGGCTGTCAACTGCACAATCATTAATCTTTCATATTAATTTGAAAGGCTAAAATGCAAAAGTGATTTTTGTGAAACAGGGTTTTGAGTTGGGGTAAGCTGAGCGCATTAAATTCTCAGCGTTATTTCTTCTGAACAGCACCGGAATAAGAACGGAGCAGATGAGTGGAAAGCGTTGCTAATACACTGCAAGAATTTCTCTGGAGTGACACTAATAAGTGTCTTGATGAAAATTTAATGATTACGAGTTTAATCAGATAAAAAAATTCCTTACTTGGCTCTTTTTGTTGCAGCGATAAATCCTGAGACTATTCAGTTTGGTTTATATTGTGCAACTTCACAAGACAAAGTCATTCCACTATTTAGTTATTTTGTCAGATCGACCTCCAATTATGTACAGTCAAACTAAATTGAAGATATGATGCCTTTGAGTTATTTATTTTGAATAATTTCTCCATTCTTAGCAAGTATGCGATGACAGTAGAAAGAAGCCACTCCCTTCTAGCAGAAAGAAACTCATAAGTCATAAGGATACATTTAATATTTTACATGCCACTGTTTAGTATCAAAAGAGTAGTCATTCGAATATTTATGTCTGGGCGTCTACCTGACGAGATCGATGACTCGTTCCCTGGGGGCTGAGCTGACTGGTTCATCGTTTATCATGATAATCTCGTCGCCCGGCAGCAGCTTCCCTTCAGACGGTCCACCTGCACGCAGAAAAACATTGAGCCGAGTCATACAGCTGATTATAGTCCTCCTGTTGGAGATAAAGCTGGGGAGATTAGATTTGAATGTGATGAACTGAACTAATGAGAAAGTGTGCACATACGCTCAACAAAATGATTCAGTCAAAATATGCTACCATTGACATCGAAGCGTTTGGAAGAATCAGTACAAAGTTCCAAGTTGGAGAAGCATTTATTAACCTGTTAGATAGCTAACTAGCTGCCATGTGCACAGAGAGATGAACTCCTTCACTTATACTTTGCTTTACAAAACATAATCACTTAACTAATTTTTTGACACATGAGCTTATCTTTTAACACATAACAGGTGTGAGAATCTGAATTTTTCAGTCAACCAATCAGCAACGCTTACAGGAAGAGAGGAGACGCCAACACATTAGTTAGGTTCACTTACATTCTGAGATTACATTTCACAAGCAGATTTTCATGTGTGACTCTGACACTGACCTGGTGTGACAGAACGGACCACCACCGGTTTCTCACTACCGGCCACGAACCCGAAGCCCAGGACCGGGTCCCGTCTCATCTCCACTAGACGAGGGGCAGGAGGGAGGCCGTCCAGGTGGACCTCCTCCAGGGAGCTGCTCTGGGACCCTTGGCTAGAAAAAGCAAAGCAGAAGGAAACAACAAAAAATATCAGCAAAATTAAAGTGACCTAAAATGAGTCAGCAGACATTTTCACTTCCAAATGACATTGGGGTTAATAGGCAAGATGGCCGCTGTTGGGATACAGCCTGCCCCGCTGGTTGAAGGAGGCTCAATTAAAGAACATGTTCTACATCAGGCACATTAGCGAAAGATTAATGAATTAATCTCCAAAAAAGGAATAGTTTTAACACAAAGAGAGAACAATACAATGACAATGTAGGACTTGAGCGATTACATTAGGTGTCCATAAATCACCTCTTTGGCTCACAAGAGGAGCATTTTAAGCAAAAAGGCCATTTTGCCTGCTGCATTCATAAAACCTCCAGATTTGTGATCTGGAACCAATTTGCCTCCTAAAGGCATATAAAATTCTGCAGAATGGGGCAATTAAAAGTGCTCTGATTACTCAATCAGGTCACTATAATTCATGCTCAAACTGGAACAAACTCATAAATGTCTGTTTTATATTTTGGAAAGGTGTTAACGTCCAAATTATAGCAAAGGTTAATTCTAGATGGTTCTAATCCTGTCACTAAGTTACAAACTTATGCAAAATAAAATATTTTAAAAGTTAATATGTATAGATACAGGCTGTTGGCTGTGGAGTTATTAGACTTTTGCACCAAGAAGTTATAATAAGCCAAGTAAACTAAGTAGGATTTCTACAATTATTTTAAAACTCTTTCTGGACATTTTCAAGAACCAAATATAACAAAAAGGATTTGCAATTTGAGCTAACAAATCAAATAAATAAGTAAAGGAGGAAATTATTAAGTCATTTGTAAAGAATTTCACATTTCCACTTGAGAAAATGTGACAAACAGAGCTGGGTTTGTTTTAATTGGACTCTTACAACATTTTCTTGCAGTAAACTAAAAGTTGATCACGGAAAAGTGCATGAACTCATTGGTTTTCTAAGTGAGTATGAATTGGTTACAAACTGACACATGGTCAGTATGAAATGTCCTGAACACAGTCGCCATCTCCACAATAAGGAAATGAGTTATTGTTGGTCCTTACAGTTGTAATTATGTCATCTTGTAATTAGAGTAATCTGGCATATTCAAGTAACAAACAGATGTTAAGAGGATTGATGCTTCAAAAAAGACACTAAACACGAATATGAAACATCAAAATATGCTTACAATGCTTTCATTAACCTGAGTTTTAAATAGACAATTTTTAATAATAAGGTGAGAAGAAAAAAAATGTTCTGCTGTGAAAGACAAAATGAAGAAAATATAGAAATGCTATATTTAAGTTACTATATTGTTTCAGTATATCTTTCTAAAAACACAAAACAAGATAAATCACATGTTTAAGTAACTTCCTAGGGTAAATTTTGTTTGTGTAGTTACCTCTCTTTCATCTTGGTGCATCTCAAATATCCTGAGGAAGTTCGTTTTTCAGTTTAATGCGTCAGGGAATAAAGCAATAAAAGTGATGCATGGCCAGAAAAAGCAACTGAGGCACTTCAAGCTTAACAAAAGTGGCTGCCTTATATTTTTGTATTTCACTTGCAATACGCCACTATTTGTCTCTTGCACAACTTCTAAAATAAGTTGAATCAGATAAAGATTCACATTTCCCCGTTCCTTTCCTGAATTGCGAGTCATTGCAGTCACCTTCAAGGAATCACTAAAATGCAAATGCAGCATTTAATTGCACATTTGGTCCAGGGCCTGAAATGTTTGTCTGAACGACACTGAGCATGCAGAATGTAGGTTATTGAACGGGTCATGCACAATTTAAGTGGAGGTAACTCACTCTCAGTGCCTCTAAATCACTTCCCTCCTCTTACCTTTTTATGGCTTAGAAACCTCGCTTGGCAGTCTTTGAATTTGTTATAGTAGGCTTTTATTTTGATAATTATGACCGTATGGACTTGCTGCGTGAAAACTGAAAGGACCTTAACTTAAAATCCTCCCTCATGATCAAACATGGTCCAACACCATGACTTTAATCCACATCTAGCAGTAGGACAAAACTGCAAAATAATTCTGATTAAAATCAATTAATAATTAAAAAACAATTTAATCTGTCAAGACTGAAGCAGAGCAGCCCCACAAGAACCAAAAACACACAGACTTCTACAAAAAAGATAAGAAAGCCACACAACCTATACTTCAGCAAACCTCTGCCGCCTAATTGTTATAAATGCAACACAGGATGAGGTTTTTACAGCTCATACAATTTTTTTCTGTTCTTATAGAAATGGATAAACCCGAAAAGGTTAGGAAACTGTACCTGTAGCTTTCTTTTAATAACAAAAGCCTTTCATTTTTTTATGATTCAACACAAAATTATTCTCCTCCAGCAAAAATTTAAATTCTTTGCAGTCTTAGAGGGGCAAAAATAGAAGCAATCAAATTTGGGCTCTTTAATGAATTTGGGATGTGAAACTGAGCAGTTGTAAAACATTAGGACGGAACATACTTGGTAAAGAAGTCCCGTCCATCTCTGGTGTTGTTCATGCTGTCCCAACTGTAAGGGGGCCCCTGAAGCCCTCCCCAGGAGCCCAGGCCGGGCGGGGGCCAGCCTGACGTTTTATTCCTATGGCTACAAGAAGAAGCAAAGAAAAATCAAATGCTGTCTGTGCACAAAACATGACAATAAACTAAGTTTGAAAAAAAATGACCAGAAACCATGAAGAGATGATTCAATGTATATTTGTGAGACAAAAACTGATCTACATGAACTATTTCTCCTTTGTTTGACCCTTATTGGATCGATTTTTGTACAAAGTTTCCAATTCAAATTTCCATACTTTTCATGACTCAAACTGCAAGGCCATTCATTTTAGTTCAAATGTGGAAGTTTTATTGGGAAGCGTGTGCCTAACTGCGTTTTAGTATGAAATCAGATGAAACTTAAATCTACGCAACTCAAATTTTCCTACATTCAATGCAAAACTGTTAAAGCATATGAATGTCAGCACCAGTAAAAATAGATAAATAAACAAAGGAAGAACTGACGACTTCTCAAACAGTCATTTAAAGTTAAAATTTAATAATCTTCCTTTTTCAGGCCTTAAAAGTCCACTGGTTCTTGGAATGTGTGTATTCCAATTTCTATACACATTCATTAAATACTACTATCAACAATTACTTTTTTAAATTTTGGGGGGATTTGCATGTGTGGTGAAGGAATTTGAGACTATTTATGCTGTAAAATAAAGGCACTGATCAATAGGATACAGATCAAAATCGAACAATTTTCCCTTCACGACCTAGTTTTGAGGAATTCAATAAATGAATTAACTATTTTCCATCTGTAAACCTATGAAATATAGTCTGTACTTTTACCAAAAATGTTACTTTGTTAGATTCTATCTTATCAGAAACTGCTGCAAATTATGAATGAATGGAAATCAGTTCTGGCAACAAGCACTGACAAAAGTTAATTACTCTGGTAAATGTGGGGTAAAAATTGTAAAACTGGCTTTAAACTGAATGTTCAGTTTGTCAAAAATTAAACTGTTATTATTTTAGCCTTTGCCAATTTATTTATAATTGGAAAAGGTGTAATTAAGAATGTTTGGCTTGAAAATTTGGATTTACAACGTTGGGTTAAAAAGAAAGGTTAGAAATTCTTATTACAGCTTTAGTGTAAAAGCACTTGAGGCACATGCTAGGGATTAAATGATATACATTTATATTTAACTTGTTTAAAACATTAAATAGGAAAATGATTAAGTATTTTGTCAGAATTCATATAGATTTTAAAATAAAACTTGTGGACTCCCTTGTAAAAGCTAAAGGTACAGTTTAAAATCCCAGTCTAAGTAGGTCAAGGGGTTAAATTCACCCAGCTGTGAATCAATATGCATTTAAAAAACATCATGTAAAATTCAACTAATGTAAAAAAAGCCTATTGTCTTTCACAAATGGGTGGACTTTTTATGTTCAGGTTATAAAATAAGGAATAATGTTAATAATCTCAAATATTTCTCCATTTCTATTCACACCTGGAAAATTCTTACATCACATTCCACACTTGTTAAGGCTGCGCTGAAACACGGTTCGATTTACAACAAAAACAAACTCCAAGCAACATTAAAACAGTTTCTGTTGTGGGACCTTCTTGTTTCAGTAGACCAAAAGTTACTGTGCGGCGCTCCGGTTTAGAATGCACCCAGTCCAATTACTGCGACTCCTCGTCTCTCTGCGAGGCTCGCTGTGTGGCTTAGGTCTGCTTAGTGTAATCGACCGCAGTCAAACAACTGCTCATTGATTCTGTAGCTTGGCAATCAATGGCTGCGAATACGAGCGCCTCTGTGGCTGTCGCACACCAGAATTATATGAGCAAAGCGAGGGAGAGAAAAGTCCTTAAGTGACAGCTGACTCGCTTATTGCAGATTATACTAACAGCGTTGGTGATGGAGAAGAAGAGGAGATGGAAGAAAAAACTGAAAAACCAGACATATAAATAATCCTAATGAGACAAAAATGTTGAAGAAATAAAAATAAATGTTTTCTATGTATTCTAAAATCAGTAATCAAGGAACATGAATATGGAGAAACTCAAAATAAACAAAAATGCCTACTATATAAGAACATCGTCACCGTAAGAATCCAGATGATTGATTCCCACACTGTGCTGTCGATGGGTTGGATACATCTTTCTGTCAGGCCATTGCTTACAGTGGTTGGAAAATAAAATCCAGACCAAAAAACAAACACAGGTCTTCCTGCATGCTAAGATTGATAAAACTGGGACAAAAACGTAAAAATTCTGCTTCCAGTTGTGTATGTAAACAGTGATATTCCAACGGATCCATCAGTAAAAGGCAATAAAAAAAGTCAGAAATCAGGGCATTCTTAAAAGCACCACTTTTGGACTTCTTTTTCATTCTGTTTCAATCCGTGGATTTCTCTTGGAAGCGTTTCTGCTCATCTGAAGCGATCCAAATGAAAAAAAACGAGGGGGAAAAAAAATCCCAACAGATCCACCGCTACCACTGCCGAATCCCAATCACAGGCTCTCGTGTTCGAAATATCCAGTGGCCGTGGTGTTAACGGTGATGCAGATCCCTTGTGTGCGGCCAGACATTCATCTGTATTTGTCATTGTGCTGCTGCTCAGAGCAGCTTTGGTCCAAACTGAACTAAACTGCTGCGGCCTTGCCTCCTTTATCCCATAATCCCTCTCATCACAGAGAAAACAAATCCACGCTATGTGTGTGTGTGTGTGTGAGTATTTTAGCGTGTGAGTCTATCCAGCTGTGTGTGAGGGTGTATGTGTGTCACAGTAGGATATGTGAGTTTTACATAGATATTACCTGCATTCATTCAAAAACCCTCATGAAATTGCAGCATTTTCTGATAAAATGAATGTTGCTAACATCACAGGTGACAGCCATGAGTTTTAGTATCATCAGTCACATGTATTTGTTATTGAAGTTCACTAAAGTCTTGCAACAACTATTTTCACAGGAAGATTGACTATTATTGCATTCCTGAGATAAGGAGAGACAAAAAAGATTTACAGATGAAAAAAAATGCAGTGGGGGTTTTCTTCCACGCTTTTTAGAAAATAAATTGCAGAATATGTTCATAAGACAGGCGGCAGACAGAAGCTAAACACAAATAGGATGAAGGTTAACAAGAACTGTTAAAGCATATGTATATATATATTATATATATATATATATATATATATATATATATATATATATATATATATATATATATATATATATATATATATATATATATATATATATATAATGTCTTAACAGTCCACCATGGAGTGTTCATCTGAAGCTGAAGTGTCACAGACATACTGTATTCGGAGTACAGTAGGTCTTTGACACTAGCAATTTTCCCTTGACTCATTTCCCTTCAAAAAGATGGAAATCCAATATGTGCCCAAAAGAAAAAAACAAACAAACAAACAAACTGGTACCATGTTTCAAGACTTGTGTTGGCAGAAAAGGACAGCATATTGACTTCTTCCATCAAATTAATCAATTCATGTTTCTCAAAATCTTTGCCTCAGGGGATCAATTTTCCTCAGCCGTCCACTGTGTTTTAGTCTGTGAACGTCACAACACAAACGCCATGAACGACTCCTTCTTTCTTCGACACATGGATTAATCCTTTGGGAAACATTATTTGTAATGAGACTCATTCAATATTGTTCAGTCTGTAATGACAAACTATTTGGTGCGAGGAAGACAGTGGCCAGAGGTAAACCTGGCAATGAAGAGGGCGAGATAAATGCAGATGTTGGCATAATTATATGCATTTTATGTAATCAATTTGATATAATTTTGTATACAAAGGAGTATAATGCCTCTTATTCTGAGTTTTCAGCAAAAACTGAAACCTGATGATCCTTTCTAACAATACTTTTCCCTTCATTTAATTTTCATTACTAATCTTACAAAAGAGTGTCATTACAGCTATTGATAAGGTCAAATCGTTCATTACCTTGTTTAAAAAGCTGACCGCTGGATTGCTCTCATTTTCTACACAACACACATCCTCTTGCATAACCACCTTCTCTGTGTAAGAGGTTGCAGTCAATGAACCACCCTTGCACCTGTATATGTATTTCCATGCTTCAAAGAGATGGAAAAAAAATGCTGAGCAATAGATGTCCAGCCTCATTTGCTACCAAAGTTAATGGTTACTGGGGTTGTCAGGTTGCTTTTTGCGGCATCATATGTCAAAACTGGACACAATGCAGCCGAGCCAGCTGGCACGGGGCATACTACTTAACCACCGCTCCAGTCAGCAAGAATGTGCTGCCATACACACAACACATTCCCAATAAACCCCTCAATTCAAATATACTGCTGCTTTGATTTAGATCCTTGTTGAAATCTAACTTGAACTAATGCACTTCTACAATAGTAAACTCTGCAGCTTAAAAGTCATTATCCATAGGTCTAATGTTCCTCCTTAGAGGTTTCAATCCTTAACTCTCATGCAAAGCCATGAGTAATGTGAACGGTCCCAAACGCATTCTCCCGTCCGAATATACAATCCGACTCATGAAGAATAAGGAGTCCTCCGACAGCTGGCGTGGGCCCTACAGAGCCCGGAGCTTATCGTTGTCTCTGGGAGCCATTTTGGGATTACATGAAGCAACTGTGTCAGCTTAAATCTGCAAGGAAACTTTAGGAGCTTCTTTAAGACAATTTATGGTGTTGCACTCAGACATGTCAGCTTATGTTTTTTCTGTATTTTGCCTTGTATTGTGTGCTGCGAAACTGCATGCAAAATTTTCCCGTATCTACTGTGCACTGCCAGTTAGCAGGCTGAAAATAGGCTTTTGCCTTTACTTACAAAAAAAGGTCTCAGAAATTTAAATGAGAAAATGTGCAGACAGCGCAACTAATTATCCAGATGATTCTGGATATGATTATTTTATGTTTTCAGAAGGGATTTTGCAATGCATTGTGCAATTTTAGCACTAAAAGGGCATGTTCCATCTCTATTTTTAATAAAAGCAGTTAACGTGAACTGCAAAATACTAAAATGATATATGTCTATTGACTTTGTTTCTTGTGCTTTTTTACATAAACACAAACTTATAGCTCAAATACTAATTGAAATCATTTACGAAGATATTTTACGCCATAAATTTATACTGACCGTTTTTGGCCTTTTGGATTTGAACTCTTTCTGTCTGAACAAGTTGTGACTGTACATCTTACTTACTTTGACATGCCATTAGATCACTGAGCTCTAAAATTATGACAGTCTATGTAATAATTTCCAATAAAACCAGAGAGATCTGATTTGTTTCAACATTTTACTCACACAAGATATCTGTGCAAATTGAATGGATTCGCACAAAGGCAAAGAGCTCTCCCATTAAGTTTTACCCTAC
This sequence comes from Poeciliopsis prolifica, assembly GCF_027474105.1. Lineage (NCBI taxonomy): Eukaryota > Metazoa > Chordata > Actinopteri > Cyprinodontiformes > Poeciliidae > Poeciliopsis > Poeciliopsis prolifica. Next base: position 1,092,475 of record NW_026562430.1, read on the forward strand.
ATTGTAACAATAAAACTAAAAGCCATCTCCCCCAGGTTGCCCTCTCCTGCAGATTTCTTGGCCACTTTTACACTCTACAGAGCATCTAGGGTAATTTCAGTTCATGCACAATTCAACGGGAAACATCCCCTTTTCCTCCATTTACTTTCTCAGCTGCAAGTGTCCTGGATGTGACTGAAGATGGCAACTGCTTTTAGAAGAAGTTGTAGCTTAAGTGGTCTGGTGGAAAATACAAGACGGATGCATGAAAAATGTAAAAAAAAAAAATTGTTTGGGTCACTTGCCTTTCAGCTTTTTCTTTAAACTGAGCTGAGTCTGCTTTTTTGACTCACTCAGCCACAAGCGACAACAGCTACGAAATGGTGTCTGGGAAATAAAGTCATTTTCTGCTCCTGTAGCATAAAAAATAAAACAACACCTGCCTAACCTTTTCCACATCTGTCATAGTGAAGATGACATGTTTTAACACTGGAGGCTCATCTAAATTAAGTAGATTTGTAATTCTGTCTGAACAAAAGTGAAACTATCTGACATTAATCTCTCACACAAATTGTCTTAATTGGCTTGTTAGGCTTTCTCCATCTAACTCATTACCCTCATTAATTCTCCAACTTTCACACAATCTTTGCTCCAAGCATGACAACTCCAGCCTCTGCTTGACCCTTCCCCCATCCAATCTACATCCACAAGCCTCACTTCTGTCCATTTGCTGCCCTCTTTTTCCACTCTGCTCTTCATAAATGAAACATTGGTGTATGTTAAAAAAAAAGAAAGAAAGAAAAAAAAGGGAATAACAAGTGCTTTCACTTCTAGGGCAATGCTCTGTAACCTTAGTATCCGATTACAAGAAGCTCTGGTCTGCAGGCCTGACGTAATTAAATATGCACAAAAAGAAATTCCTTTTTGTGTCCCGTTAAAATCCACTCTGCAAGTGTCCTGGATATGGTGCAGGATGTTTGCAAAGTATGCAGAATTTTTCATCTAATGTTGGAAGAGTTTTGCTATGATGTAAAATTGCTGGAAAAAAGTTTTTGGACGTCTCATTAATAAAACATTTTAAAATATAATGCATGCACAAAAATGAAGCTACAAAAACTGACCTATAAACTAACCTTTTTTTTTTTAAGAAGATGGAAATAATCCCTGGTCTCCCACTTATTACAAAATAACATGCATCTCACAAGGTCAAATAAAATTTAAGGAAGCAAAATAACAAAACAACACAAAAACCAAAAAATAGATCATTAAGGATTGGAGCAAAGAGAGAGGGGTCTATTATTAATCCTCCTTGGACATCTCTCTATTTATATACCACAATCATGTATAAAATAATTTCTAAGAAAAACTATATATATCAATATTTAATGTCAGAGTTAAGAATTCAGAGAACCTTGAGCTTTAGGCTTGTCAATGGGGAGAAATGATGCATGTCAAGTTATGGCCCACTTGGTGATCCCTATTCTACAATTTCAATGACACTGACCTGTTGAGCGTTGGCACACAGCTCCATGGTACTCAGGTTGATTATCATGCATTGCAGCAATGCTGTCATTGGACTCTGCTGTGAACAGTATGCGTGCATCTTGCCAGCAGACAAAAGCGTTGACAAACAATATAGACGTAAAGAGACTTTAAGTTAATGTGGTGTGTTACGGGTATTAAAATCAAAACTGACCTGGTTTGTAAAACAAATTGCTCATTGTTTTGACCAATCATTGCAGCTTCACTGCCAAAAGGCCAAACGTCTTGCCGTTCAAGGAAGTTGACTCTGAATGCAGACTGCATGATGCAAAAAGAAGTCTCCAAAAATCAAAAAATATTATATTCAGTCGCAGTGCAGACTTTTGCTACTGTACCCTCATGTCAACTCTCAACCAAGTCCTTATTTGACAAAGGTCACAACAAGCGCGATTAACAGTTTGTCACAAGCCAATAAAAGGAACGCACAGTGAGAGGGAAGCTGATCAAAGTCAATGTGAATCTTGAAAGAAAACTTGTTAGGGGGTGAAAAACACTCAAGGTCGCCAGGAGGTTTGCCTAAAAATTTACCAATTGCTGATCATTTACCAAATTTACCATGTCCAGTCTTACAACGGTCCAGTCAAAGTCTAGACCTAAACACAATCTGCCGTTCCAGGTCATTCATCCATCCAATATGAGTGTCAGCATTTTCATCAGTTGATGGTGTGTGTCTTTTTGCAGAGGCAAAATTTTCAATACTATCAACCTCAAAAGCAGCATCCGTTTTATACCAACTAACAATCTTCAGCTATTAAAAAATATTATTGATGGATTTTATGGATTTAATATTCTAAAGTGAAATCGATTTTTTTTTTCTCCTGGATTTAGCCTTATGTGACACCATCATCACTCTGACCCACCTGATGTATTCATTTGTATTTCTGTCAGCCATAAAACTGCTATAAGTACACAAGCCTATCCTGCTATGTGATGATTGTGGGTAAATATTGCATTTTTCATGCTTCACTGTGTGTAATTAAGTCTTCCCACTGCAAATATACTGTTCTCTGAGACTGTAATAAAAACTGAGCTGCGCTTGTGGTGATTAGTGGGATTGGGAATTTTATATCCCGTAGGCATGAAACCCGGCTTCCTAAAAAAAAAAAAAAACTTTTTTGGTTTTGGTTATGGAAACATGCCAATGAGGATAATGGAATAAATTAAAAACTCTATAAAAACAACGATTCTTCCAAAATTCATCCAGGTAGTGGTGTGGGTGTTAATGGGAACTTTCATGCTGCTGATTTCAGAGCAACTTCCTATTTGTTATGCGACTAATTTTAAGACAAGGTATATAGTTGATAAAGTAGAGAAACAATGTACAGACAGTGAACAGAGTGGGGATGTTTCAGTATGTACACAGTAAGCTACATCAATCTCAAACGTCTGAACTGGCTAAACCTTTGACCTCTGCTGTCTTATATAACCACACAACTCCCAACCTAAGCAGCCAGACTTGTGTCTCATCCACAACTATAAAACATCAAGAGTATACCTTTTTTTCAGTTTTTTTTTTGTTTTATTATTATTATTATTCCACCATGTTCCTTATTTATCAGATGATGACAAAGCAAGTCAAGAATTGGACAGATCTTTCAAGGCGAAAGAACATGCTGCTCTTTCCTAAACTAGACTCCAACTCTATTCAAGTAATTCAACATTACAGATTTCTAAAAGGTTTGTATGAAGTAAAGATTGCACAACTGGATAAAGATGTCATACTTTCAACAGTCAGTCACACAATTATCAAAAGAATTGAGGAATAACAGCCCTCAATTCTTAGCTATTAAACTGTGTTTTAGGATATAGTCTTTAACAATCACTGTCTCAAGAGTTATGTATGTTAACAGTTCCCAGAATTTGTTAGTGTGGTCAGATAAACTTAGCATGTTCCATTTGCTTGTATGTATTTTAAATGGAAGGTAATAAGTACAGTAGGTCCCTGGTATCAGCGGGGTTAGAGACCACGCCCCCTATTTTAATAGTGCAACACATCAAATATACTTTAATATGAATTTATAGGTACAGTGGAAACAATCTTGGCACTACAGCAGAAGTTAAACATTAGTTTCAATTTATTTGAGCTTTTGAGGGTGCGCAAACACCAGCCAGTAATGTCAAGTAGCATAAACTGACAGATTTGTCTGTGTTGATGGCACAGTTCTTGAGCCCAAAGACCTGACTACCTCTACTTATCCAAGTCAGCTGGAGGGAGTAGTGCAACAGCACTGCTTTTGAACATGGGGATACATTCAGTTGTGCCATAAACAAAAAGACTGAAAGAATTACAAACGACAAGAACATCTGCAGTCAAAACTCAGGCGTCATTCTGCAGGCTAAAAATACCACAGCAGGACAAGCGTCACTAAACGCTCCATGAATAAGATTACACAGGAGAATGGCTGATCATTAGGATGAATGAGAAACACTTAAGCTCACATTGTGCTTCCTGAATCATAATGTCAGAGAGAAAATCTCTTAAGGCGCAGAGTATGCTTAGTGAAAAAATGGAAATTAGCATCTAAAAAACTGAAAAATAAAAAGTTAAACAATGAGAAACTGAACACACTCCCAAAAATAAATAAATTCAGAAGTGCAATAACCCAAAGCATTTACATCTCTCTGCAGGAAAGATAGAAAATCTTCTCCAGCTTATCTGCAATTGGACGTAGCAATTGTTGGAGGAAAACCCAAACATCTGTCTCTGTCTTGACACTGGAATGAAAACATCTGTATAACTTAACAGATCCAGTTGATGGAGAATCTAGAACCAGACTCATAGAGAGCCGTCTGACTTTTTCCAAGTGGGAAAAGTTGGCTGCTTCAAATGCAGTTATAGGCTGCTCCAATGAGATAGTCCAGGTTCATGAAAGTTTAAACCCTACATACAGAATGCTGCATAGATTTTGTTTAATAAATATGAAATTACTTTGGACTGTATGTGCATGTGATACATTTTATTTGTTTTGACTTTGGCTTAGAATGTGTCTGGATCCCTGGGGCATTTATTGCACAGACCCAGTTGGTCAGAATGATTTGCTTCTATTGATTTCTTTGACTGTAATAAAATGTTTCAAGAACTGGTGGTAGTCTTCCCAAGAGATAGGTCAGTGGGTGAAAGCTGTATGACACTAATACAGCCAATTCACTGTCTGGCTTATAGCTTCTGTATGAAGCAAAACAGTTTGATTCTCTTAGATTGGCATAAAGTTAAAATGTAAAACATTAAAAACAAAGTCAATAATAATCTTGAATTGTTTTGTAGCTTCCTCTTGCTCATTTTTCTAGGCTCATTCTAACATTTCATGAAATAAACCTTGAATGCAAAGTCAGAAAACTGACAAAATTTTAAAAAGCGCATTTACTAAATAGCAGCTTTTATTATAGAGGTCTTGAAACTGAACTAACAATTTAAGTGTACAATAACCAATGCTGTTAATTAGTCCAACAATCTGAGTATTTACACTAAAGTATTAAATCTTTCCTTTTTCTATACACCTTGCAAAAAGACTTGCTTTTGATACAGTTATTCTGCAATTCAGACAGACTGCTGAAGAAGATGCTGTCCTGTCCACTTGTTCTCATTCTCCATTTATGCATTGCAATTTGCAATTATTGCTCCCATTTATTTTGTCTTCTCTCAGAGATTCTGTGGTTTCATTATTAGAAGATTCTTGAGTGGGCACTTTTTTTTGTTTCGCTACTTTTCGGATGAAGCCATTTGAAGTGATATTACTACCATACGTATACTACCATGTACCTTTAGTGTTCCTGTGTGTTGCTGTCTGTTTTCTGAATTACATAATTGAAATGCTGCTATATTTCTTTCCCATAAAAGCACCTAGTCAAATATTTCTGTATTTATCCATGTTCCTTGACTTATCTGATAAATATAGAGATATTAAAGTTGTGCTCACAAATTACAGGGACAATGATTCGAGTGATTAAGCCTAAAAACAGTAATATTTTCTAAAAAGTGTTGTTATGGGTTCGATTACAAGCCAAATACCAGATCTATATGTTATTATGATGTGCGCTAGAGGAAAGAGGGGACGAAGTCAGCAAACAAAAACTCCTTTAGTCATGTCATGGTTACAAAAAAGCATCTATCTACTGATGAATCAAAACCAGATGTGCCTATGTGTCAGCTCAGCAGTGTCTTCTTCAAACTAAGACTTCAGTGGGACATGTGCACAGGAAAGACATGCTGTTTATTCATGTTACATTACATTTTATGCTCTCCCATTGGCGAGAGTTCAATAGAAATGTCTCATTTTTGAATCAGCAAACAACTTCAGTCAGCTTTTGGCTTGAGGGAGATGATGAGGCTTCCTCTGAAAGCTGTTTGTCTTCGCTGCGAAGCAAAGACGAGGGAAGGAAGTTCAAATCTTAAGAGTGCAACAAACACAACGGGTTAGTGCATCATTTGCATGCGTGATTAAAACTGGTTACATGTCAAAAGGGGAGCTGGAGCCCTTAGCTTGACTTTCTGCGGCACTAAGAGGTGACGGGAAACTCAGGGAGGAAAAAAAAGTGACGATCATAAGCTAGCAGAATATTAGTGTTTGCCGGAAAATGAATCTCTTGAGAAGATACAGCTGAAAAATGCAAGACTGATGAAAGCAGAGCTGATATCTTTTATGAAATAAGCTCTGTGGGATAACAAATGTCTCCTACGGCAGGCTGAATTAAACTTGCGAGTCTATGAAAGCAGCCCGTTCCCAGTATAAATTATAAGCAGGGACCGTGCAGGGATAAATGGATGGATGAGACGCAGAGAGTGAGAGAGAGACGTGTGATTTTATGTGTAAGATGAAACAGCCAGCTGAGTGTTCATGTTGGCGACCTACCCTGCACTGATCACCGACCAAATCCCTTAGGAGGATTATCCAGACTCAAATCAAGAAAATTGTGCAACTTTAAGGGTCAACAGCACAGTGAGAAAAAGACAAATGAGGAGGAGGGGATGGCTGAAGCGCATCTCTGCTTCATAAAAAATTACCTTTGTGATGTTTACTGTTCAAAATAAAACAAATTCAACACTATGAACATACTTGCAAGATGCTGAATAAAAGAAAATGCTATTGGAAAGCAGTAAAAAGTGTGAAAATGATAGTTTAAGTGTATTAACTGTTACAATTTTGCTTTTGTAGGCAGTCTGTAACGACATGATGTTGTGGAAACTAAAGAAAATCACCTGTGCCACATTTACATGCATCTCGCTATTATAAGTTACAGTTTTAACATATTTTGTTATTTAAGTGAATTATTGAAACAATGCACTTTAAAAAGGTTTCCCCGAGACATAAGGAAGAACATCAGGCCCACAGCATGACAGATGCACCACCATGCATCACAGTGGATATGACACTTTTACAATTATTCACCCTTTGTTGTGTTTTCGATCCCCAAAGTTAAAGTATCAGTCCTGTTTAGATGCTTACATTTGCGATAGTAAGACAGTAAAGGTTTCCAAACAACCAATTTGCCTGTAGTTATTATCTATTGGGTGTTTTTTTAGATCCTGTGATCCCAAGGTGCCAGTTTTGTCCCATCCCTCTTCCTGTCGCTTCTTGTCAAAAAATGACAATGAGAACCAAGTTCGTTTTGGAGGAGGAACGCAACATCTGGGGCACATCTTTACTTGCATATTGAAATAATATATTTTAATACATTTCTTAGGGCTTAACATAAACCCAAAATGTTTAAGTTTAGCGAAGAAAATACCTCCATAAACTGAATCTATATTAGTACTGAGATCCCAAATCTCTCAGCGTAGTCTGGCTACAAACAGATGCAGGATAGTTTAAGACTGAAAACAAAGGTCAGCTTCGAAGCCAAAAAACCTGTTTATCAGTGTTGGACATGATGGATTCAGCTGAAAATCCTAAACAATGATGAACAGACATTCCTCAAAATGACACTAAAAAAATAATAGAACAAAGGATGATGAGATTGGCAGGTGGTGTTCATCACTGCAATGTTGCTCATTACAGCACCAAGTTAATTTGATCAAAGTGCCTGTCTGGGATAATACACAAGTAAAATCTCATGATGTCTTGTGAGCCCTATTAAAGCAACTAATGGAGCCACAGTTTAATGAACTCTGTCCTAGATCCCACAATGACTCACATGGCCTGGTGAAATCAGCAGCCGTTGTTGACGCTGCGTTGTGACAGAAGCTTGATATTCCAGACGAAAAGGCTGAAAGATGCAGGGCATCTCCTCCATATCAATGCGGACGGAGCTAGTGGAGTTTTCCCAGAACACAGAAACAAGCTCTCTTAAATCATATAAACAATAATCCCCCGTAGGGTGACGTCATGAACATTTAAAGACTTCTGATGTTAATTTAAAGGGATAACAATTGCTAGTTGGAGTCTTCTTCACCTCAAGTCTGAACTCTTGTATGTAATGAAAAAAAATTTGGCTAATTTATACCAGAATTTGGTGACTGTAGTGTAAAATACAAAGATATGAGAGATGAATAGAGATCAAATAGGGTCAACACTATAACAATGGGGATACAAGTGGATATACTCAGTACAGGTTGGTGTAATTTGATCCAAATGCTAACATGATATCATAAATGTGCTAACATTGAACGCTGTGATGATTGTTGGACATCGTCTGTCAATGTCCAACAGACATTCAGACAAAGCCCAGACAACGGCAGAGACGTCAACTTTTTCTAACGAGACAAAAATAATAATAATAAAAAAAAATAGTAACGGTCATAAAGATATTAAACAGGATATAAAAACTGATTAAATAAAATCACTGGAAAAATCTTTTTTTTTTTTCCACACTGAGAAAAAACAGCACAAATCAAGCATCGATGTGGGGAAGTTGAGGGATTTAAGTGACTAAACATGGTGTGGTTGTTAAAGAAACTGCTGATCTACTGGAATCTTTACACACAACTATCTTGCAAGTTTTCAGAGAATGGTCCCAAAATAGAGAAAATTTCCACTAAGAAGCAGTTTTGTGAGCAAAAATATCTTGTTGATGTCAGCCGAGAATATGCACACCTGTTCGAGTTAATAGAAATGCAACAGCAACTCAAATACTTTCATCCAATTCCACTTCAGAAAGAACAGTTTTAACACTCAGTTCTTAAGCTATAAAATAGACATTTTACTTGATTTTATTTGACATTGCCAATGTTTAATATGTAATTTAACTCCAAATATATTAGCTTAATAGTGCATTATAATCCCAAGCATTGTCATATGGCTCTTGGTACAATGGAGCTCTGCCCTAAGAAGTAGCAACATGCATTTGGCACACATTGCTGAAACCCAATACACTGAACACAAACAAGCAGTGCTGGCTAGTTTCCCTGCCAAAAGCCAACACAATGAAGCCAAGAAATGCCCCACACAGCAAAAGCTGATACAGTTAGTGTGTCTTTAGGACTCATAGACTAGAATCTTGAAAGAGACGGACTGGATTGATTTCCGTGAAACTAAGCCATACGTGAATCAACAAATATCAACATTACTATTAGAATCGACAGAAGACGAAACAGGTGCTGTTGTTATTTAATTTCCCATTTTATGATGAACGATTCATTTCCACTGTTGAATTATGATCATAAAGTGTTTTTTGATGTCTACAATTCAGTTTGTGCTTGTACACCAAGTTACAAACCGTCATCATGACATGCAAGAGATGCACACCAGCTGCAAAATTCCAGATAAAGGGTGGGTTTGGGAATCTTCTGCATGGCTAACACAAAACAACAACAACAACAAAAAACTGGAATTGGTTTCCTTTGAGAAAAACAAGGGTGAAGAAACACTTCTGCATAGAAATTGCAGCTATTAATGCAAATGAGGTATCATAAGAAAGAATAATGTGAGTACATCCTCGACTGTTCTCCTCAGCGCAACGCTGTCATCTATATCAACATGATATGGTTTTCCATTTTATGTGCTGTTTGTGGGGGAAACCACAGGAAAAAGTGAGTGAGAATCACTTTATACTGTGATCACAATGAGCTTTTAAAAAAAAGATCATTTTTAAACTATTTTCTGGAACAAAGAGAACATTTGGAACTAAACTATTAGTTATTTTATTATGAATCAATAAAAGACTGATTCAATAAAAGATTTATGAATCAACAGATTGATTTACAAATCAATCTTTTATTGTAACCATATATCAAATATCTAAAACCGGAGCTAAATATCTTAACTCATATCATCCACATATGTTCAAAGAGTCACTTTGAATGCTGATGTGGGCAGGAAGGGTCTCTGAAAGCAGTCAGTCTCACAACATATCTGAAGAGGCCTCTGACATAAGACTGTCGATGTATGACAGTCCCATGACTGTCATGATGCGCTAACAGCTGACTTTACGGCCAGTAAAGATGATATTCCATTACCAACTCCTCAGGGATTTGAGACTGCAGTTCAAATAATATTTAAGCTTCTGAAATGTTAAGCAACTACTCCCAGTTGTAAAAACAAAACATTGCTATGGTTATGCATTGTAACATTTGTACAAAAATTAAAAAGTACGTGCAAAAATCCTTCCAGCTGCACAGCACCAAAAACAAAGGGAATAAAAATGATCTAAACCAAACAAAAAAATCAGTGATATTTAAGAACATAATACTTCTTACCATTAAATTCTAAACATATTTTTCACAGAGCTTTGCTTTTAAGATAATGAGCAACTCAAGGTTACAGAATAAGTTCCAACCAACGAATAAACCCTCTGTATAAGGTCATACAACAGCATGTCGAAACAGATGTAAGTCTTTAGTTTGAATAGGCCATTTCAAAATCTTATTTTTGAGCCATTCTGAAGTAGACATGTTGGTGTGCTTTTGGACACCGTTCTGCTACATAACCCAATTGTACTTGAGGTTAATGTCAAACTGATGACTAGATATTATCCTTGAGGACGTTCCACAAGACAGCAGACATCAACAGACAGGATCCATCACTTAGGGAAAGTCCTCAGTGACAGGTTATGGTCAGTTAAAAGATCTCAAAGGCAACTCTGAATGATTAAAGGAAATTCAAATGTCTAAGAAAAACAAAATCATTGAACTTTATCAGTATGAAAAGAGCTACAGCAACTAGTGAAATCAAGCAAAATAGAAGAAATCTTTTGGAGGTAAATATTTTCGGTAACACTGTAAACGTCTCAAGAGGGATTCATCCCCACCATCTTCAAACACCCTTGTATTTTCAGTAACAGTGTCATCATTAACAGATAAAAGCTCTGCTGCTTTTATCTGATGTCAAAGATGTTTCCTACACTTCAAGTTTCTTCATCTTATGGTGAACTTCTTATATATAGTACAGTTCTGAAGAAATATACAATTTCAAACTCAAGTTACCTTGAATAAATCATGTAAATGATCACAGGTGACTTTTCTTCTCTTCTTTTGTGAAAAATAAACCCAGATCAGTAATAAAATTGGGTGTTGAGGGTTTATTAAGAAATTCATTCAAGATACCCATTTTCTTGATTGTAATTTTTGTAAATACTATAAAAAACACTTTAAGCTTCTAAAAATATTTTTAAAATCCATGCATGCACTCACCCAGACTGTTTTGGCTTTTTGGAGAAGCCAAACATGTCCACATGCTCCTGTTACGGAGCTCTGCGTCCCAAAGCTTAGGTGCTCCTCATCAGCATTCTAATCCACATCTGAATCCCTTCAACATTTTACGACCGAAAACAATCCAGTGCCAGCCCAGCTCCACATCTGGAGTCAACAGAAGTCTGCTGAATACGGAAATTTCTTTGCATTCATGAAAATGAACTGAAACGGAAGCAAGAACAGACCAACGAGTCGCTCAGTCCGGCGGACGGACAGTCCCGTTTCTCTGTCATCACTCTTCCAAAGTGATGACGGAGACAGCAGGAGTTATCTTCACCTCTCTGCTCTGTCCAGGAAAAGGCAACAATTCCTGCCTCTCTACACCTGGACGACTGAGACTGCAGAGAGCGCTCTGTATGTGCTCCACATCCCAGAGCGCGGGGAAGTGTAGCGATCGGAGCTGCGGCAGGGAGGGAGGGCTGGGTAAGGGGGGTTGAGAGGGAGGATCAGACCGGATGGATGACGGATGCTCTCTGGCTTTGGCTCTGTCCTCTGTTCATCTGGGCTGCAAGGATACAGAAGGGGAGGTGGGGTACCGAGGGTTTGAAATGAGGAGAAAGCGACGGAGGAAGGGGCAACCAAGACGAAAACTGTCTTAGCTGTGAAGAGAACGCAACTTAGAGAAATGGACAGTGGATGACAGAGTGGTGTTGGATTAAAGAAAGCTGATTCTGCAGAATGGGAAGCAGAGACTCATAACAGGTTCTCATTTAAAAAAACAAAAACAAAAAAAAACTCCCAATACTAATATTTGACTTTCCATGACCTTTAAAATGGTTAAAACTCCATTTACTTCTGATAAAGCTAATTTTTTTAATTTTATCTGCCTATTGTCTTTGAACTCTCAAGGACTCCACCGTCTTTCTCTTATCATCAGCTAAATGTGTGTTTCAGTGCACAGATGGTCCAGCTTTGACAAAATGCTGCGTTCACTGGCCTGGTGCCACAAGTGGCTAAATACCCATCTACCAAACAAACCTCAGTAGTTCTGATGGACTTCCTGTGAATGCAAATGAGTTGGAGCAGAGGACATTTTTCTCCACTGCCTTTAGTATGAACGCTAAGGAGATTGCCATTCAACAGCTCTATCACATTCACACGTCAGAAAAGAAAAGTAGTAAGTGGAGATTAGACGAATGTCTGAAGTGTCATGTAAACTTTAGAAAATGTATTCTGAAAGCTTATTGATTATCGACTGATCTCGTCTGCCTCCACAGTCAGCCTCCAATCTTCAGATTAAAAAAGTGGAAACTGTTTTATGACAAACCAACAACACTGATAAGAAGATCAGTAAGGAAAAAGTAAAAGAAAATCCCTATACCTAACGCCTTATGAGGTTTAAGTAACTAAACTTGCAATTTCTATATACAAACATCTGTTTAGTGAGCATGGAGCAATTTAATCTGGCATATTCAAGTGGAGCAAGAGAAGCTTAAAACATTCCTCAGGGATTCTCATTGGCATAGCATTCCATAGACTAGAAGAAGACCCGACATAAACAATTTGATATAGAAGTAAAAAAAAAGTGTCTGTCTTGCTCTCAGTGCAAAACCAGCAACTTAATCAGGCAACTTTTAGTCAAAGTTTCTTTGATAACTGCTTGCAGTGTGTCCCCACAAGGCACACACTGCAAGCACCTCCATGTTTGGAAACATATTAAACACACACTTCTGTGGGCGGCAAGACAACAGGACCCTTGCTGCCCTCTTGTAATTTCAAACTGGTTAACTCCCAAACCGATCTCTGGAGATGACGGAGACAAATGAGTGTTGGCCCCCTTATCTGTCAGTAAATTCAATTTCCTGTCTGTACTTTATCGTCAAAATAACTTGTATATACAATATAACATTATGCATCCCTGTCTGCTTCCCAGTGGCAGTTTTCAGGAATTTATCATGATACTACTTTTGAAATGATGTGAATTTGAAAGATGAATAAATCCAATATGTTTCCTCTAAGACAGTTGCCCAAATTGGGTTGACATCGCCGGTATTTGTCAAGGCAAATAAATAAAGGCACTGAGTTAAATGATAGGAACATGAAATAAAAACCATGGCAAATACCAACTTCTTAGTGTATTTGATGGGTTGTAATCATAATGTCATCTAACTTTAGATTAAAGAGAGTAAGAAAAGTTACTGAAAAAGTATTTGCATATTTGGAATTTATAGGGTAGAAAATGCAAAGAAGACAAAAGGTTCAGTCACCGACATGCTTGGAAAGACTCAAGACATAAAAGAGAGTGAATGAACTTTCGCCATGGTCTACAAATTTCAATGATATCATGAATTATGTTCGGAAGAGATCCAATAGTCGTGAAAACTAAGTATTGATTGCCTACAATGTTTCCCACCGATCTTTGAACTTGTTGCGGGGTGCCACTGTAATAACTACTTTCATGAAAAATTAAGAGGAGACCTCAGGCAATTTAATTTGATTCTCAAGATTTAATCTTAAACTGATTCATAGTTTCTGTTTCATGCTATCATTCTTATTGAAAAGTTGGGAAAAGAGCAACTGAGTTCACCAAAAGTCACACGCTGAGGCAGAAATGCATAATGAAAGTGAAAGAGAACTAAATAGATGGTTTATTAAATAAGCGGAAGCTTTGCTCTTAATAAATGAAGCACTGGGGGGACATGCAGAACTTTATTATGGAATAACATTATTTTCTTCTCCATTTCAACTGACTAATATTCCAGTAACCCCGTCTAACTGGGTGTCCCAGTACAAATGATGAAAACTGGACTTTAAAACCAGCCGCAATGGGATAAAGAAGTTTAAAAAAAATCCTAAAGATGTTTTCTTTTAATAATTAATTCTTCTATAATCAGTAAGTACCCCAAGACATTCTCTGTAATCTCATAACCTGTCAATAATAAACTCAAGCTATTAGGAGTCATCCGAGGCACCCGGACAAAGATGCAAGTGGCAGAAATTGATTTATAGCTGATAGGAGATGGTGGTGGAGAAGTTTGCCTTCCTGTAATGCAATGTCTAACAGAAGGAATGACGGATGGTTATCTGTCGCCCAAGATATTAAGATAACTGCTTTTACCTTAACACTTTAAATCTATTTTTAAGACTCTGCAGACCAATCACGACTGTTCATCTACCTGCAGTTCCTGCAACAAAGAAGCCATAACAACTTTTACATTGAAGCATTTTGGGTAAAAAGCAGAAAAAAGAATAAATTCTAAACTATTGGTGGAATACAGGTGCAATGTTTCATAAGCACACACACTGATGCCACCTGACAACACTGAAGTGAGCTCTATCCTAATGGATCCTGCAAATGACCCATAACAGAAAACCTTTCAGGGAGTGACCCAAGCATCACTGTGGCTTTATATCCATGCCAAAGCAGTTCATGGCTTCACTGTATTCTCTAATGAAAATTAATTACAGCCCTTTATTTAAATTCATGAACTTGTTAGCACGCTTTCCTTCATTTCATGGCGGGTGTCCAATCTTGCCACTAGGTTGATTTAAAACAGCAGTGATCATTACTGGGGAGGACAGATAGGAACGCCAGTGGCATCTCACTCCTGCTTTGTGTCCCACAGAGATAGCAGGAGAAAAGCAGTCGACGTGCCTTTGTCCACTAATGAATAACAATATAGCCCAAGGTCACCACCGGGGAGGAAGCGACGGTGTGAGTGAAAGTGAAAACTGAGAAAGACGAAGAAAGACTTGGTGTTAGATTATTATATCCCACATTAGTATTCAGCGGTCCTCATGCTTCTCAGACAGTTGCAAGATGTGTAGAGTGTGTCATTAACTACTTTTCTCCCTCTCTTTTAAAAAGGGTGATATGTTGACCAAAATAACAAAGATGCTTTCATCTAATGATGGGATGCTGCTTCAAATGGAATAAACCTATGTGGATAATGTGCTATGTACTTATGAATATCAGTTAGCAATTACAATGTTTACTGTTAACCTGCACAGTAAATATTCAATTATCACTAAATGCACCTTCAAAGAAGAAAAAAAGAAAAAGTCAATTCTATCTGCTAGATACAGTACCTAGGCATGTAACGGTATATAAGCGTCATGGTTCGGTTTGCAACGCAATTTTACAGTCACAGCTTGGCGTGTTTACGATTGCTTCAATCAACAGAAACAAATGAAAAAAAGATGCCACTATGGATCTGACTGGAGTTTTATTTTTTTATTGAAGGATGAGCAATTATAGCGACCAGATGATGGACTGATTATACAAGGATAAGAGCATTTACAAATTCCCTAGTCAATTTTGTGGTTTAGGGATTTTTGTAAACATTTAAGAATAAAAACTTCTAAATTACTTGTTTTGATATACATAGAGAACCTAGTGTAAGCTGAAATACCTGCATGCTATTAGCTGAGACATCAATGCATATTAAGTTATATTTTGTGTCAATTATTTAAAAAAGCCACTAGAAAGAGATTTTACAGAGAGTCTCAGGATTTCATGAATTTTGCAGGAGCCTATCATCACTAATTACCACAAGTCCCAGGAGTTCGCTATACTTTTGGAGATTCAATTATAACAGTTTTAATCATTGTTTGGTTATGTATAATCACCAATACAGTTAAATATTCAAGTTGATTTCTCCAAGTGTTCAAAATCCTGCCAACATTAATCATCCAATGTAATTTTCAGTCAGTGTTTAATGTTTTATTAGGACACTGCTCTATTCACCTCCTAGTTTTAGTGCTTACATCAGTCTTACTAATTCTTTGGTTTGTTTATGAGTATCAGTAATAGTATAAAAAGTTTTATTTCTGTCTTCTGATATAGACGCTATTGACTGTATCAAATGGGTCAGTTGAGATTAAATAAGCTGAATACTTGCAATTCTTCACTGTCAGGCTTTTCTCTACTTATCGATTCCAGACAGTATTTTCTTGGCCCACCGGTAACTAGTACATACCCTGAGGCACTTCTTATTTTCCACAATAGTGACACACACTCAGAAACACAGGGGGGAAAATGACATTAAGCTGGTGATTCAGGAAGAAATAGATTAAGCTCTTGTTGAGGAAACATGAGGCACAGTTGTGCTGACAGACCCCTGATCTTAAATTGAGCCACAACCCACACTTACAGCACTGCAATGTAAACAACACTTTTGACCAGGATTCAAATCTATACACAAGTATTTTATAGACATTAATGTTTGACAAACACGTACATTTTAGGAGAACTACAAAAGCAAACTACATTAACTACAGATTGCCTTCACTATAATATGGTGTTTTACTCTCTGTTTTTTAGTAAGCATTCACTTTTACTTACTTATTTTTTTTTATTTTTCATTTTAACCCTTTTATCTTAAGTCTTTCTGCAGCCAAGAGCCAATGCAGAATTAGCCTAGATTATAAACGCTGTCAAGTGTTTGTTCATATTTAGCATTTGTTCCTGAAGCTAAAGATACATGCATTATTTTTCCCAGAATGCAGCAGTGCAGGGTCAGTCTTTCTTGGCCAGCTCCCTGTTTTTACAGGAGATAAAGCAAACGCTGGCCTTTGCACGCACGATGCACGCACGCATACACAAACTTTACATGACTCGTCCAAACAATGAGATCATAGAATTTAATTCCCGCACCCTGTTTTAATCCAACAAGCAATCTCGCTGGGTCTTTCTTTTCCTTATGACGCAACCCTAATCTGATAGGGCAGACAACCCGAGCACGGGAGGGGCAGGATTGGGACAAATAGACGAGACTAATATGCAGAATACAGACAATGTATAGATAGAGTTAAGGGATGGACAAAAATGGGGTTGAAGGACTAAAACATGATGCAGTAGATGCATTTAAAATAAACATCAGATGGAATAGGAGTGAAGGGTGATGTAATTATGAATAGCTCAATAGACTACTTTACAGCCACACTTGGAATCATACACCCAGATCCACACTGGAATGATTTCATAAAAGGAAAAATAATGTTTAGGAATGCAGCCCAGAGAAAAATCTGTCAAAATCTGCGCAGTCAGCGGAAGAGGGCTGACGCCAAGAGATGTCTTTGTGATCTATGAAATTTAGAAGGTAAAGTTGGTAAATATTAAAAAGTCAAATGTGGAATAATGAAAGATTCCTACCTAATAAACCTGAACGCCAAAACACATACAAAAAAAACAAGAAAAAAACCTAAGAGTACTCCAATAAAGTGAACCCCAGCTTATTGACAGTTCAGTATTTGTGGCTTTTTCCATTATTAATAGAAAAGTTACCAATTCTTTGTTTTTTTCCATAGCATATTCCTAAAATTTTCAAAAGGAAATATGGCAATTCTACTTCCAGCGCAATTCTACTTGACACACTACGGCTTTGTGTTTGCTAAGCAGCGAATTCTGGAGCACCATTTATTTTCCTTGCTGCTGATCAGCTGGATCTCTAAGAAAAATAGGATGAAAAATGGAAATATGGATCACTATAGATATAGCTTCTATGACTGTTTCCACTGTACGTATTAGTGTACATTATGTAAGTCTTAAATATATAGTAATATTTTGTATTTTAACGACAAAAGACCAGTTCAAGAACAGTTCAAAAGTTCATGCTGACATGGCCTCACTAAATCGGTACATGACTCCTACAGCAACAAATCATAGTATAAAGCTGGACTGTAACCTGAACTTGGATTCTTATGTTGACCCAGTTATCAAAGCCAGGTTTTTTTCATTTGAGTCAAAGTATAACCTTTCCTTTCTTTGTCATCACTTTGAGATCTTACCATTTAAATGGGAACTTAAATAAGAGGTGTACACTTTTAACACTCACCAGATCTTTAACTTTTATATGCCACAAACAATCATTTTTGACAAAAGTAAAGATCTCTATGTTGTTGAATCACTCTGTAAAACTTTTTTTTCCTTTGAGAATCTTTCTGGTGCATGCAAATTGGTTTAATTTCCTCCCAGAGCAGCAATGTTTTTAATCTACTTGGCATATGTTATCTACCTAGAAGCATTCAAACGCTCTCTGATGCATTAAAGCGGCTGACGGCTCCATCTGAACTTAAACAAATAAAGTGTTTGAATCGGCTCTACGTTCTCTCTGCTCCATCCTCTATCCCTGAGCATACTGCCGTTAGCTTGCTGAACTTTCCCCTGCAATAACACAGCCTGTCGCAGACATTTAAGAGATAAGGAAAACGGAAGAAGCCATTTGTCAGCCTCGGAGCAAACCAGACTCCACAAAGGGCATGCATCTTTCAAACAAAACGGGACTGTTGTAAATGCATATTAGGGATGCAGTGCACATTTCTCTGCTGTACAAGACCTGAGCATGCATCAAAATGTAGAGATGAACGCCAACAAGGAGACGGAACAAATTGATTAAATGCTATTAGCTATTCCTCAGGCCCAGTGTGACATTTAATTAAGATGAATTTCTGACCAAAGCTTAGAAAGTAATACAAAAAAAAAAAAATGTGTGGCTTGTTTGAATATGCATGGAATAATCCTGAATTGATCATGAATGTTTTCATATATATATATAAAGCATAAATTTGTTTTACAGGTGTATTTGTGGAGTATTTCCCAGTACACAGAGAGCTTACAATGCAAAGGAGGCCTGAGGGGTTTCTGCCTGGGCAACAATCTGAAGCTCGCTGCACATGACTGGGCAGTGATCCCAGAGATGAGAGGGAAAAGTGGGAGTGATGGTGGAAGTGTTCTGAGCAGGAGGTGATGTTATAAATAACATACTGTCCCGGTACACACGGCGAGGGACTGCAGAGAAACGTTTCGTGTGTGTTGCACTTCCTTTCCTGTCATATTAACATAATGAAAGAGAAAACACAGAGAGGTCTGTATAACTTTTTAAATATAGGCTGTTTATGTATTTTATATATATTTCTATGTCTTGACTTGATATGTGATCACTTCACATTGCAAAAGTTCTCATCAGATTGGAAGACAGCCCTTTCCATGCCACCCCAAAGACTCAACCATTGACTATTGCCTTCCCTTTCACAACTTAAAAAAAAATGTGTGAATTCTGAGCGAAATATAGTGAATTCTTCCATCTGCTACAGTCAGACCAAATGTAAGTAAGTAAGTGGCTTTTGGGTTTCATACTAGCATCATGTCATAACCTCATTACATGGAAATGCTGCCCAAACAGCCCAGTTGTTGCCAAATCTGCATTAAACTACTAAAAGATTGCAGAGTGACACTATAACTGATATCTCTGGTTAGGCTCACACCAAAAATGTCCAATCAGTGTGGTTCATTGATTGGTCCACAGGTCCACTCCAGTGTCAAGTAAGTGGAGATCAAAATCTGCTTGACACCATCTTCGTTTTAATCACAAAGAGTGACTGAATGCAGTAGAAGGACAAAAACTAGCCGGGAATATTATGTAAAAATCATCCCAACAACCGACTGGCTTGGTGGTCTGATTTGCAGCCAGGTAGTGTACATCATTTCTATTTCCTTTGCATGACCCAGAGATATTTACATAAATTTCCATGTGACTGGAAGGAAAATGAGTAAATCTGAAGAAGACAATTTTGCCAGGATGCTAATTGGTGTGTGACCCGCTTGGCCTCCAGACCGTTTCCGTCTGACCTAACCAATCAGAGTCGAAACATCAAAATGTTTCAACTATTTGTATGTATGATCCCCCTTAGAACAAAGAAATATATATTTTAAACCCTCAGCTTTCATGAGGTTTTAGTTCAGTGCTTAAGATACTTTTTCGTGTCTCCTAATACTCTGGCTTTCATTAAATCACTTATTCCTTGTTAAACATTTTCCAGAACAAAGAAGATGACTATGGATTTGCGAAAGGCCTTCAAAAATGAATCACAATGAAAAGCAGATTCACTGGTATGTGATTTGTCTGCGGCTGCTGAGTCAACAGTCAAATATTTGGAATATCTGTAGCTGGAAAATCAGGAACAGCAGGGGGTACAGATTGTGAGAAAATCAGTCCATCTCTGCTTGTCTGTCAAAATTCATTTGACTTGTTTCCCCGGCCCACATATTTCCTCACCATCACCTCCTCGCAGTAATCCTTAAACAATGATGCTGCGATTTGGCGTTCCTAAATCCTAAAGTTCACCGCTGACCAGCAGCTGTACAGGTCGGTGTGTACAAGGACAAAAGGAGACAAAAAAACTTATGTCTACTTTTGTCCTCCTGTGTGGGTTCAGATTCAGTTCAAGTAGGTTGTCTATTTCCATTTAGTTAGGATTACTCACAATGTGAGTAAAATGTGTTTTTTTTCTTCTAGCATGTAATGAAGACAGCTTTTACCTGCCTATTCATTTTGTTAAAGTTTCATCCTTTCAACAGGACAACTAAATTACATGAAATGTAAAGATCTGTCATCTTAATTGTGAAAATCCTACCAACATTTTAAAAGCAGTGAGCACCCACACAATCATGTAGCCATACTTCCCAGAGACAGCTAGCTAAACCCTCTAAAGCCATGAATTAATCTCTATAGGTGCTCAGTAATTACAAGGGGTAATCCTGGGTTCATCCGGGCTCGGAATCACCTCGTCTTTACGTAATGTATTCTGATCTGAAGCTAGATAGTGAACCTAGCTTCAGAAAATATGCTAGTGATTCTAGCATATTTTCCACAAATTCGGCAGTCAGGTGTGGTTTCTAAGAAACTTCTGACCTTCCAAATGTTTGTTGTACAATTTTAGAAATGCCATGTCCCCTGGAAACTTGTTGCCAGAGTTACACTAAATCCCCCATTGATTGGCTGTACTATAGCTCGTGATTTCTTCCCCCGTTTAAACCTCTCCTCTTACATTTATAAAGGTGATCAAAACAGAATTAGACCATTAAATAACTTTCCTCCCAAAACATTGCAGTCAAATTGTTAATAACAATTATTTCTTTAATCAGTTTCAATTCCTACATGAATCCTTATTTCAGGTTTCCCTTATTTGTTTCATTTTTGGACAGAAATAGCAATTAACCATTATTGATTAGTCTTAGATGTGATATTTCCTCCAGCATATTTTACAAAATCCTGAGTGCAACCATTACTCAGTGGAAAGTTGTTCTAGCTAATTTACTTTCATTGACAAGTTACAAAACTGAAATAATTTCTGATAATCACACTGATTGAGTATTAAACACACTTATTGGTGAATCCAATCATTTTTTTCTTTTTCTACCACAGTCTACTAAAATTGCTACAAACTCATTGAATCTTCCTATCCTTGTTTTCCAATTAATTTAAAATTTTTAGACAAAAAAAACAAACAAAGGTTATGAAAAAGTAAGATTCACATATATTTATAAAGTTAATTTAAAATCTAACATGGTCTAACAATATCCCCAAATGTTTCAATGACAAAATCAAACCTAACAGACTCAAAACCCCAGATAGGAGGTTTTGAACAAGTCACTCCAGCATTTGCAACCAAAAAAAAAAAAAAGGCTATGAAAACTTACTGGAAAGCTGTTAACATTCCCAGTTCATCATCATCATCACACGGCTCCATCGTTTCTTCCAGGTAATGAAGGAATAATGGGTCGGTGTGAGTGGGATGGAAGCCCCAGCCCCACGACTGCTAAAAGGCTCAGAACATTGGAGAAAGAGCTGCTTCCCTGCTCACAGTCTAACTCCTCCACTGAAAGAAAAAAACAACAACTCTGAATCTCTTTAAAAAAAATCCCCAAACTCAATTTTCTCAGTGCGTACATGTGTATGCGTGTGTATGTGTGGGTGTGTGTGTGTTTTTTTTTCATTTCTAGTTTGGTGCCAAATGTTCCAGCTTAGCAATGCTGTGCAGCGCCGCTGGTGATGGATTTAGCCGGGGCATCTGGGCCAGCGGGGATAAACTTCATTCACACACAAACACATGGACACACGAATACCTACATGCAAGACAACACACACACACACACACACACCCACGCACACACACACACACACACACACACACACACACACACACACACACACACACACACACACACACACACACACACACACACACACACATCAGCAGTGTTATAGAACAGAGGGAACAAAGGAGCACCCATTAGCTTTTGCTTTTCAGTCACACCAATTTACATTAAACGAAATCTGACACCAGACAAACACATCCTTTCTTTAAATTATTTTATTTAGCTAATTTAAGGGTTTCGTAAACAACACCACATCATTCAAGTCTGAATGAAGCAAAGCAGCCACAAACCATCACACTACCACCGCTATTGTTTGATTTTTGCCAGCATTAGCACAATTAGCTTCCCCTAAATTAATTTTTCCAGATGAATTCTAAAGTTCGACATCGGTGTTGAAGTTTTGGTTACATATAAACCACCACAAACTATATATTTAAGTTCAGTCCATTTGCATAAATCACCACAAATGTGAGCTGAAATGTGTGCAAGTTTGTATCAAAAGTAAGAATCAATGATAATGATTCAGTGCTCTCGAAAAGGCAAAAGCAGGGTGAGATTAAAGCAACAAAGAACACAATGACAAAAGGAAACACAATAGTGCACCTGTCCATGCTGACAACTGGCACTAATATCTCATGAGATGAACAGGGAAAACATGCAAACATCACTACCCTGTATGTCTTTGCTCCTTTTTTTAAACTAAGAGGATAAAAGAAAAGAGAAGGATTAAAAAAAAAAAAAGTAAAATCATGTCATCTGATCGATGTAGTATAAAGAAGTATGAGGTCAAAGGATGGCCTTCATAAAACATTTATCTGAAAAAATTGCCTTAAGACTGGCACATGGTGCAAGCTGGGGATGAAACCATTAATTTTCCAGCATGAACAAAACTACTTCTGACTGAGCCATCCCATCTAATTTTGAGAAGTAAAAAATAAGCAAAGTTACCATTCAATGCTGTTAAACACAGGGAAGTGATGCAAACTCCCAGGTGTCGTAGACTCTTGTTGTTGCCTTGAAAAGTAATTAATCACATCTCATCACTCACAAAGCACCATTACTAATAAACCAGGCTACAAGCAGGGCTGGGTAAAAATCCATTTAAAATCTGTATTTTCATGAAGATCTAGCATATTTATGCAAAACAAATGATAATTCCGAGAATTGTGTCAGGTAGGCAACCTGACACAATTCTGACATACAGTATGTGCTTATGTTTTAGAATAATTTCACGTTAATCATCAAACGTATGCAATTTTTTTTACCTTGTCTTATTTGAAATTAATGTAATAAAACTGAGTTTGAAACCTACAAATAGAAGCTTCCTTTGAAAATTCTTGGAAGACCAAACTGATGATGCAAAGTGCACCAGAACATGAAAATATCCTCTTTCATAAGAAGCCTAACTATGTCTTAATCCTCAGGCTGCCAGCGGCATAAATGCAAGAACAACAACAGTGGGAGAAGGAGAGGAAAAATTAAAAGAAAAACTGAAAAGGTTTAAAAAAATGAGAGCAAAATAAGTAGAGACAGGTATTTGTTCACATGATGGTGGACCTTCCTTTTGTCTTTGCAGTATAAGAACTTAATGTAAGTTGTTTCTTTCTTTACTA
The DNA here is from genome assembly GCF_027474105.1 of Poeciliopsis prolifica. NCBI lineage: Eukaryota > Metazoa > Chordata > Actinopteri > Cyprinodontiformes > Poeciliidae > Poeciliopsis > Poeciliopsis prolifica. The sequence goes on from NW_026562430.1 coordinate 1,116,113, forward strand.
TATAAAAGAAAACAGCACAACTGGAGTCCAAACTGTGAGTTATCAACAGAAACATTCAGGTTTTTTTTGTTTCTTTTTTATTATAGATGCTCCATTTCCCCGCACCCAGTAACCAAAAAGCACAAAATAAATGTAAAAAAATATATCTAGGTCATGAACTCATGCGCTATGACAAAATTACAAAATTAAACTTAGCAAAAGTGTGAGGTCAACAACAACTATATTCAGAAAAATGTTGTCCCTGGTTGAACTTGAGCTCACCTGAAGCAGACAGCTGCTCTGTCTAGATGTAAAACTTCTTCGGTGATTAAAGATAAAAACCCAACCAGAAACAACACGGGCGATGCGAACGCCAAGGATTTTGTGTGACGGAGAAATGTAATTCCACCTATCAGATCTCTAAAGCGTGATGGTGGGGTGCAAAATGAAAGGAAATGAGAAAGAAGAGACTAAACGCGGGTGAATAATACCCTTGGTTTTCCCAATTCCCAGACATTCTCGGAGGACTTCCAGGAGGAGCTGTGATTTATAGCCTCCATCTAAACTAATGCAGGGCTTTGTTTTGTCCGCTCTCTCCGTCCTGCTACAGGGAATCACATTGCCATTATAGAAGCACTTGTGATTAAAATCTGATGAAACAGATAATCATTGTCAGACTGAGCTAGAACCTTCGATTCACTTGCATGCTTCAGGCACAGAACTTGAGTCAAGTCCATTGCCATATTTGCAGCACTCAACTAATTTGGCAGATCTTTTGAAATGTCAACTTAAAACACTATGATAATAATGAGTTTCCTGCTTATATTTTCAGCTAAATGTTTCAGTCTTACTTACATATTGAGAAAAGAGGTCTCCCTCCATTCGGCTTTGCGAATTCGCACTTCGGTTGCAAGTGGACGACGGTCCTCTAAAGGTCTGCAGTTGATACCGGGGGCAGTCACAGACTGTTCAGAGCTGACTGATGTCAGGTCAGTGCTGAGGTCAAACGACGTCCAGGACGAGTCAGAGGAAAAGGAAGAGCTGGTTTCCACCCACTCTTCAAACAGTCCATGTTTGGAACCCATGGCAACTACAGTAAGACAAACCCAGCTATGTCGGGACACAAATGTAAAGAGAGCATTCTAGAAAATGTCTTGAAGAGCCATGAGCTTGTGGACAAGTCAGAATATACTTTTAGATTGGTGTGGAATCTACAGTCAAGTGCTAGAGGGAGAGAAAGGACCAATACGAATGATCATCAGGGAATTGAGATTTACGAAGAAAATAAAACCACTCAGACTGAAGAAGAGATAGCAGGAAGCACCGATGAAGATAGTCGGGGTCAAACATCATAGGTAATAGGTGCAGGCAGCAGCACTTCACAGGTGATTGCTCACATCTCATTAAATTCCATTTTTGCCCCGCAACAATTAAATTAGGGGGTAATCTGATAGAGCAGGCGCAGGATAGGAAATCGATTGGCGGTGCATGGAGAGGCTTGAACTTGTGGCTTTTGTGGCTACATGATAGCGCCGGCTGAGAGAGCATCTTCTTAGGTTGCACTGCTACGTGGTTCATTACCAGAAGACTGATCCAGGCAAAATTCAATTAAGCTCCACCACTAAAACCAATTAGACCTCTGATGTGGGGAGAACATGCTCGCCAATTTCCCAGAGGCGCAATGGGAGTGAACTAAGAGCATAGTTCTTCAGACAGGGAAGGCGGTAAAGTCTAAAGAAAGAACAAAGTGGTGATCTGATTTCTTTGAAATCTAAGCTTTTATCAGTATTGATCTTTATATCATATTCAGGTGAACACACATCCATTAGACTGTATAGTCAAAGTTCAAATTCATTGTGGTCAGTGACCAAACCGCCACCTACAATCTCCAAATACTTGTGACTTCCTCTAACTTTTCACATCGATTTAATTTGATACAAGCTAAATAAGCTGATTAGATTGATAAAATAAGATGCAAGCACAGAACTGTTATCTTATAGTTCTATTTCTATGTCCCTCTAGACTCTATAGGGAAAGAGAAATTTCTATCCTGGGCCAGATTTTGCCCACAGGTCTCGAGTTCGACACAGGTGATCCACAGCAGGGGATAAAGTCAAAAGTACAAACAAGCCAAAACAACAACAAAATAAAATGAAGCAAATATTTATTTTAGTAACAGGATTTTATTCATTTTTCATCTAAAACTTAAAATAAAATTTTGCAAACCTGCTTTTTAACAATGCATCTATTTTTCAACAAATGTATTCCCAATTATCAGAATTTTGGTCACTTTCTTTCAAAATGCTTGCTATATTTAGCCAAGCTAAATAAAATATTTACAAAGCTTATTTGGGTGCAGCAAAGTCAACTTTTCAGTAAAGATCTCTGGATAAACATGGTTCTACTTATTATAAAAGTTTGCTTTTAAAAGACGAATGCATTGAGTTATACTTAACATTTATTATAAAAAAAAAAAAAGTTTGACAAATTTAGGTGTTTCTTAAAATGAAGCTAAGGTCCACAAAAATATCTGTCCAACATCCACAATTGCAATCATCAGCATGCAAAATATACCACATCCTGCCAAATCCATAGAGTCTTATGCAAGCATTTTAGAAAAAAGTTGTTTTATTTACTTTTTTACAAAGAACAGTCACAATATGGGGAAAAAAAAAACACCCTACAACTTTTATAACACATTTTGGATTATTTGCTTTAAGTTTGAGGTCCTGTTAAGAGTGAAAAATAAATAGCATATGGGCATCATGTACATATTTACATTTTCACCAGATAATCTGATAAGCTTTTTGTTCATATTATATCCAAAATGGACGAGTATGTACATAGCTTTCTAGGAGTTTACTATAAAATCTAAATTATCTCTTTAAATTTGCTTGTTTTTTTTTCCTCCCTATTTGATGAACAGATTTTATGTCATAAAAAATTAGTGCACCATTAAACAGAACACACCAGTGCTTTTTAAAATGAAATGTTACTGGGATGAGTTATAGAATAACACATTTTTTGTTGGAAAAAAAAAGTAAAAGAGCAAATTTATTTTTTGGAACATTCAGTGTAAATTTTGCTAAAATAAAATTAAAAAGCAAGAAAAAAAGACAGTATTTATGAACAGAAGAGTTGGAAATTGCAGCAAGATAAATCAAAGGTAGCAAGAAAAGTCCTGTTCTAGTCTGGGAATATTCTGGGCCACTGAAAAGTGGACAAAGTCATTCTTCAGAAAGACCTAAGCTTCCAAACAGAAGTACAATCCCCTTTCACAGGCAGGCAGAAAAACAGCAACACACGAGTCTTTAATGTGTCCTTTTTACGCCTCGTTCTTCAATCAATACTCCAAAATTGCTGTTCTGGAAGGAAAGTGGGAAAAACGCAAGAAAAACTAGGGATAGTCATGAGAACCTTCGACTTCCGCATGTTGGAATTGATGGAAATCAGCATGCGTTCCACGTTAGTGCAAAGCAGAAAGTCGTAGCCCCGCATGCGGGAGCCATGGGGAAGTAACAGGATCCACACGGTGGCAGCAGCAGGAGGACGAAGCATGTTAGAAAAGAGAAGAAGAAGGAATGGAAATGCCCAGAGATGCTGCAGGGGTGCTTAGAGAGAGACAGAGAAGCTGTCCATTTCTTTTTTAATAAACCGGCCTTGGTTGTTTCATGTTGTAGTGGGCCTCCGACGCCGACACGTATGCAGACTCTGGAAAAAAATCCTCATGGAACTCAGCCAGAAACCTAAAAGAGAGGTCGGGGGGGTGGGCAGGGGGAATGGTTTTAACACTTAATCGTTATTGGATGAAACAGTCGGGCCACACGTTCCAGTTCACATCATGCTGTGGTTTTTCCTAGATTTCCACCAACTCATTCCAAGAAGCCTCACATCCAACTTCCCTCTGCCTTTCTATACATTTTATGGATATCAATTTATAAATTTATCTTTTCATCAGAAGATACCAATCGCGATCTGACACAGAGTGGACATGACCAGCATGACCGGAAAGCAGCAAAAGTGTAAAAAATAAATAAATAAAAATTTTCCCCCCTCCCTCTTCCCATCTAATCAGCAGCGGGGAAAACTAATCCGGAATCTTCTTAGTATCCGCTACTCGGCCAAATCCTCTAAATCTTGCCATCTCATCTTAGCTCCACTGGCCTTTCTAATCTCAATGCAAACAAATTATCCTCATCAGAGGAGAACTTATGAAGAGTGAACGTCGAGATGATGGCTGGTAAAGGTAAAGAAGGTCGGAAAGAGCAGGTTCTGCTTGGTTTTCAGTCAGTGCTATAAAGGCTGAGCCTCAGCTGATAATATTCAGACAGATATTTCATGGCAAGCACATCATTTTTTGATTTGCTAGTATTCTTCTGAATTCCTGTCAGAGGAGTGTCAAAATAAAGCACACTACGGCCAGACTTAATGGTGATCATTCTTACGGAGGGAAAGAGGAGAGCAGAGAGATCAGCTGTGGCCAAATCCCAGCATGCACTGCGCGTCAGTCTCTGGGACATCAATCAGTTTTTGCCCACTCGGCACAATCTGCCCGGAGGCTGATTACAGAGTAGAAACACGGAGTCTTTCCCAAAAGAGTCGAGTCTGAGAGCGTGGCCAGAGTCCTGCTGAGCCCACAGCATGGCGAGCAAAATATTTATTTTAACAAGAATTTTAAAAATTAAAACCATATTAAAATAATTGTACTATATATATATATATATATATATATATATATATATATATACACATGTATATAAAACGGAACATTAAATTAAACATGGAAAATGTGTATGAAAAACAAATACAGAATAAAATTTGGAAAAAAGAAATAATCTAAATTTTTTTTTTTTATTTTTGACATAAAAAGAAAGAAAAGCAGAAATAAAAAGAATTTTTAAAAAAGTCAGAAAAAGAGACAGAAAGACAGAAAAAGACCGAAGGAACAAGAGACAGAAAATGGGAGAAAGACAGAAAGATGATTGATGACTATAAATCATAAAAGTATGGGTAGTAATTCATCTGCCTTTAAGAACCAGTTGATTAATGTTTCGCTGATTGTTTTCAGCAAAGGGATGACCTTCGACCCTGCAGATGATGATGCTGCATGAGATGTTTCCCTGGCAGAAACTGCTGGGGCTCCAGGTATCAGTATTCCACATGCATAGAAAGAAAGAAAAAAAATTCTGCAGCCAGGAAGCCCAAAAAAAAAAAAAAAAAAGATAAAAAGGAGGCATCACACATTCAGCTCTCTAGCGCTACCTTTTGACAGGAGGGGGGTATTGTTTGAGTTTGATTAGAGAATGAAAAGACCTAAATCCCTGAAGATCGCTAGTGAGGATTTAAAGATTAGACTCCCGTGCTTGTGTAACGCCCACTCATCTCCCGCCCTCTAACACGAGCTCTCCTAACGAGTCACCCAGCATGTGGAGGTTCATGGATGACTGACAGCAAATGCAAACCAGTAATGTGTAAAAAAAAAAAAAAAAAAATAACTTCAAACTGAATTTCCTGGTATTTCAGTTTGGAGGAACTTATTTCCAAACTGAAATTTGGAACTGGTATTTCCTAACCCAACTGGTATGTACTTTGTCTTGATACATTATTTAAGCTCATTTTTAATGAGCGTTTAATTAAATAGCTATTGAAAGTAGAGTTCAGTCAGTTCTGGTTTTATACCTGAGGAAGAGTTCCAGATGTTTGATCAGGGCTCTGAGGTTCCGCTCAGGGATCTGCATTTTCCCCAGGATCTCCGGTAGCTTCACTGCAAGGAGAGAAAGTTGGGAAATGTGAGTGTGCTGCGTTTGAGTGGGACAGATGCAACCAGAATTCAGAACGGACCGAAAAGCCGCAGGAGGTGCTGGGATCCGTAGAGGTAGGAGGGTGGAGGAGGCTGGTCGTTGAGGGGGTAGTTATCAGGGGTTAGTTTCCAGCTCAGAACCTGATGGGTGAGAAGATGAGGAATTAAATATATATGGAAAGCAGATTTTCGCATGGTAGAGGCATTTCAAAGGGAGTAAACTGCTTCACCACCTCATTGAGCTCATTGTTTCTGCGGCTCTCCAAGCCGCAGAAAAGTCCGCTCCTCTCTTTGCTTGGCGTCAACGGCAGCGGAGATGACGAGCCACTGTGGACCGGGGTTTCTGGGTAAAGAGACGAGGGTTAGGACATGAAAACATGCATACTGCATTTCCTCCTCCGGAACATCGCCCCTTATCAAACCCTTCCACATTCTGCAAATAATATGAAAATGGTCTCAAATGTCATTTTAAAGATATTAACAAAAGATACATACAAAAATCAAACACAATATGGTGTTAAATTTTTTTTGTTTGTGCTGTTATAATTTTTAAGATTATAAACAGTAAATGTTTCCAAGTGTTGCACCCTCCACATTCACAAAAAAGAACATTTTTATAAATTGTGCTAAATTTGTGCAACTAACATTTTTGTAGCACAGTAGATTGACAAAGTTTGTAAATGTGGGTGGGCTTGTTGACATTTGTTGACCTCTGGAAACATTAATATCTTAAAACAAATAATAAGAGATAAACAAAATGTTTGATTCATAAATAAGAATGCATGCGTCATTGCAATTTACTTAATTTGAAGAAAATTGGGGGGCAACTTCACTTGAATTTGCAGATGTTTAAACCAGAAGGACATTGCCATCTACTGGATTAATAACATCACTACAACATCAAATCATTGAATATTTCATTATTGAATCAATCATACTTTTTTCCAGGTTGAGGAAAAACTTGGGTTGCGCTGACGTGTCGATCAGTCGTCGTTTGAGCTGCGGAGAAGCCGTAGCGCTCCCTCCACCTGTTAGTGTTTCATATTTAGACATCAGCAATCATCAATCTGATCAGAAAAGAAAAAAGGTGCTGCGTTTTCTGACCTCCGCTGCTTCCCTCGGTGGGCCGATCTCCACCAGATGTGTTCCTGGTGGAGCGCCTGAGGGACTGGGACTGGGAGGACTGGTAGGAGATGCAGTCCATGTCAGGGTGGCGGCGGCGCTTCGGCGTGGGGGCCGGAGCCGTGGGCGTTGCGGCAGAGGTGTCGCTCAACGCTGGCTGGCTGTCAGTGGACTGAGGCGTAGGGGGGTTGTGAGCCGGTGGGCTTGGGCTACGTTCTCGTTGGGGACTGGAAAAGAAAGAAAGAAAAGTTAGGAGTCATCCAACACAGAGGGAAAACATTTTGGTCAGAACGAACATACTTGCTGGAGCTTGGCGAGGTTTCGTTGACCGTGAGGAGCAGCCTGGAGGAGCTGACTTTCTTAAACTGAGCTTGTTCGCTGGGATAGAGCAGGATCATGGGTAAGGTGAAGTCAAAAGTGATCCTCAACCCGTCGACCATTTCCTTACAAAGTTCCTCACTGAAAAACAAACACAAATTTCACAAAAAAATAAAATAAACAAATAAAAAGCTGATTTCTTAACTTTAGTGCCGTCAGGGTCCTCACCTCCTCTCCGGGGGAATCGTCTGTGGGCTGCTGCTCTGCGTGGTGCTCTGTTGCCGCCGGTACCGCTCATTGGCCATGAAGGCCTTGTTGATCGTAAAGTGCTTCACGTAGGACTCCAGGATGTGAACCACGTTGGTCTGACAGGGAACCATAACAAGCTGGAGAGGAAGAGAGAAGAAGCGTTAAGAGCAAAACCCGTCACAGAAACCCCGGCAGGTCGAGTCGTACCTTCTTCCTCTTGTTGATGTAAAAACAGTCGTCTTCCAGTTTCTTCTTTAGAACATCCGGGATGCTGATGTCCACGTGAACCACCTTCTCCTCGCACTCTCGCTTCATGTTAACTTCCGGCTCGACCCTCTGAAAACACAAACGGCGGATGAATACTTTGAAGCCCTGTGCCGAGAAAATAGCCCCGCCAGGACTCGTTACCATTTTGTTGACGTCTTCCGAGAAGGTGCTGTCGCCGCTGTTCGAAGAGTCGGGCTCTGAGTCGTCGCCTTCGCTGCTGTCCGAGGTTGAAATCAAACCTGACGGCGGGGAAGAGTAAAACTTTGAAACGCTCGCAGATAGCAGCGGGAGATCGAGCGCCGCGGACGTAGTTCTCACACGCATCATCACTGTCCTCCTCCTTTGGGAGAGTCTTCAGAGAAGATTTGTTACCAGACTGACGACGTCGCCGCTTCGTCCATCCCTTTCTCTTCCTTACCGCCGGGATGAAATGGAGCAAATGAAATTCAGAAAGCTTATTCACGTTTAGAAATGGAAATCTTGATTAGAACAAGAACTTACATGCGCCCCAGAGCTTTGCGAGCCAGCTTACGTTGCAATTTGCGGTTTTCCTCCGTGTCCCTTAGGACATGATCCTCGGCAGCCCAACGATCCCAGCTGCACAAACGCAAGCGTCAGTTTAATGCAGAGAGAGTTAAAACCTCAAAACATGAAACTAAATATGACATGGTGAATATACTGTTACCTTCTGCTCCAACCGCTGAAGTGAATCAGGTACTTTGGAACTCTTCTCCCATGTTCATCTGTTCCGATCAAGACATCAAGGACCTGCAGGATCAAAAGCAAAACTTCTGTCAATTGCCATGGAATTAAAGTTGAACAATCACTGGTGAACAAATGTAAACGTCATTTACACATCCTTGCTTTTGGCTTTAGAGACATGAGGTTTCAGAATATTTCTGGTCAAAGTTGAATCTGCTTCAAGTTTCTGCAGATTCAAGTTTTCAAAGCAGAACATCTTCATTTTGGGAACAAATTTACTGATATAAATGAATATTATGATATCAAAATTAAGTATGCATCTGTATTGCATTGGCATTTGATTAAAGACCTCAAAACTCTGGAAGAAAAATGCAACAAGTGCCTAAATGTAGTAAAATTACCAATATTAATATAAAACAGCAATATTTAGATATTTTATTTTTTTAAAGAAACTAAGTTGCACAAATTATTAGTCATTACAATCTTATTTTAAATCAACCAGAAAACAAAGATCCAAGCAGGGTTGGAAGAAGTTGGGATGCTAACTTACAGCTAGCTAGCACAGGTTAGCAAAATGCGAGATTCAAACTGCTAACTTTCACAAAATAGTTGTCTCTACATATTAATAAGACCAGTTTGCTTAGATTATGGAGACGCTTTACGAAAAATACTGAAAAGTCTGGCCGGATAGGACCTTTATTCAGCTAGCTAGCTTAACTAAAACCTATATTAGCTGCGCAGTCGCGGTGAGTTTGTTTATTAGATGTTGACATTTAGCAGCGCAACAGTAACGAGATACATCATCTTGACAAAACAATGTATTTTTTTCAAAGAAGACAATAACCAATGTTTTAGGAATTGCTCAGATTAGAAGTTCTCCTCAAATGGACTCACGATCGTGTAAAACTGCAATACTACAGCTGTCTTTATGTTTTTCTTTTCTTTTTAATAAACACGTCATTCCGCTACAAACATGTAATCGAACGCACCCGGAAACCATGCGCTTATGCGAAACAAACAACCCGGTAAATTAATACCAAAAATTCATTTTTTTTTTCTTGAAATGGCCTCAGTCGCCTTTGTGATCACTCGTGGCTCCACACTGTATAAAACAGCCTCGCTTTCCTTTTGCAAATGACCCTTCTTCCAGGGGTTTAAACACAAAATGGCACGTTAGCTTGGTTAAAATCTTACCTTAGCGTCATACAAGACCTTAGCCTTGGTTGGGTCGGGTTCAAAGCACAAGACTCGTTCTCCTTTGTGAAACCGGTATTTAATTCCCCGCGAATTCATTTGTTCATGGCGACGTGTGGGAGAGAAGGCATCGATCGGACTCTTAAAGCCTCTTAACCCTTTCCTTTCCTACGCGGGAGTTTCACAGCTAAAGGAGCCGCTGGAAAAGATGGCGCTGTTGTGGGAACACGGGACGAAACTTTACTGCGCTGCATTCGTAGGCAACTGGACATTTCTCCACTATGTTGTCAGCTCTAACATGCTTGCAAATACGCGTTATGGCATTTTTTAAAATATATTTTTCAAAATGATTTTAATTCTAAAGTACTTTTTGAAATAAAAACAACAACTACGATTCAATGATTTCCGCTAAAATCAGTCGCGTTCTAATGAATATTGACTTTCCGCGCAGACACGAAGGCAGCACGAAACTCTGCTTGCGATTCAAAACCTAACCAGCAGATGGCAATAAAACACTGGAAAAGTTCACGACGCAACAAGAGTAATAAATATTCTAACTTCAAAATAATATGATTCTATATATTTATCTACATAAATTTAACACGAGTGTGTCATAAAGTGCCTGATTATGACAAATGTTATGAATGTATTCTTTTGAAATAAACAGATTTCAGGCAAACTGAATTGAGCTGCAGTTTTTTTCTCTCCTAAATTGATAGTCAGCATCAATAATTTCTGAAATGTTTTCCTTTCTTCCGCTATGCAAAAGACAATGTTTATCTAAATCCACAACTTCTGCACTTCAACCCCCTCCCCCTTACAAACTGTTTTTAGAAGTGTCAAATCTATCTCAGTTGTTATCAGTGTCATGTCATGCTGTGTTGCTTTGTGTTGCTGCTTCAAGAGGTCCCTCATTAGCAGACTTTCACACAGGGCTCCTGCTATTTCCATTCAATTTTATCATGCTTTTAAACTTTTTAACATTTGATCATGCTTTAAACAAAAACTTTGACCTATTTTATTAGGATTTTATGTTTATATTCTCAAAGAAATGCATAATTCTGAAGTGGAATGATCCAGAAACAGTAAAGATGGATGGAGCGAAATATAATGTATCCCTGAAAGAAACAGGGATACATTATAAACAGAGCCAGAACTGCAATAGAATTGGCAAAGTCTCGATTAGAGATGACTGAATTCAGGTCTAGAAGATGTAAGATGCAAAGTTGTTACCCGTGACTCCAGAGTAACAACTTTACATCTTCCACTTAATAACTGGCTGAAAATAAAAGGAACCAGCTGATGTTTAAAATACAGGTATAACAAATTCTGCTTTTCTAAATGCTTTTTGCATCAATCTCTCACAATCATTCTCCCCAACAAAAATGATGTTTGGGGTTTTATTTACACCACATAATGCAAGGCAGTGCATGAGGAGAGGAAGATCTTTTAATCCGAGTGATCACTTATATTGTTTGGCTAATTTTAGAACACAGAAGGCTTCCCCTGATAGGTCGAGTCCATCCAGACAGATGGATTAATAGGAGGATTAATATTCCTATTTTCATCTCAGCTGGATCTGCCTGTGTGTGACCTACAGCCTGTCTGATGACTCCATACTTATAAATTATAAGCTGCACAAATTATTGTTATTAAAAACAATTTCAGAGAATGAGGTTTTGGATCGGACCTTATTTGTTTCTTTCAATTTAAAAGTGAAAGTTCAACACTGGCTAAAACAGTTTTCTGACCACCTCCCCTCTACCCACAAGCCCCCACTCACGCCCATTCCCCAGAAGACGCACAAGAGAGAGGAACACTTGATCAGTCTTTACGCAGCTCTCCATGGGCTCTGCGTTCAATGGAGCACTTCTGAACTCCAGACTTTTGTTCGCTGGGGAGGCTTTAGAAAAATTGTTGAGCTGATCCAACGTTGAGGCGACATGTCAGCCGCGCAGGGACTTCTCAACAGCGTCTTTTCCTGCTCCTCTCCGGCCTCCAAAGCAATAGCCAAGAGGAGGCTGCGCCAAACCCGCAGCCTGGACCCGGCTATCATACGGCACTGTGGGACCGGGACCGATGAGATGAGCGCGGCGCAATTTGCGGCCGCCGACGCAGGTGCGCCGCCGCGTGCGAAGCCGGCTTTGCGCGCCAGAATCCCGACTCTGAAAGAACCCATCACGCCGTCGGTCTCCTCCCCGTCCATACCTTTGGACATTTCTCCATCCTCCAATTTCCACTTCGACTATGATATCGCAAAGCGCCCAAAGAGGAATACCGCGGGGGATTTGCCGTTCATGGTGAGGGGAGCCGGCGCTGCGCAGTCGGGGAGCACCGGCGCGCTCTTCTCGCCGCGGAGGTGGCTCCAGAGGAAGGTTCAACCGACATCCCCTCATGCGTATGTTGTGTGGAAATCGGAGGTAAGAAAACCAACAAGGGTGCATTTCAAGTTTTGTCATTTTTTTCATTATTATTTTAACGAGGACATTGGTTAACAAAATGCATGGGTTCTTGTTCCTGCTTGGTTGATATCATTGTCCTAATTTGCAAAAAAAAAGAAAAAAAGGGGAAAAAAGGTATTTTTTTCTCCTTTATCTTTTCCATGATGAAACTACAAACCTTAGGATAATTGATGGGGTTTTATGCAACAGAGCAACTCAAAGGAGAGTGCTTATGAAGCAGAAATAAAACGATACTTCTAATTTTCCAAATAAAAAAGCCTTCAGTTCAAGACATCTTAGGTTCCCTTTTCCCTGGATGTAAAAGGAAAGCATCCTCTCTGCATGATGCTGCCACTACCATGGTTCACTGCTGGAATGGTGTGTTTAGGCTTTGTGTTTGTTTTCTTTCTCGGTGCTTTTAATCTGATTAGAGACCATCCTCTTCCATTTGTTTGCCATGTTTCAGGGTGTGAAAATAAAGTTTTCATGACTGGGATGGGGTCATTTGTTTGCCTGCATGACTTATAGAAAGTAACATTATTTCTACTTTTAAATATATCCCTTATTTGCCATCCAGTCAAAAGAAATCCTCACACCCAAGCTTTGTAACTCTGCATCTCTTCCAAAGTTACCATAAACCTCTTGATGGTGGGCAGAACAACTCTCAGCTATTGTTTAAAAAAAAAGAAAAAAAAATCTTACTTTGATTTGTTCTGAAAGATTTTTTTTTGCATGTTTTTATTTAGAAAATTTACACTGTTTATCACGTTAGTATGTAATTATGTTGACACCCATACGCTTTTAACAAAATAGTTCAAAAGAAAAGCCACAAAAACATTTATTCTGATTAATTTCAAAATGCATCGTACACCTATGGAAACAAACCATTATACTGATTTGAGCATATTGGTAAGATGGTGCTCTGTCATCTCAAAGCATCAAACTCTTGGCATAATTTTTAGAAGAGAGACAAAAAAGGGTCAAGTAGATCAAAATTGAAGCTAACTGCACTGGGTTAGCTGTCATAGCTTTATTTATGGGTATCATATTATTTACTAAAAAGCACTCCACATTTCTAAAAATTGTTTTTAAAACAAAACAAAACAAAAAAACTCGACAGCCACACATCACTGTACTTCCTCCTCACCATTTTTGTACTACTTGGTGTTTGTTGGTCATCACATAGAATCCCAACAAACCACATTAAATTTGCGCCTTTGAAGGGACAGCATGTGGGACAGCACTTTTTCGAGCCACTGTACCTGTGGGAAAGCATAAGAAAATGGCCCAGGAGCTTTTAAGGATTAAACCAATCCAACAAAAGGTGCAATGAAGTGCAGTTAGTTTGCCCCCTGCTGCTGCCATCATTGACTTTGGGGAACCTTTTGTCTTCATAAGAACCTCAAACTGAGAGTGAATGAAGAGCAGGCAGGTATGAAATCCTAACCAAAACAAACTTGGTTGACTTATTTTAAGTGAACTAGGAGGGGGGTGCTTTACAGGCTGCATACTTGGCATGAGTCCACTTGCACTGATGGAAAGGTATGATGATTGTACTCCTTTTTCTTTTTTGTTTTAGAAATTGAGGTGTTTTCTTTTTCTGCTCAAGTTTTGTTGTCCTTGTGCTGAGTGTGGAGGCGTGTGTGCATGCATGCCACGCTCGTTTCAGGATCTGAAAAGAAAGTTCTCACGACTGGGAGGGGGTCACGGGGTCAAAAACCACGCGGCCTGTGTTCAGCTCTCCCAGCAGCGTTTGCTTCATTCCCTGATCTGCTTCTCTCGCAGCGTGCCTGTTGCTTGTTTACACGCACATGCATCCGCTCTCTGGATCTCACTGTGGAACGTTTCCCACCACAATAAGTGTATTTTCCATGTAGTTACACCCCCCTCCACTCCACATTAAGGCCCACCAAGGGTAGCATGAGGCCATCAGCATGGAGCCATTGGTCCAATCCAGACCGTAAAGTTATTGCACCTCAGGGTTTTCATAAAAATCCAGACCCAAGACGTTGCTGTTGGTGTGCTGGGATTTGTTCCACTCTGCTTGCTGTGAAGAAAAATGTATTACATAAATGATGAGCTACTACAGTCATAGAGAAATTTGTCAAATCTGATATGCTTTTGCCCAATTAGGATATGCATGCAGGGTTTATTTAAGAGAAAGGACATTCTTTCTTGCAGCTATACTAACACGGGGTGCCAGAGACGGCTGTAATCTGCATACCAGCGTTGTTTTCAGCTCCAGTGGAAGCTTGCTCTGTTTGTTGTAATGCTGTCTGCTCATCGGGGAAACTTTGGTCCATATCCAAGTGATAGCGTAGGAATGAGTGTGCCAATCCGATACCATTTGTCCATACTTGCAGTGTCTTGATCTCTCTGGGAAAGAAACATGCATAAATCGTCCTAACAGAATAATAATAATAATAAAAAGAACTTTAAAGATGTACTGCTGGAATCTGAAATTCTGAATAATCCCAAACAAATTTTTTGTATAGTTTCCACTTCCAAAAGAACCCAATAAAAGGTGAAATATAACATAACAGATGTCAGAAAGTGAAACTCAGAGTAAAACAGAATATTCTTACTGGAGGATTTGTTTTTACAGTTGAGCATTTCTAAAATGCTGAATTATAAGTGTTAAATAGTATTTACTTTTTTAAACTGTGAATTGTTTCAGATTTAAAAATTTAGTCAACTTCTAATAGGGCTTGGATGTGGTCGTTGAAGGGAAAACCCTGAAATTTGTCACTGCTATGTGATTTATGAACACATACTGAATATATGCATGACCTATTTTCTACTTTTAAATAATTTACTCCTGATAATGACCTCCATCTCTTTTTTAAAGACACTGAAACATACTTAAATTCTTATTTCTGTCTTATAAATTAAGTAAAATGAAAGCAGAAGTCCAATACAACCAGAATCTGAATTCCAGCAGAGATTTTTAAAATGCAGTCGGTTTAAGTCAGCAAATTACTATCCAAACATTTGTTGAATGAAGACCCCATTGTAAATTCTTGAAAGGTATACACTGTAAATTGAGAGTGTACTCTTCATAAGGCAACCTGCCCAGATTTGTATCGCATCATGCCTTTTTATGGAGAGAGACGAGGGCAGAGAGGCGGAGAGAGCAAGAGTTGGAGAAAGAAACACAAATGAAGGCATCATGGTTAGAAGAAAACAATGTCTGTCAGGTATGCTGCCAGTGATTGATCTCAATAGTTGCATTTTTCTATGTTAGAAGACCAATAATGTGAAGCCATCTATGTTTTTAATACCTCACAGTGCTCAGTAGTGATTGGTTGTGACAACACATGCTTTTCTGACACACATAACAGAATGGGTGATTTTGAGACACTGGTGAGCGCTTGCCAACTCCAAACTGTGACGAGTATCCTGAAGCTACTGCGAACTTTTCTCACTAAAAAATATGCACACAACTCCACACACCAGAGGGAAAGCAGTGGTCGGCTAATTGAATCCTTACGTTTATGGAGAACCAGAATGTTGACATTGTACTTCTAATTTTAGGTCTACAGCATAAACCCTAATGCTTCTGAGAAGAGACTCCATGATGGAAATTATCAAAAAGAAAAAGGGGGATCTCTACAATTTGAATACATTATTTATTGAGTAGTGGTAGAATTAAGGAGATATAAATATTCAAGATAAGTGCAATAAAAAAATTATTTCCCCTGATACAGATTACTAAAACAAATCATTTTCATATTTTGTACAGCCTGTACCTGAATAAATACTCTTAGCTGTGCAACATATGCATAACATATGCATTAGAACACTAAAAGGAACTTTTTATGCAAAAATATGTAGTGTAAAAAGGACAAAGAAAAAGTTAATTACTACAACCTTCACTGTAGTGGAGCTGTCATGCTGTAATGATGCCTACTTAAGTGGAGCCTTATGAAGCAGCGAGCACTGCGGTAAATTTTTGGTTTTATCTTTATGGTTCAGTCTCACTGAAATATCTTTAGGAGTGACAGCTCCCTTCAAGGTCATTTTATTCTGCGAAATGTGAGCTCTCAAAATACAAACATAATCAACTTCAACATTTAACCCATCTGCTTTACCACTAGTAATAAAAGACAGTATAAATAACATTTTTGAGGTGGAAAATGTGTCTTTGTCTGACCTGAAACATTCAATCATGACAGAATAAAAATATTTCACATTATTCTCCAAAATGGTTAATCAGTATTTACCTAAATGAGAGTTTTTAGAGCCATTAGGTATTTTTAATTAATCCAGCTCCATAAAATTTATAGCTATCAATGCTCCTGTAAAATTCAACATTTTAACTTGGAAAGAAAATCTGATTTTCAAAAATGCACTCCAAAGTCAATCTATCTTGTCTTGTTATTAATTCCTCCCTCAATTAAGAGCCTTTATTAGTCCAAACATGCTAATGAGACGGTTGACTAAAGCAGGACAAGAACCTGTAAGTGGAGGAAACATTTACAAGCAGCTGATTCTTGGACAGACTTCAGAAACTAACGCTTGAACTTCTGAACTTAACTGCTGTCCATTTTGCCTTTCCTCCCTTATATCCTCCCTACGTTCCCTCAAAATGATGAGGCTGCGTTGGAGGAACAAGACCTTCGCAAGCTGACATCTGTGGAATGCTTATAGCAAAAACACCCCCAAAAAACAATCAAATCAGATAACCATAGGCAGTTCAGCCAAAATTCGAAAAAACTTTACTGTTTTTGACATGCTTGCTACTTCTTGTGGATCATAGATTTCTGCTGCATCAGAAAATGCAGTAGATCACAGGATTTAGTTCCAGGAGTCGAGCATAGGATGCCATAACTGTGTTGCAAGGGCCACCATCGTTGTGAATACTGAAAATATGATGAAATATAGCTTGATTTTGTTGGCTTGAGACAAAGACTGGGGAACAGCGTAGAGCTATTTTAAAGGCAAAGTAAGACCTCACAGCTGTGGGTTTCAAGGTTAAAACTGTCAGCTAAATAAGAGATTTTAGGATCTTTATACATCACTTAATGTTTTATATCAAATTATTTATTATCAAAAACCAACCTCACTTTTTTCTATGCAGTTTCAGCAGTCTTCTATCTCTGTAAGTCCATTACAGCAAAGAGAAGCTGTTAGAAAAGTAACAGAAGCCAAAAAAATGATTGATAGATTTTTGGTGTCCAATCTACAGTTATAAGGAAAGTCAGTTAGTGGTGCTAAGCACCTTAAAATCTGCTTTGCCAACTGCTAATTTATCCAAAGATGATGATGCAGTACACCAGAATCAGTGTGGGATCATAGGTAGCCAAGTTTAGAAAGGTATCAAATGTTATAGGTTTTGGAAGTTGTTTAATAGCAGCTTCATACTTTTGACCAATGAGCCAATCAGATAAATTAAGTAGCTTGGAGAATGAACTTGCTATTTTGAGGCCATTACAGGATGATGAAATCAGCTCGTGTCTGAGAAGGACTCTAAATATATTATAAAATGTGCGTGGAAATATGTTTTGTGTCTCGTCTCATTTGCGCTCTGTAACCGAATCCCTCTCAGGGCCGCTTTTTTGACAAGTTTCCATGATACACTGCTGAAGAGAACCATATGAATCAGCAGGGTTTGTTTGGCACTGTTTTGGTTCGGAGCGCGCTCACATCTCCACTGGGATGTTTTCTCAACAATGAAGGCAAAGCCTGAAATAGAGACGGCTGTAAAGTAAACATTAATTTCCGTAGTCAGAATATGTCTGTCTGTTGTCGATTAAACCTCTTCTTTGGTTCGAAATCTGCAGTGTTGAGTTACTATTTGTGTCGATAAATGCACTTATGGGTGACTTGGAAGAGCATCCAAAGCCAGTGGGTGGATGATCCAATTGTCTTATAGGCTAGACGTCTATCCCTCGTGTGTATTCTGTGTGTGTGTATTACACAGATGCTAATGTTCGCTAATGTGCTCTCTAATCTGGCTTGTCATGGCTCAGAGGGGGTGTAGGGATATCATGCAGTTATCTGAGGCTGTGTATAAACTGTGCTGATATGACACACACACACACACATACACACACTGAGTGAAAATGTTTTGTAACATCTCAAAAAACACTTAAACTAATCTGGGAAAAAATTAACTCCGACTAAATGATTGATTTAGGAAATCTCCACACAAATACTCCAATTGGAAATTCTTTTCATGCAGTTCTTTACATCGTAGCTTGACGTTGGACTATAAGGGTCTGGCACACCTTGGAAAGCTGGAAACTCTTCATACAGTAATTTGATATTATTAATGATTACTATTATTGGTATTGCAATTTGTAACACAGAAGAAATGGGTGATAAATTTATTGTGCAGGTCACACAATTAAAAAGGCAACACACAGAGGAAACTATCCACATTTGGAAAAACTGTGTTTTAGTTGGTTATTTAATGCATCACATAACCTGATCTTCAAAGGGGCTCCGACATGAACTTTAACCCTTTTTCTTCTTCTTCTTCTTCTTCTTCTTCTTCTTCAAAAAAATTAAAATAAATGATCTAAACCTATTAAGGAGAAATGTGAAAAAAGTTAAAATCACTCCTTGGGAAGAAATATAATATATCAACAATATTAACCCTTTAAAACTGCTAGTTGTAAATAGAACATTTTGTCTTCATGAGAAAGAAAAATAATTAATGATGCCATTTTTGAGGCCACTTCCACAGGTACTCCCAATAATTAATGTCCCTTTGACTTTTGCAGGGATTAAAGGTCACAGTCACTCTCAAATAGCTAAAATCTACAAATCTGTGAAATTACCCCCTCTAAAACTGGCTATTTTATTAGTTAAAATACCTATTATAGCTTGATATACACTTTCAAAACAATTTGGTTAGCACTAAAGTCGGTAGCTAATATTTTGTTGTATTCGTTGTCTCCATTTATTTCCCTCCAACCAAGGGAAATAAATGGCACTTCAGGATTGGCTGCTTTGCAAACTCCAATCAAGAGTGACAAGTAGCATTGCCCTTGCCTAAATATTTCAGACTCCTGAGTTTCATTTTCTTTCAATTACTGGCATTTTTCATATGAGATTTGTAATGTATAAAAACTGGATGTGACTAGATCTTTTAAAAATGCTCAAATCCACAAGCAGGCAAATCTGAAAATAATTTGAGATGCGTTGATTCTCCGACACGGACCCGTGAATAGGCAGGGATCTGCTGAAACTTTCTTCAAAGTGAAGCACAAAAACATGGAATTCAAGTTTGACAAATAAAGTATCTTCAGGAGTCAGAAAATTTCAATAAAAAGTAATTATGCACATGCATGGTTTCATGGAGTCTTTTAAGTAAAGTGGGGATTTTAAATAAAACTCCACCAATAAACTAAAAATGTGTCATCATTGTGTATGTTATTTGAAAAAGTATCTAAAAACAACATGAGCAATTTGCAGCAGAAATGGTTCAGATATTGTGGGAACATTAAAGATCGTCTTCACATATCTGGAAAACTGCTTTTTAAAATGCTGCACCACTGGTTTAGCGAATTATACATTCATAAGTGACCTTTAAGAAGATTCAGCTATTAAGTTCACAACAAAGAGTTTGTTCATACCAAGTGTTTAACCAACAGTATGTGAAGACATATTTGATGCAAGTACACAATGGGCAATGGCTTTCTGGTTAACTATTTACTAAATTATAGTTTTTTAAAGAAGGAATGTACAATGCTTTACTGGCTGCAGGTTGTGGGTGTGTTTGTGTCTGTATTTCAAAGAAATACTTTCTGTTCATATCCTGTCCGGTTGCTGAGAAATGAGCCGAAAGGAATGAAATCAAAAATTTGTTCTTGATTTTATCTGCACTGCTTTATTGTCTCTGAGCTGATTTGCAAGATTTAATAAGTCCAAAAGAAGACATGCCACATTTTTACTTGCCTTTGGTACCTCCATTTACCATTTAATTACCTCTATGATGAATGTATAGGCTTTAATTTCTTCTTCGCATTCACTTGACCTGCGGGTCATATATTTGTTGCATGTCTATTGATAAAAACATATTTTGCAATGTCAAAAAATTATATAAAATCTATAATATTAACACTCCTCTCCAAACAGCCATCCTGCAGTTTTTGCCATGAAAATTAGCTTCAAGTACAATTGTTCCTCCTTTCTTTGAGCCAAATGAAGGTTTGTTTGAGTATAAAGTTATGACAACCAAATTACAATCTGAATTCTGATAGAAATTGTGTTTGATTTGCAGTTTTGCAGAAATATCTGTACTTTTGTTTTGGGCGGAGATTGTTGGTAGTGAGTTACCTCAGATACCTGAGTTAAGAGTTCAAACCATAACATTATCACTCGCTGTTTCCCCTCATAACTTTACTAACTATACATGGTTCATTAAGTTAATATTATGAATTACAAGCCTGAACAGAACATTGAGGGAAAGTTTGGGATATGAGCACTTTAATGAATAAAACTACTTTGCATCGTATCAGATAATAATTAACAGAAATTACTAATTAAACAGTGTATTTTGCTCAGGCTCTATCTTGTGCTGTATGTTCGTGTTCCTGGGCCTCTTTCAGTGTGATAGTGGGAAGGCGGTTGCGTTAGGGAATTATTTATTTGGAATTCCAAGTTAGAGCTTTGTGCCGATGCCCCAGGGCTGGCTACTCACTCAGTGACCCCCTGATGGCTTCCTCTCCTTTTCGCATGGTTTTATTTTCTCTGAAAAGAAGCTCACGTTCTTACTTTGTTAATTTGATAGATAATTATGTCTGCTAGCAGCTAAATCTGCATTTTATTGGAAAATAGAGCTGTGCATTTTTAGCTCTGAGGGAAGTCAAACTCTTAAATGTTTTTACATGAAAAAAAAAAGGATTTGTATTAAGTCTCTGACTTATGAGCCAGGTGGGACTACATCTTTTGTAACAAATAAATAAATCGCTCAGAAACTCACAAATTGACTGAAGTCAAAACTTTTGTCACCAAAAGATAAAAAGCAACCCATGTCCAAGTTTTAAAAAAGGAAGGAGCTTTAATGTAAGAAGACATGACTGACCTTCCCTCACCTCTTATGCCACCCCCACAAAACTGCCCCATACAGTAAGGAAGCAAAAGTGAGAGACAGCTATAAATAGAAAAAAGCTCAGCAGAGGAATGGATTGACACGCTCAAGTTCCAGGAGGGAAACGGAGAAAGAAATTGTCGCTTACAGTTGAATGTGGGAGGCTACAATGATATATTGTATGGGTCATGCATACAATATATCATAACTGTGAAGTTTGTGTGGGTTTAACATTAAGTCAAAGCAAAGTGCTAATAACCAAGCAATGGAAATCAACAAGCAACATGACAAGTGATCATTTTGGGGATGATGGACAGCCATCTAGTGGGCAGTTTTGGTGAAATCATTTTCATTTTAAATGTATTAATTTCATTCAACAAGCATTTTTTTTCAGGTAAGATATTAGATTTTGAAAGATAAAAAGTAAAAACTGCTAACTCAGGAAGCATTTTTACCTGAGAAATTTTACAATCACATGTGAAAGCAGTGATCACTTTTGTGATCTGGCTATTTACTTCCTCTTCAAGCTGGCTGTGGCATGGGCTGTTCAGTGTCCCTCTCCTTTGGGTTTAATTCTTTTCTTCTAAGATAAAAATTCCAGTTGCTTCATACCAAAAAATTGCAAAAATTGTTGCACTGTAAGGACTTTATCTTTGTACTTTTCACATAGTCCTCATGTTTAAAGGGTTACCAGTCTGTAAACCTTGTATACCAGTGCACTATCAGACTTTCTGTGACATACTTCATAAAGTTGTTTTGGAATCTCACCAACTTTGAGAAAAATGTGAAAGGACTAATTATGATTTAATTGTCCATTTTTATTGCATTATTTATATGTTTTACTGTACAAATATTATATTCTCCCTTAAGGTATAAAGTTAATGTAAAAAGCTTTTTAACCAAGAGAGGGCAGCAGTGAGCTTTCCCAAAATGTACTAGGTTGTTAAACCTAGTACATTTTGGGTTAGGTATATATTTTCTTTTCAAATATATATCTTTTTGAAAATAAAAAAATTAACTTTAAATTGAAACTCTCCTGTGTTATACTCCTCTGAGTTGGAGCATTTAATATCTATTTTGACTGTCTCGCACACTAATGCATATATACCGAAATTATTAACAACAATAATAATAATAATAATAATAATAATAATATGTGGGTGGGCTGCATTGTGGCGTGCCAGAGCTGCACACGTCTGTCTTCTCAGCCTTTCTGCTTCATAATTATCTCCCAAAAACAACAAAATTGCTGATAGCAGCTGCAGCCACAGCATACTTCCCAGTGCCCGGGGCAAACCAAACAGTTTTACATGCAGTGCACTGGGAGAACGGAACCAAACTATTTGATCCCAGATCGTATGGGTCTTCTACAAGCCTCAGACATTTAAACCTTAATTAAGTCGCAAAGTTTCACTTGCAACTTTTTAACGCCACCTTCCTTAACAGAGGCCCGTATGGTAAGGTGACATTTGTTTGGTGTTCTCATGAACTCCTGAAGAGTACACAGTTGTTTGTACTGTCAGCATCGCATTCACAGAAATGTGCATAAACACGATCGCACATGCATGCACCAACACACCGGTGTAAGTTTGTACTGTTGGAGGGAACAGCGTCACTTCCAAGCAGGGATCAGATTCTCCCCTGCAGTGTGCATTCCCAGAACATCCACGGTGTGTGTTCAAGAGGGCATGAGTGTGTTAGGAAGGGAAGACTTAATTCAGCCGAGGATTTTAACATTGACTTTGATCTTGCCATCAGTTCAACAAGCATATGTTTGATTATGTATGCAGACAGCTCTGGAGGAAGTTAGTTTTCCCAAACAGCTGCAGTGAAATATTTCTATCATGGCAAAATGGATAAACATGTAAATAAGTTCAGTTGTTATGAAAATGCTATGTATATCAAGTATGACTTTGTAAATTCATTGTTTGAATTTGAGTTGGTGGGAAAGTGGGTGAAAAATCCTGAGAATAGAAAGAAATGGTGAACGAAGGCCGAGGTACCCTGAAGAGAGTTGGGCAACAATGGAATGGCTCACCTTTCTTTGAGTTCATAGCTTGCTTTTATAAGCCCATTGTCACTGTGCATCATCTTTCAGTCACAACATTGAGAAAGCGGCTAAATAGGAAGCAGATGTTTTGCCTTAGTCTTGCGTCTTATCTGTCTGTTTTTCTGTCCTGCTCTTCAACATTTCAGATGAAAATTAAGGCCTGAAAGATGTCAAAAGAATACAGGAACTGTGCCATAGAGTAGTCAGGTGAACGCATCAGCCTTATTTTTTAAAGTGAAGGCAAGATGGGTTTAACTGGTTCCCCCTCTGGGAACAGTGGTTTGCATAATTTGACCTAATTATAAAACGATTGTCTAAAGAAAGACATGTCAGGTTAACGTGAGAGCATGGTCAAAAACTGAAGAGCAGACATATACCAGAAGTCATGAAAAAGAGATTTGGAAAGGTAAGAAAGAAGAAAGGCAAAAACAACGGGGCAGAGAAGGGAAAAGGTGAAAACACTCTCAACCCACACATGGGTTATATTACCTGTGGTTAGCAGGGAGGCTGCGTGTTAATGGAGATTTAATAGGTTCTGAAATGACTTACTGCAGTCGTGCAGTGTGTGACCGAACGTGTGCGTGTATATTTTGGGGCTTTTGTTGGCTTTGTATGTTATTAAATCTTTCCATTTTCTCTCTGTTGACAGTGGAGACAGAACTGAATAAGGTGAAAATCTATGCCAGATCGAAGGATGCTCGATTGTTTTTCTTCTAAGGCTTTAATATGTTTTGAGAAACATTTGCTGTTTCTTCAAAAAAAATTTGAATTTCTGCCTCTTCGAGTGCTCAAATAGTCCAAAGGCAACACTCACTAATGAACCGTGATAAAACGAGGGCGGCTCAGTTTTAAGAGCTAAGAAGAAAAAGCAGTTCCCCAAACACAAAAATGCATCACGCTTTCTGTTTCATTTCATTTTTCAAGGATTTCTCCATCCAAGTCCACAAGCTTCCTCGAGCCGTCTGACTGCTGGGCTCAGTCTGTTGCCAGGGCAACAGCTCGCTGATGTAAACACTACTGCCTGACACCGGCAGTGGGAGTGAGAACAAAGAAAGCATCTTTCTCAAACATAAGCATCAGGAGATAGTTTATATGTCGAAAGGCTCTGACGCAGTCGGCACAACTTCTAGGCAATGGAAAAAAAAAAAAAAAAAAAACTCAGGACGTGAGCAAGTTCGGCTCAAAGATGGAAAATAGAAGGAAAGTTGAGGACAAAATGTCAGTTTCTGCACAGTTATGCCTTCACTGACATTAGAGGAGCAAATGTTATGCATGAAGGTGATTCACTGCAGGAGTTACAGAGAACATTTATTTGCAGGTCTGATAACAATGGAGCACAAGTTCAACTGTGATTTCTGTGCTGAAGCCGTTTCTTGGATATTAGCTTATCTAAAAAGGAACACATCTTACGTAGTGCTAAGGGTAAAGAACTGTGAAACAAAAACTCCTATCTATGAAGTATGGTTTTGTTATGGTTATAAACTTATCCAATCTTTTTACCCAAATCAAGTCCTTTAGAGCTGCTTCTCTGCTGAATGCACCTGAATCAAACAGTTGAATTCCTTCATCATTATGTCATTCAGCTCTAAAGAGACCCAGTAATGAGTCATCCATTTCACTCAGGTGTTTGATAAGAAATGCATTTGAAAATTGCAGGATTCTCAGCAACTGAATTTGGGCATCATGGTCCTGCACATTAATACACCCAAAAAATGTATTGAGAAATATAATTTGCATACAATTAGACTGATTCAATCAAAAGTCTACATAGTCTACTTGCAGTTTATCACAGGTCATGTAGAGTACACAAAACATATATTTATTCTTCTGATATTTGACCAAATTAAACTCTTTTAACTGAATAAAAGATCACCTTTGTCTA
This sequence comes from Poeciliopsis prolifica, assembly GCF_027474105.1. Classification (NCBI taxonomy): domain Eukaryota; kingdom Metazoa; phylum Chordata; class Actinopteri; order Cyprinodontiformes; family Poeciliidae; genus Poeciliopsis; species Poeciliopsis prolifica. The sequence continues at coordinate 1,141,157 of NW_026562430.1, forward strand.
ATACAAAATGTTATTTGTAAAATAAAAAACAGCATTTCTAGATGTTATTGTTCCAACCTTGCAGAGTTTGAGGTAGTTTGCTGAAAAAATTGCAATTTCTAGATATGGCAAAACATACCTCAAAAGAACCGGAGCATTAGTTTCATGTAATTTTAAATGTGGTTAAGCCTTTGCGGCAGAATTTTTATAACAATTGTTATTTTATATATCTATCTCAATTTCTCAAGTCAGTCACTAAATCAGAAAACTGGATCCTGAAAATGAGTGGATTTGCTTTGACTAGGACCAGGTGGGTTTGCAGAGTTTAATCTCACATAATCTAACATTATACTGTGCCCATATATTTAAATAGAAAACTCTTATTTTACATGCTTTTGTTATAAGGCCTTAAATGCTCAAATACAAAAAAAAAAGAAAAAAAAAAGAAAGAAATTCCAGCAACCATTAGTTACTCCATTAAGGTTAATTTGTGGATGCCAGGCTGTCTGTGCCAGCCAGCTTTGTGCCAGAGATGGAAAATTGCTCCCTCTGCAACACAAGAAGTGATCTCATCTCTGTATCAGCTGCAAAGCTCCAGCTGTTAATCAGTCATTTCATGGTTAAAATGACCCCACCAGAGTAATAACCAGTGCAATGGGTGCATGCGTGTGCACTGTAGCATGATACGAGGTGCTGGGACTGTGTGTGGAGCCAACAAGGGAGGCAAGCTTGGATTCCAACAGCATTCCAGAGATAGAAAAAGAGATGAGATGGATCCATCAACCCCCGCCTCCCGTCCTTTTCTTCTATGTCTTACTTTTTCATTCTTCACCTCTAACCAGTCGCACATAAATACAAACACTGGGGCTCATGTTAGAGCTCCTGACAATACCGTCTGGGAAATGAAAACCCTTCTGGGAACATGAAACCTTCCTGTGTGTTTAAGTGAGTTTGTTTGGATGAAAAGAAAAACAAAAAGAAACTCTTGTTTACATGCGTCCTATGACAATGGACAACTGCGAATAAGACCAAACACAAGTTTAATTTAAGGGCAGACAAATTTAAAAGATTTATTTTTGGACAGATCATGAAAGACGCTAAAGGCATTTAAAGCGTTGCATCATCAGAAAACAGTTTTGCATGATTTCTAAGCAGTCTGGAATTTGATTTAAATGTCTTCTACATCTAGAAAAGTATAGAAAAATGATGAACAATACCCTTTTTAGATTTTATTCACTGTCCCTTTGTCTGAACATGGTGTCCTCCTTTCTTTCCCTTTGTCCTTCTTTTCTTGTGTCCTCCCTCCCTCACCCGGGTTCTTTCTTCCTGTCCTTCCTCATCTCCAACCTCTCTCCCTTCTCCACTTCATTCTTGCTTCCTTCCTTTTTTTCCATGTTCATTATTTTACTAATCGCTGGTTCAAAGTATCAAAAAAAGTTGCACAAGAACAGCTGGGGCATTTTGAATTGTTTTCATGGAAGTTTATGTTAATTGATGTTGTAAATTTCTACTAAAACTGTTCTTACCTGTGGCGCATATAAAAAAAAAAGCACCACTCTTTGTTTTTTAAAAACCTTATCAGTTTCACACTAAAGCTCTGCTTTCCTTTGTGAGCAGAGGATTCCTAGAAGGCCGCTGTATTTATACTGCAGACTAAATATTTATAATATTAGCTGAGAAGAACTGTTCATTCTGCCTTTGGAAAAGCTTTGATTCACTGCAGAACAGGTGACCACATGCTGCACAGACCACACATAACCCACATGTGATGTTTATACACTTATGCAAACAATCTCTGCTGTACATGTGGCATACTGGCAGGGTCTGCGTATGCACAGGCACGAAGTTTCACACAGAAATAAAACAATATTGAACAGAAATCTATGGAGCCCACATCAACAGAAATGCTCCCACTTCCACAAAGAGTTTCATTTATGCAAGATATGTTCAATTAATTTGATTATTATTGAACATCCCATTAATTTTGGAAGCTTTTTCACCAAGTGACATACATGTAATTATTTTCTGTTAATTATGATGTTTTTTGAAAAAAATAAAAACATGGCATTTAAAATTAGAATAACATATCAGACCAATACAAATCTATTTAAAGAGATGGAGGCTTAATGAAAAGTTTAATACTTGCTTAAAGGTCTTTATTTTCAAAAGGTATTTTTAATCTGACAAATGAGACGCATCAGGACAGATATTCTAATTTATTGAATGTAACGACTGCATTATTTATTATGTCATATTATAGCTGCAAGTGGGCAGAGTTTAAAGGATTTTGTTTTGATCCAATATCCTTCAGCACCAGAACTACCAAATTTAAATGAACTAACCACAGTATGACATGGTGGACAACAACCTATTGTTGACTCTACATCATCATCCAGAAACAACTAAAAATTCATGAGAGGAGCTGATTTGCATGTGGAATAAGTGCAATTGTGAGCAGCCCAGGCTGATTAGATTATCATAGGAAACGAGCGTAACAACACAGGCAGTTGAATCTGTTTATTTACCTGACATATGCGTGACCTTGCTTTCATACATGGAGTATGATTTCATTTGAAAAGATGGAAGAAAACATGATCAAGCAGGAAAAAGGGCTCAACAAAATGTCTATGAACAAGTCCTAGATCTTAAATTACAAAATCAACAAAAGATTAGGAACAAGAAATGAATAGATGTCAGAAAGTTTGTCTAAAGATACAAATGCTCAGAAGTAATCTTTAAAGTTGCTAAAAAAAGTGTCCTTTATGCTAAACATGTTCAAACTCGTTCTTAACTTCCAACTTTCCAAACTGCCACAAAGAACCATAAAAACACCTCAAACAAATCATGATGGCAGATTCCTAAATACAAAAGACTAGGTAGGAACACACACTTACAAACATAAGAAATGTTAGGACAGCTTTTTCCAGGAGAAGTGCTTTCCTTCTTCTTGAGAAGGCTGAGCCAGCAAAACTTGCGTCACATGCCGCAGTATTTCATTCTGCTAGTCACGCTATTACAAACCCGACCGGGGTATTTACTCATGAGACCTTCCACTTAGTGTCAGGCAGAACAATCAGTGCAAAGGAATAGGGTACAATGTAAAAGATGATGGTACAGCAAGAGTGAAACCCTTCTACCACACTTTGGAAAGGCAATGAATGATTAATATTTACATTTTTTGCAATACAATTTTAAAAAGTCAATATTTTACATGTACAGTATCCTGCCACAACGACTACAGACTGAAGTCTGTAGTCCATCACAGAAAGTGGGACTTTCTGTGATGGACCAACACAAACTGAACACTTTGGCCAGGCACTGTGATATATCAAATGTGAAATGCGTCATTAGTTCCCTATGAGGCATTAAAACACACTCCACTACTAAACGGAGAATGCAAACCCGTGTGTCATCACGCATGTCGTCATCAAAATCCTCGCATTGTTACTGTGGCGTCCAGAGCAGCAGGCGAGCTGAGACACCATGGCAACTGTTGATGCAGAAGACGGTAAGGAGGCGTAGGAGGTTGATAACAGTGGGGACTAGCCTGTGTGCGTGTGTCAATGTGGAGAGGCTGAAGCTGAGAGACTAAATATGTTTATTGGAAAAAAAAAGCTGCCTGAATTAAACAGACACTGATGCCATTCAGGCGCACTTGAACAATCAGGTTGTTTTTGTAATGCACCTGGGTCCCATCTGAATGCTTCACTGTCTAATTATATCCATAGAAACGATCCATGCTGATCATCACCACGGTATAGTACGATTAAAAAGGACAAAATATAACAAATTATGTTTCAGTTAAGTATCTCATAATTCAAAAGCTTGTCGATTGATTTCACATTTATATAGCCATCGTTTTATTTTTATTTTGCAAGGATGGCAGAACATTTTAAAATAGTTTACACATTTGAATTATAGTTTTATGTTGAATTTGTTTTTGCATTATGTTTGGGCAAAAGTCCAAGATAAATATAAATAATATGCTGAAATACACATTTATGACATAATTTTACTTAGGAATAAACTGTAAACTACTTCAAAATGAATTGAAATCTGATTTTCAATTTCAAAATTTTGAAATTGATTTGATCCTGACCTGATTGGTGTCAGTATTTGGCTTGGATCAGTAAATGATACCAGCGAGGATTTAATTATGTTTTGGCAGCAAGTTACTCATTACTACAAATACAAAACAAAACCTACTGATATTTCCTAATTATGAATAGTAGTAGCAGAAGAAGCCAATAGTAAAATTTATGTTGTTTCATTTGTTCATAAAGGAACATGCTCTTTCTTTGCCATTTTGATGCTCAGAACTACAGAAAGTTTCTGTCACCATGTTCCTAATCAATAAAACTAAATTTACATCTGTAGAGAACTCTTAATGGCCCGCTGATTTAAACCAAGCGTGCCAAAGCAGAGCAACATCTCTGTTCCTCAAAGACTGGAATCAGACACCACAGCTCATGTCAGCTGAACCCCTTATGGAAAACTGACGCAGCATTATTTGCGGATTCACTGGAAGAAATCTATCAACAAACCAGCAAGGAAAAAGAAAAAAAAAACAGCTGACATGAAAGTATGCGTCAGCTGTGACAGGGGGGTGGAAGGTCACACAAGTAGATAACAGCATCAGCAGTCAGGAAACTACCTCCAACCCCCTGGACTGGCAGTCCCAGCAAGTTCACTTAGACAGCAGAGCATAAGATGCGAAACGAAGTCAAGAAAAGCCATAAAATAAGAAAGTGTGTGCTTATATCTGTTAGTCAGCAATGATTTGGGCATCATGTCGTCTGTAGGTGTAGATGCAACAAGTTTTATCAAGTCCAAACTCAGCTCAGTTTTCTACCAGAAACTTTTAGGACACTCGTGGTTTTCTCTGCTGACAAACTTTATGGAGATGCGGATTTCATTTTCCAGCATTAGTCAGCACCAGGAATCTTACCCGATCTGAACCCCACAAACGTAAAGTCTGATGGATTTTAAAAGCAGTAGGTTAGAAAGAAAAACAAAATAAACTAACAATTAAAATAATGTTCAAACTCCTTGAAGCTGTTAAACAAATCAAAGACTTCCAAGTTTGTCTAGCCAGGGTTGCCAGTACACAAGCTGGCTAATTTATAGACATGGTCTTTTCCCCGAAGACCCCTGGCGCCACTGAACTCAGACTTTTATTCATAGTACAACAAGCCTTTAAATAGGATTTTATTGAAGATTTCAACAGCTTAGATCACAACCATTCAAAATGTTTATATGGTGTCAAGTAGATCCATAAAGATGACATTTTCTTCCCGTTTTCACATGTTTTTGATGCAGTTGAATGGATTGCTAGTCTGGACTGGAGGATGCAGAAGCTGTCTGGTTGCTATCTGCAGCCTATTTTTTGTATTTTTTTGCACATTTGGCACATGCAGCAAAACACTAAAGCATGAACTCTGAACCTTAGGGTCTGGCTCAAGAAATGCTGGTTAGCTTTTTAAAATTTCATTTGCATCCAAGCAAGTTTTATCTCCATCCACTTGTTGTATTTCCATTACATTGCACGATTCCATCAACCCAAAGCCCGCAGCTTTATTGTAGAAAAGAGTCATGCTGCATTTAACAAGTCATCTGCAGGTAGGGGCTGAATAAGGCTGATTTAATGGAGATAAGAAAGAGATGAGAGCAATATAAAAACAAAGGACTAATCTCCAACATTGTCTGACTATCCTCCTCTTTCCTTTTTCTCTGCCTTTTGGTTTTGTAAAGATTTAGGACAAGTGGGTTGGCTTGTTGATGGAAGCATCCAGATTGAATCCAGACCCATGCCGTCGTCACTTAGTGTGCGCATGATTGTGTGTCCTGGATTTGGAGGACACTCAGAGAATCAACTACAGAAGGGGGGTAAAGTTATTTCTATTAGGCAAGTGTTACCTCACGTTTTACTTCAGTTTTAGAACCTAAAAAAGTGCCTTTTTTTGTCATATTTGTTTTTATATGCTTGCATACACTGTTTACCCCCCAAGTTAACTCTTGCGTGGATGTCTGTAGTTTTCCTTTTTCTTCTGCACAAAGACACAAGCATGCATTCTCCAGTTCTGAGGTCATCACCTTGAGCAGCTTTGTGCAGCCCCTGCTGTAAATTCATTTATATACACTCTTTACCAGCCACTCTCCTCTTCAATTTTGGTCCTTTTTCTTTTAAAACACTTTGTAGGATTGTCTTGTAAAAGCAGAGGTCAAAGTCCAACATCAGAGAGAACGAGATAAACACCCTAAAGACCATAAGCTAATAAGCTGGGAAACATGCGACTGCAATGTTGTAGTTCTCATCTTCCACTAATTTAAGTGAGCAGAAAACAGAGCTGACCAAACTAACAGCTTGTTTTTATATATTTCGTAATGTACAGTACATGTAAAAGGTTAAACCAACAGCTGCAAAATATAGGCTCTTGAAATAGAGGTCAAAATTGTTGTTTAGCCACATAATTCAGGTCAATAGGGTTGATTCTGAAAACAAACCCAAAAATGTACATTTGCTATAATTTGGAACAACTTTCCCTGCAGATAAACCCCTGCTGGTTTATCTTTGATGGCCAACAACTTTTCAACAGATCACACAGCAACTTTATAAAAATTAAATCCACACTCTTTCACTTTTATATATATTTTTTTCATAATGTTCATCCTTATTCAGCGAGCACGTGTGTGAAAAGCTAAAACAAAGAGTACATTTTACCTGGATTTTTTACCTATATATGCTTAATCAAAATCCAGAAAAACTCTATTAAAATAATAATAAAAAAATACTGTTCCAACTAGCAGTTTCCTGAAACTTTACGAAACAAGTCGATGATTCACATAGATGGAAATTTGATCATTTCAAAATCTTCATGTCTTCCTCTGACAACTTTTGTCCAACGCTGTACTTGGAAATTTCAACCATCATCCTGTTGAAGGTGGCTGTTGCAACCTTACGCTTGCAACAGCTTGTTTGGTGTTTAATAAACAAATCAAAGGCCTGCACAAATTTTTCTCTGTCATTTCCTAATCTGGCTTAAACCACTTTAGCAAAAATACTTTCCGCCTAATGGAGTGATTTCACAATTCAGGCATCTTGCTCTTGGAAGGATGCTGCACCTTCTAACTGTCTCGTAAAGCCATATAAGATTTCTCTCTGGTGCAGTCGGCTGAGCTCATAATTCTCATTAAACATTATTGGCAAAGTGAAAATGTGGACTTGAAGGAGCTGATTTTAGCATCACTGGCAGTGTGAATCTGTTGCACCATTACTTCTCCTCCATGCTTTAAATAGACTTGGCAATTATTGCTTTTGGCAGCATTATTAACTACTCACTTTGTCATGTCCTCTGAGGCTGGAGGCTTATGCAACAATGGTTGCTGCTTTGTGCAGCAGACAACAAAGAGAGTTTGCATATGAAACTCAGTTCATGGCTGCAGCTCAGCAGCGATGGCCGAGCCAGATGCAAATCAGAACCACTCGCCCTCAGACCAGCACTCAGATGCTGGCTGACCCAATCAAGAGTTGATTGGGAATTTAGACACTTATGTATGTCCCTTACAGTGATGTGCAGTGAGGTTCATAGCTGGTGAGGCACCGACTTAATCATAATCAGATTTACAAATATAGACCCCCTGTGTGTTATTGTTTACATAAGGAAATTTTGTGCATGCAGACAACGCTGGAGAGCAAAAGACTATTCTTCTTCATGTCATCCAGAGCCGTGCTGCCGCGGTAGAATGATTACGTTAATTCAATCAAACTTGGACATGTAGTCAAGTCAAAATTGTAAAAAGCATTTTCCCTGCAAGTCCACAGGGGTTACACCCAAATAATTTTCTTCAGAAGTCTTCTGATTCTTAAATTCTTCTTTAGACCATTTAATTGATGGTCACCACATCTGTCATTGTTTAATATCAAGTCTGATGGGAAAAACTGTTTACCCCTTTCAGATTTCCTCTGGTTTTGTTTTTCCCTCCTTTCTCACACCTAAATATTTTAGATCAGCAAGCAAACTTTAATATAAACAAAAGATAATCAAAGTTTTTTTTTCTTTGTCTTAAGGAAGAAATTAAGAACTTAGAAGAAGAAACATATGCTTACAAAAATAAAAGCAATGGCAAATATTAAATAGCATCATTGCAGTGTTACTTATGAGGAAGGAAAACAGTTTTTTTTTGGTTTTTTTTAAACACAATCTGGATTTTAAAATCTACTGATAAACAGCAACATAGTTCCCTCGTGCAACATGTTCAGAATTATTTTGCATGCTTAGCAAATGTCATTTTTTCCAACACCATTAAACCTGATGTCTATTAACTGTGGCAGAAATCTGGAGTACCTGCTGAAAATCTGTACAAACGTGTGGAGAGAGCTGCAGAATCCTGCATTTAGAATCTTTCTGTTGTGCCGGAAATTTACAGGAAAAAAGTAGCCGCTGCACCGTGTTTGCAATCGCCGTGGAGATCATCGATACTTAATGCAGTAATTAAAATGTCATTTTCTCAAAACAAATTGTAGAGGCAGGAAGAAAACTATTTGGGATTTGGATCCGACATTGTTTTGATAGTTAGTAATTTGTTTAGTCAGTGTTGTAAGGCACAAGCTAAATTGCTTGCAGCTGTTGATCAAATATCTAAAACCAAACCAAAGCGGAAAATCATTGCACTTCTATCTTGAAGAGCCAAAGTCGACTGGAAAGTGTTTGCAGCCCTTGCAAATTTCTTGCATGTTATCTCAGTCCAAATCAAGCATACGTATATTATAATTACAGTGTCTTGCAAAGTTATTGCAAACATAAGTGTCTCTTTTTGGGGGATTTTATATTAGGCCAACACAACTGGTACCTAATTGTGTAGTGGAAAATAAGGATTCATGATTACATACAAATCTGAAAAGTGTGTTTAGTATTTGCATTCAGCTTATTTTACTCTAATCTCCCTAAATAAAGTGCAATGCAACCACAGCGATTTCAAAGTTATGCTTGTAATGTGGCACAGATATTTCACAGAATGACTAAAACAAATGACAAAATAACGTAAATGTTATTTATTACAGGAAAAAAAAAATATATATATATATATGCATTTTTTTTGCCACTTTTTGCCCCAGTGTGACTGAGTTTAGTTTCTAAACATCATTTAGACAAGATCTGATAAGCATCTGCTTTAGAAAAACAGGTTTTCTTTCTCTGCTAACACTGCAAGTGTTTTCATGATGCCAGTGTGAGATACACACACACACACACACACACACACACACACACACACACACACACACACACACACACACACACACACACACACACACCCACACACACACACACACACACACACACACACACACACACACACGTACGCACACACACACACACACACACACACACACACACACACACCCTCACTATACATCACAGCAGCTACTTTACAGCACAGTAGGTCCTCTGGAGTCTGTTATCTCACAATAAGCATCCCTTTTAACTTTTAACTCTGCATTCTTCAAATGGCTTTCCACCCAATCTGATAAGCAGGGAAGGAGGATTTTCTAGCTTGCTAGCCCATTCACACATTTGGTAGATTGAATTTAAAGCATAAGAACCTGATGTCCTGCTTCGGAAAGAGAAGTGGAGGTGGTGGTGGGGAGGGGGGCATCTGAAAAAAGCAGATGGTTTTCATTAACTCAAGTGTGTTACTTTATGTGTGTGAGTGTGAGTCTGGCTCATTTCTCAGCAGTCATATCCACGATGAAATCAACTTCTGTTTTTTTTTTTTTTTTAATGAGACTGGATGAAAGTGGAGTATTTAGAAACAGATTGCCCAACGCTGGTTCAGCATTAAGTATTACACAAGGACGGATGAGTCAAAGTGGCCGATTTTAAGAGTGTATTTAAAAGAGGGGGAAGCTAATAAACAACAGCGACGGTTGATAATTGCATCTGAAGCGTCTCACTCCAACTCGGCTCCTCTGAGTGCCTGCTTCCATTTATTCCCCACAACCATCCGACCCCAGAAAGCTATTTACATCTTCAGAAAAGAGGTGGGCAAAAAAAAAAGAAGTCCTTTCCACTTGACTTAATTCTAAATACAGCAGCTTCTCCCTGCAGAGTGAACTCCTGCACAATAAGAAGCCTTCCTGCAAGGGGTTCTCTGCGGTCCAATCTTATCATGTGCAGAGCCCCATTTGTGGGTCAGTGACATGAAAACATTTGAGCAGTCCTGCTGCTGATAATGGAGAGACTCCTTCCATGGCTGGCTCTGCTCCTCCAGTGCCCCGCCCACCATTCTCTTCTCCCGTTTGGAATTTTTGGAGGAGCGCAATGAAATACAGGAAAAAGACGTTCCCACCTTTAAAATAAAAGCATATCAACAAGTGGCAATTTAGAGAAATGATCCTAAAGTTTTGCGTCATGAAAACATCACATGCAGGGACTCTAACTTCATAACCGATAATGAATCAATATAAACAAGTGCAGCTTGTTATTGTTTGAAGTGTGCAAGTTAAAATAAAAAAAGTCCTAAGACTATGAGTATGTTTTGCTAAAAATGGGACAAAATAGACGCCTGCTTAAAAATAACATTTTATTTTGAAAGGTTGTACCGGAAGCTGCTTTCGAAACAATGCTGACTTAACTCTATAGTCACTCTCCTCTACTCCGGTGAAGCATCTGCCTTCAGAATCCGCGGGGCGCGCAGTATGGATCCGTTACGCGTTGCGCACCGCGGTGTCCTTTTTGGCACAGTCGGTTTCCTTACGCGCGTTTCTTAGTGCATTTCAAGACACTCAGAAAGTTCGATCTCTGGTTGCATTGAAAACAGAAGAGGGATCAGACAAGTGATTCGCGGATACTTTTTTTTGTTGTTGTTGTTTATTTGTTTTGCCAAAAGCGCAAAAAATTCTGTTTCCTGGACTTTGGATGTTATTTATTCTCCTCTAGATTTTTGGTGTCTGCTTTATGTGGAAGTTTACTGCTGATGATGGGAGACTCTGTGTTCCTGGACAGGCAGCACTCGTATCTTGTAAGTAGTCAGCTGAATACATTATAATGTCTCTACCCTCCCTGAGCGCATTCATCCCCTTGTCTGACAGCGCGCGTGTGTGAGAGCAACACCGTTGCTTGAACCTTTAAAGCGTGTGTATATGTGTGTGTGCCAAAAGTGATGCAAATTTTTGCGTTTTCTTCTTGTTCTTTTTTTTTTGAGAAACAGTTTAATTATATGACTTAAGATGAGTCAGAACGGACTTCCTCTTGAACTGCCATTGAAACCAACATGCAGAAACTTCCTGTGATGGATCGTCTTAAGTGACCAAGTATGCATTCAGAGGAGGCGCAAGACCTCACATGTCTTCTGTTTTTTCTTTTTCTTTTTTTTACATTTCAGAAAAGATGAAGCAACTTGCAAGCTCAGTGCAGGGTTATGCAGAGAAACAGGTGTTGTGTTACATGCTACACCCTCGAAGCGTAGCATCGAGGGTGTAGCATCGATGCTTAGCATCGATGCTTAGCGTAGCATCGATGCTTGCCTTGAAGGCAAGCATCCCTTGCCTTCAAGGGATGAAGGCAAAACAAGCAGATATGGGTCAAGGCTTTGAGGACGCATGAGGGTCACTGTGAGAACCGTGCTTCTGACTGAAACACACAGCAATTCTCAGATTTACTATTTAGCATATTTGTGGCAAAGATTAGAAAAGCCAAGGTTGTAAGAAACACAGCAGGTGGTTCTCAGAACAGGTTCATTTTAAATGCAGAGTTTGTGGTTCATTGCCCAGGGAGGTAACGCTTTAGGGGAGCCAAATTTTAAAAAGGTTAAAGTCAATTGCACCTAGAATCAATTTTATATGTGCATATTGTGTAATCAATATAGCAACAATGTATTTGTTTTGGAAGTTAGAGCCTGAACCTGGATATGACACCTCAGTTGAGTGTTTTGACACAAATCAGAAAATCATCAGGGTTTGGTAATTGTTTTGGCGCCAACTGATATGTCAAAATATAACAGCAACATACTTTAAATGACCTCTGAAGTACATCACAATATCACCAATATACACCATGGCACAGCTAATGAAAAAAAGAAGAAAAGAAAAACTTTCTTCAGTGTTTTAAAAGGAACTCATGGTATTTAACGATTTCGAGTTCAATAGTGGCACAGTTGGTAGCACTTTTGCCTTGGACCTTCTTGCAGCAAGAAGGTCCTGGGTTCAGGGTTTTTCTGCATGTTCTCCCTGTGGGTGTGTGGGTTCTGTCCGGGTACTCCGGCTTCCTCCCACAGGACAAAAACATGACTGTTAGTTTAATTGGCTTCTCCAGATTCTCCCTAGGTGTGAGTGTCTCTGTGTCTGTCTGTCTCTGCGTTGCCCTGCGACAGACTGGCAACCTGTCCATTGTGTAGCCCGCCTCTCGCCCAAAACATTTGCTGGAGAAAGGCACCAGTAGCCCTCCCGAAACCACTGGGCACAAGTTATTAAATGGATGGATGGATAGTTCAATATCTAAAATACTTAACCTAATAAAACCTGATCTGGGTTGTTCTACAGTACATGGATATTGTACTAAACATGGTGAGATGTCATAAAACCAAGAATAGCTTGATTTATACGTGTCAAGTGTGTTTTATTGTCTTCCTTTTCTTATCCCTAACATCCCTCCTCCCTCGTTTCCCCAGTGGTGAGGGATCTGAAACGGACTGCTCCAGTGGTCTGTAGGATCATTATGAGCAATGTTTCTGTGGCTGGAAGTCCCCCATAAAACATCAAGCACTGATTGGGAAATAATATAATTTTTCTTTGGCTTTACAGGCACAATGCTGTGGTTTGAATTAGGGCTTTGTAGCTGGGCTGAGTGGTGTGGAAGCTCTGCCACACTGCCCACAGTAATGACTTCGAAAATCCAACACAAGCCTTTTCTCAATGTAATTGTCAGCTATGCTGCATGTCATCATCCTTAGGAGATTATATTTGATGTTTGGATGTGTCTTTGTTGGACTAAGATTCTTTCCTCCTCTTTTCAGCCCAATAAAACACTGAAGGAACCCTTGTAGAAATCTTCCTTTTAAGTCTTGCTAGGAGTGGCATCCTGGATGAAAAAGTATACTAGTAGCAGAAGACAGTGTGATTTATTTGCTTAAAATTAATTATTTACCTGTGTTATCTCCTCTTAACACAGCAGAAAACAAGAATCAAATATAGATGAGTTAGATTAAGCATGTCATGTAACCACAAAAGCCCCATAAAGTCACAACTCAGAAAAATACCAATTTGTATGTTTTCATAAATCATTTAGAAAGCTAAACACCAGGAATTAGGAAACTAAAATTACTCTATTAGCCAAAAATGCTTCATTTGAACCACATTTGGGAAGAATGGAGGTTCAAGATCCCAGTTTTAACTCATCTAAGCTTAGTGATGTAGAAAATATTGTCCACACCTAAAATGCCTTCAGTCAATTTAAGATATTCCCATTTCCTGATCACCACAGCATTGCAAAAGCTCCTCACCAAAAATGTTTTTGTGCCTGCACATGTGTGTAGTTGAGCTTGCTAAATTGAATTAGTCAATCTAGATCAGCTGAGCAGGTAAACAGTTTGCTCGCCCCTCTAGATTATCATCATCATCGACAGATAACCTCTAACGAATGTAATCAGGCAAATTTCATTCTACCCTTTTGCGTTCAGTGGAAAATTCAAACCACATGAGCAGTTAATCACATTTATTGTTTTGGTAAAAGGTGTGTATTCAATTCTATCTGTTGGTCCCATAAAATTAGATTTTCCAATAACACTAAAAACAACAGTGGGCTTCATGCTCCAAATTTGTTATTTCAAACCAGAAGCTGTAGAGGGATACTTTGCTGTCTAGCTGTTGGGTTGCAACAGAGAAATTAAGGAACAAGGAAGTTTAAAGGAAGCCAAGCCTGCAGAGCAGCCAGTCCACACTGATGGTATGCCAATAGTGAAATCAAGGCTGCCTTTGTCTTGGAACCTTGCTCTTTGCTTGCAAGTGTTGGCAGTTTGTTACAAGTTGTATGCTCTATCGAAAGACTGTCACTCAGACAAAGGATTTGTGAGCAAGCCTGTTCTTTTGCGTACAGCAACAGCATCTTCAGCGGCTCAAATAGCTGACCAGCAACTTGGAAGGATGGGATCTTTTTCTTCTGCACCCTTGACATTTTGCTATGTCACAATGACTATTTTTTTAAGTACTTTAATGGAATTTTGCGATCGAGAGCAGTGCGAAGTCTTGCATAAATTTGTGTCACTTGTTTATTTTAGTCAGGTATGTGGTTGCAGGGAATTGTCTAAACCTGCTGAACATTATAGTTACCCTCCCCACCTTTGTTTCCGTCTGAGTGTCACTTTTCCAAAAATTTCAATTTATTCCTTTTGCTGCTCATTAATGCCAAAAGCAAACATGTCGCAGTACACTGTTTTCTTTTAGCCTGATTATGCATGACGACCTTCTAGCAGCGGTTACAAGTGTTTGCTTTACTCCTGTGCCACTCCCAGTACAAACAACTTGGGCCTGAAAAAGTCTACAATGCGTTGCCTCATAAACCGCCTATTAGGTTTAACTAAATAAGTAAATCTCATCTAATTTAAGGTTGTAAAAGACAAAAAAAGAAAATGTGGGTCTTCGGTGAATCAACAGCACATGTGGGTCTCTAGTCATCTGCAGACTAAGTTTATTTACATTAATTACATGTTTTCCAAAGCACACCCTGACCCAGGAGGAGAGCTTACAGGGGTCCAGTTATTTGGAATGTGTATGCTGAAAGAAAGTTTAGCTTTTAGTACAATCTCCTCTTAGTTCTACTTTTGGAAATAGAGCCCCTTTATTTTATTTGCAGACACCAGTTACGTCTTGTTGAGAGCTTACATGTGCCATTAGTTAAGAGAAAATGCTAACCAACCAGGTAAATGCTGAAAATAAATCTAAAGCTGTTGGTCCCTCCTCTGGTGGCAGCAACAACTCTCTGCTGTTTTTGCTTCACTGGACAATTTTAAAGCATTAGCATCCTGCAAAGTCAGTTCACTGGTTATCCACTTAGCTTGAATCTGACAGAAGTCAGTCTTAATATTGCAAAGCGGAGAGCTGCTCTGGCATGGCGAGAAATGAACACCGCTCTGCGCATTCCACAGCTGTCACTTTTGGCCCATCATGACAATGCTGCCCGTCCCTCGTTTTTCACCGTGTCAGGCCAAAAGCACTTGCTTTATTATCAACAGCGCAGGGAGAAATCCGCCCCTCCTCGAGACTTGTCTTTTTATGGAGACGGACCGAGAAGGCTGAGGGGAGAGCAGTGGAGAGAGTTCTGTTGAGATCGGATCCAGCGTGTGCAGAGCCAGATGTGCTTCCAGCAGCAGGGGTCTGTCTCCTAACCGTAGCGAAATATGCATTGCCAGGAGGATGATTTATACCTGACACTCCTGCCATGCTTTCGTTTAACCCGAAGGCGTTTTCTTTCCTTCTCATAGTTGGGAAAATTGGTTGAGCAGGGTTGGACTTTTTTGCCCTCACTGTGCAGAAGCCGTTTGACATGTCACTGTATCATATCTGAAATCAGAGACCTCAATGGTGCAGAATTGTGAAATGACTTGGATGAAAGGCATAGCTGATTATTCAGGGCTTTATGAGCACTAAAACATACTTGGATACTAACCAATGAGAACAGATTGTGCTGTCCCATGTAGAACTACCCCAAGACAGCTGTTGCTCCATACATAACATAAACAGCACAGCTATGCCAAACAACAATAGCTACTGAATCTGATCAGAATGCAGCTATTTCCCCTGCTCGAGTTGCAAAATAACAGACGAGAACCGATCTTCCGCCCGCACAATAAACTTTTACGCTCAAACTGGGTTAAAAATTTCCTCTCTGGAAAAACGTCAACAAGCTATAAAGGTCAGGCAGGGAGGTCTCTGTGGAATCACTACATCAAGCATCAAGTCATCTGGTGCTGCTTCAGTGCGTCTCCGGAGGTCAGGGAGCATTTGACAAGCTGGGTCTGATTGTTTTTGCTTGAAAAAGGCAGATGTGTGATTTTTTCCAAGTAGACTACACTAGACTTTTAAGACTCATTTAACAGCACTTGTGAGTAACTGTTTTATGAATTTCATGTACAATATTTATCAAAAGAAAGCATTATTTATTATAATGTTGCTAATAAAGGTAGCAAGATAGCCTCAAAGTAAAGCATCAGTAAACATTGTTTTTGTCTGAATGGCCATGAGGGTGAATGAAGGCTGTCAAAGATTATCTGACATCACTTCTATGTCTGTGACTTTCATGTCTGACTATTTGATTGCCCTGAAAGCCCAATCAAATCATCAGGATTGTAGAGAAGATGAAAAGTCAGACATATTGGAGTCTTGCTGACCAGATAGCATCAATCAGGTTTGCTGACAGACAGGAAGTGGGAAGTCAACTTTCCAGCCGGGTGGCATATCAGAGAGCCTCACCGAGGGAAGCATCCAGACACAAAGCAATGCAGATGATGCCAAAGAATAACACAGATATTTAGGTCAAGAATCACACGTATTTCGAGTAGTAGTAACAGTGCACGTGCATCATGTGTGTTCCAAGATTTCAGTGGGTCTTTTCCTAGAGTTGGATTAGCTTCTCTCAAGGCAGCAGGTGGAATGTGAGGATCAACAAGTCTGTTGTGGCAGTGCACGTTCAAACTCGCGAACTCGTCTCACCACAGCTCAGTGACGGTTTACCAACCACATTATCACTCGTTATTAAAACACCCTGGCTATTCTCAAAGGCTATTTCCTCTCTCCTTCCTCACTGCCAGAATGTGTGAAAATTGATTTCAACAAACCTAAATATTTACAGAACTGGACAGCACTGTGCAAATATATTTCTCTTTGTGCACCACCCTGTCTTCTTGTTCAAAAAATATGTAAAATGTGTCACCATTGTCAAGTACCAGGACTGTACCAGATAATTGATCCAAACTCCTTTCATAGAGCAGAGATTCTGTCCTTATGAAGCACAAAACACAAAACATGACTGAGAGTTGAAGGTTTTCTGTAAGCACTGCATGAGGGAAGGTAATAAGTAGTTCAACATGTTCATTGAACAACCCATTAGCACTTATTGGCACCTACTTTAACTGTTCTTTACTAGCCATTGTTAACACACAGCTTTCTTTACAGATGTGTTCACGCACACACATGCAGACAGACACGCGCATTGTGATCAGTTAAAGTTTGTCTGGTTCTGTTACAAAGAACAGCTACAGTGAAGCATTGTGTTCGTTCTCTTTCCGTAAGGAAATCAATAATAAACCAGATGCCCTGCCAGTGACCTCTGTTACACGTGCACAAATCAGTATGCATATAAACAGTCATAGCTACTGTGCAGAGAGAACAAAGCTCCGCTGGGCCGTATCGGGTGTGGTGTGGGTCTTCAGGAAGTTACACTTGGCTAAAACTTCCTGAACTGAAACAAGGCTGCTGGCCTTAAATTGCTAATTTTGTTTCTCTTAACAGATTTTACAGATGAGCTGCACAATTAGTAGCACTGTTGTCTTCCTGCATTTTGGTTGGATAAATGCCAGTAAAGGACATGCTTAACCAGCCACCATCATTTATTCAAAAATGACCTACTGAGTAGAAAAAATTTTACTTCATTGAGAGTTTTGAGAGGAAATATTTGGTTTGGTAGTTTCTTACCTACCTAAGTTAAGTAGGTTCAGTTTTGTCTCTTCATAACTTCTGCACATCCCTCATTATTATTATGTATTACTTGGTTGGTTAATCGTTGTGAAAAAATAATCTGCCACATTAAACTTTCTCAGTCTTGTCTGTGGTACATGGTGAAACTGTAAGCTGTCAGTACAGCATAGAATTGAAAAGCCTTTTTTCGACACATTTACTTTTACTGCTTAGGGTAACTGTGTGCTTGTTGCATTGTTAGCACATTAGCACATATTAAAAGGTTTCTGTCGCTACAATTTTTTCTGCTTGCATTTCAAGTGCTGTGAAAAAGCATCTGGCCAAGTTGAAAAACAGAAAGTGATTCCCCGCCTCACAATTCTAATCAACCACATCACTTGAAACATAAGTCTCATTAATGCCAGAGCTGTAAAATCAAAAAAGAAAACTGTGATTTTTTTTATTTGGTAGGGTTATCTTTGTCTTATATTTGATTAGTTGAGTGATCTCAAACGTTTGTGACGAAGCAAAAGCAGAAGAAAACTGTTTTTTTTTTATCTATGTGGAACTATAAGCACAGCAACTAAATACTGGCATGTGTGTCTTAAAGTGATCACCTCTATTTCTTACTCTGTCACTTTCATCACCAGCATCATCAAGTTTGTGAGGAACAGACCTAACATTTTATAATCCTTGCTCTTCATCTACCTCAAAGGATTAACCCAGAAAGAAAGAGTCTTATAAAATCTTCACTCTGATCTTATTGCATTTAAAAGATGTGGTGGGGAGAGAAAAAAGCAGAGGGAAGACCACAAAATTGTGTTGCAACTTTTTAAGCTTCTGTTCTTGCTAGTGGTGCGAAAAATAAATAATTCCCTAAGAGGATCAACACATAATCTCATATCCATGAAAAGCTATCACTCGTCTGAATGCGTCCAAGCTATGTGGAAATGGAAGTTTGTTTAAACACAGCTGCTGAAAGGGTGAGGTCATACAGTTCGTTTTGCTGGATTTACCATGTAAAAGCGTTCGTTTGAAGCAGTTCAGAGAGATGTTAGCCTTATCATGAATGACAGTTGTAGCCCCATTTCCTCAAGAAATACCAGCAGATCCTAAAACACGCCTACATGCAGACTGTGGACAGTTGTGTTTGTCGTGAAATGTCAAGCTTTTGGCTAAAGTCGTGCTGAGAAGATGGGACCAGTTACAAAAGAACAGCATTAATGTAACGTTTGAGCTTAAGAGGCTAATTTTCACAAATTGGACAGTTTGTTCTGTGCTTTTAATGGCAGCTGGAAAACACGACACCGGGTGTGTTGTTGGCACATTTTCTGTTGCCGTCATCGCTCTGGAAGGCCTGAGATCAAGCAGTGAATTTTCTCAATGTACAGTTTTTTTTTAATGCTTGCCACATAAATATGTCGACAGCTGAAAGTCAGAAACTTCTCAGCCTTGAAGGTGTTTAGATTGTGCGCATTGCTGAGCCTCAGGATGAAACCCGAGGAAGCATGACTGGAGCTGAAAGTATTTCAATTGCCTGGATATTTCCATTCACAGTCAGGTCAGAAGATAAGATAGGATGATTTAGATTCCAGGTTAACATCCGGGGGCTGACACATCGCAGCCTTTTGGGCTAATCTCTTAATCAATTTTTTTAAAAACATTCTTGCATTGATGGGTCATACTACTTTGCTGGGAGTGTTTTCTGTTTTGCCCAGGCGTATAAATCTCTGTGTGTGTGTGTGCGGGAAATCCAGTTCTCACGGTGCTAGCATGGCATAACATTTGGGCTGCAAAAAGTTGATGGGAACCTTATACCCATGGGTCTACTTACATAACTATTTTGACTGATTGACGGATTAATTTGACTCAAATGTTGAGGCATGCTCTTTATTCAGTTTGCATTAGATTCTACAGTCTATGGAGGTACATTTGGGAGATATTGTCTTGCAAATACTCTGGGAACACAAACTGCTTTAAACTCACATGACTGGTCTCTTACTGCTGTAAGTGTAATATCTTCAGTGCTAATGTGTAAAATATAAAGGAACATTTCCATACAAATATGATTTCAAGATGCAAAAAAGAAGGGCTTTGATGATTGCCTCTCCACTGTAGATGAATGTTGACTGCTTGTGTTGGCTAGAAGCCAGGAGTGGTAATTGGTTTAGAAGTGTTGGGCATTGGTTAGGCTTCCACTGAGTTTTGACCTCAATTTCATACCACAGAATCCCAGAGCAGACATCAGGCTCTCAAACAACCTTTTACACTCACAGCTCAAGGACAAGTCACTGATTGCTTCATTTGTAATGCATTGGAAAAAAAAAAGCTTCAAGCAAAAATAACTGCAGCATACAAGTCTGAATCATTGAAAACAGTCACACCTCCTATTTATATACTCGGTTTTGGGTTGGCTTTTTCAGGCTGAGTTTTTCTAAGGTGCAACAGGAATGAATTTTGTGACCCAATATGAGTGATGTAAGATTTTCTTGACTTGTTTGAGCATGCACAAAACATGAGTGATTAGACTGCAGTTGCAGCTTTTTACAGTCCTGGGTGCAGGGTTCAACAGTGGCGGTGGTGGTGGTCCTTGAGGTGGGCCCTATGTAACACTCTGCTACTCCTCTGGTAGTAACCCTTCTCCATTCCTGTTAGCTGGAGCAGGTTTCCCAGCATGTTCTGAAAATTTTTTGGACTTGCCTTCTGGACAAAAAAACTGAAACTACAATTCAGATTAAATTAGCATTCTTTATTAACTGGGAATACCTGTTTGTTTAATTGTTTTTAACCCCATGAATTATTGAGGTTTATGTCCCAAGATGGGGTCTAACATCTCTAACATAATACAATCTGCCAGTGACAGCTGATCAAGAGAATGCTTCGACATATTTTTGTATGTTATCAGTGGTTGGCCTGTCATGCGCAGATAACAGCACCACAAAACACACAAACCCCAAACACTTCCTCGACTTCTCCTTCCACATTCGGGCCGGGTCTTGATGCATCAGTTTCCTTCACTTTTGCTGCTTATGTAACAATTATGCAAGGCTTTAATTCTTGAAGCTCGGCCCTCATTATTGCCACAGGCCCTTCGTATTATTCTGTCTGAAGAGATGTTTGAAATCTGCCTGAGGCTTTAGATGTTCTTGCCAGTGATTTGGGTGGAGATGGTGGGGGGTATCTGGAGCACACACTCCAAGTTGCTCACTGTTGTCACTAAGCCAGCAAGGACTCATTAAATGCTAAGGGAGCTTTTGCAACAGTGTGCAGGGAAAGTTGAAACCTTCGTTATAAGTTCTGCACATCGAGTGTTGACATCATGTAAATCTACTCGGCCTATGTCATCTAGAAGAAATTTAAAGTGAATCAAATACAAAGGTTGTTGCTGGGTCTGTTAAACAACCATTAAAACAGACATTTGAAGTGCACTATGTATGCTTTGAAGGTAATTACTCTGATCTTATTAAATTGAAGCTAAATCAAGATGTTCATGGTGTGTAAATTCTATCAAACAGTAACACTATCAATATGTGTCATGAAAAATTGATTCTGTTTAATTATTTGGAAAAATTATTAGAAAGTTAAAGCAATAGGAGCGAGAATGATGCCCTGCTAACCGAAGTGAACTGGTTTTAAAGTTCCTGTATTTTCTACTCCTTTTGATTTAGAAATAGCGTTTTTTCAGTGTTGTCCACAAAAGTCAATTTTAGCACAACTTAAAGCTGCATATTTTCAGTGCTAATATCATTTTGTATGCTGGTTCGAGTATTTCACAATGATAAATATTCAGGAAATATACATTTTGTACTTAATCCACTCTAACGTCTTCAATCCAAAACTAATCCACTCAACATTTTTCTTTTGTAAAAGGCTTGGGTCTTGGTCAGTGTTACAATTAATGAAGCTTATTGACATTGCATCTTTGACATGGGATGATAAACAGCACAGTTAACAATAACCAGAATATAAAGGAATTCAGCAGAATTTAATAGAGAAAAACTAACAAATCACAAGCTGTGTTTCATAAGATCTGTAACAAGTATACAATAATTCACTAAAGGTTCTAGCAGTTTGTACATTCAAGATTTTATCCTAAGAAAAAATTCATTCTAAGGCCAAAAAACGCTTTTTTAACATTAGTCACATTAACTTAGTTGGGCTCTGGAGCCCTGTAGCTTAAAATAGTCTGACGTTGGCCACTTCTAACCATCAGCACTCGATGCTAATCATGGTGTTGTCATAATGGAGTATACACACAGCATTATAAAATGGAAGGCATAACTCTTATTGAGAAAGTCAGACTGTTTTTGTCATCCAAAGCGATGGTATGACCTCATATTCTTGAGTTAATAAAATAACAGACAAATTACTTCTGCAAGGAGTTTTTTAACATGGATCCCAAAAAAAACCCAAAATGCTTGTTTTCCTTTCAGCAGCTTAAAAACAGGTGGAAAAGGCCATTAATTGTGAATCTGGGACAGATAAGTGTACAAACACTGCAGCACACACTATCATCACTAGCTGGCAGGGAAAGCTGGTCGGTAATTACAAGCAGATGTGAGTGCTGGGGAGGTTCCAGGTCAGTAAAATCCATGTATTATTGAGTTACTCATGCATGTGTGAAGCCAACTTGTAAAAAACAAACAATACAGAAAGAAAGAAATAAGAAGCAGCGTTGGAACACACTTGTACATTCCTCCAGCTCAGTATTATGATTCCAAATCTCTGCTCAAGGGTAATTTAAAACCAGCTGCAAAACGTAAAGCAGAAGAAAACAAACCACGAGTACAATGTGAAATTTTGGAAAGTGCTTTAGTGTCCCCTGTTAGAACGTTTCTCCGTAATCTGGACCTTCAAAAAACACACTTCTTAAAAGTTTAAAAAGGTAAATACTAAGTTTATCATCACTGCCATCACAATAGTACCATGAAATATTGTAATAAAATTTTAAGTCCAAACACTTTGTGTTTTCTTGCTAGCTTATCTGGTTATTGTCATACATATAAAATTAACAATGAAAAAGAAAAAAAAAAAACATTATAAGCGAGATTGTATTAAAACTACAGGAAACCAGATAACTATTATGGATTAAAAGAAACATTTTATTAACAGATCAAATAAAAATGAAAATAATGAACATCTGTTGGCTTATACAAGTAAATCGCATGTTTGAAAAAATATATAACATCACAGGAAATTGAAACGTTTTCCTCGTGATTATTTTTTTCATTTTAACAAATCTCTAAATTTGCCTAAACACAATTTTTTATATGACCTCCAAGTGGGTTGCCATAGAAATATTTTTTTCACTTCCTGGCCCTATGGGTTTCTGTATTTATATGTTGCTGTGGAAACTGACAATTTTTTTTTTGCGCCATTTGTCCTTTTGTCTAAAATAGAACAAAAACCACATGCTGTGCAGCACTGCACTGAATCTCCAGATGGCATTAGTCATCTAACTGCATGGTACGCGTGCAGTTTGAGTTATTAATGTTTCCAGCAAAGAGTTTGTCACATGGGAGCACAAAATAGCTTGATTTTTTCTGAACTGTATGCAGGATTCTGAGTAGAAATTTCAGTTTTTCAAAAGCTTTTGATAATTTCTCTAGCCAAGTAGTGAAATTGATAGACAATAATCAACTCAATAGGCTTTGTTGTAAATGGATCTTTGGTATGACTAAAGGAAGTAAAAACTAAGCATTGGATTTAGAGACTAGTCCAAGATGAGATTCTGACTGAATGATAACCTTAGTCAATAAATACCAAACCTTTATCACTTATTAAGATTTATTGGTGAAGTCCAAGCTTAAGCTCTATTATAAAAAAGAAAGGAAGCAGGAAGACTCAACAGAAAAGATTAATTTCTCTATTTAAGTTGTGCAACCAGACAAACATTGGCTATTTCATGTTAGCTTATTAACTAGTTGGTGTTTGCTGGTTGAGAGGATAACAAAGCTTCAAAGGCCATTTTGTTCAATTGAAAACATTTCAAGCCATCATAGCTATGATTGTGTAACCCGCAATTAATCAGACTTTTATTTTGGCGGACACACTTCCTGTGTTGTCCTAAAGTCCCAGCCTATTTAAAGCCCGCCTCCAGCGCGCAGTTTAAACATTCTCAGCTGTTCCACTGTGATTGCTGCTTGCTGTTGGCGTCTTCTGCCCAAACAAATCTTTGAATGCATTGATTTGACTGCTTGGTGAGTTTGATAGCACTATTGCTTTTATATGTGAAACTTTTGCTTGATTGCTCATTGGAGCGTTGTTTTATTAGAATTATTGGCACGGCTTTTCTGGACCGTCACCTGGATTCTGTCACAGCTGATTGTGGCTAAGTAAGCCTCACTCTCTCTGAGAAGGTAACTCGTTGCTGAATTTTGTGTGTGTTTTGACACTTTTACAGAGATTTTAAGGCAGTGAAGTTAAAATGAAATTGATGTAGCTACACTTAAGTTTGATATCGCACAATATATTTAACCCTCTCCAGGCAGGTGTTGCAGATTTGCAACAACTTAGACAGTCTTTTCAAGTAATTTGAGCCTGAGAGGGTTAATTTTGTTTTCCTTCCTCTCACTCTGAGTAATTGATTGAAATGTTTGTGTACAATTATTGGAAATTAATTATGCATTTACATTATTTCTTTTGTATTATGGTTGTATATGATTGTTTTGATAAAAACACTTATTGCAGGGGTGTCAAACTCCAGTCCTGAAGGGCCACAGTCCTGCAGTTTTTAGATGTGCCACAAGTACAAAACACTGGAATGAAATGGCTTAATTACCTCCTCCTTGTTCTCCAGAGTTTGCTAATGACCTATTATTCTATTCAGGTGTGATGCAGCAGAGGCACATCTAAAAGTTGCAGGACACCGGGCCTCGAGGACTGGATGTTGACACCCCTGACTTAATGGGTTTTCTGACCTTTTCGGTCGGGTTTTTTTTTCCGGATGGATCAGATCCTCATCTGGATCTGAAGATGGCGAGCTAGAAACAAAAAGGACTATGGACATTATAATTTTGGATATTAATTTATTCTGAGTCAACTATCATGTCTCATTGTATTGTTGTAATTGTCTATTTTTTATACAAATCACTTAAAATATATGCACCAAAACCAAAACGTGCTGTTTCTGGGTTTTTCATTCACACTTCAGACTCCTTAAAAAAAAAACTCTGCTTTTGTAGCCGCAGTTAGTTGTTTAGCCCAGAAATGTTACAATTGCTTGGATTTTTCAATCTGCAACACCAGCAAATGCAAAGAAACACAGATTGGTGGCACTTTTGTTCTTTGTAGGAGGCGCATGTGGGTTACACATTGAGATGGCGGTATGACGCCACAGAGATTTTGACATGTCTATCAAACGCAATCAGAAGATTGCAATACCTTGTCAGATTTGTCCTAACACAAACTATCCAGTTTGCTTTCATATCATGCACAGATCTCACACAATGAATGCCTTCAGAGGTATTATTTCACAGTGGCCTGACATTTGTCTTTAAATGGGATTTGAGGTCCAGTAATGTATGATCTCATTAACCCGTTAAGGTTAATGAGATCATATATTAATATTAGGAAATTGGCTGTGATGTTATCATGTGTGTGTGTTTTGTACTGCTCATTTGTTCTATTGATACAGCCAGAAACTAATTACCATGGGTTCTGTTTAATATGTACATAATAGTAGCTGGCTGTCATTGCAAGAAGAGTAAAGAAACTGAGCTCTTAATCAGTTTAGTGTTTTTGTTTTCTGTCTGTTATGTAACCATGCGGACGATATGTGTTGCAACATTTTGAGCAACATTTTGAGCAGCATTTTTATCTGCTGTGAAGAGCTATCATTAAGAATAAACATTAACATTGTTAAAGTGGCTCTTCTTTATCATACAAAGTGGCACTTTAAAAGAGAAACAGTATTCTAGATTATTATTCAGTATAAAACAAGATTCTAACAGTGATTGTAAACATTGAATGCCCAGAGTGTGTACCAGTCTTTTCAAACAACATTAAAGTTTGTGTAAAATTGAGAGCAACATCTTGGTGTTTGTTTTTCTGATCCTGATCTATTGTGTTTTTTTTTGCATAGTTCTGTTCTTTAGCCTCACTGTTGTGCAGACCAGTAGACATTTTTTAAAAGATTTTTTGCTATAATTAAAAATTTAATCAATGATAATACGCCAGCCAAGTTCTTCTTTAAATGTCCTGGTAAATCATTACCATCAGAGGATGGATTAGCTTCATTCCTTTGTTACAAAAGACAGACATCGTCCTTTCTGCCAATCAGAAGGACCCGATCTATCGCCAGATCTTTTGATCAGACCTTGTGAGCAGTTCTGAACAAGACTGTGGTATTAAAACTCCCCTGCCCACCCATTGGGAACAGAAGTTGCAAAGATCTGATGAACAAAATCTCATGAACTTTAAATGAGCACTGGAAGAATGATGAACCTGTAACTCAGGAACATCAACTTCAACACTTGTTTTGGATCACAGATGTGATAAATGCTCTGATCCATCAATCTGTAGCTTCAGCCTGTTGTGAATTGTACAAAAACTCATGAGTAAGAGTCTAGGCATGTAGAGGACAATCTATGTACTATTGTTCATTAGCTGTGCAGCATGAATGACATACCAAACAAAGTTAGCTGTTGCCTAAACCAATATCTTGGTTTGGACTCCACTACTGGTCAGTCAGGCTTCCAGGGCCCAGCAGTCACGCTTGCGTTTAATCTCGCACATCACTCACCGCCAGCATTCCCGTAGTTTCACTCAAGCTCATCCATCCCCGTCAAACATCCTGCTGGGCGGAACCGACTCGACGGTCGGCGGCCCGCTTATCACAGTGTTCTCCGACCTGTTGTCTTTTCTTTTGCTGCAGACTCGTGGTCATGCAAAGGCATGTGCATCTTTGTGCACCGTTGAACCGTAAGTGAGGTCACTCAGAAGGCAAAAGGCTTTCCTCAGCCAGCGATAAGGAATGGCCTACACAGGCTTGCCCTCACAACAACACAGAACAGCTGTGTTGGATGAAATGCAGCAAGGCGGCAACATGGTTTGTTGACTTGTGGCCGTTCTTTTATTTGCGGGCCAGATTTTCAGGATTGCTACTTGGAGATCAACAGTTACTGCTTTTGGAGAAAAAAAAAAAAGTATCTCCTCTATGTGAATTGTGTGCCACCTGCTTGCAAAATTACAAAACTGTGTAAACACAGACACACTTGGAGGACAATGTTAAACCATCTGTCTGAAAGAGGCATTAAATGGACTTTTACAAAGTCTTCTCTTTCCTTTTTACTTAGACACAAGAATGCATGACCGGAGATTGAGAAGGCTCCACCATCCACCTTTAGGTTTTAAATTCAGCCTCTTTTTATTCCCCTGATTGAAGTAGTCATTGCTGATGTCAGACCATAAAATCATAAATCAGTATTTACTTTGATGAAACATGTTTTTATTCCCCCCTTGTAAGTATTTTGTTGTAAAAACAAGTAAGAAATGAATGTTTATTTTGAGAATTGATGTAATTTCTTTCCATTGGTCCATTGTTTCCATTGTTTTAAAAACAGACGCTGAAATTATGCAGATAAGCTCCAAAAACTAGAACTAACTTTGTGGAGTCCAAACATCAGGGTAGTTTTGTGTGTTTTTATGTCTCAACTCATTTTTTCCCCTCATCAATGCTTCATCATGATTCTCTGTTTTCCGTCTTTTACCAGAAACAGATCATAATTTTGTGCAATTATGGAAAACAGCAGCAACAAAAGGATCACATATCTTTAGTTAACATCTGTGTTGAAAGATTTATAGGGGTGAAAAATGACGACAAAGAATGCACAATTCTGTTTTATTTAGCACCTGGACTTTGAGTACTTAGTTTTCTTTTGTTCGTGAGTAAATTGCATGCTGGCAGAGTTGGACAGACAAACTCAACTACCCAGGAGAGTGGGTCTTTAAGTCCTTCTTTGTCAGAAGGTGCATTAGTTCCTTCTTTTTTCTCTCAGTCTTTTGTTAATTTTGTCTTAACATCTCCCTGGTTGTTTCCATCTCAGGGAGATTTCACCTGGAGCAGTCTGTCGGGGCGGAGCGTACGCCTGACTCCAGTCGCCGTCCAGAGCCTGTCAGAGCTGGAAAGAGCCAGGCTGCAGGAAGTAGCCTACACCCGCTTACTCCAGGACTATGACCTGGGATGTCAAATAACCATCCCAAAGGGTAGGAGCAAAGCAAACATTATTTTTTCTGATATTATTTATAAAGTTTGAGTATTGATAATTTGGCATTTATTACAAAATGCATCCTGAACTCAAAACTGTATCTACTACATGCAGAAACTTTCAAGCTGCCCTGTAAAATAAAGGAACACTTATGTCTTATCAGCGCTCATTATTCCTGGTCTGTATTTTAAGACAACTTGTTCATGGTCTGTTTCAGGAAGTTATGCAAACATTTAAATTTAGATGTAAACCACCCTTCATATACGGATTGGGTGCTTCCTGTTTGATATGGTATCTTATGAGACATGCCTCTGTGACCAGTTAGGACAGATTGTTTCTTTTTTCCATCAAAACTGCTATCTTAAATAAATATAAAGCTATATTTGTGGAAAATAAAGTTAAACAATTTTTGCAAATGTAGCACGAGAATACAAAAGGAGTCGGTGGTTTTCTACTGGACTGAATCTCCCACTATGAGTCAAAAACTGTACAAGGGAGAAATTTAATCATTTCCACTCAATTTTAAGCAAGAGTGCGCCATCCATCTGTAACGAAGATTAGGTCTTGAGGGGCAACATTTCCAAGATGGAAATCGTTTCCCAAGTAACCCTCTGCTACTCATTCTGTGGAATACAACGCGATTTCCAGATTTTACATCTTTCCAAACTCGTTTTGATGCCGACAGCCGTTTTGATCAAGACAGCTTCCCGCTCTTTTACTTTTTAACCACATAGTTGTTGTTTGTATTACAGCAGTATAAGGACTAGGCTAAGAAAAGACATAATTACTTTGCAAGAAAAAAAAATGCATGGGAATAAAATCAATATGTGAAAGTTGAAAAAAACGCTCATAAGAATAAAGCTGTAGTATGAAGAAAAGCCGTATTTGTGCAAGAATATAGTCATACAACAAAAGTCATGTTATGAGAAGCTGTAATATGAGCAAAAAGTTGTAATTAAGAGAAAAAAGTTAAAATTATAAAATCATGTCATAATAATAAAGAAAACATTATTATAGTAGGAATAAAATGACATAATAAAAACTTGTAATACTATGAAAATAAACTTATAATAAAGTCGGAATAATATCGTAATCTCGTGAGATTATAATCATAATACCAGAATAAAAATTGCAATTCTACCTAATGGTTTTGACATGCTGACTTGACTTTCTGACTTAAAGTGGTGCAAGCGATTTATATTCTCCTTTAACTTATTTTTTATCAATGGATGTTTTTTTTCCATGTTTCCAGATCTCTGGATTTTCTCAGTGTCGCATTTTTCCGTACTTTCCTTCAGAGATTACGTCTTGTTTTTGCAACAGTCCACGTCATGTAGACTGAGAGCTGCATTTGTTCCACTGCACTGTATAGTGCTGGAGTTAGTTTCATAGCAGCAGTGTTGAGCAGCTAATGGATTATCCAGGGCTCTGCATTCCAGCTGAAGGTTAAACCTCTCCCCACCATGATTTAATACATACTTGTCTGTGTTGCTTATGAATTCCAGATCTCCTGACTGCTGCCATGTGCAGGCGAGGGAAATATTTCAAATGGACAAGTGTGCGCATCTGCGAGGGCTATTTCAGCTAATGCCTGTTTTCCAGCCCCGGATTTTTCTTAGATAATATTTATGCGAGCGCCACAAGGCTGAATTTCTGGCGTTTCTTCAAGACAAAAAAGCAGATTAAAGAAAGACGGAATTAAGAGAGACAAGAACAGACGAGAAGACGATGCAATGAGACAGAAAGTCAGCGGAGGTTCATCAGAAGGCGCTGCAAAACAGGTCTGGAGCAGAAAGAGAGTGTGGAGGTTTGGGGGATTTCCGTATGGCTTTGGGAGCCATCTGTCAAAAATCCAAACCATTTCCTATCTCCCTTCTCTCACTCTCCCTCGGCCTCCATCACATCTGCTTCAGTTTCTCCTCACAGTTTGCACCCCGTCATCCCTGGTGTCGTGTCATGGAGACCCAGCATTTCTTTGCTGTTCTATAGATCACAAAAAAAAACAAAATTTCGAGAGCTGTGGTAGCATTCAGACCTCCAACCTATCCAGCTTAGTGAGAAATAGTAAGATAAATGGTGAAAGGAAACATTTTCAGATTTTTACATCTATGCTATGAATCTCTACAGCTCCTCCAGAGTTACTGTGAGCCAGTGTAATCTGACAAAATACGAAGAAACTCAAAGGGAATAAATCTTTTTCCAAAGCACTTTAAATAAGACAGGAGTCTTCAAGCCAGAAATGCTAATTCTAATTTACCCAAAAGTGATTTTATGCATTAAGCAGTTGGTTTTGGACAGCACCAATACAAACAACGGAGGCTTTCCAACAAATGACATCATGACCCAAGATGCCCTGACAGACTTGAAACTTGATTTCCAGCTTTCCAGAGTTTCCTGACTGTTAATCAGCAGAACCAAGAGTCATTTATCATGCGGGGAGCTGACAGAGCGACTTCCTTCCATCCAAACACAAATATCCTCATGTGATTGCGAGCTGTAACCGAGCGGTTTGCTGCTGAACTTCTCTTTTTTTTATTTTCTGTGTCAACCCATGTAACTGTTGGTGTTTGTTTATTTTTTGCCATTTTTATGAGTCGATAAGACATCAAGGCAGATCAAAAGAGTATGACGGTCAGGGTAATTTTAAGATGACCATGTATGGATTTGAAAAACCAAAGTTAATAAAAGCTACAGCGGAGAGTTTGTATAAGCAATTTCACTAATTGTGTTTTGATAGCAATTTTTTTTCATTTTTTTTAGTTTTTTGTGGTGGCAGCTACTATTTCTAGCCTAACTGTTCATTGAAAGGGTTTTCTCCCGTGCGTAATTTATGTCTGCATTCCAGGCAGAATTTTATTAAACATATGTGTCAGATAAGAACGCAAAGATATGGGAACCATTTGTTTCACATGATTTATTTACTTGTTTATTGTTTTTCTTTTTTCTGCCTGGGACAGATGGACAGAAGAGGAAAAAGTCATTAAGAAGGAAGCTGGACTCTCTAGCCAAAGAAAAGAGCAAAGACAAAGGTAAGTAAAGCTTTTTAAACATTACAAATCAATTTTCTTTGAGAAAAAAAATATAAAAAAGGGTCTGAAAGGGATTAGACTCCCAAAATCTTTTGGTAAAATGTGTTAGTTTGTGACAAAACTAAAGCAAAACGTTTTAGCCATTAATTGAGATATGTTTGATACAAAGATAAGACTTCACATTCTAAAGAGGGGCTCCATTTTTCAGTAACAACAACAAAAAAAGAGACAACTTTACCAGAAGGAGGAAAGGCCCTGCCAGAACATAAAACTAAACCTGGTTTTATAATCTGTGGGTTGATCTGAAGAGGGCTAAAATGCACCACACCAATAGTCTCCTAATGCAAATAGAGGTAGTTCAGGAACATAAAACTGGGTTTTAAGAAAGATTCTCCACACTTATGTGACCACTTTAATTAATATTTTTAGTTGATTTGTGCAAACTTGAAATATTAAAGATTGAAAAACATCTAAGTGTCTCATTTTTACCCAAACACAAAAGCCAACCAGTGGGACAGGGGTGTAAAGATTATATATGTGTACTGTAATTGGACAAAACATTATTTCCTCCAGTCCATTTTAGACCTATATGATGCTGAGGCTTCTCCACTCCAGCTGTGCAAATACTTAGTTCGGTTACATGTGAGCTCATATTGAGGAGAATAACAAAGTCAGGAGATTCATTTGTGCCTCCGAGATGTATGTCAGTTTGAAAGAGTCATAAATCCGGTGTAGTCGTCTTTTTCTACCACTACATACATGGTTCAGATGCATTTAAGTGTTAGACTTCTTCTTCTCTTCATGGTTCTTGATATCAACCTTGGTTTTCACTTAGAGGGTTTAAGCAAGGCAGACAAATGGACAAATGGAAGATATTAATTTGGTTGCAGAAATCTGGTTGGCAGAAATGTTTTTGAACAGAGATTGGAGATCAATTTGAACAAATATGGCCCATTTACCCTACACTGAGCGTTACAAAAGTCTGATCCAGTCTCATCTCGATAAACAAACTAATCCACCAAACATTCCTTCATATGTTTTTTTAGCACTTTTGTTGAACTGCAAGTTAATCCCCACCTAGCTTCACACATGAGCATACAGGATTCAAACCGTGCCCAACTTTTTCCCGGGGCTATTTTGATACATCTGACAGCATGAGAAATGTGGTTTGGCTGTGGACTCATCTGTGAAGTCCAATAATCGGGAGTCACATCGACTCTAAATGCATTTCTGTGTTTATGTGCAATTATGTAAAGCCTTTTAACGCGGTGAGACTCCAGAGCAAACACATTGTGTCACAGTGGAAAGCCATCATGCCTGAAAATCACAGCCCTGCATTTTGTGGCTGTGGAATGGATTTTTTTTTTCTTCTCTGTCTTTGTCGCTCGTAGACCTGCACTTTTACATTTAGCATCACAGAACTCTCCATACAGAATTTAGTCTTTATGAACATATTCGTATTCAACATATTGAAGGATAAAATGATAAAGATCCTCTTCAACTGTAGGTCTGGATTTGAGGTGATCAAATCAAGAGTACTTGGTTTGCATCAGAGGAAAGTTAAACTCCAAGGACATTTAATACAAGCGCTCCTCGAATCTGATTAATTTAATCAAGTATTCATTAAGAAATGTTAGATTAATTTATTTGTTTTTAAATTGCTAAACTGCGTGTGCGTGATGCATGTGCATCTGCAAAAAATAAATTAATAAAAATCCAGTTATTCGCTTTATTTATGTTTCTTTCTAATCTGAAATACTTTCGGATAAAGAAGATTAAAATAAAGTTGCATGATTCTATTCTGGACCCCTAAAGGGCCAGTATAAATGACGGGCAGGCAGAGTATGAAATGGCTTGGCAGGAAGCCATTCATGTTATTTTTGTCAAGAACGCTAAAATAAGGCGGCATCGTCACATTTCCTCTGATGTATTATTTTGGAAAACAGATGTTGCGCTTTAATCACTGCACAAGACTTTTACTGACACGGTAAACATGCTTTTGATGCTTTTTATTACATTTGTGTAAAAGGCCACGCCGAAACAGATGGGATGCAGAGCCTCTGCTTACCATCTTCAGGTCTATTTTTGGTAGTTTCATGCCTCAGACTTTTTATTGTCTCCATTTAAAATAACCTGCTTCTTCCCCCTCTCCACAGAGTGTGTACCCCAGGCCTTCAGCATCCCTCTGTCGCAGGTCATTGCTAATGACAGAGCACACAGGCAGCGCCAGGATGCTTACCGCCTGGACCCTCCACAAAGGGAGGAGCACAAAGACTCCTCCGACCTTGTGTCATCCATTTTGCAGGTCTTCGATCAACTACTTTTACTGTTTGGACATGTTTAGGCACAAATGCTGTAAAAAAAGCGATTGCTTCCTGACAGATTTTTTACAATTTTGCTTTTAATACCAGACAAATATAATTTCAGTCAATTCAAAATGGATTCTTCCAAACGATTGTCATTTATGAAGGAACTAAAACTTGCCTTTCAAAAAAATAAATAAATAAAAAATAGACAAAACATAATTTACTTCTTTATGGAAAACTTTTGTTCCACTAAGAATTGTTTTAATTTCAATACATATGAGTCATTTGAAAAAGGACTAACTGGATTTTGATTAAGTCACTCCAACACTTTTATTTAGGTTGTTTTTAACTATTGGGAGCTTAATTTGTTGGTGTATCTTCACTATTTGTTGGACCACATAACCAAAACAAAATGAGCTCAAGTTTAAAGATACAATATGGACTTTTGAGAATTTTTTGTAGAAGTCATACATTGCAAAAACACAAAATTCACTGAACATTTTCCAAAGGTTCTGATGAACTTCAAGATGTTTCTTCAGAAAATGTGTAGCAGGCTTGTGATCCTGCAATTTCTGACTATTTATGTGACTTATTGATTCTATTGCATTTAGTATTTTGACAAGTTATATCTGTCTAGTCTAAGCATTTAACTGGGACAAAATAAGACAAAAACAAGCAATTGTGGATTTCAAAGGAGAAAAACACAAATTAAGACCCTGGATGGATGTTTTGTTTAGTTCGCCACTAAGAGACCCTCCAACAAAGAGTTATCCAGCAGTAACTCCTCACTCAGTTCCACGTCAGAGACGGCCAATGAGTCAACGTCACCCAACACCCCCGAGTCTGCACCACGAGTCCGCCGGAGGGTAAGAAAGTGCTTTGAAAGTCCTCCTTCCCCTCCTCGAATCCCAAACGTGGACCTGCTTGTTTTTGTTTGTTTAATTCATTGGGGTTAGATTGAATCAAATCCATGATTACCCACCAGGGAGGCATGTCTGTGGATTCCATCACAGACCTGGACGACAACCAGTCCCGCCTCCTCGAGGCGCTGCAGCTCTCCCTGCCGGCCGAGACGCAGAGCAAGAAGGAAAAGCACAGGGACAAACGTCTGAGCCTGAACCCCATCTACCGGCAGGTGCCCCGGGTGGTCGACAGCTGCTGTCAGCACATCGAGAAATACGGTGGGCATATGACCAACTTGAGCAGTCGGCGCAAACATTACGCACTTCATGTTCTCAAACTCATTCTTTTCCTTTCAGGTTTGCAGACTGTGGGAATCTTCAGAGTGGGAAGCTCCAAGAAGAGAGTAAGACAAGTGAGTTCTCCAAGTTTTGTTCTCCAAAATTTCAATTATTTTTGTTTTATTTTTACATTGTGACACAGCTCTATATAATATAGAAAAATTCCTGCACATAAAAAATACCTGGACTATTTAAAAAAAAGTAGCATTTATTAATGGCATTGCTCTAAGGTAAAACTGGGAATAATACGATTCTGTTAGATGAAACAAAACCTCTCACATGGTTTGAATCAGTCTTTCATGGTTTTCACAACCGCTTTTGCTGCTCTGGAGAAATTATTTCCCACCGATTTCAATCAATCTAAGAGATGTTTCATCTTCAACTGTTCATCCTTGTGCTTCATAATAAATTTCAGTTCGTCTTTGATGTTTTCCTCGTACAAAAGTTTTTGTCACAATGCCATTACTTGAAAACTCTTTGGACAGATGCACTCGCAACAACCTGCTCTCAAAGTTGAACAAGCAACATGGTGGCAACATGTTTTTGCAGCACCACCCAGTCTGAATGACACATTTCTGGCTCTTCATGGATGCTAACACAAACACAGATCTGTTAACACACAAATCTGAAAGGGGTTATGTCAAAAAAGTATTGAAGACTATATATTTGTGATTATTACTTCGCAATTCAACATTACTTCCTGTTGGAGCCCTAAAAATACACTGAGTTTTGTGGTTTTAGTGTTAAAAAATCCCTGAAGTTGAAGGTATGAGTTCTGTTGTTAACATAAGTCATTTAATATGTATTTGCCTGACTATCATTTCCCTCAAAAACAACAGCCAGGTCTTTCTGGTAGACATATTTGGGAAGAGGTATGAGGGTTATCTTTGATCTTCAAATGAATCGGTTTTTGTCCCGCATGGTTTACAACTCGCACAGTCAAACAGAACAGGTCAGTTCTTTCATAAATTTGCATTTCTTACATTTTTTTTAAAGCATGAGCTGATATATTATCAGCTTGTAAACCGTCAGCTGCATTGGTGTTATCTGCTGTAATGGCTCAGAGGTAATGGATGGACGGCTGCTGAGGGAGGGGATGGCGTTTAGGTGGGAGAAGGTTTAGTTAGAGTGGTATGTTGTGTTTAGAAGTGCTGACGTTCTTTTGAAGATCAACAACCTTTTCGTTGCACATAAATCATGTTATTATTTATGGAAACCCAATACCTGATAGTGTGTGATGTATTTTTGAGTTTGTTTCAGATAGTTCTGATGATTCATGGTTATTAGAGCAAATTTCTCAAATCACAATGTGTTGTAAGTGTTTTAAATCGTCTCCTAAAAAAAGAAAAGCAAAACTGGAATGAGCCATCTGGAAGTCCTCCAAAAGGCTAGATGGTCAAGATTACAGCTCATACTGGCAGAAATGGTCTGCATACAGTCATTTAGAGGGTCAAAAGGTTGGGAATGTGTATGGGTGTGTCGCTTCAAAGAATATAATGTCCATTGTTTAGTGGAGAGGATGTTTCTGAAAGTCACTCTTCCTCTCCTTGACTCTCAGCTACGGGAGGAGTTCGATCGGGGTATTGACGTGCAGCTGGACGAGGAGCACAGTGTTCACGACGTGGCGGCTCTGCTGAAGGAGTTCCTCAGGGACATGCCCGACCCGCTTCTAACCCGGGAGCTCTACACAGCCTTCATCAACACCACATGTGAGCTTCAACTATCTGCTACTTTCTGGTTACCATACGGTTTACAACTTAAAAACTACAAAAACAAATCAAACTTGTAAGAAAGTGAACATTTTCCCAACACTGGTGTTTTTTCTCCATCTTATTCCCTCCTGATCTGCACAGTGTTGGATCTGGATGAGCAGCAGAGCGTCACGCAGTTGCTGATCTACCTTCTCCCAGCATGCAACAGCGACACTCTTCACCGCCTGCTTGAGTTCCTGTCTACTGTAGCGGACCACGCCAATGACCATCACACCAAGGACGGTCAGGAGGTGAGGAATGAACAGAAGTATCAGGCTGAGTAGAAAGACGCTTAAATATTTTCTGGGCAGTTTGTTTAAGGTTCATTTCCACCTCATTTGGTGGAAATAACCAAAAACAAGTAACAGGAAGCGGCTTGTTTAACCAGGCTCTATTTGCAGCCCTGGAGGAGAAAATGCTCTGGACAAACACTGATGGAAGATTACCAAGTGGTCTTGGAGTGGCGATGACATCAGATATTATGTGAATGGCTGCACTTACTCACAGATCTGCAAACTAAGCTGACATTTAGCTACCATTGGCTGCAACAGAAACGGCCTAAAGGGGGGGATCAAATAGGCTCAGATGAGGTTTTCATGTCAGAAATAGACTAATTAGAGAAAATAAAAACATGTTGAAACCGTTTTATACTATTCCAATTGTTTTTCAGCAGTATTTTTTGTGATTTTCATCACTTTTCCACACCGATACCTTTTTCCACACGTTTCAAAGATTTGCTTTTCTTACTTTTTCCCTGAAGAACATTTTCTTCCAGGGAGTGTTCATAGTTTTTTATTTAGTGTGTGTGTTAATGTGTTTACATGACAATGAACTCAAACACAAAGTGGATTTAAGGCTCCCACGTCCTGACCCTGTCACAGGAAGTCCGGATGTTCCACACCAGATCTCTTCATTACTGTTTTTGGCTGCTCGTGGTTCCCATCCCTCCACTGGGACTGGGTGAGGAAAGGGAGTTAACTGGACAAGAGAAAGTTAACTGGATTCAGATTTTTGAGCTGGGATTGTAAATTTGATTAAATATGAGCTACTATAACTCAACACAAAAGAAAACACTGTGGTAAATGTACCCAAGTGCTCAGAAGCATAGAATATGAATGTATAAACGAGTATAATATTAATTTTGTTGCCTAAATAATCTTTTTTCAGATTCCAGGGAACAAAATGACATCTCTAAACCTCGCCACCATCTTCGGGCCCAACCTGCTCCACAAACAGAAGAGCTCGGATAAGGAGTTCAGTGTCCAGAGCTCTGCCCGGGCCGAGGAGAGCACTGCCGTCATCGCAGTGCTGCAGAGGATGATCGCGGGGTGCCAAACCCTCTTCATGGTTTGTGGCTTTGCTTGGTGCACATAAGCACTCAAATTCACATTTGCTTGCTTGTGTTGACTTTAAGAGTCCTCAATAACTGGAGAAGGAACTAAACTTTTTAGACTGATCTCTCATTTTTTATTTTACTTTTGCTACTTTTTTTTACCCCACTATTATGGACTTAAGGTTTTAATGAGTGTTCAAACATTGATTGAATAATTCAATGTGATTGATTATGGTCTTATAGGTGCCACCCGATCTGCAAAATGAAGTCTTGATGAGCCTTTTGGAGACAGATCCAGATGTGGTTGACTATCTTCTGAGGAGGAAAGCCTCACAGTGAGTCGCATTCATTCACTGTCTCCATGTCTCGTTTTTCTTCAGCAATTTCTACGTTCCCTAATTTTTGGTTTTACCGCAGGAGTCCTGACCTCCTTCAGTCTGAGGAGCCCTTCGCTCTGAGCGAGCGACGTTCGTCCAGCGACTCCAACAAGGTGTCCAGTGGTGAAGTTTCTCCTTACGACAATAATTCGCCGGTGCTGAGCGAGCGAAGAGGGGACCCGGGGAGTCCAGCCGGTGACCAGCAGTTCCCTGTGGTGGAGCAGGTGGCCGACTGGAGTCGAGATCCTTCTAAAGGTCAGGTCAGCTCTGTAGAACTTATCAACTCACTCAGTCTTTTCTTTCTGCTGTGATACTAAGATTTTTTTAACCTATTTCAGAGGAGCATGCTAACATTTGGGGCACATGGCACACCACTCTCAAGCCAGTTCTCAAGAATCAATCGCATACCGGTAACCACTTTCAAATCAGTAACCATGAGGATTATAGCTTCAAACTGATACCACAAAATAAAATATACTCAATGGATTCTCCTGAGGTCATGAACCTACTGATCTAACTGCAAACTAGAGGTTATATAGTTTTCTCTAAGCTAATACAAACGCTTGAATCTGTGTGTTAGTTTACATCTTCAATTGAATTCTCATGATTTTGGAAATTTATGAACATTAATCATAACCATTATTTGGTCTATATATATATATATATATATATATATATATATAGAGAGAGAGAGACATATATATATATATAGAGAGAGAGAGAGAGAGAGAGAGAGAGAGATAAATAAAAATGATTTTTTTTCTGTTTATTACTAAGTGTAAGTGTTCAGGTATTTCTGTTCTTATTCATTAAAAATTCAGACTTTTTTCCATGATGTGATGCTGTTTCTAGGTTCCCATGGCAACATGTCAGAGGAAAGCTCCCGCAGCTCTCAGGAAGGTCTTGATGGACTCCACGGTGACGTCAAGCTGCACGCGGACGCAAAACGGACTCACACGACACCGGAGTGCAGATCCCACCCCCTGTGACCCGACTGTGCACGGCCCCCCACTTGGAGGCGGGGAGGCCGCGCCTCCACCTGAACATTAACCCCCCCGTGACAGCCCACCTGAACAGCCT
Source organism: Poeciliopsis prolifica (assembly GCF_027474105.1). Lineage (NCBI taxonomy): Eukaryota > Metazoa > Chordata > Actinopteri > Cyprinodontiformes > Poeciliidae > Poeciliopsis > Poeciliopsis prolifica. The sequence goes on from NW_026562430.1 coordinate 1,180,126, forward strand.
GCCGGGCCCCCTTCAGTCACCAAGCGACGGACGCTCCCCTCCTCCATACAACGCCCATCACCGCGTGGCAGGCTCTCAGAGCTCGCCACAGCTTGGCGTACCCCCTCGGCCCCCGCCTCCGCCCGGCAGACGGACAATGCCGCAGACCAACTCGGGCCAGATGGTTCCGCAGAGTTCAGAGTGGCAGGACTGGCAGCGGGAACGGTGGCAGATCTGGCAGCTGCTCTCGTCAGACAACGCCGACACACTGCCGGAGACGCTGGTGTAATCTCAAGACTGTAGTCTCCAAAACCTTTCATTGACCCTCCTCCATCTTTTCCTTGTCTTCAGAAGCCTTCTTTGAGCTCCTGCACCTCAGCGCCATGAAGTTGTTTACATGTGCAGCTCCTGCCTTATATAGACTTTTTTTTTTTAATCTACGAGCCACAAGTATTTCTTCTATGTATGGATTTTGTGACCTCTCTTTTTTTTTATGTGAGTTAGGAGCCCACCAAAAATACCTCAAAATATATATGCCCCTGTAGAGAAAACACCCAAGTATTCCACTATGAGTCAGCTTATCCTCCCGGATGAAAAACGATTTTCCATTTAAAAAAAACATTTTATCTCTTTTATTTTATATTTTTTACACAAAGTCTAAGATGTACGCATCATTATTTGCTGCTAACTTTTTTGTGCATTCTGTTGATGTAGTTCAACCATGTTTCTGCAAAGATCAAACTTTGAATTATGCTTTAATGTTAAACGTTATTGGACTGTACAATATGTAAGATAATGTAACATATGTATGTTTTCCTCAGAGTATTTCCGTAAAATTAAGACGCCTGCTTTTCTGGTTTGTCTAGATGCTTTTTGTCCCTCTTTTGTCACCATATTTCCTTGTGAATGTAGAAAGTTTCTCTTGTGGCTTAAATGCTGTAAGTTGTGCGCTCTTGCCGCCTGCTGGACTGCGGACTCAACGTGCCAAAGCTCCACTAGGGGAGCTTCGAATGTTCAAGAGGGGCATTTGCACAGATTTTGTAAATATCTCCTTTATTTCACAAGCATAAAAAAACAAAAAACATCTGATTTTAAAACCAAAGTGTCGGGTTATTAAAAGAAAATTAATCAAATTCTGATCCAAAAATACGTTTAGCTTTAAAGACCATGCATAGATATTAAAATGACTGAAATGTCTTTTTTTACAAGTATTCCAAAATTTGTCAAGTTTAAAAAAAAAAAAAAATTTCACGGTATCATGGAGTTTTGTAAAAGAAAAACAAAACATATTTATATGTTAATGTAAGATATTAAATTAAAAAGAAAATGCACAGCCTCTTCTATAATTATTGGCACCCCTGGTAAAGTTGTATTTTCCAAAGAATTTAATTAACCAATTAAGTTTTATTTTATTTTGTCTCTAGATATTGCAGTGAAACCCCCAATCATTTACATTTGCAATTGTCAGACAGAAAACGTTTTTTTTTTCCTACAACACCTACCATCAGCAACATGTTGATAGGATCTAATGCCATGGAGAGAAGGAGAAATCAAACTGGCACATTTTGATGCAGTTTTCTTTAAAACTAGTTATGGAGATTTATGAGCTGCATTGAGATAAATGTGTGCCTTTGTCATAGCTCTTGTAAAATGTTTTGAGTTTTAGCTTCAACTGTGTATATATAGGCAAACTTTAACAAGTAAAGTTTATGCACTGCAATAAAAATGATTTATTTCTGAGATCTTTTGCAGATCTTTACCAGGAGTGTTGATAGTCATGTAGGGTGCTGGAAATATTCTTTCAAATGTTTTTCTCTGAGCTACTAATTGATTCTTTTGCATAGCACACATTTGACTGAATAATGCCAAACAGAACCAACTTTGATTGGGTCTGTTTGAAGTAAAATATTTGCAGGCAAATATTTCACTTTTTTATTCTCTACACGAATCATATTTGCTCATATAAAGCCCTTTTTTAATTCTATTAGTCAGCAAAATACAGCCCCATAACAGAGGAAATGGTTTTCATAATGCAGGTGGTGCCATCTAGTGTTGGAAAAACGCACTCCAGCTTGTTCCTGCCTCCCATGTTGCAAAATTTCCATGGAAACCCACCCGCCTATCAGTAGGGACATTCAAAGCATGTGACTTAAAGCACCTTTTGGAATAAATGCTAGGAATTGATTGTGCCATAGGTTTGGTATATCCATGTATAGCTCATTTTATTTTATACTTCTGTGGGTTTCTTCATTTTTTAGAATATAACATAAAACGTATCAATCTGAACTGAAAAAAAGGAAGAAAAAAAAAGAAAAAAGAAAGCAATGGTCCTCATTTAATGTCATGTCTTGTTGACTTATCTATTAAACCACCAGAGCCTGTTTTTGTTTTGTTTTGGTGGCTTTTATGGGATCAAAGGTTATGTGTTTGGTTACTGCTTTTGTACTGCGTGTTCTGATCAGCATATGCTACCATTGAATTAAATATGATAAAGTTTACACCTAGATGTCCTTTGATATTTTCATACTAACATTCATTTCTATCCAGTCCATATATACAGCAGCAAATCCCAACACTAAACATAATTTAAGGGCATTTTACAGGGAAAATGGATACAGGGAAGTTTTGCAAGGTGACATTTTTGATCAGATACAGGCTTTAGTTGTTTTTTTGTCATCTACTAATAAATAACTATATTATGAAGGTTTTGTTAATGGCCACTTTATTAGGAACATTAAAGATGTCCAAACTTTTTATCACATGGGGTAAATCTGTCCCATCAACAGCATTTGTGGAGCACAGATTTTCTTCTCTATTATTAGCAACAAAACCAGGATTTGACCATTTCTTTGAAAATATTTGTTGTATTTGCTTTTTATTGTTATCATAAATTCATAAAATGCAGATTTGAGTGCCTGGGCATGATTTTAAGGAAATGTTGATAGGCATCTGTGGTTCTATTTACTATGGAATCCAAAATGAGAGCAAACATCATGATTATTAATAGATTAATAGTTTGTGTTGTACTTTAAATATTACACATAAAAAGTCTATCACTGAAAAGTCTCCACAGTCCTAATTAACGATTGCAACAGGACTGCAAATTTGTTGGCTTCACATTTATTATTTTGATCTTCTGTAAAACCAGATCCTACAGATTTCATACCGAGTTGATAGACAGAGTTCATAATGAGCTTTCAGATAAATTGTCATTAAGGCCGAGGTGGTGGCTTTATGACCGTCCCATAAGGCTGAATCAGCCTGCTGTCATGTCTAAGTTTCATCCATATATTTATCAGTAAGAGGTAAAGTTGCAAAGTAAACAATTTCAATGAACACCACAACGTTTTCTGAGGTAAGGCGTCTTATTTTGATCAAAAACTGGATGAAATAAGACAAGCTGTAGATTAAAGTTCAAGATGCACTCTCTGCAGAGTTTACTGCCTCTGTCTCTGTGCCTTGTCTGCATTATTTTGGCAGCTTTTTGCTCTGGGAGATCAAAGCGACCTCTAGGCTGTGCTTTGTTAGGTGCTTCGGGATACAAATAGGCTGTGAAAGCCTTTTCTAGCAAGCCAGCAGAGCAGCAACAAAAGTACTGACAGCCAGGAAGTCAGAGAGAGTGATGACGTCCTTGTGCGCCTCGTCTGTGACGGCTCGTTTGAAAATGTAGAGAAGAAGAAAGGCGACTCTAAGTCTCTTCACGGCTAAATGTCAGGCGCCGAGTTGGGAGTTTTTGCATCTGCTTCAAGTGGTTTCAGATACAGAGCTTTCACCTGACATGACACCTGAGAAAACATGTCTGTGGCCAAACTGAAAAGAACAAAAAGGAAAAAAAAAAGTTTGGTGATCAGCAAATGTAGAAAGCACTTGCTTAGGTTTTCAACTCTATATTTACATCTAATTATATAGAATTTTGTGGTTTGAATGTGAATAAATATGCCTGCTCTGTGTAAAAATTCCTAAAATATTTGTCATTACCAACTAATAAACTCGTTTTCATGGTGACACTGAGACATGAGTCATATTTTGATTCCATCTGCTGCAATTCCATCTGTTGTCATTGATCAAGATTGCCACTAGAGGTCAGTCAAGCACTTCAAAACTTTTTTATTTGACATCAAAATAACAGCTAATTAATAAAGGTTTAGAAAAGGTACAGAAATGACAGAAAGTCTGAACTAAAGATGTCTTTCTCAGTTTAGTGAGTAGGAACATGTTTGAGCAATGTTTGAACATGTTTCTTCTCTTTATATTTTTATTGTGCAAGACAATAACGAAAGGGCAGAAACTGCAGTTGTGACAATGTTCAATTAACATTTACTTTGACTATACTCTCAACATGGGCCTTTGTAATAATAATAGCTTCTGATTAGATAAATATCTTTAGAAATCAATTTATGTCAAGGTTGTCCACTGACTCTTTCAAACACTAACTCTACTTTAGAAGACAATCAAGCTTCTTTCATGCAGCTCATGTTTGAAATGAGCATGTCCTGTTCTGCTTCAGGACATTTTGACTAATTGGGATCGGTGTAGAGACAGAAGCAGTTTGTTCCACACTCCGTACTGTGAGTGCGCTTCTTCTGTTTTTCTTTGTCTTTGGCTCGTTGGAAAGGAGCCGGATTTTAAATAGAATTTTGCGGACCATGACAACAAAACAAAGCTGCTTTATTTCAGCGGCTAATGAGTTGGCCTGGAGTGAAGCTATGCAGTTAGCCAAGCTAAAATATATATATTTATATGTAGCTACATATATATTAGGCAGAAAAAAACGCAAAGCTATGCATGAACTTATCCAAACGGAGAGAGTTGAAATTGCCAGTTCAAAAGCTCAGCCCCAAAGCGAAAGGAGAATTCATGCATGCCACTCAATAAAATGTGGATTTCATTTCCTTTGATCATATTTTAGGAGGGTCGTTTGAGGTAATGTTTTGTGAGTGCAACAATCTGGACAGTGTGCAAAACATTTCTTTTTCTTGCCCATACTTGCAGAAACATTTCCACGCAGACACATCCTGAAAGGAATGTGTACCCACAAGGTCCTCATTAGTGGCCACAGTTGGTTTATTCTAGTCATGTGTTGGCTGCATGCGGACCAAAAGCTCGATCCTAAGACAGAAAAAGTTTGCTTCCTTATTAGGCCTGTTTGGAAATCAGTGAGAGAAAATAAAATGTTTATTTGAAAGTAAGCTAAAATGAAATGTTTACGAGTACCTCATATTTTCTTTTCAAGACTGGTGGGAAGAAAAGTTGAAAGAGCTGCAGTTCATGGCCTGCTTAGACGTTGCATGACTCATGTATCGAGATTTTCTTTCAGACTGCTTAGTCTTATAGTTTGCACCAAACTTCACAGCTCTGGCTAATGAAGAGAAAGCCTGAATCAAATTTCACAGCATTTTCTTAACCCAATGCACCTAACATATGTAGAGCTAAATTATTCCACTTAGAAAAGGGATACTTCTTTAAATAGCAAATGTCATGGGTGTGTTGCAAGGGGCCCAAATGTAGACAGTGGGACATCTGATCATGTTCCAGGTAATTTATTGGAAAAAGGAGAAATCCTACAGCCAGATAGAACAGGGAAGAGACGGGCAAAATCCCTGAGACAACAGGGTGGCACCAGACAAAACAAGAGGAAGACTGGTAAACAGGAAGATCTTTTGAGGACCGACCCAAAGGGAAGGTTTTAGTAAGTCGAGTATGTCAAATAGACAAGACAGATAGCAGATGTGAGGGAAGCAAATCCAAGGAGGTAGGAATATCTGTTAATAGCAGAAACTTATAAAGATGGTAAAAAAAGAAAAACTCAGTGAGTTGAAAATAATTGACAAAAGCATGTATTCATCCATTGACGTAACTGAGTTCTTTCAATTACTTATGTGTCACTGATGACTGACTGGCGCTCACTTTACTGAATTGTGTAAAGTTTGGTGTAGAGTTAGGAGTTGGGCTCTGGCTTTACTTAGTTCTTGCTACATAGTCATTTTGGATAATGCCATGTTCCCAACCTTCTGACAACAGTCGGGGATGCTCCCGTCCTATTGCAACATGGCTGTGCACCAGTGCACAAAGGAAGGTTGCTAAAAACAACCTTCAATGTAGAAAGACTGATATGCCTGTCAAGTCTTTCGAGCACAAGCAGCACAGCTCAGGCCTTCTCATCTGAGATTTATATCTGACCTCACAAATGAGCTTATTCAAGAACAATCAAAATATCACATAAACGCACTCCTAAGCCTTTTTGAAAGTTTTCCTTGTGAAGTTGAAACTGTTATAGCTTCCAAAAGTGAGGCAACACCACATGGACACATGATAAAAATTAGTAGCAGAACTACTATCCACAAGCAACTCTAAGAAAAAAATAGCCAAATGTGAAAAACTCAAGAAAAAACAAATCTAGTATGAACTCAGACACAAAAAGCCCACAGGATCGCCTCCTCATCAGTTCAATAAACATAAAAAATGTTAAGAATCCTATGAATGAGACATTCTGTCAAAACACCAACAGCATCACTCGTGACCTTTTTCCCCAAAGAGAGAAAGTGTTAAAGGTAACCTGTCATCCTTCATGGCTTGGCTTTGCTTTGCATGGCTGTTTGACACGCATAGACTGAGGTGATGACAAGTCTCCACTACAGTGTTCTCTATTTAAACCATAAGCTCTTTTTCTTTTAAGTGGACCTTCTAGCAACGAAGTGTAAAAATGACGAGTACTCTAAATTGCAAGGGGAGGTCAAAGGACACAACCACCTCTCTCCACAAAAAAAATGTCATACTTCCAATTGCTCAATAAAACAGCCCAAATAAGAATCAAAACAGTCATATACTGAGTGAAAATTGAATGCAATATTTAGAAAAAAGAAGTTATTCCAAAGCAACTCCAGTGTTTCAAATCCCTTGTGGCTACAGGACCCACAAGGCGATGAAGAAGCAGCATTATTCACACCGTGCATTCATGAATGTGACAACCGCAGTCATGTGACATAGGCAGCAGAAACCAGCCAACCAGAACACTGATCTGCCCCAGGAGGTGATGATGCACACATGTTTCTACACAATTTGGCAAAACTCGAAACGCACATTTCCATTTGAAGACCAAATGAGAGACCTTGCTTTCATCCCACCCGTATGATTATTTAATCTACAGCTGTTCTTTTTAGCTGGACGCCAGAAAAATATTCTAGAAAAAAAACTAAAAACATACAGATAAAGTGCTATAATCAGTTATTTTTTTATTGTGTTCAATTCAGATTGGATGATTTGCATATATGACCTTCTGTTGTGTGCCAACAGTCTAATTTTTCTTGTTAAAGTATGTCTGAATGGCTGCAAAAAAAGTCATGAAGCAAGGTTTAAAAGTTAAACCAAAATCAATAGCAGAGCAAATCTGGCTGGAATCAATGAGCAAAAAGTGGAATTAGGTTTAATGAGGGAGCACTGCAGCAGTGACCATAAAGGTACGTCAAGACAACAGAAGCTGGACTAAAAATCAAACTCTATAGAGCCTATAAAATAAGAAAACTAATGCTCTAAAACATTTAGTTAATCATGTCCTTAAAAATTGTGCTTTAATATTTCTTCCAAACCTTCAAAAGTTTCAGCAAAGAACAAAGGTTGATGTTTGTTGCTCCATTCACTGATTTTCTTTTTAATAAAACATGGTTGCTAAATTAAACGTTTGAGCTGAAATTGAAAGTGAAGGATTCACATGAACAATTCTTATATTAAGCCACATCGGACACCAACAAATGTGTAATTCCATCCATCAACCTGGTGAGTTTTGTGATGCCTGGCTTCAGCATGTGGACTTTACGTCTTAACTTCCCTTTAACATCTACAAAAACACATTCCTCACGCTGACCTTTGAGCAATCTTCTAAAGAGACAGATTTTCATCACCCGAGCTCACGTTTAACAGATGAGCCTCTTAGAGAGACGACCAGCTGGTTTTTGTTGAGCCCTCTGTGGATAGAGCTGTGCAGCATGCCGAGACGTGATATTGAGAATATCCTGTTTATAGCCAGGTTTCTGGTGACCATTTGGTTTCAATTCATGTCTTTAACTCTGTCGCCGCTTTCCGAGTGGAATGCTGCTGACATTACATCATTAAGTCAGAGATAACCAGGAAATGACTTTAGAGTTCTGTTTTAGGATGTGAAAAATAGTTACATTCTGAAGACTTAAAGGATGTGGCACTGACTTTGAACTTTTCACCAAATTATTTTCAACACCTCTTATTAGGACATTTATGAAGCTGAATGTTAATTCTCCAATGGAGGAGCTCCATGAGAAGTGAAAATGGAAGACATCACTGCTGAAAGGACAGAGAAAGGATACTGACTAAGGTAGCAACGCCAAACAAATTACAGAAGGTACTAAACACTCAGTAGAACCTGCAGTGATCTGATTTTTTACAGATCTCAGAACTATTTTATTCCAGGTCACATTATTCCTTGCTTTGTAGTTCAGGAAATGTGATCTTTCAAAGTTATTTCAGTCTTTAACAGATGTTTTGTTTTTTTCCTTAGCAGACAGACCATAAGTGCCTTGGGCAGCGGTGTCTAATTTCAGACCTCAGGCCTACAGACCTGAATGTCTCAGATGGACGTTCCAGTGGGAGTGAATGCATTTTAAAAAAGATGGTTCTCCTTGGCTTTGATGCTCTCATGCCTCATTCTTATGGGTTTTACTATCCTGAGCCATGTCTGTAGTCCCCATTGAAAAAGAGATCTGTAACTGAATGGTTCACCTGGTTAAATACAGAAAATAAATATTAAAATTGCTTTGCCTGCAGAAGAACACATGTGTCCCCTATTTTCTTCTACTACTACTGCTCTCAAATTTGCAATATTTGTTGTTATTTCAACTGTTAACTTAATGTTTTCTCTCAGTTCTTTATCTCTCTGTAGTAACTACACTTAATCTTGCTTTTTGTTCATCTGTCAGGAGGTATCAGTCCCAGAAAACACTTTGTAAACCAGCAATTGCTTGACACTTGCCAGACTACGATCATATTTTAGCACAGGAAGGAAGTTTTTATTTTTTATTTTTTTAGAGAATTTGAGGTCTTGTTATGGTAATTTTGATTGCAGACTTATAGGTGTGATATGTGTCCTGATTTATGTCTCCATTAACAAAATTCTCCTCAAGGGTCCACTCTACGAGATCTTTAAAGTCACTTTGGGTAAAGCGATTGACATCCACTGCCCTCATTCCCATCTAATCAATGAGCAATCAGCCCCACATCTAATTCAAAGGCTATTAAGTAGCCAGACTCTGTAATAGTCCAGACCCAGATGATACACTGATTGAAGCAGAGTGATCCTCATCTCATCCTGTTAGAAACCTTAGCACGCACACATTGTTTAAGGTCCATGCCTAATTACACGCTGTGAAAAGACATTAGGGAAAAATCTACTAAAAGCCATGAAGCATTAAATGTCAAGTTCATTAAAAATCTGCTGCGTGATTTTGAGCCATTCTGTTGAAGCTTGACTATGCTAATTGGATGCTTAACATTACAGTCACAGTAGCAACTGAACTATTTTATGGCTTGAGCTTTTTGCATAAATACTTAAAATTTCAGAATAATTTACTGTGACTTATTATATGCTAGTGACATCTAGCATATAATACTTACTATTTATGCACCAGTCCTGACCTGCAACTTTTAGAGCCCTACTCTTAACCCAAATTTAATCGACTGCTGTCACTTATGCAAGAGAATAACTTATTTATTTGATGCCGGTGTTCCAGTAAGCAAGCTCACATTGTTTTCATTTTATATTCTTTACAATGGATTTTAGGATTAATTTTTAAAATTCTCACACTGACATAAGTTGCCCTGAAAAGCCAGGCCCCAGATTACTCATCTAATCTTACAAAATATACTTTTGCGTGCCGTCTTTGTTCAGAGGCACAGAGTTTTCTAGTTGTTTCACTCACCAGACTTAAGACCGAAAAGGACAGAGAAATTCAGTCCAACAAGCCAGACTTTGGAGCTAGAGACTGATGTTCCAGAGAAACTCTTGAAAATGCTCTCTGCAGTGTTTTAATGCGATTCTCATACTTATAAACACAGATACCAAAAAAATTTTGGTGGGCTTATATGGGAACTAGAAATTTTCCAGCTAAAATAAAAATAATCACAATAGTAGTGGGTTTGTTTGCTTGACTCATTGGCATTCTGTCAGGCCCAATGGCTTAAGGCACAATGATTTTAGGAACGATAATGCAGTAATGCATTATTCAACTTGGTTAGCATTAATGTCTGAGGGACGGCAAAGTAACTAGGAGTAACACACACAAAAAAAATCAAGGATGAAAAGGCAAGCGTTCTGAAAGGTTTTCATATCTGAAGTGTGGTTTGGGAAAGTTGATTCCCCTGTGCATCTGAGTCAAAGAGGACTGAAAGAGTGAGAGATGAATAATGCAGGTCAGGATCCTATTGTTTGGTGAAGGCCCTCTGCCCACAATGCAGCACAGAAGACTGAAATATTGATTCACCACTTACAAGTTGTTGTTTGGATGTTGTCTGACTTTTAGGAAGGGTTAGGCTCTTTTTACTGGATTCTCTTGTGGAAAGTCCAAACAAGATATATTGCATTTCAGACTAGAAAAGCATGTTTGAGGTGTTTAAGCCAACAATTATATGAAGTATGATAAAAAGCAATTTTGCCCTTGAGAAACTGGAATGACACATTAACATCAATACCATGCAACTCTAAAATACCAAACATATGTTAATTTGCAACTGGAGCGTTGCAGCAAATTAAAAACTAGTTACTATGCAGGGACAAGGGAATTACACTTACCATTTAGTACAGTTTTAACAAATTAATTCATTCAAATAATTTCAAGAAAAGTTGGACTTCATTGATAAACTAATGTAGTATAAAATTTTAAGGATAATTTTGTCTGAATTGTGTCAAAGAGTTTATGCATGGATACAGTGAACTTGCTGATTTTAACCTGCTATTACTCTGCGTATTAATCCATTTTGTTGTATATTTGCATCAAATATATATCAACTGTAATGTATTATATAACTTTAACTACTACAGTAGGCTGCTAAAAGCGTTTTAAAGTCAATCTAAAGGATTTTAGATATTCACATGCAGCTGTGGTCTCTAATCTATAAATACCAGGAAGCCTACTGTATCTTGTGTCATGCAGAATACAGCCAGGAAATCTGCTTTGGTCACTTGACTCAAACTTTACCATACTGTGCTGGAGTCTGGTGAATTTAGATCTGGTTGTCAACTTTTAATGAGCCAAAATTAAAAAGAAAGGCAGGAAAGGATATAGTAAAGTTTGTTTTCCAATAAAACGCTGAAGACTAATGTTTGCAGGAATAATAAATATTAGCATGAAAATCTTTGAAATCAATTCAAAGATGTGAATATTTTTAAACAGTAAAGCTCAGGGATCGAGCAGGCTGCACTACTTAGCTTGTATGTAATTTGGCAAAACTCTTGCCAGGTTACTTGTGACTGACAAAGCAGAGGTCTTCTTACAAAACAGACTGGATGTGAAACAAACAGAAGAAGCATTCCCAAGGGTGAGCCCAAATGTCAAGTGGGCTGGGTGACTCCAACATGAGCAGAGAAAGTCACAGGAAAGAGTGTTATTAAATGACAGTTGACACGACTGGAGGAAGGAGAATGTGTGTTGTGATTGAGCAGAAGTGTGAAGCCTGGTGTTAAAAGGAGAAATGACAGGACAGGAGGTCAGGAGAGGAGATGAGGTGGTGGAGCTGTAATTATGGGATATAGGAAACCTGGCTGTCACGTCTACTCCACTTTTAGTGTTGGGCTTATTTTCCATTACTACACTTCTTTTTACAAAAAGGAAGAAGCCTTTCATTATCCTGGTTGGATGCATCACTGATCCTAAATTTAGTTCAGCACCATATTGCTGAACTTTCCCCCCTACCCCCGAACCACACGACTTAGATTCATTGTCATTTCTGACTTTTGGCTCGTCGTGTTAAAAATACTAACTGCTTCAAGATATTTAACATTCAACTTTTTGCAACTGAATTAACAGTGTATGATTTTTTTTTACAAAAATGTTTTTCTTTTGTTCTTTTTAAAAATATATATATATATTAAAGAATATTTACATCACAATTAATTTCAGAATACCAGACAGTTCTAACGTTTTGAAGATGCACCTGTGCAAAACTAATGGAAGTCTAGAAAGGTCTGCAAGTCTCCAATTTAACATTTTATGACAAACAAAGACCTGTTTAAACGAGACATCTCTCTTTATGCTTTGGCTCAAAAAGCAAAAAAGGTGAAATTGTGCATTTTAATCTCATTTTTCATTCGTACAATAAATCAACAAAATAATGTATATCTGTGTTTGGGCAATTTTACAATTTTCCGAATTAATGGCTATATATTAAATTCCTTTGCACGACACTGCAAGGATTGAAATGTATGTGGGCATGTTGTTTAAGCAATAAAATTGTTGCTGCAGCAAGCAGAGAAAGCGGATTTCTGTATTTCAGCAGGTGAAGTAAAGCATTTTTTAAAGCAACTTTTTGTCCCCACACATCAGAAATAAAATAACAGAATACAGGGGCAGAAGCCTCATGTGCATCTGTGAATTTATAAGAAACCAGAGATTGTTCAAGGCAGCTGAAGATGATGTAGAGCTCAATCTCCTGAGCTTTATAAATACTCCTTTCCATGTAGTAAAGGATGACAGAAGCTGATCTGTTTCAGATATTACTTCAAAACCACAAAATACTTCTAAAAGTTCTACTTCAGTTCTAAAGGAATTAAAGAAACCACTTCCTCTTGTTTTGTTTGAAATGTTTTGGTTCAAATTCTTCATGTCCTCTGTGAGTGGAAACACTTACCATGTGGTTGGAGCAGGGTGTGCCGGTCCACGTCTGTGGTCTAGTCAAAACTGACTGAATCAGCATCCACTCCTTTCCATTTCTCTGACCCAGAGCAACTGACTTATTGTTTTCTCAGAGACCACAACCATAATGATGTAGGCTTCAGACATGTCAAACATTTGTTCTATCAGTCGCTGATGGAAATCCAAACTGATTATTTGGTAGAGCTCTAAAGGGCAAGTCCAACACATCTGCTACCAATTTTTGTCCAAAATCTGTCTTCCCAGGACCTTGGTGTCAATCCCATTCTGTTAAAACTAACAATGGCTCTGGAATTGCCTTAGTAAACTCTGTTGAAATGCAATTTTCTCCAAAAGGATTTAAAGCTAGCTGACAAAACTCAACTTTTCCTGTTGGCAAAAGTGAAAACGTGGGTTTACTTATGATTTACTCTCATTGGCTGCTTTATTAGGTTCATCTGTTTTACTCATTGCTTAAACAGCTAGCAAAATGAATAAAATAAGATGACAACTTGACGTGGTGGAGACGAGATGGGGAAGTTCACACTGAGGATGTGAATTGGAAAGAAAGGAGTTTAAATAACTTTTAATGGCATGATTGTCGGACTGGCAGGTCTGAGTATCTCAGAAAGTGCTAATCTACAGAGGCTTTAACACAATAGCTGTGAATACAAAACAGGACCATAAAGCAACCTTTCAGCCAGCCTTGCAGCAATACAGAAGAACGTCTGAAAGTAACTTCAAAGTAAAGGTCAAAGCTAACTTAAACATGCTAAAAATTTAATTAGGGAATCACCAACAGTTATAAAGTTTTGCAACTCTCTTACTCGTCCTTCTATTCATTCATTGTTTCATCATTTAACATCTAACACGGCTGAAGTAGAGGCTAATGTAACTGCGAACAATTTTGCACATGGATGCGACTTTACTTCTTATGGAGGCCAAATAGAGACTATTATACATTGACAGTCTTCAACTGTTTCTAGAAACTGACATCAAAAATGTTCACTTGTGTCACATTGTGCTAAATATTCTACATGTTTAAGAATATTTCTGGAAAGTTGGAGCACAAAAGCAATCCTTGGCTTTTGACTTGACAGATAGAAATGTAAGCTAACCGCCAGCAAACCAGAGCGGAAAAAGTGACTGAGGTGGTGTGTGTCTGCATAAGTGTTGCCCAAAGAACCGCAGACCTCTAATGGATTGGGGATTTCTTATGTCTGCTGAAAGATCTTGCCATTTCTTTTTGCCTCATCCTTGACTGAAACCTTTTGTTGCCTGTTAGGCTAAATAGAAGACGGACTGCGCAGCCTCTTCGAGGAAAGTCAATAGGCTTCAAGTGTATCCAACAGCATGGCACTTTGATAATTAACGAGGCAAACAGATGTTTTACCTCCTGGAAGTCAGGTCTACGTTTATTTTTCACATTATTCTGTGTTCCAGCGTCTCTGTGTTTTAATTAGTTTCTCACAGAGCAAACCAGGTCATTGGAGTCTGGGGAACATTTTGATTTGCAAAGGGTTCTGCGTCTGGGGTTTGGATTATTTAGCAATCTAAGAAAGGAGACACAAATCTTTCATAACCAGTTGTGTATCTGATGAAAAATCTTTCAAAATGTACCTCAGGTAGCTTTGGCATTCATCAAAAGGCAACAATACTTAGAGAAGTGGAATGACCAAAGTCCAGCCACAAAAGTACAACAGCATGATTTTTGGTTAAGGAAAAATTTTCAATCATTTCATTACAGCTTGTAATCCGAGAAATACAAACCCCTAAGAAGTCATTGTTAAAAAGGAAATAGTGAACTGGTGTACTTATCTGGGCTCCATCATGTCTAGAAAGGTTATATTGGAACAAAGGACCCAGTCTTGTTGAAATTGAGAACTTACTAAATTATGCATCATCTTGTCAGCAGTGATTTATCAATATTAGCTTCTTTTCCCCCATATTGTCACGTCAAATATGAAGCAAACTTGAGTGCCTGTGTTGCTTGTACTCCTGTGGCAAGCAGCATGATGGTAAAAAAAAAAAAAAAATAGGCTAAAAATGATAAAAGTTCATTAATTTGAAAGAGCATTGCATAGTACAATGCAACTTGATTTCAGCTGTAAAAGAGACCACTGAGGGACAAAAACAAATCTGTATAAAGTTTGATTAAATCAACTTAAAACCAGATATTTAAAATTGCAACCTAATTTAGTTTCTGCCCCAAATACAGCACATTTCTCTTGTGGCGACATACAACAAACCAACACACGGAGCAACTGTGGTCTCGTCACAAACCCTTTGGGTTTGCACACTGCCTAAACCACTTGCCAAATGAAAAAGCATGAAAAGTGCTGGTCTGGAAAGTCTTTAAGATTTCATGGGGTCTTTTGAGAGCTCTTTCATTTGCCCTCAAAATCTGACTTTTCCAATTCATCTGACAGAGGCTAATG
Organism: Poeciliopsis prolifica; assembly: GCF_027474105.1. Lineage (NCBI taxonomy): Eukaryota > Metazoa > Chordata > Actinopteri > Cyprinodontiformes > Poeciliidae > Poeciliopsis > Poeciliopsis prolifica. The sequence goes on from NW_026562430.1 coordinate 1,195,412, forward strand.
CCTCCTAAGAGCCAAAGGCTGCATTGTTCCAAAGCCTGCTGGGTAAAAGTAAAAATACAGACTTCTACAGATGTAGAAATACAGTCCGAGAATCAGAGAAGGTCAAATATGCATGAAGGGAAGTGGAGGCTGTGGTTTGCCTTTTTATTTGAAAAGCTCTTAACATGATCTCAATTGGGAATATTTGGAGGCAGATGAGATGGCAAAAAATAGAAATGCCATTTTACCCTGTAATATAACATCATCATGGATTTTTAAAGCTGAAACAGAACCAGCTACTGGATAAAGAGGTCAGAAGAACTATTATTTGATAAATCACTTTAAGGTAGAAGTGGCCGAGAATAAACTCAGACTGAAAAATTATGATCACAGAAATATTTTTATATTGTGAAAAAGTTAAGTCCCCCCCACAAAAGACTTTTTGAATAAAATAAAGACAAATACATGAGATTTAATCATGAATAAAAATGGCAGAACCAACATGAATGAACTCTAGAGCTGGTTTTATGAAATCATATTTCTATTTGTGATTTGCTTCATCACACCGTACTTGTTTGTGAAAATGACTGGAAGCAAAATATACTGGTAAGAAGAAACATAATACACTCTTGTAATTGATGTAATGTAAAATGAAACAGATTTTAGCCATCCTTCCATTTAGTAAACACAACTTTTCCAGAAACTGAGAAGAACAACAAAAGTGTAATATACACCTGTGATTCTCTAAAGACAAGAATAGTTTCTACTGAAAAGCATGAGGATGCATGCAATTGTCATTTTAAGATGACAATTGCTGCACAATAGTATGGTTGTGTACTAATGTATCTAAGCTAATTGGACTTTTCACAAGTTAAACATCAATGACCGACAAGTGACTTCCTGTGGTAAAGTATTCCTTTTGATAATAATATTTTAAATTATATGATGTCTAATAAACATGATTGTATTTTTATTCATAGCTTGCTATGGTCAGAGGAAATTCTGCTCTATCCAATTTACCCACAAAACTTTCATTACATCTTACAAGAACGAAAATAAGTGAACACATATTTTTTTAATGTCTGAAATACTCCCACAAAACCATCTGAAAGGTTCAGATTCAGGTTTTAGAAAAAATCTGCAACATTACAAAATGGAGAGAGCCAAGGGCCTTTCATACCTTCTGGTGGAGCTGCATGTACAGTACATTTGGGAAGCTTTGTGACGGTTACAAGGAGGTGAGGTAATTCATAATTGAGTAGAAGACAGATGTTGGCATACTGTAAAGCTGGCAGCATACTAATCCTCTCCCATGGCCCAGCAGTGGAACACACGTAGAGCACAAACTCATTTAACCAGAAAATCATATATGCACATAGAACAGGTAGAACCGACCCCATACATGCACAGCTAAACCAGCTATTACTATTCACACAACTGTCTGTGTCAGAACGGTTTGGTCTTTGGTTGACCTTTAATCCTTTACTTTTAGTGCTGTGGGGAACAATCCTCCCGTCACTGACATTCTGCTGGTGGCTCGATGACCTAGCTAGTGTGTGAGTGGTCCTTAGGCAGAAAATGTGCTGTCCCTTTAAATCTTTGTGGATTAATTTTCATGACTGGTTGCAGGATTTCTCTGAAGTTTTAAGTCAAACCAGACAGTTTTTTTTTCTTTGTAAAAACCCAGATTCTGGTACTTATGGAAAACAGTGTAATATTTGAGGCTTGGGGGATTAGAGCTAAACTTTTTAGCCTAAAAGCAACATAAACAGTATAAAAAGGTCTGATCACAAATAATCTACCAAAAATTTCATTTGAGAATGTTTTACTCTTAGCAAAAACTAATTAAACTCTGAATTATTCATTGCTTTTAAAAACTGAGATTTTCATAATTCTTTCCTCAAATCATAGAATTTCATATCTTTTTAATAAGAGGCCAGATAAAGCAGCCAAAACTCAATTTGGATCTAGGATGAAACAATGAATCAGTATGCTGGAAAGCATTTCATGCCCACTTGTGAAGTGAAGTCTGTGACGCTGTGGTTGTGTTTCTCTTAAAAGAGGCTTAGTATTTACAGAGTCCATCGCATCATAAAAGTATGGAGGTCATTTTAAGAGATAGTACAGAGAAATGCAGTGACAACTCATGTTCAGTTTTCCATCAATCACAAATAGATTATTCACATTTTTATTCCTGTTTCTAGGTCCTAACTCTTGTTAATTAACCTTGTTACAATCAGAACTATACTACAGGAACTCGGTCATCTTTGAGCTGCATTTGGCCTGATAATAACCCTCAGCTTTAGCAAAGAAATCCCAAAGAGGTCAAACTTTTGTCCAAGTACCATCCTTAGTGAAAGACTGCCATTTAACAGTGACAAATAGACTCCTTGAGGACTGTAATCTGATGCACATACTTTTTACTTAAATAATGGCTTAAGCCACAAATGCTCTGCAGTCAATGAATGTGTCACAGTTTTAGCAATAAGTGTTCAGCCTTTTGCACTTATAATCCTTCTTTTTTAATTCTTCTTGGGAATGTTTTTGCTGTTTATGTAAAACTTATGAATATTTAGTGGAAAAAAGAGCCAGGTTTGACTTTCTAGATGCAAATTGAGTCAGGATGCCGCCAGGGGATTCTGCTCAGCCACTCAAATGAGAAAAAGAGAACAAAGAGCAGAAAAGTCACCCTTTTTATTAATTGTGTTTGTTCTAACAATTGCCCTTTAGAAAAGTCAGAGGGCTTGATTAAATTACTGCTCATGCTCTGTGGAGTTAGCAGTATAGAAAGGCATTGTGAGACAGTGCCACTTTGTGTTGGTGTTCCATAAACCTTGAATTTTGAGGTAATAATGAGGAAAAAAATTACTTTCACAAGGTACTGAGCATAGAAAGTCTGCTGTTCTGCATGAGTTACCAAATAGCAGCTCATAGCATTTGTTAGCTCATAGCAGACAAGTTCAACTGAGTCTGATGGGAACGATGTTGCAAATACTTGAAGGCCAGCCAGCTGTTATCCCTTATAGCACCCTATAAAGCCTCAGGGCCTTTCGGAGTTGAGCCATTCTTTTTCCAGGTCAGCACACTTGTTTGTTCCCCACAGCTGAGTCCATCTCCGGCTACAGTTGGTAAAGCACATATAGGGTAATTAAAGGAGATCCCCGAGTGGAGGGAGTAAGCGCAGAAGAGTAAGTGGTCGTGACATTCTGGGCCCTCCCCCCGCACACACATGTTCCTTCTCCCTGAGGCGTCGACACGGGCTATGAAGGCATGGAGATGACAGATGCATGCTAAGTAATGTGGCTCATGAAAGTCACATACGACTGGGTAAAGGGGATGTAGAGCTGAAATGTGTTGTAATGTTGTGTTTGAGTGGTGGAGGAGAAAACTGCAACAAACAGCAAGAGAGAGAAGAGGATGAGATTGGGATGTTTGAACTATTGGCTGTTTCAGAGATTTACATCACTTGCTGGTAGGCACTCAGTAGCTGCCATAAACGGTAATTGATTTAAATGATCAGGAACAATTTAAGAACTAAGAGCTACTGGAAAATGGTCTAACTTTCCATAGTGATGCAAATACCACACTGCTATGGAGTGAGAGGATGAAAGAAGCTGTCTGCTCTACAAGTGAAAACTTCAAGCTTGATTAAGACACTGAACACCCAGAAAACACACATATATGTCTGTGTGTGTGGTATTGCTTAACCAATGAAGCAAAACCATTTCACTAAGTCTCCTTTATTTTAAATAATTATGAGAAAGTAGGTCATCCATAGGCTATTGTCAGTTAACATCAACAAGGAATTTAAACTACATCCAGCTCGACACACAAGTCTTATAATTTAAAGATACACTGATAGCGACTGGCCCCAAAAGATGTAGTAACTGGTGTCCTTGAGCTCGACCCACAACCATCATGTCATTTCTTTGTAGCTGCTTTCTTTGAGTTACATAAGATATCAAGTCAGTAGTTGTTCCTCATTATGTTTCATCTGCTTTTTAGAGCATATTATGTAAAATACCCCTGTTGTTCCGCCAACAATTCTTTTGTCTTTCTTGTAGCATATGGCTATTCCAATCTAGTGGAAACATTTACCCAGAGAATGGCTTATAAAATACAGAAAATGTCCAGATTTTTTAAAAAATGTACCTAAACCTGAACAATGCTGACATATGACAGAGTGACATTGTTGTTGTTGTTTTTTTGTCCTCTGCATTAGAATATATGAAAACCGAGATGTCAACATTTTGAAACCAAACTAACTTATGATCAGCCGTGTTAAATGCACAAATATTTTTCTTCAGAAACCAACTATAGTTCTATTAAGGGTGAAACATTTAACCCCTTGTTCATTTACATTTGAAGAATGCCATTTCTTAAAATGCTTCAGGATTTATTGTAAGATACTGTAAATATCAGCTAATTATTTTCTTCAGAATAGTTTTTTCTCTTTTGATGTAAGTAAAGATAGAAAACATTTAAACTGACACTGACAGTTTTCTTGCCAAATGCAAATTTGGCCAACCTCTGCAAAAAATACATGCCATCTGACACTGTCATAATTTTTCTCTTTTTTGTGACTGATTCACATTGAAGTTTGACCCAAAATACTGCTGCCTTGCTGTGGAGGCTGGTGATGTATGAACAACCTTTTGATGAAGTCCCAACAGGCAGTTTGGCTCAGCTGATAAAGTGAAATACACTATCATGTCGTAACAGTCACCTCTATGATTCATCTCCAGGAAAAAATATACTTTCTTGTATTTTCTTCCTGCAGCACAGATGGGCTAAATGGGTCAACAGGCCTTGCATATATGTCGGTGATGTCCCCATGGTATGAAGCTAACCCCCCACACGGGAAGATGAAGTGGAGAAAAAAAGATGCTGATGCAAAATTTCAAGCGGCTTTGACCCGTTTGTTTCTCTTTCAAGCTGTGTGCAGAGCACACCTGGGATGTGTGAGCAAACTGTCAACACAAAAATAAACTTCATGTTGTGACTCGGATTAGAAGATATAATCTCGTTCGTCATTATAATGTTGAAAGTGTTCAACTGGTCCACTGCAGAAATAAACTGCACCACCAGCTGTAACGGAAAAGGCAGAAATCAGATCTGTACATCCTCAACATCAAAACCAATATCGAGTTAATCTAGCCTTATTTAGATTCTCATTTCCACATGCCCAAAATTACCAGAATGATGTCAAAAGACTGTTTTTGACAGCTTAGGACACTTTACTTTTACAGCATTACAAACTTCCCTCCAGCATTAGAATCTGTTCTCTAAGTTATAGCCTGTTTTTCAGGTGTCTTAAAGGCACTGAATTTGTGAGGCACACTGGTAACACTGATAAGGTGAGGACATAAATAAAATCAGGTTGAGTGCAATGCACACTTAATATTCATGTAAAAGCTGAAATTTGTGCTGCAGAACAGGTAGCTCCTATAGGACATTTGAAAAGACATAGTTTGAAACACTCAAAGATCCTGCTGAAGTGTCAACGGGCAAATAGACTTCTTCAATGAAAGAATTAAAAACATTAACACTGCCTGAGGACTGAATTTTAGAACAATGAAGACGGCCACGGCCCAGTCTTCATTGTTTCCCCTATGAACAATGAAGGTGATTGTTGTTTGCAGCTTCGAAAGAGTTCAAACGAAAAGCAGCTTTGAACTCTGTCTCATCTTAACTGCACTCATTGTTTACAGAGTACAAAAAAAAAAAAAAACATATCAACACAATATGCAGAATAAGAAGTTTCAGATGGGAAAAAAAAACCCCACAAAAAACAAATTCTCCTATCAAGATTATGGCCATATTCGTGATGAAGCAACTACGGGGATAAATCAGCCAGCCGTCCTCTGAAATCCTCACGAAGCACTAAACGGTCTTCTCTAAAGAGAACGGCGCATCTCATTATTCGGTGTAATCAGTCTTTTCTTCCATCACTAAATCAGTTGATGAATAGGAATGTCTTCGCTCATCAGCAGGACACAAACTCTTTGACGGGGCTCAACTTAGCGACTGATGTTGTTTAGACCACCCTCCGTCTTTAAAACCATGTTCCCCGTCAGCAGGGGGCATAATTACTGTCCTCATGCAGAACATTAGCAAAGGGTTAATCTCCTCTATTTGACCATATGGCTTCAGTCCATTTCTGAGCTGTCACATATGCAGCAGCTTTAAAATATGGCAGTCTGAAACACTCATGCATTAGTGTTGAGTTTTGTATCATATATTGTATTAATACACGATTTGAAGGAGTGTTTTACCTCATCTAAGTTTAAAAAAAGTGCACAGTATGCCATAAAATATCCCCCTCTTCTAAACAGATTATATGTTTTGATTTTTTTTAGTTTTACATGTTTTGATGCTTCTACAAGAAGCCATTTGCAGCATCTGCGGGCACTAAAATATTCCCAATGTTCAACACGGTATAAATAAAACAGCTGAGTGTGATAGTATAAGACACCTGTCAGTCAAGTAAACATGCCCACGCGCCTGCCCTGTTTTTTTTTTTCTTACGGCGTCACTGACATCCATGAAACAGGCAGAGACATTCCCTGCCTAAAATAATTGTGTCAATACTTGAGACTTCATCATTTCATGATATCATGACAAGACGTGTAACTGAGTCAACTTTCAGTCATGTCAACAAGTCAAGTATGGCATTGTTTCACAAAGTTGGGACATTCACCCAGAAATACAAGCTGTGCAGCAAGTCAGCAAAAGTGACAAGGATAAAGTCTTCTGAGCACAGAGCTTGCAATCATATTTGAAAATGACCTAAAATAGTTTGTAAAATTTGAATTGTTTCCTTGGATGATGCCTAGTTTGGTTGTATTTGCTTTGCTGTGCTGATTTCATAAATGCCTTAGATTTTTCTACTCTTTAGTTTTATTTTCAGTACTCAAAGTGAACCTGGGGACTATTATTTGTTCTGTTCAGCTGCTCCCCTCTGTGACAGCCACTGAAAGTTAAAAGCAGGTTGGGGAGGGGCAGGTTTTAACCAGAAAAGAGGCAGTTTGCATCATCGTATGCCAGTATGTAAAATGCCCACCCCATTTAGTATTGAGTAGTAATCAAGTTGAGGAGTTTTTTTAAAAAAACTCATGTTTCTCCTAATAGAAGTATAACATTCCTAACCTCGAGAGCAAACCTCAGTTTCTTCAGTCCGCTTCACGCTTGCCTGAGCCGGAACACGTGACAAGTCGAACCTGAAGGCGCGGGTCGCAGTGGGGGGGGGGGACAAAGCTGAAGAGAAAGAGGAGGAAAAGAACCAGACTGCTTTGATTTGAATACTGTGTCTGTGGATGGATAAACTTGATTCCTATTGCTCTCACTTTTTTTTTTCTACCAAAGTCTCCACTTGCCGTCTTTCTCGCCCCCTCACTTTCCCCGGCTCTCCTGCTCTTTCTTCAATGTTTCTATTGTTTTCTGAGTGTGGAGTGACTGCCCGGTTTTTTTATCTCCCGGAGGACCATGTGAGGCTCTTCAATGTAAGTGCCTCCTTTGTTGCCTAATTCACATTTACTGGGGGAAAAAGATAAAATAAAATCCTCAATAGGCTGCAGGTTTAGAGGTTTTTCTTCCCATTTGTGGCACATTAAAATGGGATGTCATACATCTAAAGGGTGGAGTTGGTCACAAATGGATGATGGGAAATTCAGAGGTTAATTACTCCATGTGGTCTCAGCTTGGCAGTCGAATGCACGTGTGTTTGCTTGTACATATGTGGCCATCATTGCTCCAGAGCAGCTTTTGTCTTTGGGTGTGAACTTGAGGTCTTATTTTTGTTATTGCTTAAATAACAAATTTTTTCATTTTTAATTGACATTTATTGGTATTTTGAGTTTAATAGACATAAATTCTCTCAATCTGAGGCAATAAAAGATACCACTATATATAATTTCCTGTATTTTAGGTTTAAAATTCCCTGCATTGAACATTTTATGAGTGGTGTTAAGAATCTATAATTATTTGGGTCTCTTCCAATACGTATAAAAAAAGGCTCCTGAAAAACAGAAATAATTTTAAGCTATATAAACAAGACTTTGGACTATTAAACGTCTGTTTAAGTCAATAGAGCAACTCTTGCAAACATATACAGAAGAAAGGAGCGATGATTAATGGACAGTTTCCACAGCTGCTTCCAAACAGAATTTATTCACCAATCCTTCAAAAATATTTTAAAAAGCAAATCCCTCTACATGATGAATTGCTCCTTCTGGTGTACGTGAAACTCAATGAGAATTTAAATACTACCTCATTCTTCACTGTAAAGCACTAAAATGCACATGACATGGCAAATAAATAATACAAACACAGTATATGTGCTCCTATGAATTATGGACAACTTTGCTAAGATCTTCAGTAAGATTGTTTCAAGTTTCGGAGATAATATAAGTGTTTTCCTTTATCGACATGCACATGTTTGCAATCTGGCAACATTGCTGCAGCAAATTTGTGTGGGTGTAATTTGTCACCAGCACAGAAACACACACAGAGCTAAGTATTGAATAATGAACTGGAATGCATTTAGTTGGTGGTGCAGAAAGTATTGCATTTCTCTGTGAGTAGCAGAGCAGATCTGTACAGCAAGATTAATTAAATGCATTTATGCTGTTGGTTAACGCCACATTTTCTTAACTCATTTTTCAACTTGACAATCTATGTTTTATTTATTCTAAATGAGATTTGTATCATGCTTCTTTAATTCCACCACACAATTTAATTTTTGGAAATTCTTTAGGTGTTACAAAGTTGGGCAGTGTTTCAGAGACTTGAGTTTCCAAAGCAGAGTTAAACACACCTTTTTAAGTCCAATCGTAATAATTAAGGAGAAATACAGGCTTCAAAATGTCACCCATTCACACACATATTCACATCTGCTAGCTTGACTATATTAGTTTCACCTGCTGATGTACCAAATCAATTTATTGTTACTTCAGCATATGAGGAGATTATAGAATATGTATCTATTCCACAACAAAATATTCTACTCAGACAAAAATACATTATAGTCTTCCGAAATCAATTCACATAAAAGCTTTTCTGCATCAAGAATCACAAGTTTTGATGTGCAAATGCATTTTTAAAGAAGCAAAAGAGAGAGAAAACAATGTAAACCTAACATAAATGGAGCCCCTGATGATTTTAGGCACTTATTTAGTGACCTAGGTTGCTTATTCCTTAGGCTGGTTATAAATCACACAGTTGTACTGAATCAACAGCTCCAGGCAGCTATCATCATCTTAGAAATTGCTGCTTATAGCATTCCAAGTTCATATTTTCTATACTATGAACCTCACTCTCTTATCAGCTCTGACATGTGTGGGAGGGAAAGTGTTGGTTGAAAGAAGCAGGAGGTGATAGTGGGAACACCTGGAGCTATGGGTGCCAAGCTAAAAACAAGCAGTGTGACAAACCAGCAGTTTGCGGATGGTGTTGGAGGAAAATTGAGTCGAGCGCGTAAATCTCTTTAACTCTCTTCACTACGTTTTGTTCAAATGAGAAATCATTTTCAGCTAAAATGCAATTGGAAATACAATCCAGATATTTTTATTGCATGTTTGATGTTTTTAAAAGCTTAATATTTGCTGAAATTACTTCCAGTTATAACCACCCTCCCAGCTATATTTGCTGCTCAGCAGGGTGTCGAGCTACTGGGGCCTTGGCGTCACTGAGTGCCAGTGTGTCAAATCTTTTTCATGCCCAGCCAATCCACTCCCCAACATTCCAACTATAAAATCCCATCCATCTTGGCATTCATGTTTTAGCTCCCCAGCAGCAAAATACTGGCTTCAAGCCACTTCCTTTCCTTCTACCGAAACCGAAGAAAACAAGTTTGAATAGAGAAAAAAAGGCGTTGGGCCGAATTTGGAGAGAAGTGGGTGGCAGTATAAATAGAAATTGCAGCAATGTATTTGCAGTGGTCTCTTTTTATCCACCCGGGGGGCGCTGGAAGATATGAATGGACTGGTTTGTTCTCCGGGTGACCAAACATGGGACTTGAATGTTAATCTGCGCAATGACAAAGCTTTAGAGAGCCAAAGACACTCAGTGATAAGATGGGCTGTGAACTAGTCAAGTGCTCTGTTCAGTTCCATTCTGCCAACCACACAGCTTTTGCAAAGCTGTTCTTCAGCTGTGCTGGGAATCTGCTTCTCTCAACATATTGTCCTTTTGTGTAAGCCACTACAGAACATTCGAAGGGTCTAACGAGAGTTTAAAGTGTTAGAATATTTCTAAAAGTGGAGATGCGTCCGTGGGAGCTTGCAGCAGAGACCGACACTGAAAGACAATGGAGGCGTAAATGCAAATTGAAGTTGAGTGGAATAAAAAAAAAAAAAAAAAAAAAAAAACTTTCTTCCACAGGTTTCACATTTGAAGAATGATACTGTCTTTCCAAGTGCAGCACCTGCTGACACACTTTGGCCTGAACAAATTCTGTGCAGCTCAGTGTGCCAGTTATCAGATCCCTTTAGTGCACACTGTACTGACAGCTTTAATTGGCTTTTTGATTAGCTAGAGAAAAGATTCAATGATGTCCTACAAGCTGGATTGGGTCAATGTGTTCTGGTTAGACTAACTAAGTAAGCAGTTATGGGAAAGTGATTCCCCTTGTTCCTAGACTGCAGGCTTATATTTGCAAACTGCTGCTATGGATTTCTGGGCTACTTCTTATTTATAATTTGTGTTTTGCACAGGTTTAGATTCCCTTGTTTTCTTGGGAAGTGCTGTGGGGATATTTTTATAGATCGAAAATCTGGAGTCTGTTTATATCAGGGTTTGAAAACTGGGTCTTTATGTTTGTTCCTGGTGGTATTTATCTGCACCGATGATAGGAGAATGGAAACAAGGTGTTGGCTTCGCCTGAGGGGACAGTTCAAGATGGATTGGAAAGCAAGACACGTAGAGTGCTCCAGCATGTTTGAAGAAAATGTCAGTGACTTTAAGAAGCAGTTTTCTGAGATGCTCCTCAGTTTACAGCATAACTGCTTGTTGGCATCACTATCTAAATACTGCATGAGAACCGACCCAGAGTTTTGTCAGTACAGCATACAATATCTTTTCCTCTTCAATTAAGCTTTCTTTGAAAACATTTAGCTGCAGGAAAACTTTTTTCCAAAGAAAAAACGTTATGGCCACACTACCCAACAACAAACCCGGAAAAAAATTATAAATAAAAATCTTCTAAACAGCCTACCTTACTCTGATTTTCTCCACATCACTTCAAATTGTCCCTGAAGAACTGAAGGTCTTGTCGTAACTTCTTTGCCTCATGAATCTGCAATAAAACAAAAAGTTGCACATGTTCAAGTTGTGTATGCAAACTAAAGCTGCTCATCAGCAGGAGAGCAAAAAAGTTTCTTAATTAAAAATATATATATTTTAAATAGTTCCAAGTTATTATGTGATTCTTGCGTAAAACTTTAAATGTGAACTTATTTTATTGAGATTGCACCTCCAGCTATTCTGTCGAAGTGATAAGAATTTCATTTCATTTTTATTTCTTTCAGAATTGGTAGAAACCATTTTCCACTGTAATTATGAGACTAGGTGATAGAAAAAATGCTTTAATATGATGTCTGGTTTAATACATTTTACACAATTATTTTTTAAATTATGTGAGAAAGCAAAAATCATCAGCCACTGGGACTCTTTCAGAGGCATAATCTGAATTTCTCTCTAGGTCCTAACAGTTTTGTTTGCCTTGAACAGGTTGATCACCAGACAATAATTTCAGCTTCATACAAATCAGACCTGAGCCAGACAGATTTGATTAATATTTCATGCCAATAATGATCCAACTGAGTCCATCACTTATGCAATTAATTATTAATCACCAGCTCCGAAACTATGTAAAGCCACCTGCAAACCCTCATACAAAATGCATGTCCTTTGATTAAAGTTCCGGTGCTTAACTCCTGCCAGTCACTTTTAGTACATTTTACTTTCATTTGCAATTCCCACTTTGTTTCCTTTCCCCAATTGCAGATTTTATCAAAGGAGATGTTACCAAAATAGGAGTAAGCATGAGTTTGTGTGCATGTCCTCGCCGTCACAGGCAGTGGCACGAACATAAATCAGAAAATTCTCTCTGCAACAGGAAGCCCAAAGGACATTAATCATGGCATTAGATGAACCACCACACACATATTCACACTCTACACAGCAGGGGCGACTTTCGCTTATAACTTATTCATACTCCATGCCGTCATTCAGCACACCTGGGAAAAAGTCAATTTTTTCCACAGCGGGAAATCTAATCTTAAGGAAGCATGCCTGTAAAAATATTTGGCTTTATAAATAAATATACCGGCTTTAAATCGTCAAATATAATTGCCTAAATTGGGATGTACATTTTGTTCTGTGTGGGAATCTGCATGTCAGCTCGAATGGGTTGATTTTCAGTTAACTGTATCATTTGCAGGCGAATGAGGACTGTCTTCTGGAAAGGTCACCATTATAGAAATGTCATTTAAAAGGGCATAAATCTTCACTTTTACAACTTTTTCCTTTTCTGATGAGTTCAGGCATAAATATCATGACAGCTACATTCATTTACATATCCAAAATAGAGAAATATACAAAGAGATAAGGTTACCAAAAGGCAGACATGGAAAATGCTGCAAGTTATTTTAGAACAACGTTTAGAACAGTGAACCAGGGAATCAGAGAACAAAAAATGGCTATTCAAAGAAGACGTAGTGATTGCAAAGTCTCCTGCTTGAAATTTCAGATCATGAAATTAATATTTCTATGGCAAAATCTTAAGTAAAGTGAAGGAAGTTATTAAAATAGCTTGGATATCTATTATTAAACCAATTTCCTACTTACACACATACAACCACTCTGGACACAATTCCTGCATAGATTTTCTGTAGCACATCATTTATCCTTGACAGTAAAATGAAGGCATATTTTTATTCAAAACATTGTTTGTTTTTGTCAGGATAAACATGCATAGTGATTACCCCAAGAGGTTACTTTTATTTGATGCTTGTTTATCATCTGGATATATTTTAATAGGCATGTCTTTAAAAAAAAAACTATTCATTGTTGGAAACTATATTTTAGAAAAATTTCATTTTACAATCACTTGGATGTTCAAACTTCTCAGGAACTGGACAGTGATTTACTAAAATCATCCTAAAAATAGAAAATTTTATGAAAAAAAAGTATTTTTGTTTTGTTTTGATGCCACTAGGATTGTGGGTATTTTTCTTGCAGGTCACCACCTTTCAGACAAGATGATGCAACAACTTTCCCTGAACTTCAAGCTCGTTTTTATAACTCAACTGGCTTTTAATCTTACCTTAAAAGGAAAACAGCACAGTTTTATGCATCATTACATCCCATTTTGTCCTATTCAAAATGGCAGCCAGCTGTTACTTTTCAGTGGATGAGAATTTTAATATAATAAATTTATGCTGTGGTGCTTGAAATAGCATATTAGCTTAACGTTTGCCTCTCAGAGGAGCTTTTTATTCACTAAGTAGTTTCTGATATGAACCAGACATATGTGGCTAGATGTCTAAGTTAGTTGAAATCTGATTAAGATTTAGATTTTAGATAATGTGATTAAGGGTTCCAGTCAGTGACAGACAAATCTAATCTGTCTAAGCTTCACTGCAGTACATCACATTAGTTATATTTCACATCAAGCAAAAAGTTTATTAAAAACAAAATCAGTGTGGAAAATTGCTGGTCATTACAAAGCTAACATTTCAGAGGGTTTAGAGGCTGGAATGTTGTCATTTGTGTTTTTATGCATGGAATAAAACTAAATACCACTTTCAAACATTCTTGGCTTGAAGATTGTGAAGCACTGCATTAGTAAATCATGTCACTGATAATTTGTGCAGTAAATTGGTGTCTCCTTGTATCGTTTAATAAACTGAACCATGAAAGTCAAACATCATGGAAGTACAAGATGTAAGTATATAAAAATTAAATACATGATGCAAACATTAAAGATATTTCCTGTAACATAAATAAAACAGTAATTATATTTAACTGCCTTTTATTAAATAAAACCTTCACTAATACAAATATGGCGAGTGATTTCTACAATCGAAGGAATATTTTTAAAGGTTTATGCAGTTGTCTTCTGCTGCAGCGCGAGGATCAGAAGTGATGATGTGACTTCTCTCGACAGTCTGCGGATATGTTAGGCATGCTAGCGGCTAATGATAATGCTGCCTGACATGTATACACGCAAATGTGCAAATACGCTAGTTTGTTTCTTATAAGCAGCCCGTTTTCTTGTCTGCACATACATATTTGTGCCTTCAGGCTTAAAAAATGAGCTCGTCTCACTGTAAAAGTACATGTTCACTGGTTAGTGTGTTACAGAGAATCAGAGCTCCAGAAAGACCTCAGGCTCTCAGATTAAGACAGTGGGTTTAGATGGTTACCCGATGTAAAACAGAATTTGCTTTCAGGTTCAGCTACACTCCAGATCTTCATTCGTTTTAGTTATGATAGCAAAATATGATGATAATCCTCTCTCTCTTAGAAGAAAAAGTAGCTATTGGTTGAATAGAACCACAGCTACTGTTTACTCAAAGGACATTATGATTCACTATTACCTCAGTTGCCTCACGCTCCTTATTAGAGACACAGAGGCATGAGCAAATCAAAATATTTCCATAGATTGTCTGACCTCAGTTTGAGTTAGTGAGTCACAATCATCTCCTATAACTGTTTGCCTCTTTTTTTGATGCACTTCAAGCTTTGCTTTCCCCTTTCTCTCTACAGTCAGTTCATACAACGAAGTTCCAGCTCTAGTTTTTTCAAACAGTAAGACACAGAAACAAAGTAATCAACTTTGTTCTTGCAAATTTTAAGAGATTCTCCAAATGATACCCAAGATTTGTTTCTCTTTTACCCCTCCCTTTATTTTTTTTAATCCGTCTCCATCTGCTGCCTTCTGTAAACCTTTTTAAGGGTATTTAATTCTCCTGGGATGAATAGTTTACTCAAGAAAAATTGCTCTAAAACAGAGAACATAACTACTTCACCTCCAGCCTCCCTCCTGGACCAGCTGTAGGTCTGCCTGGTGCTTATTAAAACCAGACCCTTCCTGTCATGAATGTAGCCCCATGTTCAAGAAAACCAGAGGTCAGCTTGAAAAAAATACCATCAGGGGTCACCTCGACAGACACCGATAGAGAATATTTCAGTTTGCATGACTGTATGAAGATTTTTACCCCAGTTTTGGCCAACAAATTGTTACATCCCTTAGTTGTAAAAATGCCACATGCAGATGGAGTCAACATATTTGGTGCATACAATGGCCTCCAGCATCTGTCCATTTGCATTTATTCATTTATGTGTGTATCTGCACATATGTGAAAGGCATATCCTTCAAATCCCAAACTACCCACTGTGCACATGGCCCCAGGAAATGTTTTAAGTCGTAACCCTGTCGTCCTGTATCTCTGTGATGGTCTCACCCTGCAAGAGGAGAGGCGTTCTGCAGCATTCCAGTCATTCCTGATCATTAAAAATAAGGTTGCTTTTAAACTCTGAGTGTATTGCTTTTCCTAAATTGAGAAATGTGTGTGTGGGTGTGTGTACCAGGGTTAGGGGTAGTTTTACGATAAAAGGCAAGTGCAAGACCACAAAGCTTTTTACTAATGCAGTTAGCTTAAAATAAATGAGCGACAGGGCTGACCTTATGAAAGACTCAAATGTTTTTGTTCAATGATGTTTTCTTTAGTTGTAAAGCATTTTTTTCATCTTTTAAAAAATAAAATTGGTGTTCACATGTATGTTCCTTATTTCATTAATTGATGAAAAAGTTTAGCTTTTTACGTCATAAGTCAAAACCATCCCAAATAATTTTTAAAGTACCAAACAAAATACATACTGATCCGAATTTGGGGGCAGATGCCAGCAGAACCAACTCTTGATCAAAGCGAGAAAATTCACACAATGACAACTAAATGGATATTTTTCCTTAAAGACCTCTCTGTAGAGCTATGATGTGGTACAGGGCTTTTCAACAGATTTACATAAGACTTCAGAAAAAATAAAAAATAAAAAATTCTATCTTAATTTTAACTTGACTTTCCAAGATTAAATACACACAGCCTTAAATTACAGTTGATGAGTAATAATTTCATTATTCAAAATTGAAAAAGGAGGAACTGGTGCCTTAGCATCTAAATTGTACACCGTTGAATAACAAAAGTTTCTTTTGACTCTTTCAGATTTAGGAAATGACAAAGAGCATTGGAATCTCACATGTGATTGGCTGATTTGTTCTGATATGTTAAGAATCAATAAATGAAGATTAAATGGCCCCACAAAGTAAACAACAAAAAGGTCTGTTTTCTAAAGAGGTAGGACAAAGAAACCTAGCATTTGGTTATCTATTGTGTTCCTTAGATGAATGTAGGGTCCTTGTGTCAGTGTCCTTTAATTCGAAAGAAAGCTTTTGGACACCTTCCAAAGAGAAAAAATATAGAACACCAGACAAAGTTAGACCTGCACCTCAATCTATGAGATGTAGCAGTGACAAAATGGAATCAGTCTGCGACCTTTAATGCACAAGACTTTAATCTAACAAAACAAATGTCCTCACCGTATTGAAGTCAGTGTGCAGCACTGCCTCAAATGAATCCAACCTGCATTGGCGAACAAGTGCAACTTTTAAAAAAAGACAGGGGAAGCTGGCAAAGTACCAATCCAATCGAATAAATGCATAAGGAGTGAAGGAAATTTGTCCAACATGATCTCAAAGTCTAAGAGGAGATTACGAACATATTGCAAAAGCCCCTTATTATACTGCGACAAGACCACACCATGAAATAACACCTCAACCCCGAAAGAAAAAAAAATAGAACATAAAGCTTATGTCTCTGAAGATTTACTGGAAGGTCTTCTGTGAGTCATCAAGAAAGTAGGCAGATTACATCACTGAACAGGGTCACATAAAGCTCTCAGTGCTGATGAAAACCCCAACATATTTCACATGCTAATAAACTAATCCAGGTGGTGCAGAAACTCCCCAAGAGTTTTAGGGAAACTTCACAAATTGTTCAAAATCAAGAGCTGGGTGGTAGTGAAGTTGGTAGCGTTATTGTGTGGAGGTTGCCTGTTTTTCAGCTTGGATGCATGAATTTTTACCAGATACTCTTGACTCCTCTCACAGCTAAAAAAAACACCAAGCTTCTGAGCTAATTGGTCAGCTCAGAAACATCGACTCATGCAATACTTGTAGAGGCAATGCAGTGCTGTCGTATAACTGGCATAGTAACAGTAAAAAAAACAAAACAAAACAAAAAAACAGAAAAATAAGATGGTCAAATCTGGAAAACCTGCAGTTCTCCAGATTTTGTCGCTTATTTTGTCTACTGATGAATTGTATGATTGGTTGGAGAGTCAGAGAGCGAGATGTGCTCTTTTCAGAGAACTGACCCGAGATGGAAACTGCTTGTGTCCCTTTCCAAAAGAACATTCTTTGGCAAACGCCTCACCTCAACTGATTCCACTCCGACCACAAGAGACTCACACACACCCAGAATACAGTGATGAATGTCTGAATAATAAGGAATTAGTTAAGATCACCACTCCATCAGATAAAACTGATCAAAGCATGGGTAAACTCAAATGTACAAAGAATCTTTTTGTGTCTTTATAGTAGTTTTAGGTTTATATTAGCTTTCTGTCTGGTAACTACCACATTCAAGCTGATATGCTTAACTCAATTTTATCCCAGCAGAACATTTCTGGTACAAAGAAGTTACTGTACTGAACACAGAGCAGAATATAAACCATGTTCCACAATTCTATGCACAGGACTCATTTTTCACAAGGCCAAATGCCAGGGATTATTCATTATTCAGCAACCGATGTGCTCCCGGCTTAAATGCTTTTGTATCACTTGAGCTGCAAACCTCAAAATAAAAGATTTAAGCAGATTGTTTTTATTTATTTTGTTTGTTGTGATGTTGAACGGCCAGGATGAAGAGAGCTGTGGCGTCCAATCATATAGCTGATTAACGTCGGGGATATTCAACCAAACACTGCAGTCATGGTGTGCAGCTTGCCGACTTGCATCTTGAAGATTATTTTAAGCAGCTTTTCTTACAGGCCATTTTAAAAAAATGTGAGGAAGATTCACGAGTAGCAGCCAAAACAGCTGAGGTTTTAAGGTGGAGGGAGAGCCACAGTGACGTCAGGGAAACAATGGGAAAAGCTCTAGTGGGAGATTCGTTTTACTGATGAGGGAGTGACTGCTTTTATGGCTTCTATTCATCTTGAATCTGAAGACAGCTTTATTTGACAAACCTGTGTGTCTTTTTATTTCTCAATTTGTCTCCACTTCAGCAGCTTAAGTCATGTCAGCTCTCAGTTCATTAATTTGTTCAAGACAAAACAAACAAAAAAAAACATTCCCAAAATACCATCCATCTTGATCCATAAAATTGTAAATTGATCTTGCTTCGAGTCTCTCTAACATAAACCTCATTGCAGCTGGTTGTAATCTGAGTTTAATGGGTCTGCTGTGAAGTTGAGGATGCATTATCACATTTCAAAGCCAAACAAACTTCTAAATATTAATACACTCAAGTCACAATTTGTCTTTGCATTGTTTTACAAAGATGAAAGAGTTAAGCATCAGGCCGACCGAAAGCAGGAAGCTCTACCAAACAGAGAATACAGCATCTGCGTCAGTCCCATCTTGAAGCCTATTAAGTATACAGATGTTTTCTTGATAAAAAACATATTTTTAAAGAATTTTTCCAATGGATGTGTGGCCTGTTGATGGCTGTATACATCAGAGTAACAGTGATGTCAAAACATTACTCGAATTATGTCACATTTTTAGTTTTTATACAGTTCAGGTCCTGAGTGGCATTTCATCCAGCTTGACCTAAACTCTGAGCTTTGTACGTTTCTAGATTTTTAGATCCACAAGGTCCAGAAAGCAGGTATGATACTGATTGAGTTGTGCACTGGAGACCCAATTTGGTCACTTAGGGTTTGTTCTTTCAAACAAAAGAACCAACATGTAAATGGACATAACTATCTTGATTTGCAATCAAAAACAGAGATGATAGGAAAAAGCTGTTTAAATGTTAAATTACTCTGATTTGTATATAAACCATAAACTCAATCTGTGTGGCCATTTGACTGTACCACACAATCAGATAGTTTTAGCTTTGTTGTAACTATAATTTTAATAGGCCACAGTGTGTTTGGAAGTCTGAAAATTAAACTGCAATATTTATGAATGAGGACATCATGATAAAAATACATTTACAGCTTCTCAGTTTAAATATTTACAGCCACTGCTTAACAGAATAAACAGTGTAGAAAGAAAGAAAAGAAGTTGGCAAGTTAATTAAGCCTTAGATTAGCATTTTTACATAAGTTTGTCTTACTTTTTTTTTACTTAGCTGTTGGATTCACATTTATGCAACTTTGCACACACATAGAGCAAGATTGTGCTCATGATACATCTTTTGAAGCAATTCATACATGCACTATCAAAGGAAGTGGCTGTGAATAAATCTTCCTGTTTATCAATGCTGAGCAATAAAATTTGTTGCATTACATAAACAAAATCAGCCTGGGAGAAAAGACAAGAAAAAACACTTTACAAATTTAACACTGCTAAGACATAAGGGGCACATGGATACTGAATAAAAGAGGCCTGAAAGTAATCATCTGTCAAATGTTTCAAATGTCATTTTGACCTATTGTACGCCAGACTTATGTCAAAATGAAAGGATGTAGAAACTAAATGTAAAGGTAAAATGTAATACCGTAATTGCTGTATGTATTTAAAATCTGTTCAAAGATCTCTTTACCCCAACAGATGGACTTTTGATGCATTTTATGCATTTTTAGTGACAAAGATTTGTATTGTGGACAATTTAATGACATTCAAATGGCTTGGTTTAAGAAGACAGACGGCTATATGCAATCAAAAGAATCAATTTGATTTAAAAATAAAGATTGAGTTTGTTTCTCTAATATTATCCAGTTCAAAATTAGGCCAGAGTGTGTCATGTTTTAATTTTACAGGGAAGGAATAAACATTTTGAAGGCTTGCAAAAGTTAGCACCTCTCTAGAATCCAGTTTGTTCTTAATTTAGACACTTATTTATCCATTTACTTTTCGTCCAAAGTCAGACAAATGTCATTGGTCTGTATTTGGCTTTCAAGAGTGCCTAAATGTGCTACATCCGCATATCCACATGAGTTTCCATGCAAGCAGACGCATTGGAAAAAAATGAAATAAAATCAGCAGGCAGACACATTATGTCACAAGCACATGGACAGATCAGAGTCCACCTCTTTGTGGCCAGTGATTGGCCTACTTAAAGGCAGGGCAGCTCACTGGCACATTTGAATACAGTGAAATAGGGAGCAAGGAATGAACAGACTGAAGGGGGAGAGAGGAGGGAAAACAGTGAGGGGGCGGTGCACTAGTTTGTCCCGTCTCTCTTTCTCTCTCTCTCTCTCTGCTGGGTCTGGATGGAAAAGCTTACACAGGCAGAGGAGGAAACATGTCATGAGAGGTGATGACACAGCCACGGAGACGTACTCACATCCTCACTGCCTCCTGGGATTGCTCCTCACTGCTGTTTTAGCCGCCACCGTCAACCTTCCTGCATCCCACAGAGAAGAGAGAGAGGAGAGAGAGCGTGAGATAGAGCAAAAGAGAGCTGCCAGACTCCCTCTACAGCTCTCCATCTTCCCGTCTTTTTCACTTTGTTTTTGGATGATGGGATTTTAATCATGTGGAAGGTAAGAGCAGAAGAGGTGGTGTGAGTTGTTTCACGATGGGCAGTTTGTGATTTTTTGCTGAAGTTTGGGAGTCCCTGGGGGGTTTCCCTCCTGGCTGTGTTCTCAGTGGTACTCAGGAGAAGTGGCAGCTTTACAATAATGATAATAACAGAGTGCTGGCTTTAAAACTCAACCATTCAGCTCCGTAGACCAGGAGAAACTTCTACAGAAACAGTTGCTGAACATATGTACAACACTAAGTCTGCTTTCCTCACAGGAGGTGTGAGTCATTTATCTCAACTCTATACGGCTCTGCAGTCTGTCGGCGTCTTGACAACTTAATTCAACCCCGATTATCCAATTTCTTGTGATACTTTTGATTTCGGGGTGGAGTTTGATTCTGGGTTTTGTGACCCACTTTCATCTGTGTGGTCTCTCAAAACTCAGAACAAACATTTGCAAAAGGAAGGGTTGCATCTATTGTTTGTGCTTAAACTCTGGTTTTGCAAATTATTTTATTTTATTTTTACCTGGCAAGTCTTTCAAATTTATGACCTAATTTAAATGCAACTTTAGACTAAGTGCATCTGTTCATGCAAATACGCAGTAATGTATGTGTGTGATTATTTATACTAGATTTATATAGAGTACAGCCCACTTGATTGTGCATTATATTAGCCTCAAAGAAACTCAGACGCTCTGTGCTGAGGCGTGTTTGATACGCCTCACTGCACGCGTGTCGTCTGTGTTGACTGTGTCACAGCCGGGCAACACAAGCTCGGTGCTACAACTCATCAGTCTCACCTGCAACGGATCAGACAGACCGAGAAAACCGTTGCTTTTGAGAATGTCTCAATGAACAAAGACTAAATATGAAAAAAAAAATGAAAAAAAAAGCTTTGTGGGATGTTTGGTTTGAAGTTGTCAGAATGTCGACCAATATAGCAACGACAGCAGTGTTCCTGTTTCTTTTCCTGTTTCCACCAACATGTCTCAGTGAGACATTGTCAGCCTGGGCGGCCTTCAGAAAGAAGCAGAGCGGCACTCAGATCCGTCTCTTTCCCCTCCCTTTCCCACCTGGATATGGACCGTGGGAACTTTGCAGACAGTTATCTCAAACACAGCCTTTTAAACTTGCTTCCGTTCCTCAAGGGACTCTTCATGCAGTTTATGTAAACTTATCTAAAGGCTAAGTCACTCTATCTTATTTAGAATCAAGGCTGTAACTTTGATCATTGTTGCTTTGATAATGAGGAAAAAACAGCCTATTGCTGACAGCATTTCTACCAAAAATATATCTTTATCTCACCAATGTGTGGCTAATGTGATAAACAGGGAGGTATAACTAAAGGAGTGCTTATCACTCTAGATGCTTATTTTGATCTTCAAAGTTGAACGCCTAGTTCATGCTGGAGGGACGCAGAACTGTTAATTGCTATCTCAACGTCCTTGAAATGGGGTGAACATGCTCAAATGCCATTTTTTTAGTCTCATTCCTCTCCAATTCACTTCATTTTATCCACTCCAGTGAGTTTTTTTAATCACCAACCAAGTAAAATGACTAATGTTGTCATGGTAACTTGCAGAAGTGTGACAATGGCTGCAACTGGTTTAGTCAGTAGTCCTGTGGTGGAGATAAGTAGGTCCTTCAGCTTTTTATTCTAAAGTTGGAAGAACTCTCCACAGTAATTTGCAGAGCAGTGCATGCAATACTGCATAATATGTTTTGCAACAAATGGCTGCCTTACCAGGTTGGCCTTTTATGTTTCCATTTTGAATAAAGGTCAAGAGAAACACACTTCTGTTTTTTTCACAACACAGTAAAACATAATTGAAATAACTTATAAATTACTTGGCAAGTAGAAGAAAAAACAAAATCACTTAAAACCTTTACAAGAAAATTTCTAAGCCTGCTAATAGATATTGGAATTAGATGAATATTCAGTTTATATTCAGAGATCAAAACTTTTTTTTTTCTTTTTATGCCATTGCAATAAAAGAGGGCCTATAAGGCTTTTTAAACATATTTATAGGGTTTTAGGGTGATTTATATAGCCTAACGGAAGATGCTACTGAATTGGAGATCAAGAAATTCAACAGTGAGAATAATAATAATATTAAAAAAGTCTGAATTTTTAAAACTTAAAAAACGTTTCATGACAAACTAGATCTGGTGAAGAAACTGTATGCATCAGCAAATGCCGTCACAGTGGTCCAGATGTGTGGTATAAGCACCGTCTAAGTGCTAGGGAATTTTTCTTACATGCCCAAATGAATCTGTGGCAGCTTTATGGGGCTTATGTGGTGATCAAATGATGTATTCTGCAGTGTTAAATTGAAGGAAAGGCAAGGCTGAGTGCTATTTACTCAATGTTGTTGTGTATTCTCCTTAAAATGCAACAAAGTGATGGTGGTATTACCAGCAGCCAATGTTTCACAGATCAATGAGAATAATCACTATAAAATAATGGAAACCTTTTGAATTGTAGACCAAGAGTCTGTGTTGTTTTATGCTTAATTGCATCCTTAGAATTTAAAGTGCTCAACATTTCACTATGTACAAAAGGTAGTAAACAATTCAGTGAGAGAAAGACAATATGCTGTTCCATGAACAAAATAAATTTATAGACAGCAAACAAAATAAACTTCAAAGTATAAACATGAACAAAATTACAACCAAATTGTTAGGATTAACACAAATTGCTGCTTTTAAAAAGCATCTCTTTCTTCTTTCAACTGGTTGTAAAGAACTGGTTGGTTCAGGCCTTTTCTGCTATGAATCACTAAACGTTCTAAGAAGAGACACGCCAACAACAGCTAGTCTGCAAAAAACCTGATGTGCTGCAAAGAAAATCCAAATTATTGGCCAAAAGAAGCTGTTTGTGCACACTTTGGCTTCTCTGATGCTAATAAACCTAAACTCAGACTTTCGTTAGTTTGTTCAGGACATACCTTTAATCTCCTGCATTCAAATCACAATATATGGGAATGATGGTGTAGTGCAGTAAAATCAATAGCTGAGAGAGGGAATTTGGAAAATGAATAAATTTAACCTGGCTCTACTCAGAGGTGTGAGACTGAGAAGCATGGCATTGACAAACAGATTTCTTCCCTGTTCTGGTTGAACACACATATTAACACACAGTTGGTGTTAATTGCAAGGTTTTGGCAAAAACATATTGGAAGTATGAGAAATTTATGCTGCTTGAAAAATCTAAAATATAGGTGATAAACTGCAGATACAGTGAGATAATGGAATTGATGTTTAACACCTCGTTGTGTTAGTTTTGTAACATTTTACTTTATAGTTGGCTAGTTTTGTTGATATATAAGTTGCTCATATGGAAGAAAGAAGAAAAACAATATTGCCATCCAGTGCTCCTCACTACTGAAACTCAAGTTAGCATCTGATTCATTGGTTTTAGAAGTGATAGCAGGCTCTTTTTTAAGGAACAGTTTGTAATTTGTGACATTTTTACTCTACTTCTTTCCAACATGTTTTTCATAAATGTCTTTACTCTCTAGTAAATAACTTTGGCCTCAACAGATTTGGACAAAATTGCAAGATTAAAATAACTCTGTTTCAACTAACTATTTTCAGAGTACACTTTGGGACCCAAACAGTGTTCTGTGCAGAGATTACCAAAATATGTCCAAATTAGAGTCATTTGCATCTTAAGTTGCATCAATGTAAGAAATATTGTCTCGAAGACTTTTATTTTTGGCGTTTTAATCTTGTTTTGCTTCATACTATTTATAGATACAGTTGACTCTTCCACTTTTTTCTCATAAGGAACATGACCTCGACCAGTCCAGTTCTTCAAAGTTGGTAGAATACACTCTGTTCTCTTGGCGTTCTTCTAAAAATCTACTCTAGCAAAGATCAGAAACATACCTCACATTTGGAAAGTGAAGAACCAAACTTCACTTGATGTAATGCCACATGAATTTCACTGAGTAGCAGAGATTGCTGCTTCACTCTCATTCACCCTGAATACTTTACATCAAATGTATGTTGCGAGCAGCATGCGCTGGCCTCATCCCCCTGCAGCACTCTGCTCATGCATACTCATGCCACACAGTTCTTTCAAAACATTTTATTAGCCAATCAAAGCAGCCAAGATAACTTTCTGGGAATGAGTGCTACATTATCACCTTCATCAAAGCATTACTGAGTAATTGTGGTGATGGAAGGAAACTTCAGCCAACTCTTAAAAGTGTGCAGTAAGGTTTCTGTTCTGTTTCGCCCCTATTTTCTAAATGCAGTTTATCTCATGTTAAATACAAGCAGGAGAGCGCAAATATCAAAGCTGGATTGTGACACAGGTAGAAAGTTAGGCAAAGGAAATGTCTAAATAGATATTTTCAGAACAAAACACCATCATTTCCACAATGCAGCTCTACTGAAAATGGTTGAAAACTGTTCAGGTGTATAAAATGAATAAAATACACTAGAATAGTTCAAATTCAACTCAAAATTCTAGTTTAAGGAGCGTAATTTCTCAATAAATTGGTCAATCCTCCAGATTGGCCTTAAGAACAAACATTTACAAATCAAATGTATGGATCACTTGCACCCTTCCAAAAAGATACAATGAAGTACAAGGCCCTGAATGTTCCTAATTAGAAGCATTGTTCACAATTGACAGTTAAGGAATTGTGGCTCCACCACCTGGTGAGACATAGCGGAAACTATCATCTCCTGTCATTAGACTGCGGAGGAGACAGGTGACTACCTCGATTGACTGAAAATAAGATCCAGAAAGATGTTTTGGCAGCAGATACATAAAGCAAATACTGAACGCTAAAGGGCTCAATGCTTAAATTCAGAAAATGCACTACTACTGACCCAAAAGCACAGGAACTGTCAGTACCAATTTGCTCACCGCAAAATAAGAAAAACTGAAAAGGTTTTGGGGTTCTGTTCCGTGGAGTGGTTAATCAAAATTGAAAGAAAATATAATGGAAACTTGGTAAACTGGCGTCTCTGAGGGAAAAGAAAGTGACTCAGTGATACTCTGGGCCAGCTTTAGAGTCTTCTGGCACTGAAGACCTGCAGGATGCGGAGGACAAAATGGATTCAATCAAGTACTTGGCAATCTTAGGTGGGACTCTCACACCCTCTGTGAGGAAGCAAACCTTTAGAGTGGATGTCATTCCACAGTTTTGTTACAGAAGTAATCCTAATATTCTTTCCTAAACCATATGGCTTAATTTAAGAAGTGTCCAAACATGTTTACTTTATTGCCTCATGAGTCTTTTTGTTAATGCCAGAGAGCATCAAACATACTGTCAACACCAGACTTGTTTCGTGTCTCTGATAATCTCCTGCCTCACAAACACTGCATTGATGTTTTTAGATGTACCACTGAGGCCAATCTGGGTCACACAAGTGAGATCCCAGACAGACCTTGCTATGCACAAACAATCACAAACGTCTCCCTCCATTATCATCACTAATAGCCTCTGCATCCCAGACTATGACAACCAATCCTGTTAAAGTGTGACTGCCCACTGCTGACCATGAAAGGCCTGGATTGGTCACAGCCGGTGTGGCAGGAAGCGGATTAGGGATAAAAACGTGGCAGGGTTTCTGAGAACTGAAAACAAGTGTTTGCGTCGCATTTGGCTATTTTTAGTGTTGGTAACGTTATAAGACCTGGAAATGAATAATCATACAACAGAGGGAAAGCACAGGGAGGCCAACGTTGGAGAGGAAAAAAGGTGGAAGAGATAAGAGACATCCAATTCTCTGCCGAGTTTGACATCTAAAGCTAAAAGCTTTTGA
Organism: Poeciliopsis prolifica; assembly: GCF_027474105.1. Lineage (NCBI taxonomy): Eukaryota > Metazoa > Chordata > Actinopteri > Cyprinodontiformes > Poeciliidae > Poeciliopsis > Poeciliopsis prolifica. The sequence goes on from NW_026562430.1 coordinate 1,221,936, forward strand.
TCCCTGATCTAAAACTCCAGTTTGGACCTCGTTAGCTTTTGCTCTGGGCATGCTCCTTGCCAAAATACATTTCCTCATCCTGTGTCCTAATTGGACTTGTATTACAAAATGTGTAATCGGGACTGCAGACTGTATATAAAGAGGTTTCTCTAGCCTACACCGCAAGAAATGCCACCAACTTTCTATAAGAAACGCTTTGGGGTAGAAAATGTAGCATCAGGCTTTCCACATGATTACAATAAATCCTTTCCTGTAGAAATCAATTAGTATGGCACATTTTTGTAGCTTGGGTCTGAATTGCACGACCTCTTGTAAAGCCAACTGGTTCTCAACCATGAAGCAGGGTCATGGGTTAATCTGGCATTAGCCACCCACTGCTGCTATGGAGGCAGATTATGTTATTTCCTCCCACCCCTCCAATTTTGTCCACAAATCCAGTAAACAGTTGTCGGATCTATTGAATTCTTCGAGAGATTGATGCAAACAAGGTGTTGAAAGGGTGAAAGGTTGGAAGAGACGGAAGAGTAAGAGTTGACTCAACGATGCGCATCAAGAGCTGAATTATTTGGTATTTAAGAAAAGAAACGTGAATTATTTAGTGACACTTCTTTTAGTGCATCTTCATTCTGGAAGTAGGTTACATTTAGGGGCAAGTGGTACACTTAATTTCACAACCCAACACTAAAATCTGCTAATGCATTTGTGTACAGTTAAATCTGTCCCATCGGTTTTCACTGGGCAAGGTTTGTTTTAGTCCTGAGACATGACATTATGAACGTTGACAGCCAGATATGTTTACCCTCTGAATTAGATGCCTTTGCCCTCTTCTATCGTTCTGCCGTGTGCTCTGCTATATTTTTCCGCCTCCTCCGAGCCGTGCGAGATTGAGAGAGAATTGGAACGCAGAGATCATGAAGTGACACACACAGTGTACGCCGATTATGTGAGCCAGGTCAATGGGAATGACCTACTTCTTGTATCTACATCGTGGACTGCCACAGTTGCTCGCATCAAATCACAAAATGGATCCCTGCACACATGTTTTTTTATTTTATTTTTTTATTCAAACTAAGGTTATGTGGCTTTAGCGTATTTACTGTAATTACTGCCAAGATTTGACTTTTCCACTCAGATAACCTTGAAAATTATGAGAAATATCAGAAAAGGCTAAAAGTCCCACTTTCTGCCAGTTAATAGCAATTAAACATGCAAGGCACATTAAATCAACAATATGCAAGCATGTATTATGTGAACTGTAAAACCATGCCAGGTATTCCCTTTTAACAAACACAAGCTCAGTCCCACCTCTGTTTTTGCCCACATTGTGCTTCTGTCAAATCAGTTTTTAGAAAATAAAAGGCTACCCATTAAAATTTTATTCCAGCCTAAACTGTGAGGCTGGAGGGAAAGCCGCTACCTTCCCAGATCCAGTAACTAATGAAAGATTTAAGAAGTGGAGCCCAGACTTTGTGGGAGGGAGACGGCCCAGATATAAACTGGAAGTGAGATCAAAAGTTGAAAGAGGTTTTAATTTCTGAAAAGCTCCATGATTCTGTTGTTCCAGTTGCAAAAGAGTAACCGTCACCTAACCTTAACTGGTTATGGGATCTTTGACTGCCATCTAGTTATTTTTTATTTGCTGAAGTTGAAATTCAAGTGATCAATCAAGAGATACAACTGGATTTAAATCAGACTTTCTAATTGTCCTGTACGTATTTGAATTATTTGTATTATAACACCAAATCTTAGCTAGCAGTGGCTTTATGGCACAGGAATTAAATGATCCCTACCTTAACATTTTAAAATTGAAATTTTCTAGCTACTTTTATGTCTTCAAAAAACATTCTGCCTTCAAAGCAGCAATTCAGTTTTATTTCACAACACGAATGGTGGAAATCTAACATTTAAGAGAGTTTTACTCCATTTTAGGTGGCTTTGTTTGGCTTTTACCAGCAAGCTGCTTGAGGATTTAAGTCTATGGAGTGCGCCATTTGTACTTGGAAGTTGACTTTTTCCAGTTCCAGGTCATAAAAATGCAGTTAAGTGCTCCCTGAAGTAGGAATTACACTGTACATTGAAATCCAGAATTTTTTGAAGTGGGAGAAATAAAATGCTTATTCATCCTGCTCAAAGTTTGTTTTATTAAATATTTTTTTTTTCCACTGTTGCCACTAGAGCACATAAAGTGGGGCGTGAGGTTATTCCCAAATTTAGCTCGCAACAAAACTTTTAAGTTGTGCTCCAAACGCAAGCATGGAGACACTGACATCAAAAAAAGCAAGAAACATTGAGGTATGCTTGTGAAAACATGTTTTTCATTAAGCTCTTGCCTAAACTGGTGGAGTCAGGTTGAAGCAAATTCATTCTCAGGAAAGTAAGCATGGCAGGGGGGTAAGAAGGTTATTTCCTGCATTATTTACTGTATATTATGCCTGTCAAATGACGCATTATGGGTAAAATCATATTAATGTATAAATAGGTATAAAAACAACATGCTATAAATATTAGTTTGTGATCAGTTCCAAAGATAATTTCGGCTCGTAGGCAGAGACTGCAGTGAAGAGGAGGAGGAACAACACTAAAGCATTCCTCTAATCAGTTTTGTATTGCCCCCCACTGAAGACTATTGGTACTGACATTGCTGAGGTGCCAGAATGGCAGACTACTCGTTTACATACTGTGACAGCTCTGGCAATCCCGAGGCACAAAGTGACAATGGAAAAAGTAAACAACTTAGACTTTTGTAAAATCATATATACATTTTTACCCTCAGTATCCCCATGCTTTTTTTCCCCTCCCCTCCGTCTCTCTTCTTTTGCTTTGTACTCAGTCACCTCCCTGCACGGTTCAACAGTGTCACCTACGGTATGGTTAGAGGCATTTCACCCTCTCTCGGCTGCCTATTTCAATATGTGTGAGTCTGTGATTGCATAACAGCAAACAAATTGGTTTAAAGTGTTTTCATCTGAATTCAGTCAATCTATTCTCTTTGGTCAATAATGCCTTCAGGATCCCTCAGTGTTAAGCACAAACTAATCAAAGCTCTATAAATTTTTACCATTCTGGGCTTTGTTTTAAAGATTTTTTTAAGCCTTCCTGCTGCTTTCATTCCTTCAGTAATGCTGTTGGCGGTTGATATTACATGACTGACTGCTGAGTGAACAAAGCGACTGCATAAAAATGTCTCGGGACATTTTCAGCCAATATTTACTTCATTACTGAAGCCCTATTTACTTCGGATTTTGTCAAGTTCTGCACAACACTCCCTGCTTCAGTTATGCACATATAGCTACTTGATGGGTATTCAGTGCTGTGTGGTGAAAATTTACTTGTTGCAAATATCTTACTTTTTTAAGACGTTCAGTTATTATTATTATTATTTTTTTAGTGGTTGAATCCCTTAAATTTTGGTTACTGTGTCACATAAATCACCATATTTAAGATGTGATCTTAAATATGGTTAGAAGAGTAGAATTTTGTTTTTGTACAAAGGTTCTTGTTGATTTTAATTGTTTTTCCCTTAATAAACTAAGCAAGCAATTAAAAATAGATTCATTTGCTTAGCTTATCTTTTCAAACAATTATGTACAAGAGAATAAACAAAGAAAAAATAATCTGTAAGGGTGGAAACATTCTTTTATGGCACTGAATATGAAATATTTTTCAGTTCCTTTCCGCCTTTTTTTTTTAATCAACACCAAACTGTTATCCGCCTTCACATGGCCTCAAAAATGCAAGCACTGCAAAACTCTCAAGTGGGGTACAGTTTATCTGCAGCACTTTTCCCCCTTCTTTTAGATCAGAGGAAACTATGCATGAGAATGAGAAAGATACTCTGAGCTCTTTGCATCCTATTGTCTGACACACCAATGCTTTAATCTCAGTCAACAGTGACATCTGCTGAAAATCCTGCTTGGTGAGATAAGACTGGACACATTTCCTGCATCAGAAATGCATGCATTATATCACAGAAGCACACTTATTCTGTTACCTCTCTTCTGCTTTATGGAAGTTAGACTTCTGAATAGAAGCAACATTCAGCAAAATCGATGTTATCCGATGTTTTCGAAATTGCTAGAGGACAATTTGTCCAAACAAATGTCCAAACATTGCTGTTGCTCTGTGCACAACACTGGCACTCTCCAGGTTTGATGTTATCAGTGTTTACTGTAACTTCTCAACACAATTTGACCAAGGTCTATCTACACATCCATTTGTGTTGAAATCCACTTTCAGAAACAAACAGTATTGTCCATTTAAAAGCAGTGGTGCATAAGTTCTCCGGAAAGCTAACTCAATTTTATACACATAAAAAACAGGAAATGGTTGTAACACTTCAATTCTTTCATAAGAAACCGTTTACACATCATGTTACTCTGCATATGCTTACTTTACAATTTCTCAGAATTTCAGTATGCCCACATCCTTCAAGAGAAAGACCCACTGCCTTAGCTTCAGGAGATAATACAGAATTATATATATATATATATATATATATATATATATATATATATATATATATATATATATATATATATATATATATATATATATATATATATAAAGAAAATATAAAAAAAGAAATCTGGAAATATCTATCTGAGCCAAACCTGTACAGCATACAAAACAAGCCAAATCTCTCCCACAAGCTAAAAACGAAAGCCTCACAAAAAAACCTTGAGAAATGAAGATGTAAAAATCCATCATTTTAAAAAAGGATGTAGAATCCTTTTTTAAAATGATGAGGCCACAGCTGTTGTGTAAGACAACGCCGACTCTTAAAGTCTTACAAAAACAACTGTTTTCTACCAAATTTTGAACGAATTGGGTCAAGACTTTAAAGAAACAGTCAGACAAGCCCAAAAATTTACTAATTCTTTCAATTTTAGAGCTTTACTTCCAACCAACTAACATAATTTTACCAAACACATAACTGTATTGTCTTCTATTTTGATCTGTCGATGAATAAAATATTTGAGATGTTTCAGTGGCAATGATAGTTATTGGGGGGTGTGGGGTCGCAATATCAGCACAAACATTGACTAAAACCACCTAACGGCGACAACATGCTGAAATCAAGAGCCAGCTTCTCTGCAGGAGGAGAAAGTCGACACATGCGCTAATTACTAACTGGCTGCAGCGGTAGCAGCAACAGCTGCTGGCACTGCTGAACCTCATATGAAAAACATCCTTCCCACTGACATGTTAATGCTGATAAGGAAATCCTTTTCAGTTTTATTAAAATAAATTCTAATTTAAGTGTACTCCAAGATTAAAAATTACTTCTGAAGTGCCGTTTTACAGCCACCCTTTGCAGTGAATTATAAACCAATGCTGAATCCTAATGAGCAACAGCAGTGGCTTGTACTCCTAAAAAAAATTATAAAAAAAAAAATAACTTGCTGCATCATAAATCATTTAAACATAGCTTAGTTTGGCTTTGAGGTTTGTTGTGATGCAGTTTTAAGCACCTTCCAGCACAACAAACTCCTCCTTACAGCTCTAATGTAATGGGAAATTAACACACTCTATTCTGCTGCCAGATGATAATTTTGGTTTAGCTACACCTAAAGTGTTGGTTCTGGCAAGCACAACAAGGATCTTTAAAGAATAAACAGAACAAAAAGACGTGAGCATTTTCTAATTGTAAATGACATTGCACAGCTTCTGGCTAAGATGATTCAGAGTTCTGCCTATTTTGTAGGTCTGTTGCTTCATTTGTTGTTTGTTGATGGGTTTGGCAGAATCTACAGTGAACTTTTTAAAGGCTAAAAATGAAAAAACTCAACATTGCAATTATTTAGCAGTTGTCAGCTCCATTGAGCTATAAGCCCTCCCAAGAAAGCTGTGGAAAATAAGCTGTTTCACACCATTTAATCTCAAATCCCTCTGCTTTCTTTCCTACTTTTCCCTTTCTGTTCTCCTGGCGCTATCGCTTTGTCTCTGGCCTTCAGACATCTGAGCGGCTCTTCTGGATTTTGCTGACACTGCACCCAGTCCCGCCTGGCCTCTTCTGAGCAGGATGGACACTCTGGAGTCAGAGCTGACCTGTCCAATCTGCCTGGAGCTCTTTGAAGACCCGCTGCTGCTCCCTTGTGCCCACAGCCTGTGCTTTGGCTGTGCCCATCGCATCCTCGTCTCCCACTGCGCCACCAACGAATCCGTCCAGAGCATTGGCGCTTTTCAGTGCCCCACTTGTAGGTATGTCATTTCCCTGAGTCCGGAGCGTGGATTAGAAGGACTCAAGAGAAACGTGACCTTGCAAAACATTATCGATAGAGTTCAACGGGCCTCATCCTCAGCTGGCCTTCCTCTGCCATTGGCCGGTCCCCACAGTGGGCCCAACTCTCCCATTGAGGAAGGGAGCAACCGGCTGGCTCTGGTTCCCGTCAGTGCCGCCATGTCCAGCCCAGAAACTCCGCCGGAACCAGTTCAATGCCAGTTCTGCGAGCAGGACCCACCCCAGGATGCCGTTAAGACGTGCGTGACATGCGAAGTGTCGTACTGCGAGGAGTGCCTCAGGGCAACTCACCCGAACAAGAAACCATTCACCGGTCACCGGCTCATTGAGCCAATGCCCGATTCTCACCTCAGAGGGCTCCAGTGCCTGGAGCATGAGGAGGAGAAGGTGAACATGTACTGTGTCACTGATGACCAGCTGATCTGCTCACTGTGCAAACTGGTTGGGAGGCACAGGGATCACCAAGTGGCAGCCCTAAGCGACCGCTACGAAAAATTAAAGGTATGTGCTTGTTCGCCTATATGGTCTATTAAAAAAAAAAAAATAAAAAAAAAAATAATAATAATAATAATAATAATTTTCTGCTGTTTTCAGTGTTTTACTCATGCTAATTATAGATAAGAATAAAAAACGTCCAAAGTCCTTAACCGTCTTACACATATAATGTATTTCAAACTTTAATTTCATTCTCCTCTGAAGTATGAAATTTTCTGATATCCTCACTCAGGTATCTAATTTGATTGTCTAGAGAGATTTCATCATTTCATGCTGATTTATAATCTCTCCTGAATAATTAAGCAATTAGCATAATAACTGCACCACACCAGGAAGCCAGAGGGGTATTCAGAGGCAGTGAATTAGGGGTATGTCTTTAGCTAGAAGGCATGGTGACTTTGGCAAGGTTGCAGGTTAACAAGCACCACTTGCCTGCTGGGTGCAGGTTGGCTTGACTGAGAACTGACTTGTGCATCATAGTGCTAATAGCCACAGGGGCAGTTATTATTATTATTATTATTATTATTATTATTATTATTATTATTATTATTATTTATCTTTGTATTGTGCATCCCAAGTATGATGGATTTTGGCTAACAAGTCAGTTTTTTGAGTTTACTGAACATTTCAACTTCTATTTAAAATATTCTAAAATATAAAAAATACACCACTGTATTGGTACTTTTAAGAGTGACAACTTAATTAAACCTTATGAGATGCAGTCTCACATCCCTCACCCTAAAATCGGATTTTGTCACGCGTTAGCTGTTCTTCTGCCATATTTTCCAGGGACAATTCATTAGTATCACTTTTTGTCAATCTGCTGAATACAAGATACTTCCACTCTTCACAAAATGGGACACAAATGTAGTAGATTGGAATAGCTTCTCTTTTTCTCTGTTAGGCTGTTGGTGTGCTTCTGATAAGAACCATGGAGGTTATTGTGGGAACACCCATCCTTTTTTCAGAGATAAAATTACCCCCGTCACAGGAAATTGACAGAGGAGGGTGCTGGAAATGGCTTTTAAAACCCTTAGCTCAGGGTCTTACAAGTAAAACCCTTCAGGATAAAAGATAGGAGCAGCTGTTTGTAAGTGTCCGCCTTGATACTAAATCACTGGTTTGGTGTTCCCCTTTCTCTGTTTAAGTTGGAACAGTTTGGTATTAAGAGCAGTTAAATATAAAACAATTTGCACATACATAAACATGTTACGTTTTACAAATTATCTGTGTATTAGAATTGCTTTCCCTGATAGATGGTTGCAGAATTATAAACTGGACTAGCTGTGAAGTCTGCTACTCTTGAAAGGGTGAAACTTTTACTCCATAGTAATTGTTGATGGTGGGTCCTCACACTCCATCCCAGTGGGTAAAAAACAATATTTTCAGGAAGTGTTAAATGCCACATTTGTGCACATCAGCTCCATTATTATTACAAAAGGTGGTTTTAACTTCCCATAGTTTAATTGATTATATTTTATGACTGTGGAAAATGTTTAAAAGTATGAATGGAACACCACCACTTTGCTGCTGGTTTTGAGAAGCTTCACTTTCTTATTTGGAAGATGCTAAGTTTGTATTTTGTGCACAAAATGCTTTTCTCATCATACTTGTGTAGGTGTATCTAAAATGTGTTTAATTTTAGGTTGAAGGAGAAAATAAATTTTTAATGCATGTTGCTTTTGAGCCAACATTTACTGTTGTTTTTGTGTAACATTTTCGGCATGCTTTTGAGCAACAATGTTCAGTTACTTCTGCTGTTATTTAATCCATAGAAATTGAATTGCTGACTGCTAGGACTGTGGCGCTCATGGTCACTGATGTCGAACTTGAGTCCTTAAAGGGCCGGCATCTAGATGCAGTAAAGACAACTTGCTTAAGTTCAAACGGGGCATCACGTTGGGGTAGAAATGGGATTTAAGTGGCCTTGAATGTGGTCTGGTTGTTTGTGCCAGAAGAGCTTGATTCAGTATTTCAAGAACTGTTGATTTATGATTTTTACATACCACTCTCTCCTTGTATGCAGCAAAAACTAAATCAAGATGCCCATCTTCAGAAATTCTCTTTTTAGAGTAGAGTAGGCTAGCTGAAATGTTTTAAAGTTTTCTCATGGCTTGAAATACAGAAATACATAAACATCAAAAGAAACAAACACAACATCTTTTTTCTAACTAGTTAACTCCTGTTCTTTTGCATCCCTGGGTTTTCTATTAGAATAATCCCAGTCCACTGCCTCGTTGCACTTTGAAAATTCATTTAACTAAGCAGAGATTAACTGTGCAATACAACACAGACTTTTTTCTCCCAAAATTTAGCTCAGAGTGGTGGCAGAAAAAACAGGGTTGGATTGATAAAAAGAGACAGATTACGCCGCAGGATGATTGACAAGCGATCAGACTGATGGGGGGTGGAAGACGCTCCAGCTCCAACAAATAGATACAAGCTGGCAACAAGGACATATAATAGGCTTGAATCCCTTTTCTTTATGTTTGTGTCGTGACATATTACATTGAAGTTCAGTACACAGAGGATGGCTTATTGTTGCAATTCTTGTCCTCTTTTGAGAAATCAGCTTTCCCCCCTCTGTTACTAACAACAGGGTCATATTCCTGTTAGAGCAGACCCTTATGTCACTTCTGTGTGCCATCTGCGTATTAAGGTCATCCATTAAGCCCCTCGTGGCACTACATCACACTTGCAAAGGAAAAAAAAAAAACCAAAGAGAGGCACTATGTCCACCTCTGTGGATGAGTAAAAGCTTTTCTGACACCATAAAAAAAACTGTTCATATTTAAAACATGGCTAAAGAGGTACAGTCACATAAATTACAAAGCATATTCTATAACTTCATACTTGCATAATTTTCACTTTCAGATTTGAAACCACGAAGAACATCTTAAAACTTTGAAAAGAGGAAAAGTGACAACGATGCATCAGAACAGCTTAATTATGCCTGATTTGGCAATTATGTGAAACATGGCAGCAAATGAAACATCCGGGGCTCTGGCACTAAAAAAAACAAAACAAAAATACAGCTATGTAAAAAATACAGAAGGGTGAATAAAAAGGAGGGCAGAGAGGGGAATAAGTGAAGGGAGGAGCATCGAGGGGAGGCACTGACGTGCCTGTCACCTGTTTGCCGCTTTGTTTGCCGGGAGCGCTGCTCTCATAGGGAAAGCTTTTTGAAGCCCTGATTTATCGCTTGGCTGGGTTTGCGCATGGCTTGGTGCTCAGTGGAGTGACTGTCCCAGTCACAACCACAGCTAGAACTAGGATCTGCTGTCTGAGGCTTCGGACGGGGCAGGATGAGGAGGCAGTGCAGGGATGAGGGGTACTGCCCACGGTCAGAGGTACGCCACCTCCAAAACTTTGCAAATTTAAATATAAAAGGTTAAAGAACTGCACAATTTGCTTATTGTTTGATTTTAGAAGGTTCCTTCTTGTTTAGTTGATTTGATGCGTTGGCTTAAGCTTTGTTGCATTTCTATCTTCTTGCGTCTGTGTGACATTTCTATTTTTTGCTTGCTTGTTTCCAACAGCAAGCACTTGACTCCAACCTGAGCAACTTGATCAAGAGGAACAACGAGCTAGAGTCGCTTATGGGGAAGCTGATACAGACTTGTCAACATGTCGAGGTGAGTCTCAATGGCCCTGTGGGGGTCACCAATGACCTAATTTGTCTAGCATTTCAAGTGGTGGTGTTCTGTGTGAAAGAAACTGCTGATGTTTAGTTATTTTTGAGTAAAAATGTCAAGATTCCACATGGAAATTTTGCAATAAAAGTACAATAATCACATTTACATTCTCATACCCTTTTTTAAAAACAATGCTTTAGCAGATTTTTGCATTTTTCTGTCATTTTTTGGTTTGGTTTACCATATTTATCCCCGCATTCACAGATTAGTGTTCATGTTTGCATGCATGCAGTCTCCCTTGAAAGCGGTTCTGTGCCAAGCCTGCCCGTTCACATCACATTGCACAACTAAGATGCTTTAAATAAAGCAATGCCACAGGGTTTTAGAAAATATGGAGGGCAGCTTCGCAGCCTGCCAAGTCCTTTTGCAAAGTCGAGGAATGTAAAGGATTAGGCAGTTTAATGTTTTCAGATTATTAAATTATAGTTGTGTGCTTGTTTTGCATGCATATGAAGGTACAGCTTATGCAAGATAAAGGATATTTTAATGACTAAAGGATAGAAAAAAAAGGACAAAAGGACAGCTCTGAAATAGATATAATAAAAATACAGTTACGACAATTAAAAATATATATATTTGCTCCATAAGTTGATAATTTGTAGAAAGTACAGGTTTCACCTCATTTATAAATATATAAATATATATATTTATAAATATATATATTTATATATTTATAAATATAAATACTAATTAAACGCTTTGTGTTTAATTTCCTTACATCTAATATGCATTAGCCTCAAAATGAGAAAGAGATGAGATGTGAGATGAGATGGGATAATGTTCAGCGATGGTGTGCAACATAAATACAGGAAGGAACATAAGTCAGACATATAAAAATACAAAAAAATTGAAGTAGTTATGAAGATCAAGGAGACTCTGCTTGCGTGCCACTAATGAGCTTTCTGAATATTTCACATCAGATTATCCCAAAACAGCTGCAAAGACATGTCTTGAAAAAGATTGCCAACTCGCTTCCTGTTCCTCTGACTCACCAGCTCAGCTGCACCCATGATTTAGCATTCCTGCTGCACACTAGATGCATCTGCCTTTTCATCTGGCATCTTGTTTTTAGTTTTTCCATGTTAGAACCAACACCAGCCAACACTCCAAGCACGCTCAGGCACGTATTACATGTTGAAAAATGGGGACACTGTGTAGGGGTTGCTCTGGGAGAGTGGAGTGAATTAATTTAACACTGTTTAATAAATATGCATAGACTCAAAAGGGTCATTTTAGTTTTATTTTTTAAATACAGTACAATAAAGTATTTGACACAAAATCCTTAAGTACAGTTAGTCACAATTCATAATAAATTTCTAAAATTTACAGTTGAATAGATTTTTTTCCCCCCACAACATATATTAACCCTCATACACTATTTACGTTACACCACTAAGGCTTAAGTTACTAAACTGATGAAGACCTCCTTTTAGGACTGAATCACAGATGGGTAAAAGTCAAAAGATGTGCCAATCCCCATCTACAGAGGCAGAAATATGTGCATTTTAGCAAATGTAAAAATAATATTCTAACTATAACTATAAAAAAAAAAACTCAACAGAAAATGTGTATTATGTCAGACCATGATGCATTAAAATAACACAAGGCCTTTCTAAAGTTTTGACACTGCTTTAAGCTTTTTCAGATTTTTTCTTAAACTTTAGATTTTACTGGGATTAAGCCAACACAAATTAGCACGTACTGGTGAAAATTGATCATTAAAAAAAAAAAAAATGTAAATATGATCCTCAATCCTTAAATTAACAATATAGTCTAACCTACTGCCTTCATAAGTCACTCTACTAGAAAAGGCTCCATCTTTGTGTTTACAAAAGCAGCTGTTCTGTGAAGGCCTCAGGTTTGTTAGAGAATATAATAATAAAAAAGAGAGAAGTGTCATCATTTGAGGGACTTCTGCTCTGCTTTGTCAATATAGTTTTTAGTTCGTCTTTGGGGTTTATTTCACATCTCACTCGATTTGTTTGGTTCTCTAATATTATGCTTAATGATTATTCATTCATTCATGTTCTTATCTTCAGTGATTTTCCCTGTTGTTCCTCTGTTGTGTTTACAGTCTGTCATTTTGAATTGTTCTCCCTCAGTGCCACAGTTCACAACTGCAGCTCATGTAATTGATTAAACTCACTTGTTTTCTTCCCACTAATCACACCTCCCGGTACACAAGTTCCTCCAGTTTTTACTACTTGCTGGATTCAATTCTCCAGTTCATCACACTTCCTTCCGTGGTTCAGTGCCATCTGGCCGACTGCTTGTGTTATTTTGGCACCTTGGTTTTCCAGCATGTATGTTTTTTGGACTTTGTCTAAGCTACACTTTCTCAGGATATTGCCTGCTTCCTGCCTGTGTTTGGGTCCTCATTTAGCACAGGTTAGGCTATAAAACAACTATGCCAAACTTTGGACTTCTTACAGAACTTTGTTCATCTGATCTGAACACAGAAAGAGTATCTCACAAATCTAACCTCACCATCCTGTCAAAATGGATGAACTAACACAGGGCAAACATTACAAATATCTGTTATGCAGTGAAATACTCTGCCAAGCACTGCAGCAGCAAAATTAATCCAACAGTAAAGTAATGGTGTCTCTTTGTAGAAGAGTTCTTCCACATGCTCCAGGCTAAGATAATTTAAGACGCTTTGTGTTTAAATGAAACACTTAATGTTTCTTATAGCCGACAATCTGTCACACTGAATATGTCCTCCACGTGGCTTCGGCTTGCAGTAGATACTTCACATCTGTAAAAGACATGATGAATTTGGTCACAACTGGAGCACTGACATCTTAAGGGCTGCAACATGTCCTCCTGAATATTAATGGATCTTGTCTTAATAGAATGTGGAATGTTTAACAAACTTTCAGAAAACTGTAAAACAGCGGAAACCCTGACTTCCTTTAAATCTCAACTAAAAACACACCTGTTTAGAATTGTATTTGAAATGTAATATGAAACAATCTATTGATAATTCTATGTTGCATGACTTTGTGTTTTTGTGCTTATGATGTAAAGCACTTTGAAATGCCTTGCTGCTGAAATGTGCTACACAAATAAAAATTGATTTGATTTTGATTTGATTTGAATTCTTCTCAAAGAATAAAACATCTAGCCTTCAATAGTTGCAGTCTCTGGTTAATGTGTGGCATTTATATATTTTTACCAAATCCAAGGTGCAAGCATTTCTCAAAGTGCAAACCTTTACATTGGTGTCAAAGAAACCAATTAGCAAAGTTGTAGCAGCAGCTGCCGAGGCTTCACTGGGCAAAGGAACCGTGCTATTTGCTCAGCATGTTTCACATTAACACAGATGTATTCCAGGTGGCAAATTGTTGCTTTTGGCAACACAATCCTGGAAAAAATGATATAAATGCAGTAAGGAAGGACTGAATACTTTGAGTATTCAGGCAAAGTCCTTTACAAGCGTGCTTGGCTCAGTGCAGGAAATAAAAATGACTTCCCATGATGTAATTATTGAAACTTCTGTCAGCACACGGAGAGACTAAGTTTGAATAAATAACTGTACTATAATAATCACTCGGCAACTCTCACAACAGACTTCCGTTTTATGGCTCCCTGCGCTGCTACTTAGTTGCAGCAAGAAAACTTTACAAGGTGCTTAAAGGACCAGTAGGAAATTACTACAATGGGAAACTGTGAGCTATGCCAAGACCGACAACCTTATAAATGGACGAACAGGTTTCACAGCCTGATCAGTGTGTGAAGCTACCTGCGAAGGGAATCAAATGCTGGAGAGAAATAAGCCTGTTGTCTTTGGTGGAAACCACACACAGTTGCTCTGAATGGTAATTATCTGAATTTGCAAAAAAGCCTCCAACTAAATTAAATTATTTGTCCCCTCTAATTTCTGTCATTGGAATATGGATTCATAAAGAAGAGTACAGTTCCCCTTCTTAAAATATTTATTCCTCAATCTTTGACAAATCTCAAATGTTTATGTACAGAAAGGAATCAAGATCCCTGTTTCAATCTGTTAACTTGTGAAATACAACAAAATAACATCTGGAGAACAAATAACTTACGCCATTATTCATCAAGTTCATGCCTTAATGTAAGATGGATGAAGAAAAATGTTTTCTTGGTACAACATATCACACCACAATATAAATGTACACTCTCTAACTTTCCATGTTCACCCGTCCTGTCTTTGTCAATCTGATGCCATCTGTGAATTGATTTTCAGGTAAATGCATCACGCCAGGAGGGCAAGCTCATGGAGGAGTGCGACGTCCTGATTGACATCATCCAGCAGAGGCGGCAGATCATTGGCAGCAAGATTAAAGAGGGGAAGGTGAGATGAAAAGGTAGAACGGTGTGACCTCAAAAGCTATGCAGTGTTTTTATTGTGTCCTCAAACTGCTTAAAATTTCAAAAGAAAAACAAAAACACATGGAAATCTTAAGTTATTGAAAAGCCCTTGTTAAGTTGCATAAAAGTATTTAAACAAGTAAAATTTGTGCGCAACACTAACAAGGCTCAGGCTGGTTTTGATAACTTTTGTTCCTCAAAGAAAGTAATCACCACTTGCAAGTGGCTTTTTGTGTTATCTTTTGAAAGCATAAACATTTGTTGTTTCACTTCAAATATTACAGTGCGAAAAGCCCCCAAAAGAAATCATTAAGAGGGCAAACTATTTCACAGTGCTGTATGTATACATGGTCCTTTAACTGCCAGCAGATGGGAAACTACTCAGATGCCAGAGATTCAAACTCTTTTGAACAGACGGGAAGTGGCAGATTGGCCAAAGAAACATCCCACAGCATATGGAGTAGATGTTTGCTTGTACTCTCAACCCAAATGATAATTTAAGCTCCATGTAATGAGACTTGGAGTGCTTCAGAGTTTGTTTAACTTCAACCATCTCAGCATTTAACACTGAATGAGAAAGAATGTGCAAAGACGCTTGGCATTTTTGTCATCAACTGGATCCAGAGGTCATGGCTATGGTGTAATCTTTCCTGGGACACAGTTTCTGTTCTGTGTTTATTTTCGTACAAGCCAAACTGCTGATGAAATGCCATTTGACCTCAATCTAACCAGTGACCTAAATCTGCCTCTTAAAAAGCAGAGGGAATGAAACTGGACGGCAAACAAGAGAAGCCGAAATCTCAGATCTGCATGCAACAAAAATCACCAACATGTCTGATTAACCCTCTCCAGGCAGATGTTGTAGATTTGCAACAGCTTGGTGCTACTTAGCTAGTCTTTGCAAGTAATTTGAGCCTGAGAGGGTTAAAAAATGTTAATAAAAGAAAGTTTGGGATCTCTCCATAAAATGATTGCTTCATTACATTCCAGTTTATTTGGATATTTTCCTCATGATAGAGTAGCCAAATAGTTCTGTCAACATATGAGATGCTGATAGCATTTGTTTCTAACCAGTAAAATTTTGTATTGGGGAAATCACATTTGAAAAAAAAGAAGATTTGAAATCCCTTGGTCTCATTGTTTATATGACAAAATCTGGCAGTCTGCAGGTTCTTGTACACTGTGTGTTTACAGAGAACTTTACAGCTTCACAACTCTATAGACAAGAAGGTTAAAATCAATCTAATCCAAGTCAGTGTAAATTTTCTACCTGCTCTTATACCAATATAAATGAAAATACATCAAGAAAAACAGAATGTCCTCGTCTTGGCCTTTTGTGCAAATGTCAACATTCATCTCCATTTAGCCACATAAAGAGCTGGAGTCTTGCCATTTTCCATTTGTTTTAAAAGCCAATCTCCTACAAGTTCTCCATTTCAATCATTTCAGACTCAAAGGCTTCGGAAGCTGGCCCAGCAGATTTCCAACTGCAAGCAGTGCATCGAGAGATCCTCGGCCCTCATCACACAGGCCGATCAGACGCTGAAGGAAACGGATCACGCTCGCTTCCTGCAGACGGCCAAGAGCATCAATGAAAGGTCAGGCTGCCTGGCGGAGATTTCAACTCAAGCCTCACCAGCTACAAAGTATTGAATCCCAATCGAGCGTTTTTTTTTGGACCGATTTCAACAAGCTGGGCTTGTGTGCTAAATTAATTTTCCTACTGCTAAATTCAGGAACTCTTGTGAAATTGATTTTTTATATCTGAAGTCTACTCACTTGGTGCATGCTTTACATTGTGGCCAATGAGTGAAACATAAAGGTGTAAAATCCTTTTCTATTTCTATTTATAATAATCTAGGGTTTCCATGGCAACAGCATCAACCCAGGTGCTGATTCCAGAGATCCACCTGACAGACACCTTTGACACGTTTGCTCTGGATTTCACCAGAGAGAAAAAGTTGCTGGAGAATCTGGATTACCTTACAGGTTAGAGACGCTTTACACTGAGAATGTATTCACAGCCAAAAGGAAAATCAAATTTTTCTGAATTCATTAACCCTTGTGAAACTTAAACTTTACAGAGAAGTAACAAAGTTTCTTTCAACTTTAATTTTCCTTAATTTAATTTCTTTCAAGTCTGTCTTTAAGTATTGCTTTGGTAGATAGATTTCACCCAATTAGCTCCTAAATTAATGTCAAACATTACCTTCTCCATCTTTCATTTGCTTGGACCTATCAAATGTCACTGTTAATTGATCAGCACACCAGGGAATGAAGACAAAAAAAGAACGATGTGGTTTGTTCTGAATTTGAAGCCTGGTGAAAATGGTTGGCTCATATTTATTCTCTGCGACGCATGAGGGCTTCGCTGGAGGGTATTTCACTCAGTGAATCAGCCTGAATCACTCCACTATGTGCAGCCACTCATGACAGAATGCTCGGGAGTGGGGAGCAAGTGACAGGCACAAAAAGAGATAAGAAGTGGCTTTACAATCATTTCAAGCTGGGCTTTTGTATCTTTGTTTTTCTATCCCGCTCTGTTCTCCTCCTGCAAGAAGCTCAATGGACTTAACACAAAAAAGGAGCCATTTCCAACTAAATTCTAATAACATTTGTTTCTCTGATGAATCAATGTGAACTAGAGCCAGCAGTTTCTGTGATTATACACTAAGTGACTAAGATCTTGTGTTTCTAATGAGGTTGTGCTTTGTTCTGCTCCTGCTGTGTTAATGTGATTTGGAGATTTGTTTCTATTGACAATATTATTGAACCTGTAACTCTTGCATCTCAGAATGAGTTTCAACCCCCCCCCATTCCCCTCCATAAAAGTCCTAAATTAGATTTTTGTGCACATAAGGAAGGTTTATTAGGCTGAATTTTATTGGAACTACTAAAAACTGGTGAATCATCAACTTGGGACTTCTAAGGCAAAAAGATTGCATTAGAGAAGTGGGGGAGAGGCAAAGATAATGTTCCTGCTTTCGGTTCTCTACAGCTCCAAGCGCTCCATGCATAAGGGAAGAGTTGTGCACAGCTTCCTATGATACAATCAGTGTCCACTGGACATCTGATGATGAATTCACAGTCGTGTCCTATGAGCTGCAGTACGCCATCTTCACCGGACAGTCCAACATCGCCAGTAAGTGCATTATGGACATTAGGTCCATGTTATGTTAATTCTAAATGTGGTGCAACTGTAAGTATTTTATGTCCATATTGCCAGAATTTCTGTCGAATTATACAACGAAGGAAGAAAAATAATTTTTTCTAAGGCCCTATTTACATGACAACGCCAGGGCAGTAAATTGACAACATTTGGCCGCTTGTTTAAGCGGTTTTTGGCTGAACAAAACCACAAATGTTTGACAATGGCCTCCATAGGGAGACGTTTTTAGAAATGCAATATGAATCAAGTCTGTGGAAACATAGATGGAAAATATTTGGAAACAATTTCAGTCACGTCATCTTGCTCTTGAGCTCTCAGGCCTCGTTTTCACATCCACATCCAACTTCCGTCCGTCTCGCTGCAACTCTTCAGATTATATGGAAATCACATGGATATGAAAAGTAGTTTTGTTTTATTTTCCTGTGAAAAAACAGATGAAACCAAGAGGATGGAGACATTTTTGACACAATGACAGCTAGGAGAAAAAAAATCTAGTATCAGTCACTAAAAACATAGAACATCTTACGGAACAATTACCTTGTAGTGTATACTGACATAAACATCAGTCAAACACCCACAAGACCTTAGAAATCTTGAGAATGACTGAGTGAGCAATAACTACATGGAGGGAAATGGGGTCAAGCCACCTGCTGCCTTTCAATCAAACTGCCTCATCTCTATCTTTCATCTTCTCCAGTTTTGAAGTGTCTTAAAGATTCAAATACTTCTCAGGGAAAGTTTACATTTCTCTGGTTCTTCATTTTCTTGTTATATA
The DNA here is from genome assembly GCF_027474105.1 of Poeciliopsis prolifica. NCBI lineage: Eukaryota > Metazoa > Chordata > Actinopteri > Cyprinodontiformes > Poeciliidae > Poeciliopsis > Poeciliopsis prolifica. The sequence continues at coordinate 1,240,655 of NW_026562430.1, forward strand.
TGCTTGACATTTATCTAATAATGCATTCCTTTATAAGGTGGTCTCTTTTTCCATTACAACCCTCATTACTTTAAGGCTTAAAGAAAATTAAAAGCAACATTTATTACACTGATGTGACTCTTAAATTTCTTCTTGCTGTTGCATCCCAGTCTCTCTTTCTTCAATAAGATGTTATGTTTACCAGACTCACTCTTATCACATTCACTAAAAAGGTTGTTTTCAAAGTCAGAGTCAAATGGCAGATAATTCTCCCTGGAGCCACCAAGCAGGAAGTTAAAGTCTTGTAAATATAAACTATTTGCTTCTTTATTACCGTTTGAGAATTTTTAAACTGATGTGTTTACCCACATTTCAAGGAAGAAGCAATCTGCAGTCACACAAATCAGGTTTTACTTTGAGGAAGTCATCAGGTTGATTAGGATGCAAATGTGCCAAAATATACCGGTAAATAGTTTTGCATTACATTACAGTTTATTCTAGCTTTTGATTAACTTTTAATCAAATGAATACATTGATTTATTAGTCAACTAATAGATGACATTGTAGCCAATCTGTAGTTTTTCAAACTAATTCAAGACTAAATGGTCTTTAAGTTTGCTATTACAACTTACAGAAAATACTTTAGTTTTTAACCCAAAGCAGACTCTGTGTTAAAATAATAACAGGAATGCTATCAAACAATTTATTTAGGACACAACTTTAGCTTAATTTCAAGGCCAGCATAAGCATGCTATTTTTAGTTAAATTTTCTATTCTATTTTATAAATCAGATTGTAAATATGACAGGAAGATTGCTCTTGTTGAGTTTGAACACATTATACAAACCATGAGGAACATGTTTTGACTGTTTTCACTTCCGAGTGCCAAGCAAGGAAAATAAAATAAAATAAAATAAAAAAAAAGCCCCAACCATGTCAATCTCTCAGAAAAAGAAGAAAAATGACATGAGGAGTATATGTACGCTCACAAAAACACTTTGGCCTTGGAGGCACTGTGGAAAAGCAGAGGTACCATTAAATAAACCCACACTGAAAACACTTGCAGCAGAAAGTATTGTGCTGGTATGAAGCCAACGAGGTGTGAATTGTTTCCTCTTGTGCCTTTTCTTACCCTCTTACCTGCTCCCACAGCCAAGGGCTTGCACATCCTTTTCAATTTAGCACACTATGCTGTCACATAGCAGTACATCGATCTTCTGATGGCTTTTTTTTTTAAAGGAAATTGTTTTGTGGACTAAAGGCATACCTTCAGTACTAGTTTTAGGAATGTTTCTTGTTACTTTATAACTGCTTTCCCTCTTCCACCTAGGTCTATGTAACTCATTAGAAAGTTGGATGATTGTTCCAAACATCAAGCAAAACCACTACACAGTGCATGGTTTGCAGAGCGGCACCAAATACATTTTTGTTGTCAAGGCCATTAATCAAGCAGGAAGTAGAAGCAGTGAGCCGGGGACTCTAAAAACCAACAGTAAGAAATAAAACGTTTTCCTCTATATGCAACATTAAAGTGCAACTCTTAAAACAGTCAAAATGTCTTTCATAACCAGGCCAGCCATTCAAACTGGATCCGAAATCTGCTCACAAGAAGCTCAAGGTTTCCCATGATAACCTAACAGTGGAGCGGGACGAAACCACGTCCAAGAAAGGCCACAGTCAGGATCGGTTCTCCAGCCAGAGCAGCTACGGCGTGGTAGGAAATGTCTACATCGACAGTGGGCGTCACTATTGGGAGGCTCTCATTGGAGGAAGTACATGGTAGGAAACATTTCTACAGCATGTACGTAAAATGTTCTTTGTTTGAATCAAAACTTGTTTTTTTCTGATAAAAGGTACGCTATAGGCATTGCCTACAAGTCCGCTCCCAAGCACGAATGGATTGGCAAGAACTCGGCTTCTTGGGTGCTCTGCCGCTGCAACAACTCCTGGGTGGTTCGTCACAACAGCAAGGAGCTGGCCATCGAACCCTCACCACAACTGCGGCGGGTCGGAGTCTTGCTGGATTATGATGCCGGATATGTGGCTTTTTATGACGCAGTTGGTTCTCAACACTTACACACCTTTCACGTCTCCTTCGTCCAGCCTGTGTGTCCCGTGTTTAATGTATGGAATAAGTGTCTGACGATACTCACTGGTCTCCCTATACCCGACCATCTAGAGGGACTAGAACCTGGTAACTAAATGGTACAAAAACACAATAAAAGCTCACAAAAAGTCACTACCTTCTAGCATGCCCTGGGTAACACTTATTCAAACTATGCTTTCTGAGTAGAGAGCCAAAGAGTGAGTCATCCTCTTCTGCTGCAGTTAGCCACATTAAATTTTGGTCATGGACAATTATGCATCCAGAGGTAGAGACGAAACAGAAAAGTATAAACTGTCTTTTCTGACCTCAACCATAAAACATGCTTAAAAAAAAGAAAAGACCAAGTAAGCATGTCTGTGTTTGATCTATTTTTCATATAATTTCAAGCTTATCTGGATCATCACAGAATATTTGTTCCCTGGTATGCCACTAAAACTAGACAGCATATGTTCAGTTACCCAGTGCAGCAGCAGTGCCTTGAAAAAGTACATACACTCCTTAATTTCTTTAATAACGAGACAGCCATAGTGATTTTTTTAAAGATCAACTTAAATTAAATACTGTTCACTATTTACTAGTTAGGTGACTTCTGAAAGCAATTGGTTGCACTTGATTTTATTAGTTGCACAAGTGCTAATGAGCTGAATACAACTGCATGCCACACTTTTTAGATTCACATTTTCTTAAATATTTCTAAAATTCTGCATCTTCTTTATTACACAGTGCAGTCATGTGCTATGTTGTATTGGTCCAGCATTTAACATTCGAAATACACTAGAGATTTGGGATGTGAGCATGAAAAGGTTAGAGGGATGTAGAAACTTTAGCAAGGCACTGCATAGAGGTGTTAGTTTCAAAATGCTAGTAATAGGAGGACGCTTGTTTTTCTGAATTCTTACAGCTCTGCTAAAAGCAGAGGATTGATTTCATGTTCTTTGTGTTTTGACAGAGATATTCGAAATATTGCAAAAAGGAAAAAAAGCCACCACTTAATTTGAAGGGTTTTTTGTTGTTTATTATTTTTATAGCTCATCTTAATAAAAACAGCACTTTGAAATTTCCATAAAGTACGCAAAACATATACGAGTATATTTACTTTTTAATCCGTATTGGTTGCTGTGAAATCCAGAACATGTATATTTTGTACATTTGGTGTACCCCACAAAGCCCTTTTTATTTTTTCTCAGTTCATTTAACAAGGAACCAAAGTAGCCATGGCTGTTCAGATGAATTTTATTCTATGATAAAGCTTGAGATATTTTTTAAAAACATTGAGAAGAGATGAATGGAAAATATTGATTGCTGGATTCCCAATATAGACTTTTTTTGCACATTGTTTACACTTTATTCATGGTCTGTAGCCTAAAATGCTCATGTTTTTGTGCAATTTATATGCATTCATACTGGTGAGATGTATTCTGTCTGACCTGATGTGTTAATTTTGTTTTGTGATCCTGAGTTTATGTGATGTATAATAGGAAAGTTGTTGAACAGTTGTATTCCTAGGATATTATTAAATACAAAAGTAAAAATGCACATTGCAGTATCGATTTCTGGTAAACTGAAACAAATTTGTGACATTTTCCACATGAATTTTACCCTTAATAATAATGCTAAAGCATTCCCTCTGCGATGAGTTCTGCATTTCTCAGATTAGGTTTTGTACGCAATAAAATTTACCATTAACCATATGAAGGACAACTGAGGTTTTTGGGACATCTCTTTGGTAATCCATTGAGTAAATAGATTACCAAATCCTCCCATCATCTAATCAGAGCATTGTGCTTCATTTAATATGTCCTTTTAAACTTTTTAAAAACGGTGATCTATGTACAGTCTATGTGGACACTTGTGAAAATCAGGTGCAACAGTGTTTCCTGGGATAACAGACAACAGGAAATAAATTTTTGTTGTTTTCACTTCAGGTTTGTCGTTTCATATGTGCATTTGAGCAGCTTCGATAAATTATGAACATAAACATTACAGAGGATCCTTCAAAATCTGGTAATGTAAGGAAAAATAGCAAATTTTATATTTCTCATGTCTTGTTTTTTTTTTTTCATCTGTCAATGTGACTGTCAAATGTCAACAAAATTTCGAAATTAAATTTGATTATTTTGATCAGAGTTAAACAGCGGCACTGTTAGCATCACGTCCTCTTTGATACTGCCAACATTTTGTCTGCGTAATCTAGTCTGCACTGTGGTTGACATCAAAATGCAGAGTTCACCCTAGTTTGGGAATTTCCTGCACAAGAGGAAGTCGTCAAGTTTATTGTGAACTTCCTGCACCCAATCAAGGTCTCTTCCTGGTTTTCAAGGAGTGATTGTTTTCAGACAGCAGGGGTTCATCCCTAAACAGATATGCTCTGGTGTTAACTACAGCTTTGTTTGTCATTCACACAGCTCAGTGTGATCTCTTAGAAAGAATATTTGGCAAACCTCAGTCTGAGTTATTCTCAGACTGAGAAAACTATGTTCCCTCTGGCACTTCCAAAAAGAAAGCAATTTTAATTTCTTTGAAAAACAATTCGGTATACTGAAACCAGCAACTAACTTAACCAGCAGAAGCAAGAACATAGTAAAGAGAATGATACAAACATGACACCTGGAAATGCTCTTGGCATGTAAAGTATGTCCTGACAGAATAATCATCTTGAATTTAGCTTTGGAAGGTAACCCTGTGCCAGGCAGGACACAGGACAATTATTCATTGCTGTTAATAAGGTTCACCTTTGACTTTTGATGCATATTATAATAATCTCTAAATCTTAACTTTTTCTTCCAGCTCAACATTATTATTTTGCCTGCCGACTTGCCTGTATTCTCATACAATATCTCTGTGTGACATTTCGAAACAATCAATATACTAACATAATGCATCTTGGGATTTCGCTGCTCAGCTGAATCATCCCGCAAAGGTTGAAGACCTACCATTTTATTAACCTTTTCTTTATTGGGGAGGATTTGCTGAGCTCGTGTTGTTCCTCTGCACAACCTTGGCTCTTGTGTGCACACACGACAACTAGTATAAGCGTCCAGCTGCTCAAGCAGCCAGAGCTCCCTCAGGGTACTTTCAGTGTGGTTTAACAAGACACAGATAAAGTGACTCAGTTTCTCCTCTTGGGAATTTAAAGCGTTGACCGTCCTTCAAAAGGACCACTTCACCCTCCTTTAGGCAAACACTGTCCCACTTTTGTGCAAAAATTAAACCAAAGCTGGATTAGTGCGTTGCTGTTTTGAGCTCGTCCAGGCAATCTGGAGGCTGTCAACTCCCTCAAGACTTTTTTTTTTTTATATATAGCAAGGCCACCACTGACAGAGACCCCAGAAGACAAACTCTGGAAGCTTCTACACATTGTCACGTGTCACTAATTCTTGGTCTGTGCTTTATACTATGTGTTGCAAAAATACTGTTTACTGTATGAATCTTTTTACCTTTATCACAAACAGCAATATACTTGAGTGTGATTGATGTGATAGACCAATGCAAAGTAAATCATAATTGTGAAGGGGAACTAAAACTACATGAAAGAGCAGTAAGTTGAAAACAATTGTTTAAAGAAAGGTCTTAGATGTACCGTTCTGCAAATAACTAAAAAAAAATTGTCAGTGTTTGAAAAGAAATTACAAGGAATATAGCAAAAATTAACAAGCAACTGTTTATCAAAGATTCATCTATGAGGAAACTACAATATATCAGACTTCTACACAACCTAATTAAGGGATAGTGAAGTATATTTTTTAATCAAAAAACCGAGTCATTAAAACAATTAATAACTCATCCTCATTTCCTGCTGGGCAGTTTTTAAGGAAAAAAGAAGTCCTTCCTCTGAGTATCCAGCAGATGTCACTATTAGGATTCAGGAAAATAAGGACATGTTGCTGAATAATTCACAATAATTCCCATCAGAATGTTTAGGTTCTTTTCACCATGGCCTGAATATTATAGAAGGCATGTTTTGCAAATTAATAGAGCATTTTATGTGATGTATTGCGATATGGATCTATGAATGAGTGTGTTGCAGAGAACTGTAATGCATCAATTGATATTTCATAAGAACTTTTATTTACATTTCAATATTTCACTAGCAGAGGGATGCCTCCCAAGAATTAATTTGACTTTTCTATCTTTTGATATGCTCTGATTTGATCTTCATTGTTTGAAAATAAGACAAATCTTCTCCATCACTTTTTTAAAGTAATTATTTTCCAATTGTCTTTACTTTTGATCATCACAAAATTCATCCTGGAATATCCCAAAACACGAGGTAAGAACATGAGCCACACTCAATGTATCCAGCAGGTTTTCAGAGCACGATCTATATGCAATTAGAAATTTGTTCATCAATTTCTTCATTCCTAAAGGGATCCTAGTTGCTAAGCACAATCGGTTTACATAATCCATTCTGGCTGGATGCTTTGTGCAAAATATGCCAAACTTGCAATAGATGACCACATTGAGGATATGAAGTTTTAAGTCCAACCACAAAATGATTTCCAAGTTTTTGGAAAGTTTCTGACAAGGAGAAAGGGGAAATAAAACTAAGGTTGGATAAAAACAAGTCATGTTGAAATAATCTGTCATCTTTCAAGGTCAAGATGTCTATTGGTCAATAACCAGTGCTACTTCTGAACCTCTTTTTTCTTTGATTTCAGGTACATTTTCCTGCCTCCTTCTATTGCCCTGTAGTCCAGTTCTGATGTTCAAGAGCGCAATATCAGGGCATTCATCTGCGAACAATAGGTCGGCATGGACACCATGACTGGCCTGCAGCCCCAAATACAACCCACTGTGATCCACTGTGTGTTATGACTCATTTCTCTCACTGAACCTTAGTGGCCTGTGAGCCTGTTGCAGATGTATTTCTATTTCTTACTTGAACTGCTTTTGATGGATACTGACAATTGCTGACCGGGGACACTCAAAGGTAGCAACAGATCTGGAGATGTTCTGACCCAGCAGTCCAGTTGTCGCTATTTGTCAGACTCTCTTAAATCCATTAGCTAGCCAATTTTGGTGCTTCGTGGCTGCACAATACATCCCACTGACTGACAACAGAGTCTTGCAGAACTATTCACTTCACCCATGATTGTAAAATCCAATAATAAAGAATTATTTATGCCTTTTGCCTTTAATGATGCTGCATGAGTTTGGGAGGTTTCTACTCAGATTTTTCTATTATGTTGTTCTGTTTTTTGCTTTTGTCACACCCAGAAAAATCCAGCTATCTTAATAACAGACCCGAATGAAGAAAAAACAAATATATTCAGTGAAAAATATAATTAACTTCAAGTATGACTGGGTCAGTGCTTTGAGTTTTTGGTGAGAATGTCTGTTTTCTCAAAACTAGTCGGTGATGACAGATGACCGCTCACACTTTTCTGCTGGAGGTTAGGTCCTGGTCTACAGGATGCACTCACTTGTAATGCTAGGTCAAGCCAGACTATAAGGTGAAAGAATGATAACTTTACTCTGGCAAACATATATTAAAACTCACCTACAATATTTGGTCTCAGTTAAGAAAATAAATAAATAAATCTCCCACTGAAAGGACAGAAGACAGGAAGGCTTTAATGAATATGACACCCAGCTCAGCAGAGTACACTTGCCAGCTGCTACTTTCCAAATGAAATTCAAATCTTTCTTGCCAAATCTTGTGTTGACTCGTTCTTTTTTTTTGTGAAATAGTTTCCATCACTTCTAATGTGTTTAGTCAAAAAGCTGCTGTGTGCTTCAATCTTGAACTCTTATATTTGTCTGCCAAGGTGCCAATTTCCTTATGCACAAATTGAATCCATTGACCTGGCAAAGCCAGGGGCACAATTCACGTTAAAATGACCAATTTGCAAAAAATTAATTAAGCAACTTGAAAGTTAATTTTTTGACTGATAAAAGCCATTCTAACTATTTAAGACTATAGCAAATTTATATTTAATTTGCTTCCATTTTTATTCTGTTTTTGTCCTTTCTCTGGCGATCTTGTGGCCACAAGCAATTTCTCTTCTTTATTTCTCCTTTCTTGATCTTTAATTTTTAAACTTTCCTTTCCTCCCAATCACTCACTCCATCCCTCTTCAATAGCCTTGCAGTTTCATCCAGACAGTCAAGAAACCAATTAGTCTGCAGTTCTCAATCATAACATCAGCCAGGATGCAGCAAAGTTGGACAGACAGGCCTTTAGCGCCTTGCTAATTAAGAAAAAATAATTCATTGCACTGCAAATGGGGAAGGACTTTTGTGCTCTCAGCTAATTGGAAGAGAATGTAAAATGGGAGAGAAGAGAGCAAGAGCAACCAAGCAACAAGAAAAGATAAAGGTATGAAATAAAGGTATACTGGCTGGGTGTTAGGGAGGTGTTAAAGCCTTGACTGAGAAAAAATGCCATTTCCTTTTAGAAGTCAGTTGTTTCACAAAGTATCAGGAAGTTGGCCTGAAAACAGACTGAGGACAATGATGTTTTTTGTCCTTTGTGCTGGACATGATTGGTAACAATTATCCATGTTTTGATCACAGTTTTTTGTCTGATGTTTTGCAATGCAAAATGTGTTTATGTATAAAACCATCCGAAGCAAAAATGGGAGCAAAAACCAAATTGTGGGACAAGCAGATTTTATGGACATCCAATCAGTAGAAAACAACCTCCAGCATATTTGGTGGTGGCAAGTCAGTTCTAAGAGTTACCCCACCCAAAGCAAGTGCAAAGTCTGGAAACTGGCATGGCCCAGTGATGTACGTCTTTAACCTCTTCCAAGACAGGATACAGAAGTCATTCCTACCCAATTCAAGTACATCATCAGCTGGCTCTTACATCAGGGGAAGTGGTGACTCCTGATGTGAACATCCACAAGAACATGTCATTTTTCCAGATTTTTTGATTAAGTTTTGCTGAAAGCACCAAGTTACTCTTGCTGACAACAGTAAGAAGGTTATAAGTTTACTTTTGCGTCTACTCACTTGGATTAAGGTTTGCACTGAAGGCTCCCATTGGCTCTTGGATGAAACAAGATTGTAGCATCACAAATCCATCAACAAACTTAATATTCGGCATGCAGTGCTGATACCCTACCCCCACATATCCATCTTTTGTTTAAATGGAGCGGCAACAGAGTTATTTGTTACTGTAACACTAGTAGCTTCCTTCCCTCACCATCATTCTCACTGTATGTTAGCTTAAGTAAGCAAGCAAATAAATAAACATTTGAGGGCTTTTTACACATCTCTACCTGGGATGCCAATTATTTATCTAAGACACTGTGTGAACTTCTTTTAAAGCGCGTTTCTTCTTGAAATAAACATTCATTCTATGACATTGCTATTCCTCTATTGTTGTTGGTTGTTTTTCTAAAGGTGCTGTGAAGATCCCCATAAGAGTGAGAATAATTTCCATGGGAGAGATTCCAAGAAAAAAAAGTTGACTGCCAAATTGTAAGAAGAGAGAAAAGGTGAGTGCTTTTGTGCGAGCAAGACAAACAGCAAAGAGACAATGTGTGATATTCAATGTGTTTGTTTCTGAAGGAGAGAGTTGGGAAGGGAGAAAAGGTGAGAGAAACAGCCCCATTTGTATATGAATGTGGAAATGTTTTCAAGGTTGTAGTTGTGTGGGTGTGTGCATGGTTATGCCATTGTTTGTTCTTGCCTGAGTGAGTTTGTGGACAGGGGAGCGGATATGACAGGCCTGTCTGTTGTCTCCACAGAATAATTGCTTATGGATTACCTGAGGCGAGTCCCACTGCAGACACTTAGAAATGACACACCCAGGTGACTCCTTGAATCGTGTTAATATCCGGTCTGAGCGTGAGTTTGATTTTGTTTTTTCTTTTTTTGCCCCATGTGTGTCTGCATCTTCCCGCGCATGCTGGTTATCTTTGTGTGAGGGCGTTCGCAGATCCACGGGGATATGTTGTCTCTCTCATCTTACTGACTCACACAGAAGTAATTCCACTATGTCAGAGCTGTTTATTATACAAACACATAGACTGTGTGTATACACATCACCAGCAAACACATATGCCCTTCAGATCCATCATCTGTGCCTCGGCTCAGTTCCATTTGGTAACAGCTGACAAGCTTAAAACAGGAACAATTTGGGGCAAATTCCAGTGACGCTTTGATCCCAGGTGCACTGCTCAATATTTTTTTTTCTAAACGAATATTTCTCTCCTCTGTTTCTGAATAAAAGAGAATCCATGGGTTCCAATAAATCATGCACTACCTACGGCATCAGTGGCTACAAATAGTTCAAAAAACAAGATTTACTTTTTCGTCAAAGAGCTAAGGGGTCAAACTGAAGATTGTGTTTCTAAGATCAACATTTACAGACATCCAGAGATAAAATTAAGACAAAAACGTAACATTTCAAAAGTACAACATTGATTTTTTTGCAACATTCCAAGTCATCCTCTGGACAACAGAAAAATTGATGGAGACAGATGCTCAGGCAGACTATGCAAAAGTAAAATACATGTAAGTTGAGTCACTCCTCATTCACCTAAATTTCCCTGCAGGGAAACCCTGGACTTGAGACTGACATAACCTACAAAAAACATAATTATCCAACAAAAATTTCAAATGTCGCATAAAAGCCAAAGCACTTAGGAAGTCATCTTTATTCAAGAGAGAAAACCGTTTCAACATTTCTTCCTAAAGTTGACTCAAACAAGTAGAGAAAAGGGTAGAAAAAAAACTCACCCTTCATCTGTTTTGTAATTTAGTCTTTTTTCAACATCAAATATATCTGTCTACCACTCTATTTCATCTTCTACTACAGAGAAAATGAAAGATATAGCTAGAAGTCTCTCATTTGATTGATCTCTTTAGGAGGGTGTTTATGGCTATGGGATTTGATAGTCTCAGTCTTCCTAGGACACTGTTGGTAATGAAAGGTACAGGTACCATTCAATTACATCCCTCCATGGGTTCAGGATGTATTGAACCGGGGCGGGCCTGAAGTAAATGAAAGGTGACGGGGATAAGTGGAAGTCACAGTGGTCACTGTATTTTCAGCAGCTTTTTTGTGGTTGATGGATCTCTTTTTTTTTGCCTTTTCTTGAGAAACCGGTAAAAACAGATTTTATTAATTTAAGAATTAATTTGCGAGTTAAATCCCCCCACCCCTCTAAATTCTGTCCATTAAGAAAAAATTGAATGTTACAACATCAAACTAAAGATTGTGAATCCATTAAAAAGCATGATCAGAGGCTGTACAGTATATCTACTCAATATTTAATTATGGCTTCTTCAGCATGAGGTCCTGCCTCAAACAGTATGCCATGCAGTGAATCAGTTTGTGGCTCTGCTGAGGTGTTCAGGAATCCCAGGTTTCTTTAACGGCAGTCTGTTCTGGCATCTCTGATTTTCATTTTATCAATTTCCCACAGAGATCTAAAACAGATGCCCTGCAAATTTAGATGCATTCCTGATCTAACACACCTAAATCAAATGGCTTGATTGTTTCTTCAGCATGCAATTATGTTCTACTACAAGCCCTGCTATTGATATACTTGCCTCGGGTGTGCTGAATCAGACGCACATCTAAAAGTTACAGAAATCCAGCTCCAGTGGAGTGGAGCGTTTGATCTCTGCCATTGATCATTTGTAAGGTTTGGGTGAGGAGGAGGACGGCAGTCTAACTTAGCAATACATTGGTCATAAATCTGGACAGTGAGGCCAGTAGCCAATTCCTGCAGGGATCCCCACAAAGCTTGTCAACACTCTAAAATTGTCTGTTGTCTCACTGCATTGACATCATGCTTGACATACACTGTGGACAAACACTGGCTCTGGAAGCTCTGACTCCACCTGTAGTCCACATCTTTGAAAACCTTTCCACCCCCAAACTCTATCATGGCTTTTGCTTTATCTTGTTAAGACTGCAGTTATCCTCAGATGATTTTGCACTTTCTCCATCAACATTCTACTGAACTTTCGATTAATTAATACATCACTTTGGACAAAGCCCATCTTCAGCAATCAACTTTTGTAGCTCACCATGTCCAGTGGTTCTGAATTAAAGCAACAATTTTTAAAGTTTTATGTAATATTCCAGTTTTCTCAATACTTTCAGTATGTTTAGTTCCGTTTTTAACAATATTAATCAAACTAATTCCTAAATTGTAATAACATAACACATAGTAATACATTCCTGTTCATAAATATGTATGAATCCCATTGTTTTAACCAAATTATGTTTAGATCTTCAAGTAATTTGTTTTTGATCACAAGTGACATTGTGACAAATAGGAGCCTTGAATATTTCAAACAGAATAGCAAAAAAACAAGAATAGTGCTAAGTATCAGTCATGAAAAAAGTAGATTACATGTGCAATCATTATTTTAACACAGTATAATATGTAAAATTATTAAATGATTAATTGAGAAACCATTTTTGAGAGCACCCACTGAATGTTTACATTCAGTGGGTGCTGCACACAGGTCAGAATTGTGCATGCAGATCCTCTATTCAACCAGTAGAGAGCGCTGTAGACACTGGAATAGAACTTTGGTAAATCCCCTCCTCTCCTGAAAACTTTAATGGAGCTGAAGCTGCATGTGTGTGTTCACATGTGTGCAGGCACAGCAATGTGTACGAGTATCTGTTGCAGCATTGAGCTGCAGCCCCCTCCAGCATGCTGAGAGCTGGAAAGCCTCAGCCTGACATTCACAAACAATGGTCACATAACATAATACGAACAAGATGCCTGGGATTCATTTTCCCCACGTGCAACAGTTTGTAGAGCTTCTTTTTGTTTCCCCCTCCGCTCCTCTCCACCTACTTCTTTCCATCTCCAACATAAGACATTGCTCAAGGCGTGGATATATGCAAACGCGCGGATCCTTTTTACCAGCCAGCATTTTAACCAGATCATTCCGCATTAAAAGCACCTTTATATCTCAGTCCCAAATCAGACGTGTTGACGTAGCAGAGAGCAGTTTGGGTTTTTTGGAACGTTCCAGCGATAACCTGGGGTAGATTGGAGGCTCAGTGCATTTTGGGCTGCAGCGTAAACATCCTAAGGGTACTGTTTAAGTCAAACATCCATTTGGCTTAGTAATTTTATGGGTCAACTGTGCACTAGGGGCAGGGAATAAATACTGTGATTACACCCTGAATATTAATGCATGCACAAAAAGTAAATTTATGTCCTCGTGTGTTTCTCTGCCTATTAATGACAAGTCCAAAAATTTTCTGAAATTCTGACAAGCAGGATTAGTGGAAGAGCTTCAGCAGGGTGAGTCATAGTGTGTTGTGAGTTAAAAAGAGCACAGTGGATGGTTATTTGTAGTGATGGTATAATTCTGAGAAGGAATTGCAGCTCAAAGAGAGATGGACATGAGAGGACTCGAGGTCTTCCACGTCTCATTTCCTTGAAGCTGTTAGGAAATCAACGCTGACAGCTCAGTAGTTGACTGGTAGGTTTGAATAATTGTCAGAAGCTATGATTAGATTTGCTGGGTCACTGAAACACACACGCATACACGCAGTCACTGGACCATGAATGTAGAATTATGGTCAACCCCAATGTGTTTGCGATGTTACAACCACAAACTTTTAACAGTTTAAAGTCTTTTGCTTCCTCCAATGTGTCTCTGTCCATGCTGAAAAAAAAAACATGCCCACATCAAGACCCTGCCACCCAATTTGCATAGTAATTTGGAACACAGTGTATTGGGCAATGGTTATTTGCAGTGATGTATTGACAATAAATTGACAAAAAGAACTATGAATATTACGCTAATCATTTCCCATCCAGTTTTTAAGAATGACTCTGAGGGGTTCTGAAGGCAAATAGTTACACAAAATTTTATTTATGGGTTTCAGAGTGAAGGTGATAAAAATAATCACATTATTTAGATTATTTTATTTGCAATACATAAAAAAATATTGCATGTACAAAAGATATTAAAGCATCATGACAAAAATATGAGAAACATCCAGGGTTATAATTTTTTTCTAGGGCAAAGTAAGTCACAGCTGCCTCCCAATCCGCCTACTGGGAATGAATTGAATCTCTTGTGAAAATATTCCTTTCATTACAATAACTCCTACATCACACTAACACATCTTTTAATAGTAATAGGTAACAGCCGCAGAATAATTCTCACCACCAGGATCATTAGATTTTTTATTTTTTTAAATTTCCAACTCATGCCCTCTGGTTTTCATTGTATTGCATTTTTTCTTAATAAAACTGCTCAGATGTGCGTTGTCTAAATAGGTCTCCAGCAGGAAAGTGTTGTTCTCTCTGTCCTTGACTTTGTTACTTTTACAAGTCAGATGATCTATTAAAAATACTCCCTCACTACACCCACACACCCACACACACACACACAGTCTCTCTCCACAAGGACTTTTTATTGACTTCCATTCATTTTTTATTCAAATCTGTAGCCAAACCCACCAAAATTTTTTGGGAACACATAACACCTAATTGTATACAAGTTTTATCCATTTAGAACTTTTTTCTAGTTATTTCAAATAGATGCATGTCCATTCCGGTTTTCATGCTGTATCCCCAACTTGGACTATAACTCTCGGCATTGTCATGCATCATAGGCTCATATTTATTTTCAAAAATATAATACGAAAGTTAATTGGAAAAGTCGAGTACATGATTAACCCTAACCCAAAAATAAGACTTTTTCTGACAGAGTCCAGGCTTTGAGATACATAAGGAGCAGTGGGACCTCACATTTATGGAAGAAAAGATGTCCTGCTAGGTGAGAAATGCTAAAACACACAGGTACACACACAAACAGCAGGGAGATGTTATCTGAGGTCAAGTGATTCAGTAAATTAGCAGGTTCTTTGGCGATCTCATGTAAGAGAATGAATTATCAAGTGGAGCTTGTGAAATGTTGCCAACAACAGTGATGCCTGTTGAAAGGACAAAAGAATACAATTAACCGCAGCTGATCCCGACTGCTACAGTTTATGCATCGAAGCAAATAGCTGCCTCCATCAGCAGGATTCCAAAGAGCAGATTCATCAGGTGTGGTTGTCGATGCAGAGAAGAAGTGCAGTTACTGCATGTAATGTATACCCCATCATGGACTTCTGCTTGCAGTTCTATTACACTCTTATTATTTTTGCGCCAACGGCCTTGTCATCTACGTCAGAGCACAAAGTGTGTCTCCTCTCATCCTTGGAGATGTTACTATGGGGACAAAGGCAGTGGAAGGAATGCAGGGTGCTGCACAAATGAGTCGGTGTGTGTGTTGAAGCAGATGCGATGGCCTTATATGCAACGCTCTGTAATGTAATGAAATCATCGCCTGGATGGATTGTAGCTCGGGGCGAATAGCTTGCAGCTCCGTAGAAGTACATTTTCAAATGATTTGAGAATTTCTGGAGCATTTGAGGCTGAGCAATGCAGGAAAGGGTGATCTGTGCAATGAGTGTAGTGCCATTACTGCAGGGAAAAAAGTCAAATTGCAACTCGGAGGAGAAGTCTTGATTTGATGCTTGATAGCTTAACGTTATTTGCTTCGCATTCAACAGTCCAAATAAGTTTACATTAAAAAGGATTCAGTATCTTGAAAAAGTGTAACATCTACAGATCTGTAGTTTACAACAATTTAATGTGAAACACCAGCAGAAACAGTGTTTCTTTTCAGTGCACAAAAAAACCTTTAAAGTTTGACAAGCTTTTATGCTTTGCCCTCTTTCAGTCATCTTGGGCTGGTTTCTAACACATAAAGAGACTAAACCTTTTCCTCCTGGTCTTTGAAAAATATCTTAAGCTTAGTCAGATTGCATTGAGAGCGTCTGTAGTCAGGACTTTTATTGTATTCTTGTAGATTCACATTTGAATTTGTACTTGCACTAGCTGAATTACTTTTTCCAGTCAATTCTGACCAGTGGCATTCACCCTGACCAGAAGTTTTTACCAAATAATGGCGGCTAAAATCATGTGCGTGAGCTCAGAGCATCATCTCAATGGATTTCACTATGTGAGTTCTGTCTCCTGCAGCCTGCCAGAGTTCTGGGTGAGGCTCTTCAAAGAGCCGCGAGAACGAGGTAGGCTGAGACTGAAACAGGGGAGAATTGGCTCCTCTGTACTAATCAGCCCAGAGGATGAAAAGGCACAGCTTGTGAGCACCACACAGCCAAAAAGATCATTATAATAGGAAAAAGTTATTTAAAAAGCAAGTGAGTTTTAAAAAAAATATGGATAGCTTGCAGCTATTCAAACCTACCAGAGTTTGCTGCACCTAAAATATTCGTAAAGCATGCTGTGTTGACAATATGACAGTTTAGGGAAAAAATTGAAAAAAAAAAAGGGAAAAGATTTTGTGCTGAAAACATGGCCTTATTCTGGATTTATTCACTGTCTTCCCTCCTGTGTGGATGCCTTTGAAAACAGGGGTCTAACCACTGGTCTTAGCTTTCCTTTAAGCTAAGAAGGCAAAGTTTGGAAATCCACATCTTGCTGAAAGAAATACTTCATCCTGCCATCTCCAACTCCCCATGATGTTTTTGGTTCTCTGGCAAAAAAGACGAAAAAGATCAGTTGCACCAGGCAAAAGAAGATTATGTTTGGGTACTGGAGAAAGAGGAGATGAAGCTGCACACAAAGTAGTCAGAGAGACAGTTTGTCTTCCATAAAAGAAGAGTTTTAATTTTTAAATCGTTTCTCCCCCCATCACTTCTGTGATATACAGCATCAAACAAGCTTTTCAACAACAACACTGCTTTGGTCTGTAGTTTGACTCAGAGCAGTAAGACAAAAGCTTAGTGAAAACAAAGATTTTTGTCTACATGCCAACAGTTCTTAGCTAAAAAATGTGAAATACCAAGAAGCTAACTTTCAATGTTTGAGAACAAAAAGGTAAATAATATAAAAGATGAACTACGATTGCTTTGGGTGAACCTTCAGCTTAGTACTGTTTAAATTCTGCTAAGGATGGATTTTGCTTGTTCATGTTCAATTCAGACACTGATTTTAAAGCTTTATTTTGTTGGAATAGAAACCATGCACTGTATCTGCAAATGCATTTTCAAAAACAGAATAAAATGTTAATTGCTAGAGTAGCTAGTAGTTTTTATTTACTGTACTTCAGAAACCCAACTGATTATTAGTTTTAAATCTGCAACAGATGTTGTACAACGCCAAGTTAAGCAGAACTAGAAACAAATCACATGCATACTTAAATGGAAAAAGGTATTTTTCGATAGCCAAGGTCTTTTGTAGCAGAATAATATGCCCAATCACAGGTAAAATCATTTATGGACAATTTGGAAGTGTTGACCTTGCCTCCAAATTAGCTGTAAATACAGTAGAACATCTGTGGGATGCGTAGCAACGCTAACCCTTCTGGGTCCTTGTGAATTCAACTAAACTGGTGATTATAATCTTGTGCCTGATTGGTATCCATCTAAAAGGGTTAGAACTTTACCTAAAACAGGTTTCATAAAAATAACCACTTATTCTGCTACTAGCATTGTTCTGTCAATAAGGTGCTGCCCCATTATATTCACAGAAATCCTAGATAAATATTTTTTTTCTCAAATTATATCTTGAAAATAGAGAGGGGAAAAATGCTGCACAAAAAAGATGCAGACATGTTTTATTTTTATGCTACAGTGAGTGAAGGGAATGGTCATTTCT
The DNA here is from genome assembly GCF_027474105.1 of Poeciliopsis prolifica. Taxonomy (NCBI): domain Eukaryota; kingdom Metazoa; phylum Chordata; class Actinopteri; order Cyprinodontiformes; family Poeciliidae; genus Poeciliopsis; species Poeciliopsis prolifica. Next base: position 1,258,351 of record NW_026562430.1, read on the forward strand.
TTCAAAAAAACAAATTATGGGTTTCATTTCATTCTCACAACAGCTGGTTAATTGAAATCTCCAGATTTGCATAACCTGCTCATCAAACATCATCATTTAATGATTTATATTAATAGCACTGACTCCATTGTGTCTCATCACAGCCAAACAAGCACCTCTTCATACTCCTTGATGCAGTTATGGCCCTTTAAAATGAATGCAAAACATAAAGATTCAAACTGAATGCTGAGTTTTTCTTCTGCTCCAAAATAGAGCAGGTGGATAATCACCAGTGCTCCACAATAAGCTGGGTCTCTAATGATCAAATCTTTGTGCGGGCCATTATGCTGCGATTCCATTGAAACGCCATCAAATATCCTGTCACAGCCACCTGATATGATGATTTCAATTACTGGTTAGATCTGTTCCACACTGTAATAACACTGCTTCTGAATGTATGTGTGTGGGCAGATGATGGGTGGGATGCAAATTCAACAGTTACTGTCAATCAACTGCAGATACATCTCAAAACATTTTAACATTGTAAAAAAAAGTACATATTTGTAAGACAGCTGAATCTAGACTGACACCTCTTTCAAAGAGGATAAGCCACACAAGGTCATTGCTAAAGGAGCTAATTGTTCGCAGAGCAAGACACGTGACCTGAAGTTTTCTTTTTTTGAAATGAAAGAAATTATTTTAACATTCCACTATATTTAATATTTTCAGATGTATCTGTGCTCATGATCAGGAAACTCCTGCATTCAGTTTGTGGGAGCTCATTCAAGAAGAGAAAAAACTGGATGCATAATTTTCTTTACAGATACAAAGTGAGCCACGACAGAGTGCCTGGTAATGCACTGCTCAATCTCTTGCTTTCCACTCATCTCAGAATTTGGACGCCTAAGTACAAAAACCTCAAGTCATCTTGATTAGATACCTGAATCACGTTAACTCGCTCCTGTCAATGTGGAAGTAGCAGTGGCTCTTCATCAAGCTTACCCAAAATTTCACTTCTTCAGCTTATCTCAAAGAATGACCTGAACTTCAGCTCAATCCAGCTGCTTGTATAAGGAAGATAGTTCTTCCTTGTGCATAGCTTCTGAAAACTGTAAAGAAATATCTTTGGTGTTTATATTTCAAACATCGGGAACATACCTGTTAATAGTAGTCAGTCCAAAGTAAAAAACAAAATTTAGAAGAAAACAGATTGAAGTAGAAATTATGCTCTGGGCTATGAAGCGGTATGTATAGCTGTAGTTCATAGTTCAGGTCCTGCAGGAAAGATGAATGTCAGTAAAACAAGAAAAGGAGTTATATTATTTTAATGATGTCACCAGGGAGGCCATGACACAGCAGGAAGAGGAGTAGTCCTCCAAAAGCAAGGTCGGTAGTTTAATCCCCAACCTCTCCAAGTGGAGTTGTCCTTGAGCAAGGTGCAGAACTCTTCGATACACAGGGCTGGACTGCACAGCAAAGTGTTATATATGTCTAGAATACAAAACACACATGTGTGTGTGAGAAAGAGAGGGAGACAGAGAGAAACAAGTTGTACTAAAACCAATGCAACAGATGACTTGGCACACAAGAAAATATATTTGTTAACAACCAAATAAAAAGATCACAAGGTATTCAAGACCCAAAGTCCAACCATAATTTCCTAGCATCAGACTCCGAAACATTTGGGATTTGCAGCAGGACAATTATCTGAACCACGGCAACCATTCAGTCTCCGATAAATTAATTGGAACAAAGGTTTTCAGAGTGGCCTTGTCAAAATCTGAAATTAAATCCAATTGTAATGAAATGGCATTAAATTAATTCTCATGCACTTTCCAATTCCATTAAAACAGCTCCCACAAAAATGTATTTTGCATTTTTCCTGTTGTCCTATTCAAGTACTTTTTTCTTGCACTGGCATGCAAGAAAAAAACAAGTACATTTTAACAAGATTCTATCCATTTGAGACTTAGATCATTTAGTCAATCTCCTCAGATGCTCCTATATACTCCTCCTTCCTTGTTCCTCTGACCCTCCCATACAACCCACCCACTCTTGTTTTCACCCCATCTTGTTTCTGAGGGATCAATTGTACAACAAACTCAATGAATTCTTCGCCAGAGCTTGTATTTCCTCAGAGAACATGGTTGGTCTTGAGCTTTAACTGAGAAAAAAAGCGGAAAAAAAAAAAGTTGGAAGGTGGCAAAGAGCGGGGACCTTGGAGGCTGTGCATATTTAGCTCTGGGCTTTGACGAGGCTTGGCAAACATAGGTGCTGCATCATGGAGTTTAAATGAAAGATGCCAGACGGAAATGAAAGGGGGCAGGAGATAAGATCAGGAAATACAATAAGGAGCTGTCTTGTAAACACACCATGATGCCGGCAACAGATAATAAAAAGAACAAGCTGATGAAGCAGTACTTTTATTTTGTTTGACAGAGGGGTGTGTCTGGGTTATTATCTGTAGGGATGGGTTTAAGGTGTCTTGCCATTATGCTGATGCCAACATTACTCGTTTGAGGAGATTGAGTTCCTTGTAATTTTGCAACAATTCCTCCCATCCCTCCATCTTTCAAAACTTGTATAAAGTAAAGCTAGACAGAGAATATCTTAAAATGCAACCAGAAAGAGAGAGTGTTTATATTTTCTAGCACTGGAACTGCAAAATTAAAAGTTCCCACTGAGACAAACTCAAAAGAAAAACACCTAATAAGATTCATGAGAAGAATATGTGAGTAAATATTGAGCATTAATATTGATTTTATTCATGCATTCTGTAAAAGGCTATCATAACAGTTAATTAGCGGTAGCTGGCCTTATGCATTATGTATATCCTCCATTATAGAACAAAAGAAAAGATGGCATCCCAAAGACACGCCTTCAAAATCTCAACAGTGGTATGAATAAACATTCTTTTGAAATTATGATATGTGGATTTCTGTTCCCAGTGAGATTTCCAGAACAGAAGGGCTGCGCAACCGAATGAAGCAGATCACGTAGCATACACCAAAGGATGTTCCGGCACTTTAATGAGTGAAGGGGTTTACTAGAACCCTTTCTAACGAAGAGAAGAGCCTATAGATCAAGAACATGGCTTTAAATTGTTCTAATTGCATATGTTTGAATGCATTTGGTTTTTATTGAACCAGTTTCTGTTTGAGCTCCACCAATAAACAGAGTCTCAGTATAATAATCACCAGTAGACTGCAAGTGTTGCCATGACTTATTTCACAGATTGAAATTAGATTTTGTAAATAAAAAATGTGAAACCTTGGCAAATTAGCAATACAGTAGCATCTTAATACTGTTTCTCTTGCAGAAAGACTGCAGAAATGTGGTGTAATCGGTCCTTGTGATCCAGCATGTTGAAGCTTTAGGTGACCAGACCTTTCAGGACTTTATGCTCTTTATCAAGCCACTGTGGAATATGCATCAAAGTTGGACGGCTGCACCACATACCCAACTGGAATCGTGCTACAACTGCTTGGAGTTTTACTTCTTGAATCAGTCAGGTTTATTCTCGACTCTGGATACCCACCAGTAGTTTCTCCATACTCAATTGGCTCTGGAAAAAAATATTTCTACACCCAAATCATACAATTTTGTCAACAAGGCAAAAATATAAAAGAAATCCAGATGATTCAGGGATGAAAACCGATACTTGAATGCAACCTTAATTAGATAAACTGCTTAATTGAATCTCTCCTACTGTGCCTCCACTTCTCTTGAAAACAGAATGCTCCTTAAGTGAAAACTAAGTTTTAACTTGGCATTAAATAAAGGCCATTTCATTTAACGAAAGAAAGTAATTTATTCTTTAATTTACAGATTCAAGTTAGATTGGGTTCTTCATACCCTTCCTCCTTCTACTAAAGTTACTTTAATCTCTGGTTATCAAATGAAATAAATCCTTTTAAGTATTTACAAATTAAACCAATATTATTTCAGACAAGTTATTTGTGAACCCACTACACGATGCAACTTTCTGAAACAAAACCCCAATTAACACCAAAGCATTGCTGAAAAGGCCTGCAGCACAGCTGTGTTCCAAGGGAGAGAAAAAAGGTAAGAAAGAATAAATATTTAATTTATCTTGAAAAAGTTAACCTTGCATTAATTTCTACAGCTCTAGTTAGTGAACAGCTTTACCAAATTAGTTCAACATCAAAGCTGCTGTTCATGGTGAAGACAGTGGGGTTGAGGTTACATCATGCAAGCTTACGGAGAATTGTGCAACTTAGCGTATTGAGGGTTTTGAATTTTTAGAAGCTCAGCACGTTGTGTTCTCTAAATCCAAATACACCATTCCTTTCTTTTGCTCCTATAGAAAATGCTGAGATATTCATGCAGCATATTCATCTTACATGAACCAAGAAAGCAAGGACAAACATGATTTTTCTGGGATATAGATTAAATTTAACTTTTATAAGGTATATAATCTAAAGAACAACCTCAGAGATGTGACGGAAGATGTGAAATAGATTTTTTTAGGTCATAAAAAGCAGGCCTAAAAGTGTTTATGTGCAGAAAGTGGATCAACAGAAAAACCACAGAGCGGTGACAAATGAAGGAGCCCACACTGAGCTGGACAGCTGGGTGTGATACATGGACCTAATTGTACAGTACAGGCAACAACATTCACATATTTAATGGGCTGTTTAATTTGCTTTTAATCATGTTTCCCCCTCATTTCATCACCAAACTACATCGAGGTAAACTCCAGAAAAATACCTGCATGTGTTTTCTGTCATATTTGCGTCTCGTGGAGTTTTTCTTATGTCAGCTGTAAGAAAGGTTCTATTTGCATTTCAAAAGTATTCACATCCAGTGAAATGTTTCCAGATTTTGCCTAAATTAGGAACACAATTATATTGTAACTTGTAAATTGTAACATAAACGCACAATTTGAAAAAACAAATTGGATGCTCAACTCTTACCACAGATTCCGAACTACATTTAGGTTTAGATAGAAAAAATGAAACACTCAACTCTCAATGCAAATTACTCGTTATTTGTTTTATTTTGAGCAACTTTTTTTTTTTCCAGTATTTGGAGTTCATTTATTTAAGTTGTCAAAGTAAATTGCAAGCGAAACCTCTTTAGGATTGGCTTTCATGTTGCAATTCCTGCAGCCCAGTAACATGGACAATTAATTTGCTTCTGAATAATGTTCTTCTGTGCTCTCCTATGCATAATTAATTAAGTAGACAGCCATATTATGGTAGGTTTGCAGTCATGCTATACCCTTTCCATTTTCAGATTATAGATTGATCTCTTCTCTAGGAGATGTTCAAAGCTTGGGGTTCTGGTTTTTGATCTCTCTGCTTTAAACTTCCTCCACAACTTCAGTTTATGGCTGAAACATTAAAAAAATTGAACAGATTTTAGAGGCACAAACTATTAGGGTAAAGAAAGCGTCCTTCTACAGTTGCACAATTCATAGAGTCACAATTTCCTGAACCTTAGGTGCCAGGCCACCTTGCACTTTTAATTTGCTTTGTCTCTGGGACGTATAACACAGGCAAGGTGTCGAAATGAGATAAACATACTGCTCCAGGGGTAATTACAAATTCCCTACTGAGGATGGGGTCACTTCTTCATACTCTAAAAAAGGACATAAAATAATAGCTCATCTCTTGTATGAAAAATAGCAAATAAAACTTCCTCTTTTCATCCAACTTTGGCCCACCCTGGGTCCTCCTATAGTGCCTATTAACTCCCCAAAGTCACTTTCCCTGTCTGCCTTAAGAACGGTTTTAGCAGGATTGTTTCCACCTCATTTCCTAGGCAACCTCTGAGACGACTCCCATGTCAGACCAACCTGCGCTGACAACCCCCTGCTGGAACGCGCACACACACATCCAGCGTGGCTTGGATCATCTCCTTCGTTTCTCCATCTTGATTGACTAGCTTCTGCTCACAGCCTGCCAACCCTCCAGGGTCATTTACGCAGCAGAGAAGAAAGGAGATAGTGAAAAAGACAGATCAGAAAGAAAGGGCCCAATAAGGGGAATGAGTATCAAGGGTTATAAAAAAAAAGAAGCCTGTCTCAGGTCGAGCTGTCAAAAAAAGCCCCCTGCTTTCCGAAGCTGCAAACCTCGTATTCTCTAGAACGACCCCCCACCTGTCTTCTTCACACCGAACCATTTTTTTATTATTATTTTGGGAGGCGACTTTGTTGCTAATTTGTTTTATTTTTTGAAGTGAAGTTGAAATTCAGCAGGAAAATGAACAGTTTGCCAACCGTGCACCTCAGGCAAAAGAGAAAGGAAAATGATCAGGACGTTGTGGAAGATGACGTTCTGGTATGCTGCAGTTTTAAGCATTTTTATCATCTTGGAAATAAAAAATTTAAAAAAAGCCATTTTAGGCATTTGCGGCTGCATATGTAGAAGCCACAACTCTGAATAATTTTGCTAAAGTTCAACCAGGTTTTTTTGCTCATGCAGCAAATAGTTGTTCTTCAACTTCTTCCGCTTCATCTTGTAGCTTTGTGCTTGAGGTAATTATGGCACAGAATGTGTGAATACTCATTTCCATTTCAGCTTTCTGAACATTGAAGTCTTTTGAAAAGACCTGAATTTCTTTAGGCAGTGCTAAGGCAGAAAAAAGTACTAGTAGCTGTATTGTAGAAAAACTGCATGAATAGATTAACTGACTTGTCTCATACAAATAAGGAATGCAAATAATTCCTGCATCATTTGTTTTGTTTTTCACTAATTGAGCAAAAGCGATTCATAATTATTTGGAAGTGTTGGTTACATAGAAGTAACTGGGATGAGAGCTCGCTCTTCGAGATACCTAAGCTCATGATGCAATGGTTGAAACATTTCCTTGCTTTAAAGTAAATAAAAATTTGAAAATTAATCAGAATTTGACATGCAAAATCATTTTACAATGTTTTGTTACTTTCTAAGTTAACAAATCGATTTCTGCTTCTATCTTTGCCTAAAAAGTGACATGCCTGGGTCTCCTTTCTCAACCTGTACTCCCTTTCTAATTCAATCTCATACATGTGGAAATTACAAAAAAATAAAAATAAATAAATAATCTCTCTCTCTGTGATAAATAATACAGCCCACATGAAGTAGCTGAAATGACATAAGCAGTGCCCTTCAATAGAGGAAGCACAAATATGATTAGAACTGTTTACCTTTTTTTTTTTTTTCTTTTTTTGTAGGCCATGGCTAATTGCAGACACCTTATCGACTTAATTACACATCATTCATGGGATCAATTACCAAAGTAAGTAATTAACTTATTCAGTGTGTGTTTGTCCAGCTGTCAGTGGGGCTTTTGTCCCTGGAGGTATGGTTTGCTGCATCATTAATCTGAGAGGCTTGGCAACTACAACCTGACCCACATTACAGCATGTCCACATCGAATGGGGAAATCTGTCAAGCTTCCTGGTGTTTGTGAAGAAGTCACTTATCAATTGTGGGGATTTTTTGGTACATTTGCACAACTAAATTGATTAAAAACCTCAGCAGATGGACTTTTGTCAAGTAATAGTTGGACAAAAGTCCATGCCTTGCTGCATTTTACAATGAAGTTAAGTTTTATATCAAGACTCTGACAAAAAGTAACTATTTAAAACAATTAAAATCTGCACTGCTTAATGTATAGTTGGGAACTGAAGCCCCTTAGCTTTTCCTTGAACAATGTTATCTGTATTTGTTTTTCTTGAGGCATAACAAATGTTTCACTCTGTCGTTATACAGTGTGTCTGCGAATAAAGTAAAAAAAAAAAAACATCTTCCCCCGCTCCTCCCCCCTCACACACAACAGTGCAAGGGGGGAGTGACATCACAAACTGTGATGTCACTCATCCTCTCTGTGACATCACTGGAGACTGTCTCTATATTCCAAGATTCCACAGAGAGATTCATTTGCGGTTTCACAAAGTTCAACAAACATATAGCGATGGCGGAGTATTTTACAACGGTGGAGGTTATTGAGAAGCGATGCATGGAGCTACAGGACGAGAATTCCATGCTAAAAACAACGGTGGACAGCATGAAACAGAAAATACACCAGCTAACTGGGAGGACAGACAGTGGCATCACTGATTTGATGTCCGAAAATAAAATGTTACGGGAAAGGATGGAGCAACAACAATGGAGAATCAAGGCGCTCAATAATGAGCTGGAGGAATCCAGGGTAACAATTCAATCACTGAAACAACAGTGCAGTGACTTATCCAAGGAAAACCAAAGATTGGAGTCGAATAACATTTCAATCAGAAGGAGGGCAGAGAATGCTTTGAGGGAAAAAAATAGAGATCGCCAGTGGTTAGAGAATGAAAATAATGAATTAAATCAAGAATTGGTCACATTGAAAATTAAATTAGACAGAGTAAAGTCAAGGTCAGCACATGCCCAGGATGCAAAGACAAATGAGGACATGGCAGTAAAGATGGTGGATGAGCCCAAGCAAACAGTGTTTCAGAGAGTTGGGCGTGTTTTTGTTCAGATGTACCAGGAGGGTACACTACGATATTGGGTACCATCATGGATTTTTTAAAAGTGCTGTAAATCTGCCATTTAGACAAAACACGCCCAACTCTCTGGAGCACTGTTGGATCTCTTCAAGAGAGAAGGTCTGGGTTGAAGGATGGAAGAGTTTTGGAGAGGAGGCTCCGTCTGACAGTGGATCCTCGGATTGTGGAAGAGCAGTGTGGTTTTCGTCCTGGTCGTGGAACAATGGCAGTTAGTCGGACTCGTTCCCTGTGAGAGTTGGACTCCACCAGGGCTGCCCTCAGTGATTCTGTTCATCACTTCATGGACAGAATTTCTAGGGGCAGTCAAGGTGTTGAGGAGATCCGTTCTGGTGGACTTAGGATCGCATCTCTGCTTTTTGGATGATGTGGTCCTATTGGCTCCATCGGGACGTGATCAGCAGCTCTCGCTGGAGCGGTTCGCAGCGAGTGTGAAGCGGCCAGGATGAGAATCTGTGCCTCCAAGTCCAAGGTCCTGGTCCCTCACCACGGTCCCAGGGAGCCCCAGGGAAGACCCAGGACAGGCTGGAGGGACCATGTCTCTCAGCTGGCCTGGGAACGACTTCGGGTTCCCCCAGAGGAGCTGCAAGAAGTGGCAGGGGACAGGAAAGACTGGGCCTCCTTTCTGAAGCTGCTTCCCCCGAGACCCGACCCTGGATTAGCAGCAGACAATGGACGGAAGGACAGACGGGTGGAAGGACGGACGGACGGGTGGAAGGACGGACGGACGGACGGAGGGACGGACGGAGGAACTTTTTTCACGTGAGATATCCTTTTTCTGTTTGCCTTTACTGTTTTCCCTTGATGTTGTTTAATGGTTACTGTTGTAACCATAAAACAATCTCTCCTTCAGTTTACCTTATAGCTGGAGACACAGTGTTGATGTAATCATTATAAAATAATCATATTGATCTTTGACAAAACTATTACGTTTTGTCAAAGATCAATATGATTTTCACTGCGTTGTTGTTTGCAGCTGCTGACAACAACAAAAACGCAAAAGTTACAGTAAATAACTATTTACTGTGAAATAGCTAACTATTTCACAGTAAATACCTATTTACTTATTTACTATTTAGTTATTAAACAGTAACTATTTAACAGCAAATAGATACTGCTAATGTCAGTTACTTTCCAAATAAAGTAGTCAGTAATCTAAATTACTATTTAACATTAAATAGTTTAACCTTCAGTTTAACCTTATAACTGGAGACAGTGTTGATGTAATCATTATAAAATTAAATCATTATAAAATAATCATATTGATCTTTGACAAAACTGTCAAGTTTTGTCAAAGATCAATATGATTTTCACTGCGTTGTTGTTGTTAGCAGCTGCTGACAACAAAAACGCAAAAGTTACAGTAAATAACTATTTACTGTTAGTTATTAACTATTAACAGTAAATTACTGTTAAATAGTCATTTACTATTTCACAGTAAATAACTTAGTTAATAACTATTTAACAGTAAATAACTTAAATAGTTAATAACTATTTCACAGTAAATAGTTACTGCTAATGTCAGTTACTTTCCAAATAAAGTAGTCAGTAATCTAAATTACTATTTAACAGTAAATAGTTTAACCTTCAGTTTAAAGGAGACAGTGTTGATGTAATCATTATAAAATAAAATTATAAAATAAGCATATTGATCTTTGACAAAACTATTAAGTTTTGTCAAAGATTAATACTGTAACTGTAACTATAAAAATCAAACTAAATGCTGAAAGTTTTAAATTTGAGTTGATAAATCACATTCTGTCCATTCTGGAGGGATATGTATGGACATATAACGAAAAAAAATAAATAAATATGTGAGCAAAATCTTAGGTTAGAACATCATAATTTAACATTTAACTAAATCCATCGACCATTTTGTTCTTCTTTTGGCCTAGTCAAATTTTAGCTCTCATCAAAATGATGGAGGAATGATTTTTAAGGAGGTAGTATTATGAAAAATCAACTATTTAAGCTTTAATGATATTCCTTCATCCAAAACATACATGGAGTGTTGATTGTATTATTATTATTATTATTATTATTATTATTATTATTATTATTATTATTATTATTATGCATGTTTGAGAAATCCTTTAATCTCTATGTCAACCATTCAGCTGTCCAAAACGTCTGGATAGACATAGCCCCACCTTCGAGATGGGCTACGTAGTTTATATGCTTTAGACTGTTACTTTAAGGCTTAAACAGAAAACAACTTCTTGAATAGGCCAGGGTGGAGGGATATCATATGCTGTCACTGTTGGAACAGATGGACCAGCCCTTCAACTTCATACCACAGAGACAAAGCGGCTGTTTTTTATGTACCGGAGCTTTATGAGCGTGAATGAGGGAATTAGTGGCAGGTGTGCCGGGATGAGGAGGAAGAACTGACAGGAGAGCCGAGTCATGACTAGACTTCAGGCAGCTAGAGGCGTCTCTTACAAATATAATTAATGTCTCACAAACAAATAGATTTTCATTTGTTATCAATGATGGAATCTTAGAGTTTAAGTTGTGAGTTGACCTGAACACGAGGTTTTGATCTTCAGATTGGAAAGCCGAAGGTCACATTGCTGGACATGCCCTCTGCATCCTCAAGAAAAAAGTTGGGAAGAAAATAGTTTAGCCCCTTTTCCATGCTGAAGCTTCTCTTCATGGCTGCCGCTTTGATGCTTCCATGTCATTTCACTCAGTTAGGAAACTTCCTGAGCATAAAAGGTGATTTGATTGCTTTGACTGCAACATTTGAAAATGAAAAGGGAAGAAAAGTAGAAAATCCCACTCTTTAAAGGAAACACCTGCATCTCAGTAAGTCATACCAAAAACTTCAATTTAAATTTCGCAAATTCAATTCAGAAGTGACATTCATAAATTGTACAGACTCATCACCTATATTTGTACAAAGATAAGTGTTTGTTAGTAATGTTGGTGATTAAAGTCAATCAAAATGCTGTGCAAAAGAACGTTCCAAATCAACATACAACCTATGAGAAATTATTAAATAAAGAAAATGTACTCAACATTGATCAGGGCTAGTTTTGATTGAATAACAAGGGATAAATCAGTCTGTGGCTCCACTGACATAACTTGGAAACTTAAGGTGTTTTAATAGAGGATATTTTACAACCCTGTGCCCAAAGGCAACATGGGAACAAATCAGCAGACACACAGTCATATTTTCAGGCATTTAACCAATAAACCTAACAGTAATATGTTTTCTGACAGTGAGAAGAGGTTGGAAAACACAAAAAGATCCAACAAGCAAAGGGAGAACATGCAAAAGTCATTATTCTCGGATTTTGAATGGAACGAACATTAGCCACTCCCAGTCTGACCAGCTGAAATATAACATCAAGCATAAAGTAATCAAACATGACAAAAATTGTGAGTAATGTATAATCAAGGTCAAATTTTTGATTCGTTTTTCAACTAAATTTGGAAAATGGTTTCTTTGAAATTCTAATTTCTTAGGTTTGGTGACCATTTCAGGGCTTCCCTTTGTCTCTATTGCAGGTGTTCTCTGACAAAAACCAAACGTCTTATTCTGAGTTACTAGACTGCAGCAGAGAGAGCAGAAAAAGCAACAATACTGTGACAGGTAAATCAGATTCTACAATTAATCTTAGTCCTTGAATACTGCCACAGAAACTGAATACTAGTCTCAGAGTGAGAGAAAAAAAATAAGACAAGTGCCACATGTTAATGTAGGAAATTAATTAGCCAGCAATAATTTAATGGGTAAAAGTGAAACTAGTTTAAAAGAAAGAATGAACCACATGTTTTTGCAGAATTATTTCTTTCATGTCCTCTCCTTCCTTTTATCACAGCACACCAGTGTCCTGCTGATTGCACCAACATTTGATAGAAAAAATAAAAATAAAAACAAAGGGAACCAAACAGGGAGGAACAAAAGAGCACATGGAGAAGATTTACCTCTGTGCATCCTTTGTTTTCTCAAAGGCACTTCGCTAACACACACCGTTGTTGATGCACGGAAACGCATACTGAGACGAATCCCACAGGCTTATTAATACACGGAGCATCACCGGGATTTCATGAGTATTTATCCTTAATTAGAGCAGACACACGCGCAGCACGGATACCAGCTCCTCCACCACACTCAAGTTTTATTCAATATCCTTTGGAAAACAGAGTGTACTTCTATATAGCGATGTGTGCTGAACCTTTTCCCCTGCCTCGCACCGATTTGCCATTTCCAAACTCCAAGACTATCTGAATAATACCGTCGCTCCGTTAAATGACAAAACCAAACACACAGTGCTCATGTTTGCTGGATTAAGTGCATTCCTTTGCTTCAAATGTATTCATTCCTTCTCATTGAAAATAATTTGAACTTCGCACCTCACAGTCAAATAAGAATTGAAACAGAGTCTGGAAGGAACAAAATATAAATAAATATGGCAAGACATGTAGTGTCTTCTTGGCTTTTTGGACTATAACAAGAATGCTCACTATGGCCACAATTGGGTGCTGAAAATGGTGTAATTTGTCACAGGCCACTACCATTTCCAAAAGCATCAAAACGTCAAGCACATGTTGGGTCTGTTTATGTGCGAGTGTAGCTGGTTTGTTTGGAGGTAATGCGCCGACTAAGGAGAGTTGATACACAATTGGCATCCAATGTCATTGTGACAAAGACAGACGCCCACTTGAAGCTGAATCATCTGTAACATGTTGCAGGCAGCAAGAGCCAACAAACTGTGCATTTTGCTCAGAGAAATTTAGATCCAATCCCAGAAGACTGAGATATAAATATGAAGGGACAGACTTTACCATGAATGGATCGACAGAGGAGAATGTGATAGGAAGTAACTCCACAAAAATACAAGGATTAGACTTAATTAAAAGCAGAAATGCATTTATGCAGGAAAACTTAAAACAGAAAGTTTTCCACCATAAACGTTGACAAGAAAGATGTCAACGTTTTACGTAATTTTAAAAATAACTTGACTTTTCACACCCTTACAGTATTAAGCTGAAATATAACATCAAGAGATGCAGATTGGAACCTTTTGGTTTCCAGATTGACCTGACCAAAGGTTTGATGCCACCAATGATGTAGTTCAGAAATCCTTTATCCAGAGAAAGTATGTGGCAACAATGACAAGAAGCAACTCCCTTAAAGGGAAAAAAAACTCTCACAACCATCCATAGATGTGGTCGACTTCCTCCCAGGCCAGTTCTAGCTAAAACGGCTCATTCCTCTTTTTCGGAACCGCCCCAGGAATGGTACAAATTGGACCTAACCGGATACTCATTAACAGTAGATCAATTTCGTCTATTGGCTTACGTCAACATCTTTTATTGTTTTTTTTGTGGAAGAAGGTGCTTTGGTAGCTTTTGATCAAACATTTCTCTGTGTGGCAGCAAATACAAACATGTGGAAATATTAACTTTCTACTCAGACTAGATAACATAATTATAACTGGATTAGGAATAAGATAGATAAATAGGATGTCATTGCATACATAGCATGCAAAGGCAAAGACAAAGGTAACACATGCAAAAGCTTATGTTGTTGCCAAGGCTACTAATTTGTAGAACATAGCTCAGAAATGCTTTAAAAAGGCCACGTAATGTTTCATCATGTCTTGTCAGTTTGTTTCTACCCTACACTTTTTCCTCAGTATCCTCCACTACCCTCCAATCTTTTTTAGCTATTGTTCTCAACCTCTGTATTTCTGTTCCACAACCTTGCTCTGTGAGCCGAGCTGTCGATAGAATGTTAAAAGTCCAACACTAATGTCCCTGCAGAGCCCACTATCCTGAGAATGGAGGCTGAGTTGAATGCTAAGAGTCTCGACGGAGTAGCAGGATGGCTGCCTCTGCTGAGACTTGACTTGGCGTGGCACCCTGCGTCCGTGTCAGTTGTGTGTGAAAGTGATGTAACAGATGCGAAAGGAAAATGTATGTGTCAAACAGCAAGATTGACAGAATGACAGTGAGCGGATGATGGCGTGTGTGGCGGTGGGTGTAAAGATAAACAGGGCTATAATAAGAACTGCAAATGAGGTTTCATCTCTGTTTCTACTTGTACATCTTGTACTTTATCTGAAGGGACAAAAAAAAGAAAATAATCTGCTCTCTCTTTTTTTTCTTCTTAGTAGACGATATGGGTGGATGTTGAGTTTAAACATTGGCGCATTACCCTGATGCTGCAAAGCATAATGACCTCGGTTGAAAATATTCAATCACACAAGCTTTCACTTTATGGCTGCCAAAAGGTTAAATCTGCAATCAAAACATTAACAGAGTGCCCATCACATGCCTCCCAGCATGCTGACACACAACCATATTGCCAGGCGAATGACAGGTGTTCGGTATGAAAGATCAAGTAGCTTTAATGAAATTTAAATTTAATTAATGGAGCGCATGTTGTGTAATGACAGACTGCCACTGTTGCACTCCATTGACTGCAGAATGATGTGTTCTGGAGCTGGCCTAAAGGTACAACATGGATATTTGCAGAAGTACTTCATGTTTCTTAGTTCTGTTATTTCATCAATGCAAAAAATGAGGACAGACCAAAAGCAGGAAAGCTCAAGGTGTGCAATGTTAAAAATAGCTGTTAAACAAAATGATAGAATGTATGTAAGGGTGTCCAAGAAGGAGAGGCACTTAAATACAGTCCAGGAGGGCTTTGCATATGATTTAGCATTCAGTTCTCTTGATACATTGCATGCCAAACAAGAATCTTAAAAAGTTTCAAAAGTAAAATTTCCTTGATATTGGCATCCTTCAGCTGAAGTCATGATCTGCAGAGACATTACAAAATGTAGATATATCATTATATAAAAAAGGTATCAGTCAGTAGAAGGCTACAAAAACATACAATATGAAGATATCAGAAGGAAATAGAAGAATATAGTGATTTTTCAACAGATGACTTACAATTTCTGTACATTCATTAAATTTTTCCATCAACCACAACGTTTCATTTTCCTTACATGTGATCACACATTGGATTGGTGCAAGTTTATCCAAACTTTTTATTCATAAGGGGTGAAATTTGTCTAAGTCAATACTGACTTGGAGAACAAAAAAATGTGGTCTTTAAAGAGGGAAAATATGCAAATGTTTGCTGAGGTTACTAAATAAAAAATGGTAGGCGGGGAAATCCCAGGCAGCTGGTGTTGGTGACAAATGTACCTCCCATCTCGGAATGAATAGAAACCATGGGAGCATCTTACAGTGCACAAATACATGCTCCTAAACAAACAGCTGCTGTGTCAAGCTCTATCTAAATACAATCAGGATGCACTCACCAAAAGCACAATTTGAATTTCACTCGCTTGGTCTTGGCTTTTTGCCATGGCTCGTCAGCACTTTAGCAAAAGGGATTTTCACGCACAAACACAATAAAGCCCCCAACAGGCGTCTCAGGTGGGCAGGCGAGCTGTAATCCTCTTTCCATCTAAGCACCTTTTTACTGAAGGTAGCGGGGAGAGGAAGAGCTAAGAGCCAGAATTTGTCACCCGGTTCCTTCTGCTCCAGGAGTATTTGCATAGGATATACTCAAGGTGTGAAGATTTATTTAATTGGCTATTTTTTTCTTTCCCAGCATCATGCTGTGGGAACAAAATTAACAAAGTTGTGAGGTGCACTCAAGAAACAGATTAAGATTTCAAGCCTTTTGATAAATGTGTCAGGGTGTTCACACTTGCATTGCACAAATGCATTCACGTGTGTGTGGGGGGGTAAATTCATTGATGGAGGATGGGAGGGTTCCTGGGTGAGGTGGTGAGGCCGAGACGGGAACAGACACCGTTTAGTCGAGAACACAGGGCTCATTTAGGTTACTGCGGGATTAGGCAAGCTGAGCTGCAGGGGCACAGGAATTAAAATGCAAATGAGGACGAGGATTGCACACGAGGAGCGCAACAAGACGAGGATAAAATGGCATGGTTAAGGATGGGCACAATTTGTGTCGGGGGTATTATTTATGTTGTTTTTGTTCTTAATTACTGCCGTTTTGGAGATGTGACAGAGGCTGAACCCAGATGAAACGTATTATACAGCAAAGGACCGGAATATTTTTTTCCTAAAAAGCATTCATGTCACTACAATAAATTTGTAATTCAAATGGTTGGTATGAACCAGGAAGAAAAAAAGAGCCAGAGTTGTGCCTTAAGGAAGACTTGGAGGTGCGATCTTGTTTTCATCACCCACCAAGATCCAGTTGTTAGAATGTAGAGGGCATAAAATATTATCAGTCATTAAGTATCAAGAAGAAAGTCAACGCAGCACTTTAAAGTAAACTATGGTCAGAAAGTCCTGAGTCTGGTATATTTTTTTTAAAAAATTCAGTTGTTTTCTAACAACTACTTAGCTATGAAATTTACACTCTTGAAAATTATTCAAATTTTTTCAGGAAAATGCTTTTAAAAAAAAACTTCCAAAGTCCTAAAAATGCTACACAGGTTTTGTTTTTGGTGGTGTGAAAACGTGGGCAGCAACATGAACAACACAGGGAGTTACCAGCAGAAACAATCTCAATGCAGAGCCAGAGATGAGATTCTGGAAATAGCGGCAGTCCCATAACTCTACTCTCAGAGACTGAGTGGCTTCCTTGAAAATGTCAATACTTACCCCACTGAGAGGGGCTTTTCAGAAAGTAACTCCAAAATTTGCAAACAGAGATTCAGAATGATCTGCCTGCAGCCCTGATATCAACCCTGCTGGAGACTTGTGGGGTTAGTTTTGGAAATGCTGTTTGTCGTGTACTGACCAAGACAATCATACCAGCTGACTTGCCAATAGTTTTCATTCCTCTTTCTTTAGACTTCATTCATCCAGTACAAAAAATATATATCAAACAAGAGTCAGTTGCAAAATAAGTTGTTTAGCATTGGTAGAGCAGATTTGGCCGGCATCACTACCCTGATCATTAATGAAGGTGTTCTACAAAACATCAGCAACAGGGAAGGCTTTCCCTGTTGCATTTACAGTTATTTCAACCATGTTTTCCTTCCACTCAACTTTCCTTTGATGCCTATGGATACAGACAACTATTTATTTAGCAATCAGTGTTTTGCTTTCCTTGTGGAGACTGGAAAGGACTGTTTTCAGGACAATTGTCAAGTATCCCATCTTAATGTAAATATTCTGTTAGCCATGAAGTCATTACCAATCATTTTGTATTGATCTTTATGCAATAAACAAATCTGAGAAAATGATTGCAATGACAAACATTTAGAGAACCAAGCATTTGAAATATCACCCTCTGTGTCGTACAACAAGCAGTGGTGGTTTCAGTTTTCAAGACTGTTGAAAACAGAAACAAAATCAGTAGAAGAGAGCAAAAGTAGAGCTGCAAGAGATGATTGACATGTAATGGGATGGGATCATTCCTATACAGCGTTTTGCAATCTATCAATGCAATCTATTCAAATAAGGAGGAAAAACCTTGCCCCCCCAGTGAAAACTCAAGCTTAGCCACTGAGGGGAAGTTGTGACCTCCTATTTTTCCAACTCTGTTTGAATCCCTACTAGATTAGCCATCACTGAATAGAGGCTTGACATTGAGAAGGGTATGTAGTACTGAGGCAATTATAAGTTTTCTCCGCTTGCATCTGCCCTCCAGCAAGAAACACAGGAGCAAATTAATCATTTCAAACTGGTCAAAACTAAAGGGGAACCATAATCCTGCACATGATTGTCTATATGTAAGCACAGCAATGCACACGCAGGAAGCCACTTGTCTCCTCCTTGTCACCTCTCGTGTCCTCTGACTAGACATAATGAAAGTTAATGAACAAATCCATGACAGAAAAGTGACACACCGTGCACAGACAGAAAAGGGCAAGTCTTTCAATATGTTCATAAATTTTAGTGAGCCCATAAACCAATGGAGAACAGGTGGAAAGAGCAACAGAATGGGACATCCAGCTGTTGGTCCATTGAGTACAGCAAAATAATCAAAAAGTTGTACTTCCTTTAAGATCAAGAGAAATACGTAAAAGATCTTCGTGATAAGTAATTTATTTATTAAGCTAGTGCACGAACTGCAAATACCGATTATCTCAAAACCCGATTATTAAATTTTAATGCACCTTTAAAGAAAAAGTATATTTTAGAAACTGGTTGAAAACTCTAACTGCCCTAGACAACAGTTAAGATATGCTCTGAATGTTATTTGATTTCCTTTTTAATTTATGGCCACCCTAAAGGATCAGAATATGGATTTAAATGTTTTCAGAAAATACATAAATTCTTGTGTGAACAAAAACATTTTGTTTAAATTTAAGGGGGAAAAATTATTTGGATGATCAGTTTAAAACAAACAGATGTTTATTCATCTCTTCTGATCTAACAGATGTATTTGGTGCATTAGTCAAATTTAAAAAAAATAAAAACAAACTGTACAAGTTGAAAGATATGGTTCAAAGAAATTTTTGATGTTCCAGCTTGACTGAAGCACCCCCAGGGATGTGGATTTATTCAGAAGAACCCCTACAGAAGACGGCACAGAGTGCTCTGCTCCATGCAAATAAGAACTGAGAACAAGTGATGTATTGGCTTTGTACGGTTCCATACAAAGCCAGTACATCACTATGTATGTGCAGCAAAAGAAAGTGCAAGAAGGCAGGCAGAAATGGAACAAAATTGGAGGAATGATGGCAACCAGCTACTTCACTGCTCTGCAATCACATGATGCACAAATGCATTAGCAACAGAAAAAAAGGCTGGTGTGGAAAATTAGAGCATTTTCTTTAATGGTGTAGAATAACTCAAAGTGACCATCCTGCACTTCAAATCCAGATTATTCTTGTTTTATTTTGTTTTTTACAAAACAAAGGGTGCAACAATTTCAAACTGGTATTCAAAAGGGAAATTAACTGGCAACATCTCATTTTTTCCCACATTTTTTAATTTTAGCTTGTCTTAAGCTACATTTTATTATAAAATAGGTATTATTTGATATTGCATGATTACAAAACACGCTAAATGAGATGCAAATGTTTACATAAATCAAAGCAAGTCTATCCTTAGCAGATCTTCGGCGTCATCCCCTTTGCAAATGTCTTACAATGTTAAAAGCACAAGTGTAATAGAATCTGAGGAGATTTTGTGCTTTTATTTTTGTGCAAAATAAAAGCACAAGAGCTGCAGACACCATCTGGTCAGGTGGGGTTGATCCGTCCCCAGGAAAACGTCATGTCATCTTGCTTTTGAGGAAAAGTTTAATAAGAACACATTGTTTGCAGAAAGCCATATAAGTGCTAATGAAAGTTTTCCTACAGATCATGTCAAGGACAAAGCAAATTTATGAAAGAAAGTAATCTTGTCAACCTCTTGGCCAGTACACTGAACAGTTATTAAAAAAAGTAACATAAAATCAAATAAATGGAAAAAAAATTAAAAACAAAGAAACAGCTATCAATTCAATTACAAAAAGGTGTGTTAGATATTAATATAACCCCATTTGATCTGGCAAAACATAACCGCTGCTTTGAGGCAAAGAGCCAGTCCTGTGAAATCCTCCAGAAGAGCTTTTATACCACTTTGCAGGTCTTCATTTGTATTCAACGCTACGTTGAGATCGAAGCTTGTGCTGTCCTGGTGTAAGCAACAGAGATTTGCGACGGTGTATTTGTTGGCTCGGCCTAATCCATCGGTTTTCCTCAGAATGGGAGCTCGTCAGATAGGCCGACAGTCACACAGACTTTTCTCAACAAGCTTGCCTTGTCAGATTGCAGAGACACAATCAGGCATTTGCACACACTCTCTCTTTTCCCAGCAAGGGGTCACATACCCAATCAGGTACACAGAAATAAATACACCCACATGACAATGTAGTGGTGTGCTCAGCGTCTGATGACAGTATCAGGCGCTTGTGTGATTGAGGTGATGGATGGTGGAGACAGGATGGGGGTTGTCATCAGCTTTGAGTGACAGGAAGCTGCGGTGGAGGTGGTGGGGGTAGTGACAGCCAAGTTCAGGGCATGAAGTCGATCCCTATGACTGTCTTTGTGTTTGCTTCATCTTCTCCCTCTCATTTCCCACATTTCTCCTGTATCTTTCTTTTGCCTGCCAGACTTTCTCAACCTTGCTGTCTTCTTTGTCCTGTCTGTCCATCTCTGTCTCTCACAGTATCAGTTTTTTTTGTTCCTTACCCCCAGATGATGGGTGGACTGATTATGTCCCTTCTTTCACAAGTCAGACAATACATCAATAATAAAAACAATAGGAAGCTCATAAATAGGGTTTAGAGAACATGCACTCAATTTCCTTTGACAGTGGGGGGAGGTGTGCTTTGGTATGTGTATCTGCGCATGAGAGTAAGTCACTTTGACAGGTACCGCAAATGAGGCAATGTTGCTGATATTGACTGGTGTGGCAGGCCTGAGGCCCTTTGCTTGCTTAGAGAAAGTGGTTATCATAAATCACAATTGTATTGGGAGCTGATGCTCCAGCGTTTTAACCGCTTTTAATAAATAGCTGTTGTAAATATTGCACTCACATGCATGCAAGGGAAACAAGCCATTTTAAAGTCAAGACACGCTTAACTTTAAAATCCACAAACACTAATGCCTTTGCTAGGTTCCTCTGTGAGTATACAAAATGTGTTTGGTGTAAAAGATTTTTATCCCATGTATTAGTACTATAACTAACTGCAAAATGAATTGCATTAAGAGTTTATTGCTCTTGGCTGACTGCAGTGGTAGTTGGTGTGGCCTATCTGCTTAAAGACTCAACATGTTTTGTTTGTAGTGATGAAATCATGTAACTATAGCTCAACTGAACGCGAGATGCCTGACTAAGACAAGAACATCTTAGATATTTATTGAGTGGGAGCACTTGAACTGATGTCACCAACCTAACTTAGTCGACCTCTCCTCTCTGTGGCATCTGCTCTGACGGCACCACAAACTCAGTTTCTGTAAAAAAGCTAATGGATGTTAAAATTAGAGATGGCTGGTTAGGTGAAGTTATGAGGTTATTAAAACATTAATAGCTGCTCCAACCTTTTAAAAATATTTTGTCATAAAATCCATCAAGTCTGAAGTTTCCCATTCCCTTCTCTTCTGCGTTCCAGTTTTAAGCGGATGCAGGGCTTTAAACTTTACTGAAGGGAGCCGAATGATTTCAAAGTCAGAAGACGTGTCAAATGACCACTTTTCCAATGACAATTTGGATAAAAAAAATAAAAAAAAGGTTTTATGAGAGTTTAAAAAATTAACCTACAATTTTCACAAGAGGGATACTCAGAACATATGTATATATTTACCAATAACCATCTTTTGATGGCCCATTTCTGCCTTTTTTCTCCAACCATGGGCCCAGGACAATTGACTGGAATCGTCAGACCAGTCTGTTTGGCACCCAGAATTATGGCACATTCAAAGTCACTTATATAGCCTTTTTTCCCATTTAATCTAAAACTTCAGCAAGTCCACAGAGGGTGTATATTGGCAACACAAAGCGAGTCCAATGAACTCAAACAAATGCCATCTGAGATGAGAACTTAAAGCTATAATAGATGGAACACTGAATCCATCAGCAACCACTTGTATTGCAAAATATGATTATAATTTTTCATTATTTTAAATAAATTATATTGAGATGTATGTGTTATGGATTTGTTTTCACCAATATATGTTATTTTTATTCATTTAGCAGTGATATAATCCCACAGTGACATAGACCTTAGAAGTTAAGGTGCTTCGTAGGAGTTTCAATTCATAAAAGTCGGAGTTTACAAAATCACTCAGAAGAACATTGATTGCAAGTTTTTTTTTTTTTTTTTTGTGATCAAATTATCAAAGCAGCTCAAGCATCATGCAGAGGGAGTGTTTGCAATGGGATGTATGCAGCTGTGGAGCTGCTTGCTTCTGACGAAGCAAAATGATGCGAAAGGTTCAGCTTGTTCGGAACGGTTGAAGGCCAGAAAATGGCACGAGGTTAAAGGAAAGCAGTTCCAGTGATCACCTTACATGAGTGTGATATATGCATTGTTATAGCCATTAAAGCTATAACAATCTTAAACTCGTTAATTTGGAAGCAGATTTTATTCTTGTTATGGTCTGAATGTCTTACAGTAGTGTTAAACCAGTGTAAGATAGTTACAAGAGGGATACTCAGAACATAATATATATGTTTGGGGATTAATGTAGTTTTTATATAGTTGACAATCAAATACATGCAATGTGTTCTATAGAGCACAGCATAAAATAGTAAGTTCAAATTCAGCATGTCTTCTTTTTTTAGTCAGACTATATTTTATTTTTACTAAAAAAATGTAAAAAGTCTGAAGTCTGCTTCACTTGTTCTTTCCAACTGATTAATAATGAAGAGGCCAAAGCTTGAAGCAGTCATTTAATGTCAGAAAGGCTTTTAAGTAATACGCCAGAATATCTCAGGGGGCTCAGGCATTTTCATCTCAAGATGTTCCAAGATAAAAGCTGATCCTGAACTCAATACCGTTTTGAGATTGACAAAATTTATTATGCCGATGTGTGCACAATAATCTATACTTTCAAGATAAAATAGGCTGCTTTTTTTCATTAAAAGATACACATGAAAAGTTAAACAGTTATGTAACAAATTATGAATTTCCTCTGGATGATTTCATAATAAAAGATTAACTTTGTGTCCATTTGGATTAATAACACAAGGGGGAATTTATTGGGATGGACAGCTGTTATCAGCTAAAGGAAACATGTGACTAAGTGTAAAGGCAGGTTCATTTTGAGTCTGTGCAACTTCTCTGCAAGCTGTGGCATTAGCTGAAGGATCCCACTAAAGTAGGACAATTGAACTTTGTTGCACAGGTAGATTAGTGAAGGAAATATATTCCCCTTTGCTTTATGTCTCAATATCTTAAAGATTTAACAGAGTTGTGAAAATTACTACTTTGACATCTATTTTTTACTTCATTGGATTTCTTATTAAATTGAAATAGCACATAGAATAAAACTGCATCACTTGTCTCCCAAAAAGCTTCAGTGCCTAACATCCCCCATCTGTTTCTACCAAATATCTTGACGGAACATTTTCCTCCTGGTTTCTACTGTCGTTTCTGTCTGCTTTGCCTCCTTTCTTGTTCCGAACAAAGACTGTGAGATGAGGGTCATCTTTTCTGACAGCAGGGGCGGTCATCCCCTGCGAGATTGTCATACTCCACTGCCTTGGACGGCGTGCTTCTTTGTCCAGCCTCTTTGCTTGGCTGTGTGCTGCATGTCTGCTTGCATGTGTGACTGAGGGAAGATGTAGAAACCCTGACATCTAAGCACCGCCCTGCTTCAGACTCCTGTGCTGGTGTGCATATTCAGAGGAGACAGCATTGCACTCATCTTTTATCACTATGCCTCCTGTGTGACCACAATGTAAACGTCCCAACGTTAGCAGATACAAAATCCTGTGACAGGGAGGGTGCTGACCTTTGGATATAAATAATACTCTCTATTTGACTCGTGAAGAGAACAAATGCTTCGCTCTACAAACGGCTGTTGGTGGCTGCGCTAATTGCTTTAGTGTCCTCATCTCGTCGGCTGCCAAGCCGCACTCTGCTGAGCCACGGAGTTGGCTGCCGCATGAGAGAGAGTTGGACAACAGGGCTTTAAAATATGCCAACATCCATTTGACTGCTTGGCAGAAACACAAAGGGGAGGGAGAGAATGACAGAGAAAAATGAATGAGAAAAGGACCAACACCGGTGAACGATAGCGGTCAGAGGTAGCAGGCCGATGAGCAATGCATAATGGTGAAGAATTTTAGCCACACCGAGCAGCAGATATCATCTCTGATCTGTTTAAGCTTTACTTTGGATCCTGATTGCTTCACGAATGAACATGCCCTCAACTGGTGTGTGGAAATTTACATAGAAATCAATAACTATTGACTTGTCATTAAATTTATTCCCCTTTCCCCTGAACTCTTTTCCCCTCATCCACCTCTCTTTTCCAATTCTTAATGATTGCTTTTCTGCTCAGCGGGAGCAATCTTCTAAAGCCTGGAAATTTCCTCCCTGTTGATTTGCATCAACTGCTCAGCAAGCTCAAAAATGCACCTGTCATGCAAATCAGGCACCACATGAGTGACAGCATATGAAATCTGAATCTTTCAACCAATTCTGGTCGTGCAAAAAAAACAAAAAGCCAATGAAAAGGGAAACCTCCCCTCTAGCCTTCAGTGGTATCAGGAACCTTGGCACACCATCAGAGGTTGATTTCTGTGTATTTTTTGCGGGGGCTTGTATAATGGCTTTGACACAGAGTCCTCTGATGGTGACCATCAGCAGCAAGCGCCTGTGTTAGGTCATTTATGATATTTCCACCGCCGGTTTTAATTCTGGCAGCAGAATTAAAACTGTCAATCTGCAAGGGCCAAAGAAGGGACGTCAAAGGGCTTTCCAACATCCAGTCAATCTCTGCCTGGCAGTGCTGTAAACATTAGAGGTATAATGAAACCTCCAGCTCAGTTTCCAAGATTTTATAGGAGCATTGAGGAGAAATTAAGAATTTCCTTCTTTTGTTTTTTTTAATCAATTAAGATTTTTAGAACGCACAAAGTTTACCAAACTTAATTCTCCCCCACAAGCATCTCTGAAGATAATAAAATTGATGCTTAGGTGTATTAGTGGTTATTTTTTAAAACCTAAGACAGAATTTGGATCGAGCTCATAGGTGCCTACAATAAAATAAAAAATAAAAAAAATAATATTTGAGAGAAAATCAAAGCATGTTAGAGCTGAGAAACTACGATATTAATATGTCCACCTTATTATATGTCCACCTTATTAGGTTTCAGAGTGAAGCACTATCACCAGTCAGTATGACATAAAAAGCAGTATAGTTAGTCTATTTACCATTTAAACCTTCTCACTTAGTTTCTTTTCTTAAAACTTTTAAAGATGTATAAAACAAGTTGTTTTGTTTTTTATGTAGCACTCATCTGAACATTTTTCTAACACACCTACAAGTATTGTCGTTATTACCCAGTGCCTTTGATAGATTATACCTAATTATTTCAAACCAACTTGCATGCTGTTGGCAGTTTATGAGAAACTCAACTTTGGAAATAAATATTGTGGAACTTTAATATTGCATTACCTCCTACTACAACATGCAGTTTATTGAATCCATTTTCAAAGGTTAATACTTTGTGCGGATGAAAATCCCCCAAACTTATTGAAACATCTCGTCATGTTTTGCCATCACGTCTGTTGCAAAAACATTCTGGACCCTCGAAGCTACAGACATGCAAAGAAGAATTATATATCATAAGACTTTACTGTGATGTGTAATGACAGCCTGCAGCTATAGCAGCGCAAGTGATTGACTGTTCTGCCTTTGAACAGCTTGTCATTTACAGAGTCTTTGCATATTGATGCTTCAGAAAATATTTTTTAATCTATGCCAACTTGTTGGATCTCCAGTGTAAGATTGTATCTGTATTACTCTACAGAACTTGATGAACCTACTTCCAGTCCCGTTTCATCGCAGGAGGCTGTCACAAAATGCCAAAGAGCATTATGTGATTCAATGCTGGTAAGTGAATTACTTGCCAGAATATAGAAACATCTTAGGATAAAGGATGCCGATTACTAAATTAGCAGTTGTAAGATGGCAATGTAGGAAGTGATCGTTTGGTTTGAAGGGATGCCAACCTGTCCCCTGAAGCAATAACTCCCTTCTCCCCTGCATCATGTACTGCATTGTCTTTATGAAGTGTCTGTGAGATGTGCAAATAAGTATGCGGCATTTGTTCTGTCACAGCTGAAAGTTTGCAGATGACACATAAGTGACGAGCCAGTTCAGAGACTGTAACGAGTCAGCCCACAGGAAAATTGTGACGAGGTCAGGCATGCCATGCGACAACAATCTGTCACTTCTGCCAAGACGACAGAGTGACCAGCCTTTGGGCTAGTTAATGAGGTTTTTATAAAAGTTGACATGTTAAACTTGCCTAAAAAAAAAGCAATTTACACATGGACCTACGAAGGGTAAAACAGGAAAAGCAATATCAGACACAAATGCTTATTTTTGTGTCACCACCAAGTATAGGTACTACTTAGGGCTACGTTTATGCTGCCTTGGAAGAGATTTGCTCCAAGCTCCCTGTATTAATGTTGCTAATTCCCACCTGTACAAAAGATTTACAAGATGCTGTGTGGGAGGAAGGCTTAAAGCAACACCAGCAATCCAGTCCTCCCCAAACCACAGAGTGTTTAGTCCCTTGCTGTCTAACAAATGGCACTGCAGCATTTCATGACTGGTGCAACTTCCACCCTGAAGCTATGAGATATCTATAGCTGAGTCTTGCAAATATCCCCAAGTGATCTGTGCAAGACCTGGAGCAACAATTTCTCCGAAGTGCTTATAATTCACCAAACCCACACTTATAAAAAACAGGAGGCAGAAAAAGGGCAACGAAATGGGAAAGTAAGCCATCGCTTATATCACCATCTTCATTCGATACTGATAAAAATTAGGTTTAAATGAGTGTCAGAGCAGCAGTAGTATTTAAAATCAATTGAAAAAGGAATGTTATAATAAAGAATTATTGCTAATGTATGACTTTATGCTTAATCATAACATAATTTTATTTTTTGGCACCCTGACTTGAAATCCAGACCACGTCATCTTGGAATGATGCCTTGGTGACAACTCCATTCCTACTAAAACTATTGACTGGATCAAGCAGCCATAGAACAAAAGGTAGTAGTTTTCTCAAATACTTAACTAGAAAAGAGAGCAGCAGAAACACTGCTGCTCACCAAATTTTAAGTTTGCCTGATTTTTCATGAGTCACAAGCCTTGGGAATAAATTGGTGCATCACGGGCTATAATTGGATATCATATCCAACAGATATGTACGGCAATTACAGAATAAGGCCAGGAGCAGTCGTATGTGTGCCTCAGTGAAAGTTTACCCTTTAACTCAGATGCTACAGCTTTAATAAATGCCATATGACCCAATCCATCTTGGTTACATGACATTTCAGCACTGTACAATGGTTAACAAGACCAACTGTACATCATGCCAAGGTTTGAAATAATGACATCTCGAAGTTACATGACAGGAAGCAGCAAAATATTAAGAACTTTATGACCTCCTGTTTGGAATGTGGAATTCTATAGAATATTGGTCCATCAGAGGTTGTTCACTTATTGAGCGTGCTTTAAAAGGCCTGGGTCTGCACTCTGCCTCCCACATACACACAGACACACACACACAAGCTCCTCTTTCCTCTGCAGAATCTGCTTCGACAAGATAAGTGTGGGACTTGTAATTGTGCGAGGGCCCTCATCTCTCCGTGCCGGCTGATAATGGCGGTATGAAAGCCTTGTGCTCATTACGCTCGCCTTTGTTGTTTTTATTGCACGGCTCGGCTGATTATTTTTTCAAGAGAATTCAGAGAGTTTAATGCTCTCCCTTGTTGAATTGCCACTGTGGTGCACAAATAAACCAATAAATAAATGGAT
This sequence comes from Poeciliopsis prolifica, assembly GCF_027474105.1. Taxonomy (NCBI): domain Eukaryota; kingdom Metazoa; phylum Chordata; class Actinopteri; order Cyprinodontiformes; family Poeciliidae; genus Poeciliopsis; species Poeciliopsis prolifica. The sequence continues at coordinate 1,286,278 of NW_026562430.1, forward strand.
GATTAAAAAGAGAAACCAAAACAAAAGAAACATTTTCGCAGAATTCCAAGAATTTGTGCCTCGTCAAACTCAATGATGAACTTCTGATAGCGCTGCTGATAAGGACAACTTCCAGGCTGCTTTCTGAAAGGAGCAAATGCTCAGAGAGAGGCTCACAGTATTAATGGCAGGGACCATTTCAACTGCAGTAGTGCGTGTAAGCATAAAATAAAAAAAAAACAAAACAAAAAAAAAACAGATAAACTCTCCACATTCATTCTGCATGCATGGCAAGAGCTCAGTCAATAGCAAGTGCTCAAGCTGTGTCTGCTTTGGTTTCCCATTATCTTTTTGAAAAATGTGAGAATAAATGTGACCTCGGGTTTTAGCAAGCTATCATAATACAGAAGCAGATACGGAAGCTGTCCAAAGTTATTATTTACAAGTCGACCTCCATGGAATTGTGCTAAACCAGTTGAGAGACTGAACTGAAAAACGTTTTACATTTATTCTGAGTTAAAGACTGTGCCCTAAATTTTCCTCTGCACTGCTTCTTATTTAGCGGATAAGAACAGACTGCACAGCAAATACAGAGATATTACAGAGGAAGCACTTTATGAAGAAAATAATATCACAACCCCACTTTACTTTTTTTCTCTTACTTAACAGTCAAATTTCATCATTGTCTTGGATACTTGAGAATTTCCTGTGAGCCATCATACCTTCCTCAACCCCTATTTAAATAAGGCTTGAAAGCTTATAACAAATTTATCCAAAAAGATAAATCAGCAAGTCTCAGTGATGAAATTGGAGTGGCTAAAAGGAAACTTATGAAGTCGCTTCAAAAGGTCCCTGGTGAACAAAACATCTACTCGAAACATCAATCCGTCCAGGATGCTGTGCATCTCCAGAATACAGTCATTGACCTACAATTTTCCAATGGCAACTTATCCAAATTGTTGTTTTATTAGTTGTAAACTTTAAAAACTGCTGTTTTTAAAGTCTGGATGAGAGGAACAAGTTTACTATTTGAATCAGATCAGACGGAATGACAGGTAAAGGTAGTTAAGATATGAAGACAGCAAAAAGAGGGGTTTCATCGACATAATATTTATTCAAAGTTTTTACGGTTGAATTGGTAGAATTCAGTCATTTTCTCTATATGTTTTAACTCAGCATGCATTGCATTGGTACTATATTTGAGTCAATGTGCACATTGACCCTCTATATTATTATTTTCTTTGTAGAAAAGTAAATTCACTGCAGGTCCTGGAGAGTGGAATTTAAATGCTGCAGTCATAGGAGAGTTTGTTAATCTGTCAACTGTGGCAAACAAGCCATGAATATTGTTTGTTTTTTTGTGGTAGTCACAGTTCTTAAATATATGTGCAATATTTATGCTTTTAATGCACAGATGTAGACTGGAAACTATTAATTCAACCCATAATTTCAGCTAAAAATAAAAGTAAAGAATAAATAAAAAGTGATAGAAGTTTTTATGCGCAGTTCACTGAAAATATACTGTACTTCTCCTTAGGCATTATTCGACCCAATTACTTTCACCTAATAAATTACACAATAGTGCTTTGCTTCTGTCATGAGCTAGGCGGCCTGAACAGATCATGTTTATTAAATCATTTTATTATCACTTTTGTTTTGTGACACTTCACAATTTCGCCCAAGTTTATATGTAGTTAGAGATCATTATTTTTTTCTGGATGGAAAATATTTTTAAGAAGTCATTTAAGTTTGTCAAACTTTTAAAAATTAATCATCAACATTGACTGCTGCAACAACAGTTTCAACTGACTAACTGGGGGGATAACAAAGTCCATTGTAATCATTGTATCCATACTAGAATCAAAATCTTTGTCCTGCAGACATGACGGAAGCATACTGCACCTAATCACACTTAAACCAACAAGATTAACTTGCATTATGGAGATTGACTGTTGCTTGCTCTGGGGCTATTGGCCTTCATTAGCAGATGACAAAGTGGAAAGTGGGTGGCTATAAAGGTGACTTTTATAGCCACTTCTTTGTAGGGTTTTCACAACCGTGCCTGTTTGAGATGACTGTTGTTGCATGAAACATCATGTAGCTGTAAAGCACTCAAGCATTTTACAGTGTTTTCCATTTAAGTGTCATAGTGGGGAGGGTTTTGACCTTACTGTATGTGTATACACTGGAAGCAACACTTCTAACAGCATCCAGACTTTAAAGGAGACATCAAGACAAGACTTTGTGACACTGCTGGATGAGATGGCAACTTTAAAGTGTTCTGAACTAATATGTTTTGAAGGGTTTAATCAAATTGTATACAGTATACACTGTCTTCCACAATACTGACGCAAAGGTAAATAAGGATCAGGGGGTTCTCTAATCCTTGTGTCTTGACACCAAGTCACTTTCTTCCCATAAGTAGTGCATTATTTTCTGATTGATCACCAATTGCTCAAACTTATAAAAGTTCATCCTGGGTCCTTAACACTTGGCTGCAAACTGCTCCATCACACAATGAAGATAATATCTCAACAGCACCAGCAGAAAAACTATCTAACAAAAAAAAAAAAAAAAAAAGAAAAGCATACACACCTTGAGCTCCTGTCCTTAACAGGTAGCTTGGGTAGAACAACACAGCTGCAGCAATGGCCATCTATGGGCAGGTCATAAATTTGCTAGGGGAAAACCTAAATTGGTGCATGTGTAAGTATAACTGTTACTAAAAACATGTGACTATACAAGTATTCTTTCCCAAATGTAAAAAAAAAAAAGATGCTTAAATGGAGAATGGCACCATTGCAACAAATCAAAGGGGCTTTATTTATTAGCAGGAGAAATTGCAACAGTCTTCTCCAGCAATATTTTATTTGTGGTGGCCTGCTTTTGAATTATTCTGGTGTAAATACTCAGAAATTTGTTGAAAAGAAGCCACACATGGGCAGCAATTTCTTCCAAAAGCTATAAAAGTACACCATTAAAAGTCACAACTTAAAAGTCACAGTCTAACTTACAATAGTCTCAAGAGGAAACTGTAGCTTCCTGGCTAGTCCATAAAGTGGACCAGCATCTCGCCTTCTCAGAAATAAAATATATCCACTGAGACACATGAAATAGTGAGTGGATCAGCAGTATAAAAAAAATAAATAAATACTCAAACACTGAATCTGGCGTATAGAACAATGATATGTTCAAAGTCACTTTGAGCTCTTGCTTCCCCATTCAGATCAATGTTTTTAGCAAAATGTATGCAAAATGTCTAGATACCTAAATGCATTGAAGTGATTGACTAAAGTGGGCCATGAGTGTCCATTCGACTGAACAGACAAAGCTTTTAGCTTTAAATTGGAGCTTCCTTTAATAGGAGGGATTGCAATGGCTTTACCATTGTTTTTTGAAGCTCTAAATATAAAACCCAAGCATATAATACATAAAAAATAATAAATAAAAAAAACAACCTCACTAAGTATCACTGCTTCATTTTGAAATCCTTATATGTACAAGCTTAAGTTCTTTGTGATGACAACTTGGCTAATAATTTATTCCTTGTTGACAGAGTAGAGAGGGTGAGACTGAAAGAAACGGAAAATGGAACAAATTCAACTTGATTTAGTTTGTTTGTTTCACTAGTCAGATTCCCAGCCTTCACAACCCTTCATTAATCCTTCCCAAACATCCACCGCCAACACCCCCACCATCCTCTGCTTCCTAGCACAGTGAGATATACTAACAAGGAAAATAAGCTCACAAATACCTAAATGATTGGATTAAGGGAGAAAGGAGCGTGCCAAAGGTGAAGACAAGAAGCACCTAGGCATTATCCCAACTCCATAAACACTGCAAGCAATCTCCCGTTATGAGTTCCTGTTATGCACAGGAGAATAATAAGGCTGTCTCTCCTCAGCGGCGAGAACAATAATGAGTTTGCAGGGAAACAGTTGCAGAGGTTCAATAGCTGCACCTTCTTCTTTCTAGTGATCAGAAGGACCCCTTTCTTTCTGTCCTTATTCCTTTTTATCTATCTGTGGTAAGAAAACTTCACTGGGCATCAATCCTCTGAAAATACGATTAAGGTACTGACTCATCGCTTGGCCCATGGGCTGTAGTGACCAGAGCAGTGAGGCTGTTTGTGTTTGTGCAGAATTCAGTGTGTGCATCCATTCTCATTTGTCGATTTGTAACACACGAAAAGGTAGAAACCCTCTTTCCCTTCCAAAAAAACTGCTCATCCACATACGACTGAAGGAAAGAAGAAAATAGGCAAGCCCCTTTTTTTGTCAGATTGAGTCAGAAGGTTAAAGGCACGACTATCCACACACTGATACCTTTGCCCCTACAACTTCTTCGCTTCCCACCCTTTTTTTCCATACAAATCTAAATGTAACAGTGGATGCTTTTAGTAGCACAAGGCCACACTATATAAGAGGGACAGGGACAAAGTAGAGGGCAGCAGATGAAAACCAAGGGTCTAAAGGGTGCTTGATGTGTCTTAGAATGTCAAGTTGAATTTCCTGGACTGCAAGAGGAAATGAAAGGCTCCAGTGTGAAGATGATGGCAATTATAGCTCACTTTAACCCCCCCACCACTCCTCCTCCTCAGTCTACTGTACTTTGGAGGCACTTAAATTTGGAGCTTCAGGAGTGTGTCAGCTGTACAAAAAGAAATATATCAGAAGTGACAAACCCTGGACTTCCTCTCTCCTTGATTACCAAGATCAGAATGCTGGCTGTGAAACAAAAGCTCTCATGTCACCGGCGGCACTCTGTAAATGACTTGTCAGCACAGAGCCCCAATCTGTGTACGAAACCACATTATTGGTGACAAGTTGTTTTGACTCGGTTTGGGCTGCTGGTAAGCCGTAAACAATAGGAAAGATTTTACCATGGCAGCCTGACATCTCAAGAAGAAAAGACGAGTTTGCTTTCGGTTCAGTTTGTTTTGACAAGTTACATAGAAGAGCTGAAAGAATTTCGAAAAAAAGGGAGAAAAAAATTATTGTGTGATCTTCAAAACTTTGCGAGATATCTGATCGATATTTTTCATTCAAAAAAAGAAAAAGAAAAAAAAAGGCAGGGCGTCACCACTTCTCACTGCAGAAGGGGAAATGTTGGGCTTTAGTTGCTACAATTTTTACCAACATGTTTTTCTTGTTAAAAATAAAAAAATAAACTAAGAGTTTTGGTGCCTGGAATAGAGAAAACAAATTAAGTATTACTAAAGGAGTTTAGGACTTTATATGTAAGACCTTAACAAAACACCTGTATTTATATTTGGAATAAAATTTGTGTGCTTGAATTATTCACCAGTCTACTCAGAGGACCAACCCCGACCTACCTCCCCACCTCCCATATTCATCCTACTTTTTCTTGCCTCTTTGGGAAGCGGAGTGATGCTAGATCAGATCAATTCTCACAGCTTTAAAGAAGTCGAGAAGATCTGGCCTGCTAGGCTGCCACTGCCTGAACCCCTGTAGCTGAACTCATCTTTTTTGTATGTTTTAATTATGAATGACATTTGCGGAGCAGCTGTGCTGCTCAATAGCTGCCAGAGGAGGACAGAGGTTTCTCTTCGCAGGCAAAATCAGTCAATCTCACCATCAATCAATCTATCAATTCATGGCATCCATTACATCCAGGGAAAAGTTTGTGAACTTAACATATTGATTCAAGAAACTTTTGGGGAGAAATTAGCAATTTCCATCAGTAACAAGATTTCAGGTATGCAAACATTTCCTTCTTGATAATCTGAGCTTGAAAGCTTTACATAAGCACACTTGGCACCACTCCTGGACCATCCAGCCTGCCAGAAGCAGAGCATACAAAGCAAGCAGGCAAAGATAAGACAAAGTGACACGTTATGTAAATACAAATTCAGAAAAGCCAGGCAAAACCTGATAGCATCAATGATGCATGTGTGACTCCTTAAGGCAATCAACTCTTTCCTCCACAGGGAACCAAATCCTCCTCAGATAAGATCTTCATTGGATCATGTCTGCTGAATGATGGCCAATGTGACCAGTCGGACAGGAAGAGGCAGGAAGCAGGAGGAGATGGTGATAAAGGGATGTGTGTGAGAGATAGCATGCTGAGTCAAGCTTCGTTTTTAGTGTGGCATTAAGATTTTATGGATATTACGGCTGTACTGTACAACAATCTTTACAACTCATATCCCAACTGGTGCTGAAGCAGTAAAACGTGTCGCCTTGGGAATATTAAAGGCCGGTTATGCTGCATCAATTTATAAAGACAAGAGAAACTTTATCCAGAGCTTAGACCTTGGGACTTTGTGCTTTGACACTGTGGTGTGAATCAGACTCACAGATGCCTCTTGTCCTTATTCGGAGTGAGATTCATCTGAGGACAGTGAGATATGAAAAGTCTGGAGAAGTGAGAGTTGCCAATTGAGGTTTGACAAAACTTACTTAGGTTATATTTTAAGTGTGTCATAATAAATTGGTATATCAACAAAAATACTACCTTAAAGGAAAAAAAAAAATCAAAAATAGGAACAGATTCATGACATGCAGGGTGATATATTTCAAGCAAAATTGTTGAGCTAATAATCTGTAGGCACAGTCTATCTCTGTTTTCTTTTACATTAATCTCTTTCAGCCACAGTTTTTCCCTCCACTTAACTTTCAATCAATATTCTTGTTAAAAAAAGGCCTTTTGAGGACTATCCAACTTCTGCAGGATATAGTGGATTAAAATCCAATTTCTATGCTAAAAGTCTGTTTTATTAGAAATAAATACGTTATGCATCACTTTGCTTGTAATTAATATATGAGTAGAACTCAAGTCTTCCTTTTCTGATTATATTCTGACATTCAAATTCAGCTGTGACAAGGATAAAGTATCGACAATTACTTGACCAAAGAAAAAAGTTGAAACTAATTCAGTTATTTAACTAAAGAAACTATTTTCCTTCCACTTCTGCTCCCACTGCAGGGTGTCAACACTGCCGCCAGTTTTCTTCAAAAGTAAGGATATATTTGTTGAGCAAGCACTTAAGAAACCCACCTTTGCCGTAAAACCTCGCTTTACTTTGACGTTGCAGGACACAAGGTTTATTGCTCTAAGATTGCAGTAGATCCCCAAGGGCCTAATTACAGCTATCAAAGCAAAACTAATGGGTAAGGTATCAAAGAGAGTGCTTCATCAAGGACATATGACAGTGTGAAGGTCAGCATGCACTGTCACACTGCATCTCATCATCTTCAGTCGCTACCGCAGAATATGGATGACCCCAGAGCATGCTAATGGCTAATTCTGTTGTGTGGACGTGACGGTACTTTTCTTTTTTCTCTTCCACTTTTTATCTCTCAGAGCTCGGCTATTTATTCTGATTGTGCGATTCACATTCAGGCACACAGACTCTCACTAAAAATTCCCGGTCCACCCACCTGCAGCTGTCGACACCCCGATGCATCTAGAGCAGGACAATTAGTAATCCATCACCGATGTTTACAGTCTGGGTGGTGGGGGCTCTGAAGAAGAGGGGGATGAAGAGAATCTACAATAGAGGGGATATGGGGGGATGAAAAAGAGCGAGATGAAAACAAAGCGAATGGAATGGTGGGGAAGTAGTAAACAAGGGTAAGAGGACAGCCGGGACAAACATTTTATTTATTTATTTTTAATTCTTTTGCCTTGCAACTTCTTCACTGTCTGTTTGCGTCTGGGAGGGTGTGCAAGGCTCATAGAAGATTACAAGTCATTTTTGCTGTAGCATGCTGAATGGGCGTAGAGCACGGCCCGGCATGCATATTAACAGTGTGTCATGTGCAAGCCTGCCCGTCGAGGAAAACTGTGTGGGACATGGAGGGATGTGTTGCAGGAAGAATGAGAGGAACAATGAAAAAAAGAGAGAAAGATGAGCAGAAATGCAGGAAAGACAAAGCCACTAGATGGCACTGTTGGGTGGCGAATTCACATGTTCGTTGTATTTTCCTTCTCTCTTCCCTTTTCTAGGTCTCCGTTTCTGTCTCATGTTGTCTCTTTCTCCCCATCCTCCATTTCCCTCCATCGGTCTTTTTTACTTCCTCCACTTTTCCCTCTTGCTTTTTCAGAACACGCCGTCCATGATGGATCCAGTTATACAGCTGGGAATCTAACACACAGAACTGTAGTGTTTTCTAAATCAACGCTAGGTGCTTGAGGAGCCCAGAAAGCTCACCCACGGACAGTGTCTGTCTGTTTAATTGACTGGCATCAATGCACAAACACTCACACATGCGCAGACAGATCCATGTTCACCATGACTTCTTATATGCACCACATAAAAAAGGAGCAATGGGATAATTTGGTGATAACATGGACGTCTGCATCGTTTCTTGGTGAGGGAGGTGAAAGACAGAACTAGATGAGTGCATAAACACCACTAATCAGAGAGCAAGTTCAATTTCCGCCAGGATGAGACAGGTGTAAATGGAATGGACATGTTGCCAATGTGGTAAAAGTCAGTGGTACAAGAGTGAAGATTATGTGAAATAAGGATACAACGATAGTTCAGTCTGAAACTGAGACCACAGTTTTCTATTCAGTGTTTTTCAAAAGAAATCATGAGGCCTGTGTGGTTTATGCAAGTACCCAGTCTGAATGACTCGTTTGTAGAAAAATGTTTTGCTACAATTCACGTTGCAAGTCTGTAGGATATGTCTCTACTAGTTTTGTGCATCTTGTAAAAACACTCAAGCGAAGTCATAATTTGAGAGCATTCATGCATACTGCAGAAAGTTTTACCAAAGGTCAAGTCAGGAAATTTACTGAGACGGTCCAACTCATGGATATGCTTTCTTGAACACTACTGCGAGGGATTTGTTGTCGTATTCTAACATGTTGTTGGAGGACTCTCCTGTATTTAGGTCCAGACATCTTTCCATCAACTTTAGCCACCCTCTACATTTCTGCTGGAGGAAATACATAAGTATTGCCATTAAATTATTTCACTCTAAATCCATTTTTTTAAATGTTTTAATTCATTCAGTAGCTGCAATATGAATTGTTATGGAGATGTAGAGCATAAAATTATAATGGTGCTTTCAAATGCAACTCATCAACAGCTGCAGTTCAGAGCTGCTGGGGCTTCTGCCATTGTTTTCCAGTCCTATTGTTGCTGCTTCTACCAAACTAACATTACATATATCTATTCTCTATCACCTTAAGGATTTACTTCCCCTAAATGAGAATTTAGTTATTTTTTTATATGCCCCACTGTCAGAAAGCCCCTTTGGATATCCCCCGTTTATAACCACATTTATTTCTGGCCTTGGATCTATTCTGGGACTCGATCATTTTGATAGAGGATATGGGCAGATCCCCTGGACAACAGAGCAGGAGTCCTTTGCCAAACTGTACGTCTAGACATCTAATTCAAATATGACGGAGTGAGTGATGGCTTTGCCCATGGATGAGATTGAGTGCAGGCAGGGTTTTTTCCCCCTTTCTTTTTGGTTTGCTGAGAGCCCAAATAGAGGAATAAGCTCTGTGACAGATTTAGATAGTCAGAAGAGATACTGACAGCCAAAGCTGAGATTTGTAGCTCAATATGTCATTTTCTGTTGATTTGAATTTTTGTTCTAGAAACTGCAATAACTAATGAATTAGTTGTTCTTGTACATATTCAATAGAGGAAGAAATAGACAGATGGTTTACAATCTGTAGCAGATTTATTACAAGGCCACTCACGATTACACTACCTTTATTTGAGGAAGAACGACCTGATTTTTTTGTTACATCTCGCTGTAAATGAAAATACAACCAAGATGTACATTGGTGTAACTTTTCAAGGACATGCATGTCTGCTTCATCTTATATATACTGAGAAGGTAAACCCATTAGATATATTAATCAGATTCAGTCTCCCCAAGACAACAAATTTATTGTCGTACTTGTCAAACAGTCATTTATTCATCCAAGCTGCTCTAACATTTTTGATGGTGAAGAGTTTGATGTGGCATTGAATGTCTAAACATTTTCTGCACATAAATCTTGAATATTTCTGCATTTCTTAGCTACAGAAATGAGAATTTAAAAAAAATAGCAATTGACAGGTTGGACACTTGGAAAAAAAAATTCAAAAATCATCCCACTCTCCGTGGCAACTGCTTGTTATGCATCGACATGAACACTGCACATAGATATACATGCATACACAGGACTCGCATGAATCATCATAGTTGTAATGAAAATTACTGCTTTCTGAAAGTTTTCTTTTCAATAGTGTCTCATTGAATATTCTTGATTTGTTTACTCATCTGACCCTCTCTCGCCCTCCTGCACTTCCATTCCTCCACAACATCCTTAATACTCTCTCCACAGAGTTGCAAGTAGCCTTCTGTGGTCACCCTGGTTTGTTGATTTAATCCTTGTCTGATGTTGTCTCAAGCTCACGGCCTGACTCAAATGACTGTTGCACCGACTGACTGGACCTCTCCGTTCGGCTGCCTGATAACACCTCTCCTTAGAGCCCGCCAGTTCGATTTGATCGGGAAAGTTGATGAGAGGCAGACACAGCCAGGTATTGCTGTTTACCTAAGATACTTTAAGGAGCTAAGGTTGAGTGCGGCGGACTTATCGGAAGCAAGATTCACTGTGAATTGCTGAAACTGTGTCTAAAATGCGATATGGTGGTAAAAAAACAAACAAAAGTAAAGCTCTTATTGCTCTGTCAACTTCATTTTACACCCCAAATGTCATACTTGCTTCTAAAACAGAATCTATAAATAAATTTGAACTGCAGCTGCTGTAGATATAGTGCAGTCAGCTTCATCTCAATGTAAATGAGGCATAAATAAGGATTCCTACACATTTACATTCTTCCAGACGCAATGTTCTCAGTCCTTCCAAGCTTAATAATATAAATAAGTTTACTACAGAGATACACATTTATGTGTGGAGACTGAGAAAACAAACAAAATTAAAAAAAAACTAAGAAGGAAGATGGATGATGGACAGAGAAAAGATGACAACAGAAATTAATGAATGATGGAAAGATTAAATAAAAAAAATCTTATGTAAGGACATCTGGAGGGATCCAAAAAAATTGATGGACAAAAAGATAAAGTCAAACATATAATTGATAAACTATGAGGACAATCCGATGGAGAGATAGAAGCAAATTAATAAAGATTTTCATTTGCTTGAACAAATGAACATTTGTTCAAGCAAAAGATGGACAGATTGATAGTTAAAAGGACAGAACTTTTACGAGCAGCTGACAAAAGGTTGGATGAAATGATAATGGGATAAAAGATATATGTTAAAACACATTTTATCCTCCCCAATTACTGTTTTGATTATTCTTTTTCCTTCCCAACATCGAGAACACCGACTAAAATCCCAGACTTTTCCACTCTGCTCGACATGAATTTTTGACTGTACTCTTTTATGCTAAACTATTCATCACTGGTTGCTGCCAGTGGAAGACGAGCCCACCGCTGGAGGGCATTGAGCAGTTCCACAACAGAGGTGGATTAGATACCAGTCCCAATGGCGTCTCACTAGTGGCTGTTACAGGGTGGGCAAAAAAATTACTAATTCATTTCACCCATCCAGTTTTCAACACTATGGCGAATCAGAGTTGACAGCTGTTTGGTCACAGATGGACTTCTGTCGACAAAATTGATCATTGTTATCTGATGCCCTCCCCAAATTGCTAGTTTAATGTAACTGAATGAGTGAAAGCTCAAATTCACTGTCCTGCTTAAGAATTTGCACTTTTAGTTTTATCTACATGTGTGTGTGCAAGAGACAGAGTTGCATTGCAAGCGAGTGTGTACTGCTTCATTTTGGTAATGGAAATTCTGGGAAGCCTTTAGTAGTTGCCACTGGTAATGGAATGAGAACGTATGTATAATTTAAGGCTCCACTTCAGGCTCCCAAAAGGCACACACACACAGTCATATCCTAGCAAGCACACATATCCACAAGGAGCTTAATCACCCAGTGTTTCCTCATCTGAGTGAGTGAAAGCAGCATTAATACTGCGCTGTAGTTTCAGCTCTCCTGGAGCCTCAACATCTTCTGTGCTTATCTAGGCCAACTGGCAGAATATGCAAAGGCTGCACAGAAACACTGTGAAGTTAGAAATATTGATATTCAGGAGAATTTAAGATTTAATGGCAAAACAAATTTGCCATAGCATTATGTCCATTTAAATTAAAAGTAGATTGTGACATTGTTTTATCTACATGCTTCCCAAAACTCTTCAACAAAACTAAACAATCTGAAAACGCAAGATATGTACAAACTGCTGGCTTCTTTATATCAGAACCATAAACTTTACTGGCACCCACAGCTTACATAGCCAGGTTTCACAGCAATACAATTTCTTAAATATTCCTGTTGCTCTAATTTTAACTGATCAATATTTGGAAGCGTAGCCATTCATAAACTCAAATTTAATCTAGACAGATTCTAATATATGGATATCTCTGCATTCAAGCAGATTCAATCTAACTTTTTACTAATGATTTAATCAATGAAAAGACCCATAAAACAACACTGTATTATCAAAAAAAGATAATAGCAATACTGATTTCAATTTAAAATGTAACAAGAGTTTAAGGAGAATTGGTGACTGCCTCAACTTTCTCGTTTATTTTGCAGAGGAAATATACGGTGGATGTATTCAGTGTCTTAGGACCACTTCTGATCCATCAGCTTTTAACGCGAGATCATTCAGAGCTAGAGCTGCCAAGAGGCTTACCTTGGGTTCGGTGGGTGGTGTATTTAGTAGAGTCAACTGTGCCTTCTTTGAATGATGTTCCATCACCCCCTGTGTCTTTACTGCAGGAAGATGAGTTTTAGTCTGCCTGGGGGTCACCGGGACACAGGGAGTCTGGCCCAAACCGTTGGATGTCTTGCTGGTTCCTCACTTTTGAAAAAGTTTGACAAAGAAAAAATGCTGTTAAAATAACCAAGTGACAACAGACATGTGCTTCATTGTTGCAGATAAGTGGAGTCTTTCACAATTCTGCACACAAATAAAGCAAAAAAACAAACATTTATTGCTACCTGAAAATGGATGGATGGATGGTTGGATTGCTACAAGGAGTATCAGCTGCGACCATTATGCGGTCAGGCAAGTCTTGAGTCAAAACACTTTTCATCTTCTCAGAAGAGGATGTCAAGAGGACTGATTAGCCAATCAGAGAGAGACTTGGAGTAATGTATTAGATTTTCCAAACCAGATTAATGAAACTACATAGAGAGAAGTAGATCTATGCAATTCTGCATATTTTTGCATGCATCAAAGTACAATGGCCACAATGACTTAATAGTAACATAACCAGAGTTTGCATGACTTATATAACAATCAATCAAATTTTATTTGTATAGCATATTTCAGCAGCAAGGCATTTCAAAGTGTTTTACATCATAAACACAAAAACACAAAGTCATGCAACAGAATTTAAAGTTTTACTGAATGTGCTTTTTTCCAAGTAAGTGTATATAATATATTTTAAAGGGACATTGACAAATACAGATGTGGTGTATGGAAAGTCAAATTTGACATCTGTGGAAGCTGCATACATCACATGCCGAGTTTATTGGAGTTCAATCAGTAAAATATTGCAAAAGAAATTAACATTTTAGTGCATGGAACAAGAGGATGCTTTGCCATAGCCTGAAGCATTTGCATAATTTTCCATTGAAAGCATCAAGGAAGACGTATGTCAGTACAAAGTATACTGTCAGCATCATTTGTACACAAAAACCTCTCCATATTGTTGCTCCATTTCGCCCTTTAATTGGTATTTGCCCGACGAGATTTCAAAACATATTTGACTGTCATATCATTAACATCCACTCGGTTTCCTTCTGTTTGTGTATGCAATTTGCATTTGATTTCTACCAGTCAAGCTATAATTTACACAGGGCCACATCCGGTGTGAGCGTGTGTGGCAGAACGCCAAGCGATGAGTCAGGACATCATAATGACTGGGCAGCATTGTGAGGGAAAAAAATGGTTTTTGTACCTTCATCCTTGTCAAAACAGCTCCATTGTGTCTTTTCACTGAAGATGAAAGTTGGCAGACTAAGAAAAAAAGCCATACAGCAGCTTTGTGTCCTTTTCTGTCCATTCTTCACCTGTTTTTTGTGTATTAGCTGCCCTAACAATGGAGGTGAAAAAGCAATCATTACAGCCATCTGAAATGGAGGGAGTGGAGCCTTCATCTCTGGCATGTTTGTTTCCAGAGTTATGAAATAGTGTTTCATTCCAGGGGAAAAAGCTATCAAACTTAAAAATGGTCCCCAGTAAAAAAAGAAGAAAAAAAGCCTCTTCAACCATTTACCAAAAATAATTGCCATACAAGTTTGGTTCCACATTACATGACAAAATCCACTAAATAGATTTTCTGACAACATGAAGTTGAATTTCTAAGGACAATTTTCAGTGTTTACCCCTAATATCATAAGTACCCTACGTTTAAGTGCACTTAGGATACTGTCTGGTCTCCACAATATTTGAATAAAGGTACTCAAAACTGATATTGAAAGAGAAAGCAAACTATTTTACAGCATTGCATAAAAACAGTGGCATGAGGGGATAAATACTAAACAAGTAGAGCATGAAAATATAGATGCAAGACTATGAGCAAGAGACGATGGATGAATGAAGGATGACTTGAGAGGAGAGACTGCAAGGAAGTTTGGATCATTCTTCCACTTCTGTGGTAAGCATGTCATTTTTTTCTGGCTTGTGCTGCTGGTGGGAACAGACACCCCTCGTTCTACCCCTCCCTCAAAGCCTACAGCCACTTCTACCAGCCTTTTGCATTTATCCAAACACACAAACGCTCTCTTTCCTTCTATTAATCTGTCTTTCTTCCCATGTTAGCGCAGGGGTAGCCCTCAAGACTGATTACTGTGGTCTGCACATGCAAACACGTCATTTTCAGAATGTGTGGAAGCACAATACACTCTCCTACTTTTCTTATTTGTTTCCCTCCCTCACTTTGTGGCAGACATTTGCTGTAATAGAGTAAATGAGGCTGGGAAATGGCAAGGCTCAAGGTGATATTTCAGCGAGCCACTCCCCAGAAACAAGAGAGTGGAGGGAGTGTCTGAATGAGATGTGCATGGGATTGTGTTTTATGTGAATTGTGTGGGCTGGAAGCTTATTACAGACAGTATAGGCTATCCTTAAAAACTTCAACTGCATGCAAAAGTAACATAAAAGAACAGCAAAACAGATGTGCATATGCAGCAGCATATTGCCTTAAAACGTATGCAACCAAATCTGTTTGCAAAAGGATCAAGTGCATTTATGAGGGGCAAACAGAAAAACTACAGGCATAATTTTAACATCAGAAATTGACTGATGAGGATAGAAGAAAAAAAACAGATGGGAAGAAAATCGGATCCATAGCATATGTTAATAAAATATTATTGTCTTCCAGGTCAAATAAAGTGCATATTCACACATCAAAAACTATGAAAGTAAAAAGTATATCAATATAACCTAGTGTAGCCTCAACTGTGCAAATATATTTTTGATTAACATAAATCAAGAAGACTGTATAAAATTCATAAAGTTTGGCCCACAGAATAAATGCACATAGAAAATTATCTCTTTAAATATGTTTCAAGTGGTAATTTGGATTACAATCATTTACAACAAAACAAAACAAAAATGTATGCTTCCCCAAAACATATTATACTTGCAAAGAACAGAAAAAAACTTTGAAAGTTTAATCAAGTTATGCCTTACACAATTTTGGGTAAAAATGCTGACTTGGCAGTTATCAAGTCACTGAAAGAAGATAAACTACAAAAAGGTCAATGCTATACAAGCTGGCTGCTCACAGTGTGGAACCCAAAGACATAAATGAAAGGAGTGGAAGAAGTGAGTGGCAGAAATAGAGTTTAGCAGAAAACGGTGCACTGCAGACCGACTGCAGAATTGAGAAGCTTGGCCTGAGAGTTTGGGAAGAGTTACAACATAGCGTCAAGAGCCATCACACACACATATGCAGGACATGAGCCACAACCGTTTGATTTCTTGTGTTAAGCCATTCCAGCATCAAAAATATCAGAATCTTCTTACTTAGGCAAATGGATTGTGAGAAAGAAATGTTTTGACTGGACCATTTACCAACTGAAGGAAGAGTGGAGAGGCACATAATTCAAGTTGGTTATGGGCCAGTCTAATGTTTACATGATCTAATATTCTTCTTCTAAGCAAATTTGACTTCCTTAACACGTCATAGCAACAGGCTAATCATCTAGATAACAATATGCATAGATGCAGTAACTTATTCAAAATGAGCCCCACCCTACTAATGTACAAACTTTGCTTCATAATCTTTTTAAGGATAATGTTGTGTGCTTTTTTTCTTCCACTCAACTTTCTACAACTATGATAAGATAGATAATTATTTAATTTGACTGCCAATAGAGTAGCCACAACATTTCTGCACTAAATATCTTTGTGATTTGTTAGCACAATCAATTGAAATATATCACTTATGATTATATGCATATATGATTTTCAGTTTAAGAAAATACATCAACACAAGCAAACCAATAATTATAGAATCATGTTTTAAATTATATTAATCATTTTAGTCTGAATTCAAATCTACAACTGAATTAAATCAATTAATTTAGCTATCTCAATGTTAAGAAAATTGTCCATTTGCATTTAATAGCTTAAACTGATGCAATATATTTTTTTTAAACAGCTGCTGTCCTTGTATCTGTCCTTGCACTCGCTGCTAGCCATGAACTACTGCTATTCTGGATATTGTTTTATTTCAGCAGGCAGTTAAGCAGGGACACATAAACCAGAGCAGCCATCAGAGTCTCCTGACTGAAAGGTCATCACCACCCTGCATTCAAACTAAGCTCCGGGTTATCAATTTGTGCTACTTGTAGCTTACAGGGCCAGAGAGTAAAAAATGGGTACTCACTTTCACATACCATCATTTATAGAACACAATGGTGGGACACTTAATAGCTCAGAACCAGTTCTGATTTTCTACCATCAGATTTGGTCTGACAATAGAATAGAGCAAAGCAATGAGAATATTTTTACTCAGTGAGTGGACATGACACTTCCATTACAACAACTTAATAACAACAATAATAAAAATTAAAAAAAACACTGTCACTTTAAACAAAAAATCATGTTTTCAGTTAGCAAATCCATCATTTTAAGAGCTACAAGGTCTTTAGTGTGGATGCTTAACACTCAAGGGAGCTATTTTCACTATCAAAGTGTTGAAAAATATAAGTTACTTAACAGGAAATTGGATATTCAAGCATGTCTGCACATTATTTAGATGCCAAGGGAAGGTAAGACATTCAGCAGAAAACAGGTCTAATTTTATACAATTTTGTACATTACAAAATTATGTGCTGTGCAGAATTTTGGTTCTGTACATTACCTCATTGAATTTTAAATGAAACGGATCAGATGCAGCCACAGTGCAGACGTTCAGCTTTAATTCTGTGAATTCAAAAAGAAGATTGCATAAGAAAACCCTGGTCAGCACAGCCACAAGTCTTGATCTTATCAATGTCACCACATGCTGGGTTTCCTCCTGTTTAATGCTCTGCCAGGCCTTTACTGCAGCAGCTTTCTGTTGCTTCAATCGGGTAACTGAATTGGTCATTCAAAAATATTCGTCTGGGTTGCTTTGGCTGTATGTTTTGGGTGATTGTCCATCTGTGTTATGTAATTAGATCATTGTAAGCATTGTGGATGTTTACATTTAGATCTTGATGTGCTCAAGTGCAGTTGTTTCTCCTTACCTTACCATGCAAATGATTTTGTAATCATCCACCAGTGTCACCTTCAGTGGACGTTCTGGTCTTTTTGTTTAAGTTCATCAGTGATTCTCTCTTTCTCAGGATATAGCATACTGCAGATTTAGCCATTCCTAATACCGCAGCAGTAGTTTCTCTGATGGGTTAACTGTTTTTACTGCTTTGAGATGGCTTGTTTTCTTTGACCTCATTTCTGTTTTTGACAAAATCTGCTATATATGAACTGATAATCTGCTCAACTGATAATATAAAGGAATCGACCACAACTGCTTTTATTTCAATTATCCAATTACTACTGGTTTCTTTTAAAAAAAAAAAAGTTTGAGACATGTTAAGCTCAGATGCCAAACCTTTTGTCCAATTTCAATGTGGATATCCTTAAATGAAAGTCTGCACATTGTGTCTATTATTCAACTAGAATTACAACATGGTTCAGTAAAATGAAAACATAAGCAGTAGCTAAGCATGTTATTTCTGAAAACTAAATATCATACCTGATCTGGATTCAGCTTCACTGTTCATCCTCTTTTGATGCAGATGCTTCTCTGGTGATCATTCCTAGGACAATCACAACAACAGAGTTTTAATTGCACATACATTCAGGGCTTTCCTAGTTCACTTTAAATTTAGATTCTTCAGCTTGTAATCAGTAGAAGAGAGTCATTTTTTTTTTTTTTTTGAGTGAGTGCATGTTAAAGCCACAAGCAGAACAAACAAGTTAAACATTGATTAAAAAAGCAGCCACAAAAGGATGCAAGAGGTTGGCAAGTCCGAGCTTTCACAGGAAATTTAGCTTTTCAGCATCACAGCCCTCTACACATCAAAAACATATGTATATATATATAAATGCGTTTACTTACTAAGTTGTTACCCAAGTCGTCTTCTTCAAATTTTCTTCTTTATATTTCAAACATTGTAATAAAGTCCATTCCACCAAGATCAAATTTCTCTGTTTGTGTTTTAAAAATTGTATAATTAAGTCTTATATGTCCAATAATCTTAGAAATATTTCCTTTTTTTCTATTCCTTGTCCCAGTTCTCATTTCAACTATTACTTTTTGGATCTTATAAACCCATTTTCTTTCTCTTTCTTCATTCCTTCAGATTTGCTTGTTTTTGTTATGAAGATAATGGGATTTTTGAATTGTCTTCAGGATTGTCATCTGGCAGGCTCCCAGACTTTACTTGTGCCCCCACCAAGCTTAGCATTGTTTATTTGTTTACGTTTTAACATTGTGTCTTCATTGGTGTCTTACCTGTCATCTCATTTCCTTTTACACAAATATTATTGTCATACCCATGTTTTGTATTCTAAATTATATATATATTCTAAATATATATGTTTTCAATGAAATACCAGGACTTTGTCCTGTTTGTTTTAAAGTCAATGATACAGAACTTGACTTGTTTTTAATGGTTTCATTACTAGATTCTCGTATTGTATGCAGACTTTATAACGCTAATATTACGACTGTATTCTCGTAATTTGACTCTACTTTCGGTTTTCTCCCTCTGGTATATATAACTTATTTAAAAATATCTTATTACATTCTCTTCACACTAAAAGTAATACATTTTACCTCTTTCCATACAGTGAAACGATCTCCAATAAGTCAAACATCCCCTTTCGTAACCAATGTCAAACGTTAGCCAGGTTCCTTCTCAGTTTAGCTGCACAGGTGCAGCTCATCACCAATCAGCAATCAGCCTTTCCAGATGGTGCATTCACTGCTTCAGGACATTCAGGCATTCACTACTTCTAAACAACACAGATACAATACGCATAATTTCCTCAGCAAAACGAGTCCAGCTGTAGTATGTCACTATTATTACGAACTGTCAATCAGGTTACATGACACTGACTGCGCCCCCAAGCGGAAGCAGAGCAAAAAGTGCTCTATTACATCCCGACTGACGGCCAGAGGGGGTGTTTAAAGCACTGTATCACGGCTGTCAAACTCCAGTCCTCACTGCAAGGGTCTGCAGTGTTTAAATGGGCGACAGGTACAAAACACTGGAATCAAATGGCTTAATTATTTGCTTCTTGTGTAGACCAGTTCTCCAGAGCCTTAATGACTGAATTATGACTGTGCAGCAGAGGGACATCTAAAAGTTGCAGAACACCTGCCCTTGAGGACTAGAGTTCGACACTCAATTTTGGACATGAGAGGTCTGAATGAGAGGTTTCTTAAGACGATCCCTTTCCACATGTTGTGCATCAGGAATGTGTGTTAGAAAATCTCCCCAGGCCACTGGTTCGCCGTGGCTGACTTGAGGGACGCATACTTTCATGTACTGATTGGACCACACCATTGGCAGTGTCTCCGCTGTTCATTTCAGGACAAGCATTTGCAGTTCAGAGTTCTTCCAGTAGGTCTTTCTCTGTCCCCATATGTGTTCACTCAGTACTTAGGCCCTGTATCCCCTGCAGGCCAAGGGGTTTACTTGAACGATTGTCTGATCTGTGCACCCACAAAAGCTCAGGCGGTTGCAGACACATGAACGTTACTAAGTCACAATGACCCTTCGTGGGAAATGGCAGAAGAGCAACCTAGTTCAATCTCAGAAAGTCACGTTTCTTGGGACCATGATGAACTCCCTCACCATGACTGCTTGGCCATCACCTCAGCGAGTCGAGGGAATCCTGCCTGCCTTTCTGTGTGGCCATGCACCCCACTTTATTGCTTACTTTCTTTTGTTGGGCAAGCTGACTGCTACCGCTACAGCAATACCCCTGGGACTGTTGTCTCTGCAACCACTATAGATGTGGCTCAACAGCATGAAGCTGGACCCATCTTGTTTCCAACTAATGCAGGAAACTACTGGTTTCCCTTCAATGCTTTTGGTCGACTTGAGGGACGCATACTTTGCCAGATGGTCATCATTGGCTCAGTGGCAAGGTAAAATGTTTATGATGAGGAGTTGAGCAGCAGGTTCAATACCTCCTCCTGGCTCTGAGTGGTTGTTCCTACCTTGCACTGGGAGAAGGCTATTATTTTGTGTCTCATACCATATTGTCACAATTGGGCGACAGTTTCAACAAATATGTAAAAATATGTTGTTGTTTTTGTACAAGTAACATACTGCTGCCGTAACAATGATTACAATCAATCAAGACTCACAGGAAGCTTAATTAGAGGTTCTTTCTTTACCTACTTGACCCTAAAGATGAAGCAACTGCCCTTTAATTTCTTTTCTGCTGTCACAAAAAGCTTAATCTTGAATTTTCAGAGGGATGCTGAGAGGTCAATTGTTGGATGTCTTCTGCCGTATGCCTCTACAAAGTACTAGCCAGACTTTACACTCAGACAAATTAAGCTCATATAATAACCTCGATAAAATAAAATGTTAGTCAGTTCTTCATTTTGATTTATGCCATTGTAAATCACAATTTAAGTGGATAAAATTTAGCATCACTGCAAACTGGCAAAATGTATATCACATCACTGAAGTGTAAGTATAGAGTTCTGCTAATGTCTTCTGTGGATAATGGCTCTCACTGTGGTGAGCCTTAAAACCTGCTTTGCAACACTTTTTAGACCATCCAGGATAATGATAACTTTATTTCTCTTGTTTTCATGATGTATAACTGAGATATTTAAGCCGGTTTCATGCTGTCACACAGGTTGATTTTACACATCTGTTTCCGATTAGTACTGGGTACGGCCAGCGAATCTAAACTTGATGAGGCTAATACTTATTTACAACGCTGTTGGAATGCTTCTGCTTGCATGAAATAAAGAACCTCAGCACAGCCAACCTGCAACACTTAGCATTCGTACATAATTATGCATGAATCTTCTGGAATATGCCATTTGTAACAATTACACTGAGATTTGGATGACAGTGGATGGCACAATAATTAGACAACAGAAGAGAAAATAGAGAGTGAGGAATAATTGAGGCGGAAGACTTACAAACAGAGACTGGGTGGATTCGGGGGGGGAAGAGAGACAGAGGAGAAATCATTATTTGGCTTGTCCATCAGTGAAGCAGGCGGCCTGTGTGTGTTTTCTGGGCATGCAGCTTCCGTCGCTTCCCTCAAAGTCTTTTTCAATAATGTAAATGTCCCTCACTAGCAGGCCCGTCTCCTCCCTGCTCTTAATTGTTTTTGGCCTGTTATGCCTTTGCTCCCTCGTGACAGTGTCAGTTGCCTGCTCCTGTTTACTTTGCTTGTGTCTCAATTGGTTCAGATAACTGCTTTGCATAGATGGTGCACGTGTTTGGGAATACATGCCCTTTTTTTTTTGTCTTCTTACATATGTATATGAGAGTGCACATGTAAGCTGACAGGGAAAAATATAAGTCATGACACAAACCTTAAAACCAGCAAGAGGGAGATCTGAGGACAACACCAGCAGCAGGAGACCAAAGTGACATGAAACGACACCGGGGGAGAGGAGAGCAGCTTCATACAACAGAAACAGTCTGCTTGTGCAGTGCCTTGCAAATGTATTCAAACTCTGGAACCATTTCACTTTCAGGCATGTTGCAAACCAGAAACTTCTCTACATTTCCATAGGGAAGTTTTGTCCTGAAACAAAATGCAAAATGCAAAACTTTGAAGATCTCACAGAGGACTCCTTGATCTGTCGACGGTGAGCTGTGCCGCCAGACCATTCATTCAAGAAACAGCCCAGAGGTTCACCATAAACAGGTGAAAACAGGTGCTTTAGTTGGTGTTGTGTTCACAAGGTTATGTGCTGGGTTGTGTGTGTTTCTCCGGCCTTTCTCCACCCCAGGAGAAAGGCCGGAGACGGCTGCATGACGGCACCTCCAGCAGCCGTTCTTCAGCCCCAATCAAGAAGCAGTATTTCATAGAAGTGGGCTTCTTGAGGCAGATGCCAGGTGGTCAAGTCATTGCTTCTGGCAAAACTGTCTCACTGTTACTTGACTCTAGGGTGAGAGAGTTTGAGGAAAACCTTAAAAAATAAAATAAAATGGTTTTCTAGTTTGTTTTTTTCCCTAGAAAATAGTACTGTATAGATAAAAATAAGAATGATGAGGGAAAACTCCAAAGGAGAGTAAAGGTGATGGAATAACAGCTTGAATGTGAACAGGAATAGAGAAAACTACTCCAGAAGAAGGCAGTCTATTTGTTTGACTTATGTAGCACAACTGCCTCAAATAGCACACACGCATAGAACCACTGCCGCACATCTGACAGACAGGCCTCCCAGTGGGTTGTTAGCCACGCTTGCAGAAATACAGCTTCATTTCTGTTGACAGCCGGAGGAAAATAATTGGCCGATAACAACTCATCAGAATTCAGGCGATATGTATGATTTTCTCACCCAGTTGTATCAGAGACAATCAGAGCCGGTGTAAACAACAAAACGCAGCGATCGTCTCATTCCTGTCAAGGCGGCATCTGGAGTAAAGTTTGGGTTTGCTTACAAAGACGTGGATTTTATAGATTTTCTTTTTTTGTATCTTGCTAAAGTGACGTTTACATGAATTAGTTCTGCTGCTCTGTCAGGTATTTTATGCACGGGCCATATTTTATCACCAGGATATGAATGTTACAAAGACATTTTATGTGCAAAACTTTCAAATGTTTTGATTCAGTGACATGAGTTTGACTCTTGCTATTGTAGTGTTTTTTGTTGTTGTTGTTGTTGTTGTTTACTTTGTAGATCAACTGGTATTATCTAATATGACCATTGTAGCTGGTTATTATCAGAATAATCATCAATAGCTAAGAATCCAAATTTAGGAAATACCTTTCAAGAATTCCAGAGAGTATCTGAAAACAGCAATTTCAAATCATTATTAAACATTTCTAATTAGATTAAGGGCTGGATCTTGACTTTGACGAGTCTGTTCTACTACATGCTTTCATTGCAGTGATTCCATTGTATGTATGAAGGGTTGCTCAAGCATCCAAACAGCATGATGCCAGCACATGAATGTTTCATTGCATTATTTTGTCAGCAAAATTAACCATATGGCACAAGTCCAACCATCTACTTCACATCTATGCACTACTTCAGCATTGGTCTTTTAGATAAAATAATAATTTTCCAAAAATTATATATATATATATATATATATATATATATATATATATATATTTTTTTTTTCAAAGTCGGTCTGGGTGTTATGTCACGGGGTCCTTAGTTTCTTTGTGGAGTTTTTGTGCGTGCACTAGCTTTTCTACACCACTAGATGGCACCAAATCCATCCCGTCGGAGGCCGTGGATGACGTCTCCTTCACACCTGATGCGAGTTTAGCTCGTCAGCGGGAGTTTCAAGAGGAGCTGACTGCCAGTTCTTTGGCATTTGAGTGTTAGCCAGTAATGGTACCTCTGAGCCCCTAGAGCTTGTCTCTGTGTTCTTTGCTGATCT
Organism: Poeciliopsis prolifica; assembly: GCF_027474105.1. Lineage (NCBI taxonomy): Eukaryota > Metazoa > Chordata > Actinopteri > Cyprinodontiformes > Poeciliidae > Poeciliopsis > Poeciliopsis prolifica. Next base: position 1,310,383 of record NW_026562430.1, read on the forward strand.
GCTCCTAGTGATTGTTTCCTTGTTGCTTCTCCTGTCTTCAGGTGATCCCTCCTGGTGCCCTGGATCCACTCAGTGCTGATCCTTCCTGGCTGCTTTCCTCGTGACGTGGAGCGTACCCACTGGTTGCCCGAGTTCCCAGACTAACCTTCTCCGTGTGACAACACAGATCCTTCAGGATTTCCACGGCTGGCAGTCGCACCGCTCCTCTGTACCCACTGATCCTGAGCCTACCTGTCCGTCCTCCGACGCACTTCCCGTTACCTCCTGGTTTCCCACTGACAAAACAACGACCACTTGGAACCACGGAGAGACTGAGACCTCGAACCTTGCAGTTACCCTCTCACAACTCGAACCTACCATCCGCAAGTAAGATCTGTCCAATCATTTACAATGTTGTCATTTCCCACGACACTGAACTCATCACCTTACTCTGCCTCTCTAGTGAGCTGTTTGTTCCCTGAACCAGCCTACCTTCCTGGACCAGACCTGAGCCCCCATAACCTACCAGCTGTGTTCTAATAAACTTATCATTTATTTCATATTTATCTCCTGTGTTGTATTCTGCATGTGGGCTTGAAAAAACACACCCATCATGACACTGGGGAATGATTCTATCATTTTCTCAATGCGTTGGCCTGTCCCTGTTAAGCAAACCTCAGTGACTTCCATTTTGAAATTGCAAGAGCTGGTTGCTGCTCCTGTCAATCTTGCTCATGACTGGACTGGAACTGCATTCAAATGTGCCAACCAATTAACCAGGACCCCATGAGCTTTGAGCCAAGCCCAGTCGTAGACAGAAAGCTCTGAAATGTTACTCTCGCTACACTTTCTGAAATTGTGCAATAAAATGTTTTTATGTGGTTACATCCCCTCTTCCAGAAGGCAGCATCTCCCATATCAGGGGGCAGGAACTCAACCTGCCTGAAACCTTCCTATAAGCAAATGATCCACATGTAGCACCAACCTAAAATAAAATCCTGTCCCCAAAGAAATGCCATTTAAATGTTTAATTTATGTCTCTTCTCTTCACAATCAGATTCCAGGTTTTACAAGCGTTGTGGGGCCCTTTACAAATGAAATACCATTTTGTGCTTAAGACAACGCATTTGCATAGTTTCAAACTAATTACATGGAATCTATTATCTGCAAAGATGAGAATCGGGTGGAATAAAGGTGTTTCATTTGGTGTTTTAACTTGCATTGACACCACTGCACACATTATTTGTCTGCATTAAGCATTTTACATCAAGCAATGGATTCTGCCTTGGTGTAATTAACAGGACCACAAGATAATAGCGGAGACCGCTGGCAGCTGAAATCTCTCACCAATTAGTTCTATAGTGTTCCTCCTCCCACTCGTTCATTCACATTTTGTGTTTTTTCCCCTGTCACTTCATTGTAGAATTATGATTTCCTGCTTCTGTACCAAAGAGGAGCACCGCAGAACAGTCTCAGAAGCTTGCATACTAGATATGTATTTAACTTCCCACTTTAAAAGTTGGAACATGAACAGGTTCTTAAAGTTAAGTCATTTTTACCTAACAGAGTATGGTTGTGTCATATAAACTGACAAAACACAGTGAGTAAGTATTTATTCCCATACAGATTTTGTTTCTTTTCGTCCATCCTACAAGGGGATAAGCTTTAATATGAAACAAAACAAAAATTTCCTCCATAAACAGAAAAAGCTGTTTTCTAATGACAATTTCCTTTAGTAAGGGAATAAAAGCAATCAAAAGCAACTTTAAGTAATGCCTCTAAATCTGATTGTGCCACAATTGTTGGCAACAACTCTAAATAAATCTTAAGGAAATTTAATTGTTTTAATGGAATTTAACTCCATTGTTTTGAGTCAAATTACTCCTGTTAGCTGCATATAACCCCTAAAATCAACCCAAGTATCTTTTCGTCTTGCAAAATGGAGTCCTGTAACATCATCAGAAAATCAGCAATTGTAAAAATCGGGTCCACCTTTCAGTGGCCTGGATGAAAACTATGCTGCTCTTTCAGAGTCTGAGCTCTGTCAGTCAGTCAAAGCCAATATAAAACCTATAACCCTGCAGACTTGGTTAACAATCCTCTCATTATGTTTAATAAAAATGATCCTCAGCATCTTTCCTTTTATAACATTCTCTGCTGGCAGGTGGTGTTGTTATGGTTACGAGCAGATTATGGCCCTAGTGCGTGACTATAGTTAACTTAATGAAATCGCTACAGTTTGCAATTTCCTTTTTTAATAAAATTCCTATTGGGGGATAACCGAAGCGAACACAACTGCAACATATTTTGGTTACAAAAACTCATGCGAACATTAATTTTTTTTTTTCCTTTGTTTGTACGTTAGATAGGGGAGTAAATCCTTTGAAGAAAAAAGTACAGAAAAGAACAGCAGTGCCTCAGTGCTTGTGATGCAACAACCTAGCAGCCCTCATCTGTCAGCGACATTAAAAGCAGCAAGATGTATTTGCAGATGATGCATTAGGAGAGATTTATCCAGCACCTGCAGCGTTGCACCATCTCAACAAGTCGGTGCTTCTTTGTGTGTCCAAAACGACACCTGTGGCACTTATTGATTCTTGATGGGAGTTACAGCCAGTGGCGGTCATCTCTCTAGTATCAGCAGCTTCCAACAGCAGTAAACAACACCTGCCTTGCTTTTCCTCACATAATGTAGCCATAGGCCCACGTGTTTGTATGTACAGACTGTCAGGTTGCCTCGCTTCTTTGTCTGACGGTACCATGTCAGCCTGCCCTCTCACCCAGCTCATTTTCCCATTCAATCTATGTGAAGGCCATCGTCAGAGGCAGCAAACATACAGACAGGAGGGCAGAAATGAAAGAGAAAAAAGGGGGAGATTTCCTTTTCAAGAAGTGTGCACTAAAACAAGCAAAGCAAAAAAAAAAAAAATCCACCTCAGTTTTGATATTGGTTACATGAAGCATACATAATTTTGACTCTAAAATAGATAAATGCTTTCATATTCTGCAAGTGTTAGGCCTCCAAACAACAGAAGAGGGGAGATTTTATTTTCTGATTAATGCTCTGTCTTCCTTTACAAAAGCTGTCAAATCCAGTGCTGCAGTGGATTAGGGATGGTATAGATCAGAGATGCATCACAGCAGACCAGAGCAAATAAACAAATTGGGAAGAAAAGCCTGGCACAAAAGTCTTGCCAGGAACGATTTATCAAAATTTCCTATAGCCTGCTGTGTTTGACCTACAAAACGGCTTTTACCTTTTTTTTTTTTTTTTTCCGTTTTTTTGCAGAGAAGAATACCTTGTAGATGCAAGCTGACACTGCTGGTGTATGTCCTTGGAGGAATTATTGCTCTGTGCAGACTCCCTGACTTTTACCAACTCGTCACTAGTAGCTATTATCTTACGTTGCAGTGCCGTTGTCCCCGCTCTAAGCCGTGGATAACTTCCAACATAATTGACCTCTGTTCTGAGGTTACATATTTTACTTCCCCCTACACGGCTTCCCATCACATCTTCTCACCACCCACCAAGGGTTACCTAGGTGGACATTTGTTACCATGGCAGCAAGAGGCCATTCTTTGACTGTTTTATTACTCGTTGAGGGTGAACAGCACTCTATATCAGACCCCCGTGTCCCTGAGTGTGCGGCTGGTCAATGCGATCTCTTCACCCTGGTGTTATGGGAAGGTGAGTAAGTGTGAAATTTATGCTTTGTTATTGTCAGCGTCTCTGCCAGTATATTTCAGCTTTGTGAGGATACTTTGAACAGATTTGCCAAAGATATGAAATTCAATCTGTGGGTGGTGGCAAAAAAAATGTTCTGCCTTTCTCTTCCCTTGTTTATTTAAAGATAATTTTCTATATCAACTAAAAAAAAATATGGATGTTTGTAACTAATCATCCCTAAGTGGCTTCATCGTAGCGGTGGCCATCAAATACAAATACCAAGTGTAGAAATTGATGACCTTTCCTCATTGAGGTCAAGATAGTGTGTGTTCAACAATAAGTACGATTATAATTTAAAAACAGCATTGATCTTTGCAAGATGACAACTTTCTGTGAGGGGGAGAATGGTTTTTTTTTTGTTTTTCTTCACAAGATTTGAGCAAATAGATATTTCCATTTAACTAAAAACACATTGATCTTACTAGAAAACCATGTTCACTTGTAATGTACAGCACATTTGATTAAAAGAAATCTAAATTCACATACACCTCTTCCTGTTTCCCCATAAACCTGAGAGCCAAAGGCTGTGTTCCACTCTGCCACACAGCAAAAACCAGCCCACAAATCCTTTGAGGAACATGTCAAAGAGTTCAAGGTGTTGACTTGGCCTCTGAATTCCCGAGATCTCCTTTCGATCGATATGTGGGATGAGCTGGAAAAACAAGTCATATCCTCAGAGGCCCCACCTTGCAGCTTACAGGACTTAAAGGATCTGCTGCTAACGTGTTAGTACGTGATTCCAAAGGACAGATACAGAAGTCGCATTGAGGGTAAGCCTCAATGGGTCAGAACTGTCTCCAGGTGAGGGGCTTCAACTTTTCTCTACCTGCATGGAATATGAGAAAAGGAATCTAGTAGGATTCTCTTTCAAATCTTTGGTCTTTGAATTCATCGAGTTTTGAACATATTCAATAAAAGAAAATGCACCAATCGGGGGTCTGGGTTTGCTGTCTCAAACGTTTCAGGCAGACTTTGAAAATAAACACAACAGCCAGCAACCCGTGCTGCGCTACGATGGCGCTCACAAATCTAAATGAAATGTCTCGTTGCGAAGACAGCCGGGGGCGCCGGCCACTCAGTCGGAGTAAACACCGGTCTGAAATTGCTTGGAATTGGTACAGTTCAGTGTGTGGAATCATTACAGCGGCATGACATAGCCATGAAGCGCTTTTGGTGTTTGTGTTCCCAATTTCATTAAGCTTGGGTGAACTCTCTTTGTTTCTTTGACAGCCTTTACAGGTTGTTTTTCTTCTTTTTACTCCATCTTTCTTATTTGGTTTCTCTGGTGAGGCTGGACAGGCTTCCCCTGGAGACACGGCTTCGATTCTGTGGACTTAAAAAAGATTCATAACAAGAGCGCAGTGATGCAACGCTTTCTCAGTCAGCACCTGAGTACAAAATCTTGTCAAAATGCTTTACTGAAGACATTATATGATTCTGTAGCAGTGTGCATATGAGCCCGCTCTAATAGAAAAATGAGGATGCCAATGAAAAGCTGAAATAATTGGTCTTGGGGGAAAGTGTCAGAGGAAACAGCTTGGTGATGATAAAAGGCAGAGATGCATGAATCAAAATAACATTTGGGACATGAAAGTGGTCTGACCCTCAAAGTGAGACTCTCTGTGTGTAAGCTGTCTGGCTATTCTTTGGAGAGGAAAAAAAACAAACTTCCAAGTGGTTGCAAACATTTCAAATTACAGAACATGCATCTTTTGAATAACGTTAACTCCTGTGGGTTCCAGGTAATTGAAGATGTTTGAGTTCTGTTTTCTTAATTGCTCTCCAACCAGGACATTAGTGGCATTTTTGTGACAATTCTCAGAAAAGTACTCTGGCTCAACTTGGTATAAATGGACTTTCTTAAGTTGTTCCAATTTAACAGATATTGAATAAATAGTTTGCTTCTTTTATTGTCTGGCTAACTCCATCTGAAATTGGAAATGTTGTTATTAAGTTGTTAAATTACTTTATTTGAACTGTAAATTATTCATTTATTTGGGGGTGTATTAATGAATTGTTTCAATTCCACTCTAAAAATCTGCGCATACTGCTTGATCAATTTTTAGAGCATCTTCAACCCAGACTCCCATGGGTTCTTGAGCCTTATGTTAGTTCGGATTTGTTGGCTGTTATTTTAGCATATTTTCAACTTTCTGAGCCCAAATGAAATAATAGTTGGACATCATGTGGGTTTGGGGTGACTTAATGTTTCTTATTTATTTATTTTCTAGTTTATTATGTACATTTTAAGCTAAATACACCAATCTGTGTCACATTTTTGTCCCATCATTCCACCCAAAACACATTCATTTGCTAAAATATTCATAAGTAAAATATGGTAGAAAAATAGAATAGAAAATCTATGACACTGTGTGGATAAGTCGGTAAAGAGAGTAAAAGATAGGTATATGCCAACATATAATAAACATTCACTTATCAAGTATTGAAGGTCACACATGGCATCTTCTGTGTTGCTTCTTCTCATCAACAGCGATAATAAAACAAATTCCCTCATTGTTCCAATAATTCTGGAGTGGACTGCTGATTACTACTGTGAACAAATCTTTTTTTAAAGCTTGCTTTCTTTAGAAATATGGAATCTCTTTGAAACTCCCCAATTAGACAGCATGGCTTTGGAACTTGGAATAAACATGCAGTCTGAGCTTGCCAAAGTTTTTCCAACCCTTAGGCAGTTGTGCAGCAAATTAAACCAGTGGTGAGAAATTGAATTCATGCTTGGCATGGACAACTTGAGGGACCTGTGATGTGTCAAAGCTGCTTTTTTTTTTTAGCAGTTTTGACAAATCTAAGTTGAGCTTTCATAGATTTGAGTCTCTGTGAGACAATGTTCACAACACTTTGTGAACTAAAAGTATGATATGTAATTATTCTCGTCTTACTCAGGTCATGACAGTGTTAAGCTGAAGGAAGGCCAACTTGATTTGCATCGGTTTTGATGAGGTGAAGGCAATTTTGACTGTTTCTTGTGTGAGACAACAAAACCCTATCCATGAATACAAAAACATCCAAAGTCTGAAATTGGAAGGGAGAAGAGCCACCTGTGGAAACAAAAGAAAGAAAAAAGCTTGCTATGTTTGTGATTTTTCTTTTACTTTAAAAATTCTACAACACAACATGATTATAGAGGGTAAACTAAGAAAGGGCGAGAGAGAAAAAGGCACAGTGGTACTGTTATAAAATGAAACCCGACAGACAGACATATTGCCGCTTTTTAGCTGGGGCTCATTATGGAAGACAGCGCTCTATTCTCTGCTCTGCCCTCATTTTCTTCAGCTGCCTCTCCGCGTGTCATTTCCTGTTTTCATCATCACCTTTTTCCCGTTGCTCCAACGCTGTCCAACCCCATTTGTTGACAAAGATTTCTGTCAATTTTTACCTCCTGTTTCGCGCTCCTCCTTTTGAAGGTTAATACAGCACTGGTTCATGCTTGAAAAGTAAAGCTGCCCCCGAAGACCCGAGTCTGCTCCTCTAAAGCTAAATGACTAGAATGTTTTGGCAGGAGAGAAAAACTTTAACAATTCTTTCTAATCTTCCTTTGGCACTGTGGGCGTCACTTTAAAGTCCTGCATTCTCGCCTCACGATTGTGAAAGAGAGGAGAAAACCTCATTTAAAGAAAAGTAGTGCAATCAAGAATGACCTTAGCAGAAGCACACAGAGGAGCAGATGTGAAATAACCTCTTTTAGAATTTACTAGATGTGGAGGGAAAAAAAAAAAAAAAAACCCGGCAGACCTCAGTAAGGTCTTCACTAGACATTATTTTCTGGTTCAGTAGGAGATGAAGGGACGTGAAAGCTGAGCTGCATGCAAACTGTCTGTGGATTGCATGTGCTTAAAATTGGCATGAGGGCAAAGGCCAGAGCGCTGCACAGGCTGCAAGTGCCCTTGCAGGACAAAAGGTCAGCACATGAATGGTAAATAAAAAACCCATCAGAGAAACTGCTCCCATTATTTCCAGCATCTACTTTTCTATCTTACACAGCTATTGTATCACCCTGCACAGATCTGATGTCTAGTTTTTTTCCCTATTTAACATTCTGTTTTTCATTTATAAGCTAATAGAAGTATTTTGAAGTGTTTTCTAAGAGCCAGTTTAAATACTTTAGAACTGGGATGATGTGCTTCTGGTTTTAGTGATAACTTGAGCAGAAGCGTTCTGTATCTGCTGATACTGATTTATTTATTTTTTTGTTTTTAGGCAGATCTGTGAAGACACTTGCAGTAATCAATGTGACAAAAGATAAATGCATAGCTGAGTGTTTTTCGACCGTTTTTGGACATTCGCCCTCTAATTCTGCAAATAATGAACATGTTCAGGAAGGCTGACTTTATAACTATCCTTATGTGACTCTGAATGTTCAGGTCTAAGTTCTTCAACACAACCAGATTTCGGGCCTGATTGCTAATTTCTCATTTTTATGTTAAAAGTAAAATTAGAAAGCCATGCAATAAGGACCAAAGGACAGGAGCCTAACCGTGCTCTGTGCCATACTCAGCCACAATTAAAAATAGAAAATAAATGTGATTTGATTTTAAATTTATTGATGTAATATTTTATTTCTTTCTTGTTAAAATTTCACAGTTGAAACCAGACAGAAAACACCCTCATAAGTTTTCTGTCAATAATCATTTCCCTGGGAAGCTTGTGACCGGTCTACAGTGATTTGCAAGTTGAACCTGAAGCTACGTTGCCTCCAAACCTCAGCTACTCTCAATTACAAAAAAAGAAAAAGAAAAGACTCTTTTCTTACTTCCAGACAATCATTTTCCACCCGGAAGCCGAACAGGTGGCAGATAGCTCCCGGGAGACGGGGTGACAACAAGGCAAACAAATGTTCTGCCAACTTGAGCGATAGAGGCTGACTGGCAAATAAATATGCTTGGGCTTGATTTCCATGATCAATGAATGGATTCAGGCAGAAATCTGCTATGTAAGAGATTAAAACCCCCGGTGTGCAGAAATGTTTTTCCTCCACTTAAAAGAGTAATGGTCGTAACTGTGCATCGTCTTCACCCAATATCTCTGTCCCTCTCTCGATACTGCCATCCCCTTTGGGAGACAGTTGTTTTGGGGATCCATGTTTATTTTGTGTGAAAATACTTCCCAAGTCTGGCTACATTAGCTCTGCACAGGCTCATTTGCAAAACATATGAGACAAGCAACCTGTTCCCATCTTTTGACAGTCTGTGCTCAAGTTGTAAACACTGAGTAAAATATGCAATAATTAGAGGAGCAGTGGTAGTGAGTTTTCTAAAAATGTTTGAAAGATTATGCTTGTTTATTATCAGGGGCATATCTTATCTTACTTTGAGCGTGCTGGAATGACAAGAGAGAAATGTTAACAAGTCGCCTAGGAAAACTGAAAATGTATTAAAAAAGTTGATCAATATGCTTAGGAGTTAAGCTAATATGGGATGTGGCAAACTTGATTATGATTTCAATCAATAACCAGGGATAGCTTCTGCAGAAAGACCTTTTTACAACCCAGAAAAACCTTAAATTGCTAAAATCATTTACTTGCCCAGACTATTGACAATAGAGAAAATGGCTGAAGGGTCACCTGGTGTTTGTTTCTGCAGATGGAATGGACTAAATATCTGGAAGCCTAAATTAATTGAATTGATGATTTGCATATCTTTTCAAAAAAAAAAATAAATTGAACAGAAATATAAAAGGGATAAAAAAATTAAATAAAATAAAAACCTTAAGGTTTAAGCATCTACAGTTTTTTAATTGGTCAAGTGTATTGTAAACAGTGACATCTAGCTACAAGAAGTGCAAATAATTATGCAAGTGATATTTTCTTAAATGGTCGAATTTTCAAGTCATGAACTATTACAGTATAAATCAAATTTTACTGAACAAAAAATAAATGTGATTTGATTTTAAATTTATTGATGTAATATTTTATTTCTTTCTTGTTAAAATTTCACAGTTGAAACCAGACAACTTGAAACTATCACAGTATAAATCAAATTTTACTGAACAAAGCTATTTTTTCAAAAAAAAAACAAAAACAAAACAAAAAACATTGTTCCAAATTATTATGCACTGCAGGTTTTCTAAACACTTTATGGATTATGAAGAACTGCAAACGGTCATTCTTTGAATGTGTAGTATTAAGTGGTCACATGTACTAAAAAGTTTGAATCCACTGTGCCAAGCAAGAATCTGGGAACCCTATCGCTCAAACTTCTACAAATACCACAAAGTCAGTTTTCCATGTTAAACTTTAAAAAGTCCAGCTGTCACTCAGGATGCAGACGTACTTAGGACCATGCCTTAAGGTGGTCTTGAACTTAGAACCATCAGTACTGCAACCCAGTCTGCACACAGTGTGCCAACCAAGCACCTGCCCATCTTTCTGTTCAAACTTCTACAAATACCTAAAGTCAGTGTCTTCCAGAGGTACTCTCAGTGAGAGTCCCTCAGAGGTACTCTCAGTAATGATGTGAAATTCTAAATATATTGTGCCAAAACTTTTAAATACACAATACTGAAGAAACGATTGTTTAAGTATATCAGCTGCTCCACATAACAACATCAGCAGCAACAACAATAATAGTAGTAGTAGTAGTGATGGCTGTAGTGGTGTAGCCTTCCTGTTTATATTGTTTAAAGCTTTCTCTTAAGCAGCCTCTCAAGCCCATTTGGCTGACCTCTTAAGTCATTGTCAATTTAGTCACTACTGATGCTTGCTTTGGCTTTGAGCTTGAGAGTGAGTGCACTCTCTGTCCACTCAAGCCGAGGTTCGTTGCATGAATGTGGAATGACGAGGCATAATGTTAAGAAGACTGAAGAGGGTGGCTCTTGTGCTTTACGTTTTCTGAAGATGTTACTTTTTTTCATGTCACAAGTGTGGCATATCAGAGGAAATCACACCATCTGCTATCTATTTCCAGTCTGTGCCCTGGAAAGCCGCTGCTGTGCAGAGCTCACTCATGACTATTTCGTAAAGCACTTGGACAAGAGATGTTACACATGCGTCACATTTACATGATAAAGTACTGGTGTGCAGCTGAGATACCCATGTTTGACCCATTGTAACATTTTAGTGAGACTCCAGCCGACCAAATGCAACATTTTTTTCTTTCTCTGCCTTCCAAGACTCTCAAGACATGATACTTGTGTTCAATAACAACAGGCCAAGTCACTTGAATTGACTGCTCCAAAGACCTTTTAAGACAAAGTGATGAATGCAAGGTTGTTGTGTCAATTGGCAGCCAATTCCAATGCATGGCCTTTGAGCTTCCTGGCATTGTACAGCCGATGGATATCTGCTGGCACAGACAGGCATCAAGATAACTGTGGATTAAGGAGTGATGACCTGTGCAGAACAGACAAGTTGGGAACATGATGAGATGTGATTAGCCAATGGCCAGATCGTTTGACTGACAAAAGACCTGATAATTCCTGATTGCATCACTGAGCCTAAGCCAAGAACGTTGCACCAAGTGCTAAAGAAAGGGAAACTTGGGATATGGTGAAATTCCCTATGCACTTATGTGTGCTATATGTACACTAAACCTTGTACTAGTTTGTTTCATAACAAGTAATCTCTTTATTGGCATAATATTAGAGTATTTGGGCCTCAGGCGATCCCAAAACACAATGTGACCTTGAAAAGGCACATGTATATTTGCTCTTCAATGACATTGCAGACCTGATAATCTGATGCAAAATCCAGAAGTTCACTCCATTCTTTGAGACTTTGGAAATTATTTGCATTGCTAAAATGTTTTACTAATTTGGTTTTCTTAAATTTCAAAACAACATGTAGACAGTGAGGTACAGCTAGAGGTATACTAATATTTCACAGATCACATCCCCTGTTTAAAAACATAAAGTATATTTGATATTGAAGATGAAAAGAACAAAAGGCATTTAAAATGGAAAAAAATAATCCATATGAACTACCTGTGTTGATGCAGAACAGCAAACTTTTTGGTGTTGTTGAGAAAAACTTTTGTTGTAACCACCTTAATTTTTGATTTTTGAGATGAAAATTTTCTTTAATGCTATTTTGATACATATATTTTTTTAGAAATTGATCTTTTTTACCGACACCCTACATTGAGCAATTTTGGATTACATTTGGAGCAATTACATGAATTAAATATCTCACCAATTTACTGTCTAACTCTAAATTAATGACGCTTAATTAGACAATTACACTTTTATTCTGTTTTGCTCTCAAGCAATCAAGATATAATTAGGAATACCAGGCAAATTACTAATCAAATTGATGGAAATCTTTGAAGCATCTAAAGGTTATATTTATAGTATGTTACCTTTTAATCAGCAAACCATAGAAAAAGCAAAACAGTCTGACTGATCTTTTATTAGAAGAATTTAATTTCTCTCCTATGTTAAAAAATGCTCATAAAGCCGTGGTATGCACAGGCACACTATTTAACGCAACAGCAAGTTTGGTTGTGACTCAGCAAATTTTAATGGCAAGCCATAATAAGTTGTCCTTTCATCCCAGCAATAAATTTATCATTGAGGTTATTGATTTTCCAAATGAGTTTTTTTGCATTTTGAGAGAAAATCATCTTCTCCGAGTTTATCTCCCAAATCTTATACCTGTTCCAATTGCTTCTCATATATCTTGTTTACTCCTTCTGCGTTTGTTTGCCCCGTCTTACCCTGTTCATTTTCTCTCCGCTTTACCCACTCAGTTCATTTCCCAAACAACTAAACCCAAACCGCGGCTTTCAAATTCTTAATTTATGGATGTTTGCAGAGTCTCTAGCCTCAGACAGGACTGACTTTGTGATAATACTCTGTTTGATATAAACACTGAAACTTTCCATTTGTTTGAGAAGCTGGACATTAGGAGTTATAATAAACTCACAACTTTTTCTATTAACAGCTTACTGAACGCAACCCAAATTTGCCCAACTTTGTCTTAGCAAGAAATGCAAAGAAATGTAGCAAAGTAATGGCAAAGCACAGTGGATATTGTTCATGATTATAAATACATATTCATGGAAAGGTTAGTGGAAGGACAAAGTGAGTTAGAAAAAGTTGCATGACCAGTAGTGGTCAATGTGAAGCAAAGTTAGTTTTCTTTAAATTTGGAGACGAGTGTCAAGGCACCAGAGGTGGGCAGATCAATCCAAAAGATGCCAATAGTATTGGTAATGAATCAGTATCGGTATGAATCAAGATCTATACCTTAGTTTCAGATTCAATCTTGAAAATGTCTTTTTTTATGTTATTGTTTCTGAAGTCTATATCTTACATTTTGTTTTGATCACAATTGATCATTTTTGGCACAAAAACATAAAAAAACAAGACATGATGCACAACAATCAATTAGAAATACAAAAGAAAATAAAAATAATCTGTTTACTATGTTAATGTTATTAAAGCATTTTGTAGATACTTGTGAACTGTTTACAAATTCTGTTTTTAACAAAAAAGCTCATAGGAGAAACCAGAAAATCACCCTAAGGTCAAAAATGTAATAATGTCTCAAAGGTGAAGAGAAAGAGTATTGCATTGATATTGATCATTCTGGGCCTGTGTTTGCTTTGGATTGGATTGATAGTAAAATATGCAAAACTGCAAACCTTCTGGAGAGTGTTTGAACACTTCAAGGTGCATCTATGACAAGGAAGACAATTGTTGATGAATATTTTCTTTTACTTGGAAATCTAAGAACCACAATCTGGAACTAAGAGTCTAGCTGCACAGAATATAAATGGCTTGAGGTTCAGGTAACTGCAATTTAAGCCTGATATCAACGCACACTGATTAATGTAGCCTTCGCTAAAGGAAAACAAGGAATGCCAATCCAAATCTAATAATCTCCTGGAGGGCTGCAGCAAAATGTGTTTGGATCCGTGCAAGTTAAAACTAATCAATAGGAATTTTGAAAGAATCAAAAGGTGGAGGAAAAGGTCGGAGCATCTCAAGAACAAATTGATTTCCAGGCGCCTCTGAAAAATTGAGGTTAGTATCGAGAGGCAGCAATGTCAGAAACAAGGCACAGCTCATGGGATTAACACCTAACATTCCTTCCTCAAGCAAATTACACTGATTGCACTCTGTCCAGTATGCAGTCACCAATGGCAGAACCAGGCTTTCCTCTTGTACAATCAACTACACATGAGCATGTTAACATGCGCCATCACACCCGGGAAGCCTGCTTAAAATTTCAATACAGTGAGACGATCTGTGGCTAGTTGGAAATCTCTTACTTTACGTTCACTTTGTCACTGTCAAACTAGGAGAAAACTTGTGATTGCAAAGGCTCCTAGAGAGCCACTTTGTTTTCTTTGACACAGAGAAAGTCATTCATCACAAGGCTTAAGAGTTACCCAGTAAAAAACACGACCAAATACATCTTCACCTGGCAACATCCCGTTTGTACTCCCAGTCCCTCGCCTGCTCTCCAGTTTCTCATCCGCTCCTTCATCCGTGGTTTTACCTCCTGACTAATTTGGCGAATAATCTGATATTTCGACATAATTAGCTTAAAAATGACTCGAGAGCAGGATTGCACTTAAAAGCAATTTAGCTCGCTTAGCTTCAATTATTTTCGCCGGTCGAGATGTTCAAGTTGTTCCACTCGAAAAGTGCTGGAGTGTGTACAGAAAGAAAGTCTAATTCAAGTCCGTTTACCTGCGGGACATCCGCAGCATCTTCAATTCTACTAAAATACAAGGCGCTGCTGTAACTCTCGTTGGGCAAATATACTTCCTCAAAGTGTTAGGAGGATACGTTTTGCAATGATGATGTGTAAAATGTCTTGAAATACAGCCATTGTTTGTTGGAAGACCACAATTTCTCAATAAAAAGTGTAGAAATAGCTAGACTATATTAGGATTACATCTGTTTGGATAATTTTAACTTCAATATATAATTCAAACATTTCTCCAGTTTATGACTTCTTGTGTGTAGATATGATGAAAACATTCACATATCTTTTAACCACTTTGGGAAGTGGGAAAGATTAAAAAAGGAAATTTCAGTGAGGTAAATATGCTCATCTTTATAAGTCTGAAATTGGCTACGAGAAATATTTTGGACACATCTTCACAAACGATAAAAAATTGAAACTATCAGCAAACTAACAGAGTACAATATCAAAAATGTACCTCAGTTTCTTTATGTATAAACATTACTTCTGTGACTTATGTTTTTATGTTTCACAATGCCAACTTTATGTTTATAGCACTTTACAAAACAAGTTGCACCAAAGTGATGAACAGCAAGAATGTTAAAAAGTAAAAAAAAAAAGAAAAGAAAAGATAAAACACATGAATAAAATACTTCAATGACTTCAAAATAAATAACAGAAACGGAAAAATACAAAATAATTCCAGTTTCAATATAGAAAACGTGATCACTTCTGCTTTTCTGATTGAATATCGAAGAGCAACTGGTTAATCTCAGTGTTCAATTTGGATTCATGCACTTTTTAGAAGATCCTTTAAATATTACTGGGCAAAGCTTTTATTTTATTTTATTTTATTTTATAAATTTAAATGTATTTTATCTAACACATCTCAAAACAAACCAGTGGAGATAAGCCCAGAAGTGCATATGCATGTTTCCATTTTCTATTTCCTGATAAGAAACAAGCAGCAGCTCTTTGTGCAAGAGATGACTGATCCAAACAGACATAAAGGGAGTTTATATAAAAACACAAGTCAATCTTTTGATGTATAGCTCAGAATTTATTTTTCATTTTTCCTTTAATTTCCTTGGATGACGGCGTAGCATTTCAGGATCTTTTGTTCTACTCCACTTTGTCATGCAGGTCCAATTTAAGTGATTCTTTGATTGGGAACAGATGTGGCTGTAATCAGGCCTTTGTGCGACTTGATAAATTGATTTAAAGTCCAAGTAAAAGGATTCTCAAAGCTGCGACTAGGTATTTTCCTTAACTATCAAGATGTTTGACAGACCTATCCAGTCCATTACGACAACATATTTCATGAATCTGCAGTACTGACAATTTATTTGACGTATTTCTGTTTTCACTTCAAAATAACGTCACCAGGCTTTTAGCTCAAGTAAAAATAATATTTAATCCACACAGATATCATCTCCAAATCTCCAAAATGAGGCAGTTTTTATGACCTCGTCAAACAGAGTTTTGAATGAATACGGCAGTTTTGAAATATTCAATGATCATTAAAACATTGTTAATGCTAGATTACTTAAAGTTACTTAAAGTAAATTTGAAAGTAGGATAAAAGAATATTACATGTAATTTGTTGACAAAAAAATAACCAAAGCAAAGAATCAATTGTTAAAGCTGCACGACTCTAATCTTGTTGTGAAACACTACAGCCACGACTTTCCGTCAGACACTGTCACGTCACATCTCGTGTGTTTTGACGGCTGAAGTAGAGTAAATGAAAATGTTCTGCATAATTAATCTCAGTGATGAAACAATAATGAAACTCCAAATTGGGGGGTGGGCGATCGCGGCGCACACACAGAACCTACAGAAAAGACGCAGCTGCGAACATGCGTGCTGGAAGCGAGCGCTGGCAGAGATAAGGCAGCTCGAATCTGTGCAGTCAAATGAGTTGCTGTCGACTGAATACTCGCTGATTGACATTTTAAACCCTGACACAAACAAAATCCTCTCTGTCTCTTAATTATTGCATTTTATTTTTCCCTTTAGGCCCTCTGCGGATAAAGTCTATTGCTTTTACTTCTTCTAAATCTATACATAATTGATCATCATGGATTAAATTATTTATTCGTATCAGGATATAAATATTGCATGGCTGACATGATGGATGAATCGCTATCAAATTCAGCCCTCTGTATCTTTGGACTTTAGTGAGCTCTTGGCCATGGCTAATTGCATATTGACTGGGGGTTAAGCCAAATGTTTGTCTAGCTGTGAATGCGACAGAATGACTGCAGAGTTTCTGCCTGATAAGGGGCAATTCTCTGTATGTTGTCTGTACTCCAATTCCAGCTGGAATCAAAAAAAAGAAAGAAAACTAGCATTGAAACTCAATCAGTGCTGATCTGTGGACTGGCACTGGAAATCATTGCGCGTGCATGCGTCTGTCCGCCCGTTCCCGGTGAACGTGGCTGTGCTGCGGGCCTGTGAAATGAAAGCCACCGAAAAAGCAATCCAAGAAAAACTAATGAAGACCTCAGCGGGAAATTAAATGTGTGGAGTCGTCCAATCACTCATGTAACCCAGCTGAGGTGCCCTTAGGAGACGTGTTTGGGCCCCCTGCCGCCTCACCAGAGGAAACTGGTAGCAGACTCCAGCGAGGAGATCAATTTGGGATCCTTTCTTCAGAAGTATTGCATGCAGATGAAACAAAATGGAGAGACATTGACAAGTTGAAATTTAAGAGGAGGATGTTTAAGTGTATACTTACACATCTCTCGCTAATGGAATAAAGATCAAGAGCAACATGGCTGTGTTTCATTGATGTATCTTGACTAAAGGAGGGGAAAAAATTAAGATGGAGTCTGGAAGGCTGATATGTTTTGAGGAGGACCTGTAGGTGTAGCAGTTGAAAGCAGCTTTTTCTCTTCTAGTGTTTGGGTTGATGAGGTAAAACCCAAAGGAACATGACTGCTCCCCTGCTCTTCCAGCAGATACCAGAGCGTCAATTACCCAATTTGAAACTTGACACGTTCCATAACGGCTAAAAGATTTCATGCATTTACCAAATCCAAGCAAAGACAAAGAAGAGCAAAGTGAAAATAACCACATTTTTGTTTTTAGATGGATTTGACTCTATCTGTCCTCCGAGGCTAAAGCAATTTTGAAAGGATTTATATTGATATTTACTAGTTTTACAGTTTTAGAAGCTAAGCAGAAAAATAATCTTGAAAGATTTCTTTCTTCCATCTGGAGTGGGAGAGTCGCTTTGTGGAGATCTGGTCTCAGAGTCCCGGTTAGCATCAGTTGGGATCTGTGATGCCTTGTACAGGTCTTATCATTTCTGAAAACATTTTCTTTTAGTTTTGCCAGAATTTTGTCTGTTTGGTGGCTTACAAAGAAAAGACAACAGGGGAAAAACGGGATCCACATGCAGTCATACCACAGAAATGACAAAAATATATCCTTGCTTTCTTTATACCTTCTAAAATATAGCTTGTAGATTGAAATTTGTCGGGTGCCTAGTCAAAGGGTTCTTTTCACCACCTAGGCACTAATTAAATTCAAAATACCTGATCACTCTTAAGAGACATTAAATTACTTTCTACTTATTATCACCAATCTTTTTTTGTGTTCAAGCAATATTAAATTTTTGTTAATTTTGAAGATTGAAGTTTTACTTCTAACTGGCTCGCCACCAGCTACTTCCATGCAAGTTAGACAGTTGCCTGTTCAAGGGATTTTCCCACCACCAAGGGATTAATTAAATGAACTTCTATTTGTAATCACTGTGAAGGGAAATTTAATTTGCTTCTGTTTATTATCATAGCAGCATTCCTATTGTCAGTGTTTCTCTGACAAAACAGCATTCCAGCGTTTCTTAAATTCTGTTTTTAATTGATTCAGTTATATCCCAGTCATGTGAACATTTTTCTATGCAATGGATACATTTTCTGATTAAATTTTGCTCGTTCAGCATTAGTCACACAAGGACTGCTGCAGTATGTTTTAGTTTGGGGTCTTTGGAAATCTGTCAGACTGTCTATAGGATTAACACAGACTTACTTGTTCATGCTGCCAGACGAAGGGAACCTGACAAAAAGCAAAAAGTCAGGACCTGGCAACCAGCAAGTCTCTGTGTGAAGTTACTATGTTTGGCGGATGCTACAGGGCAAAGTGTTCTCAGCCAAGATACAGACATTACACTCATTTTCAGAGGGCGGGTTGCCATTTACAGCTACGTCTGCCCGGCAGTCCTCAAGACGGCTAAGATAAGGGGAACATGTTCCAGTAGCCGGGCGGGGGTCCGCTGCTTTGAGTTTTAGATTCTGCCGAGTGATGCCGATGAAATGTTTCTCCCTCAGGCACACATGAGGCAGATCACACCAGTGACAGCAAAGGAGCTTGCTCCATTTCTTCTTTTTTTTTTTTTTGCACGTCAAGTAGTCAATGTATATTTTGTATGCAGTAGAAAACTGTCACTTCCATTCGTCTTCTTCACCTAATCTGGGAAAATGTAACATGAGTAGGCTTTTGAGAAGTTTTCAAACCCGGTGACGTTTATGCTAAAAAAACTGGAACTTTGTTTGGGCCAGTTTAGATGCATAAATATGTCCCCATTGTTTTAAATATTACATGTTGTGCATTATCAATTCAGTCGTCCCTTTTGTTTTCTCCAGGAACATAATCATAGTCATCATAACTCCATTACCGTCCATTGTCTCCCTCTCGGAGTACCACCTATAAATGGTCATTTTCTTTGATAGCACCCCACTAAATAGCTCTGATGCTAATAAAGATGTTTTATAAGGTTATGTTTTAGCTGAATAGCTTTTTCTGATCTGTGATTTTTATTAGAGTCCAGTTTGCAGAATTACCAAGAAGCCCTCTGAGTGCTCCTCTGGCGGCTGCTTCCAAAAGACAGATGAGAGTATGAGCAAGGGAACGGCAATAATGCCTGAATGCCTGAAACCTGACACTCACGCTGGGAATACAATGTTTTTATATAATTCAGGAAATTGTTGAATATTGGCTGTTTATGTTTGCAACATCAGATTACCTTGCTGAATGCCCTGTTTGCTCAAACAATAAGTAGATTTTGGAAGACTCTTGGGGGAGTTATGAGTTCAGGTAAGAAAATGTTCGATAAAAAAAACCCAGAATCCGAAAAGTATTATTTTTATTCCACCAAGAATATTGTTTCTGATTGAAAAATGTCTCAAACTATAATAAAACAGTGTACAAAGAAGAATCAACATTTGCTTAAATGGCATTCCAAACTTTTTTACAACTATCTCAATAATTCATTCAAAAATCCTTAAAAATAAATATGCAACACTAGGAGGTATAATACATGTTTCATCACATTGTGCCATTTTATACCACAATTAAGTAACTGTGCAACCTTCACTTCACAATTAAAAAAAAATGTGACTTTGCATTACAGCTGCCTCTCATATCTTCCTTTGTTAATGAGGTCTTGTTTTAAGGGAAAATAGAGTAATTTAAATATATTTATTATCACAAACTGAAATTCTTATGAGCTCAAC
The DNA here is from genome assembly GCF_027474105.1 of Poeciliopsis prolifica. Lineage (NCBI taxonomy): Eukaryota > Metazoa > Chordata > Actinopteri > Cyprinodontiformes > Poeciliidae > Poeciliopsis > Poeciliopsis prolifica. Next base: position 1,330,259 of record NW_026562430.1, read on the forward strand.
TACACATTAAGATTAAATTTGTATGCAATATAAAAGATCCAGATATCTAGACATGAATGATGTGTATAGGTAAAGAAAGAAAAAAAAACATGGCAGTTGATGCCTGTCACCCACATCAGTTACCCAGACAGCTGCATGTTTTTACTCTGTCTGCAGTTGTCAACGTTTCTGACAAATACTTGTATTTAAAGAAAAAAAAATGCCATTGAATTATAATAAAAATAAGAAAAGGTTTGTGAAAAGCAGAATTGCAGTGCCGCAGCATGCAGTGAAGGAATCTGTCTTTTGCTAAAGCTTTTACTGTGCACCAGAGGAAAAAAATACAAAATGTGAGTCATTTTTGGGGAATTTTTTCTTTGCTATGTCCTAAAAGATAATCATTCCATTGTTAGGCGTTTTAGAATGGCAGATTACTTTTCATGCATTACTTTTTAGGCTTTTAATTACATACTTAAACCTTTTTTTGGACTTATTACCACGTACAAATGTAATTCACAGTGGGTGCAAAATCTTTAGTTTAATGTGTATTTTCTCCACACACAAAGCAGAAAGCAATGCAAAAGTGATGTAAAATAGAAAACATAAATGGACAAAGACAAATGAAGAACCTTATTGAAGTACAAAGCACTTTTGAAACATTAACAAATTTTAAATGAAGAAGTTCAAGCATATTCAAGGACTTAAAGCACCAACACAAACCTTGTATATCAAATTCAAATTTTTCTTGTTATAATGACTGTTTAATTTTTCATCAATTAAAAGTTTTAATGTGTCACAATTCATCATTTTTGGACAAAAAACAAACAAAAAGTCCTACTCTGATCAGCATAAGCAGGACAAATAGTAGATTGCAACCTCTCAGGGAAACACTCTTTCCTGTCAAAAGAAAAACACAAAAACAACATTCAATAATTTACGTTTGTTCATTCTGCAAAGATACACAGGAAAACTTTTAAGAAGGCCTTATATATTTGATGGCGTGCTGTTTTAACCTGAACACTGCGTAAATTCGTAGTGGTAAAATTGATCGACCATGATATCGTGAGAATCTGATAAAGGACCTTCGCCCCAACACACATTTGGGTGTGTTTATGTGTAGCTTTTCTCTTCTTGGTTGCGTTGTCCTTGGTTCACAGAGGACACAAACACAAGACAAAAGAGTAAGGCAGGCCAAACAACACGAACAACAGCTGATGCCATGGGTTTTGAAGAATAAAGTAAAAAACTTAAAGTCTTTTTTAACCATGTTATAAATTTGATTCAAAAAGAAAAAGGCTATTAGTCAATTTGTTCTGTTTTACACTTTTGTGATCTTTAGTCATCTTTTACAACTTGTTTTGTTTTCTGATGTAATAAAAAGGTAGAATTTAGGCTGCATTAAATATTAGGAAGAATTTTAATTTAATTTAAACATCGATAATAATTTGTCATGAATCACAAATGTCTTCAAGCACAAACGGAGTTTGGAGCCACATTTTCATTGAAACATAGTGTAGTATAAAATCTTAAGACTGGATTTGACCCACTATGTGACCACTTTTCAAAAGTCTTGTTCTTGTTTAAGCCTCAGGTTGGCTGGACTCGCAAAATCTGATACTTTTCCCAAAGACTGAGACGACAGCTGGAACACAAGTGAAACTTTTAGCTGCACTCAAAAGGCATCCAATAAAGTATATTTTTTTCTCAGAAAATTGCACACCTGCCACCTGAGTCCTTACATACTGAACATAAGGAGATGAGAGGAATGGGAGAACAAAAGGGAGAAACCAGTGCAGCTCTGCTAGCTGGGGAGACCAGACCGTCTTACAATGACAACACCTGCTGGAATACAGTTGCTGCAAGGCAAGTCAGTGACAGAAGAGTCTGAAAGATGAAACTATACAAATGTTTTTTTCCAGCCATACCAAAGTGTACATCCCTTTTTGCTGAGTCATTCTTTTCTGCAAAACTCTGCTGCAGTTTGGGGTCAAATGTTGGAAGATAATAACTGTCTAATTAGACTTTGAGCTGGTTTTGGTTTCAGTTATTCAAAACACCCAAATGTTCATTTTTACATTCACCGTGTATTTAATTGACACAAACAACACAGTTAAAAACAATGCAGGAAGTAGACACTAAGAGTTTGAAGAACTGACTCAAATTTGTTTTTTCTTTTACACAATCGACTTGTTTTTTTTTTCTGCTAAAACAAAAGCTTTCGCATTTGTTTTAGCAATCAATCAATCTCTGCAAGTGTTCGCATTTTCTAATGATGCCTAAACTTAGGCGAGGTTTGCTTTGGATCTCTTTCAAAACACTAGTCTTTAAACGAGAGATAAGAGAGAGTACGAATATGCACCACATCCCCTTTTATATAACAGTAAGCCATTTGAGCTGCAAAGCAGTAAACCTCTGCTTATCTCTCAAAGTATAGAAATACTCATAAAAACATTTGTCAAATTGACCTAAGTTTATCTTGGCTATTATGCACATACATGTCAAAGAAAACGGGGGCTGTGCATGCTAGCACCATGTTACTATCAGAGTTTTAGGCGAGGTTTGCGTTGTATAAATGAAATATGCTGAGAAAACGGGCAAACGTCTAAAAATATGCTGATCTTTGCTTCTAGGACTCAGTCGAGGAGAGGACCTCATGCATAATTCAAACAGTCACTGCTACCCTGACAATGAACGTTTATGTAAACCCAAAGTGAGATAATGTGGAGAAAGAAAAAAAAAAGAGAGGCAAATGCTAATTCACCTCGCTAACAATATGAAGATGACGATTTGCATACTGAACCGCTGTTTCAAAGGTTAAAGAGGGAGAGAAGTGGAATTAAACAGAAAATGCTCTCTTGATAGGAAGATAAACTTTGTGAAGAGAGCAGAGTGGTGTCATTCCTCCTGTGAGGAAAGGTCACCAAAGAAAGAGTTCTGAATAGACGTAATTAACTCTTGAAGGCTTTTTTTAGCAACGGCTCAGTCGGGTTGGTCTGTGGTCCCGGTAGAGATGAAAAATTTAATCCGACGCGTCTGACAACAGCTGCCATGTTTACAGTCATGTCGCGACGAAGAGGATGAAAACGAATAACTGTGTGGTCCTGAGTGGAGCTGGGAGGGACTGCTTTTGTGGGGACTAGAACCGGGGCGTGTGCCTGCAGTTGCACCAAAACACGGCAAAAGAAGGTGAAAGGTGAAAGCTTTGCCTGCCAGCAGATGATGACACAAGATGAAAATGTTCAACTTTCGCCGTCTTTTGTTGCATCCCCATCGAAAATTTCCACGCACAAATCACTCGCCAAGATATATATATATATATATATATATATATATATATATATATATATTATATATTATATATATATATATATATATATATATAATATATATATATATAAATTGAGGAGTGTAAATTTTTTTTTTTTAAAAAGAAAGCATCTGGATTTCAGCAAGTGAGTACTACTCAATGCATTTACATGATGTACAAAATGGCTCCATTAACCAAATGTGTTTCAGTATCTTCTAAAAGGAAAAAAAAAAAGGAAAACTTTTTCTCTAGCAGTTTTAATAGGCACTTGGGCTGTGAAGCCAATTACATGATGAAGCTGGCACCTGCCTGACTGCAAATACCACAAGTGGCGTAATGGCCGAGAGCTGGAGACCGAGAAGAGGATGGAGATGGAGCAGATGCTGTCTCACTTGTGCTTTCTGTGAAACTGGGCTGGACATGCAAAACCATGTTTCACACATTTCGCATAGCGGTGCCGCCTTAGGAAGATGACTGGCTAGCATCGGACAACTTTGCTGTTTAAATGGACAAGAGTGACACATTTATTAATAATCCTGAACTCTGTGCTTACAGTGCTGTGAATTATTGTGTTCCTAAGTTTCTTTCGATTGCATCAGCTTTTCTATTATACCTTAGTTCAGTCCTTTTTCAATCATTCTAGTTTATTTATTGCTTGTGTCTAGACCCCTCCCTCGCCCCTGTGCCATTCACTCTCTCTCCCCTCACACCTGAAACTCGTTAGCTAATCAGTCCAGGTCTTTTGTTGCTCTCTGTATTTAAACTTCTTTCCTGCTCTCACTCTTTGCTGGTTTCTCCAGTGAAATCCAGCTTAATTAATTTCTCTGTTGTTCCTGGTTCCTGTTATTTTTGTTTTGATCTGTTTCCCTGGGTTCTCCATGGCGTTTGTTGTAAGTTTTTGTTTTTCTATTCTTCATCGAGTCTTCTAAACCATTTGGCTCCAACACAAACACCAATAATGACACCTTTAGAAATGATATTATGTTATTGTGCAATGCTAACCCAACTAATAACTGAAGGAAATGATGGCAAAAAACTACTTTTATAATCATGATGTATAAACGAAAAAGATTTAAGACGGGTCATTTTCTTATATTTGTCTAAAAAGGGTTTCCTACTATTTCTTGTGTGCATCATGTTATATCTGGTGAAAAGCTAAACGAGCAACTCAGAAAACAAAACCGATATTCCTTGTGGAAGAAGTCGATGATCAGTGGATACTTTGCAGCTTCATGGCTCAGAAAGCTTCCCAAAATTGATAAAGCCATGAAATTTGCTCTTCAGCTAAAAATCTCTGAATGAGAATATCCAGCTATCAGTTAATGATCTTAAGCCCAAGGCTTACTGGGGCTTTGCTGCAGGGCAATGATCCGAAGTGCATCAGCAAGTCTGTCTCCCAGTGGTTCAAGATAAACAAAATAAAGGTTGTTTTAGTGGCCTAATCAAAGTCAGGACATATACCTGATTCAGATGCTGGGTCAAAGCTGTTAGTAAATTTAACTGCTTTCCAATTAAGCATAGATGGAACAAATTTGGCAAAAAAAAAAAAATAATAATAATAGTGGGCAAACATTTCTCCACAGTGATTTAAATGGTAACTACTCGTCATCACAAAATCAGGTTTTGCTTTGAAATTGCTATGTCCTTAAATAAACAAAGAACTTATTTGAAAGCTCATTTAATGATCTGAATCAAAAACAGAAGAAATCTTGAAAGTTTGAAAGACCTGTGTCTGTAAGAAGGACATCACACTTTCAGACCTCTAGCAAACACACACACACACACGCACACCCCACACACACACACACACACACACACACACACACCCCCACACACACACACACACACACACACACACACACACAGATGTATAGTCAATCTCCTCCCGTAGCCAGCGGGAGGTAATCAAGCTCCTGATATGCTCTAACCAGATCCATTAAGGAGCTAATAAAGGCTCTGGATGAGTTAATTAATGACCCCCAAGAACATCATCTGCCTCCGGTGCTACTGCTCAGACGGCCGTCTCCGACTCTCACAGAGCCGAGCCCGAATCAAAACAAAAACAGCACTGGCTGGGCGTAGTTGGCATTGTTTGTCATCTTCTTTTCTGTCGTTGTGACAAATGACTGAAGCTCCGCTGATTGCAAGATGAGGCGTTTGTTTGTCGCCTATCTGAGCACACCACGGTGATTTGCTTCCCCTCTCGCTCCCTTGAAAACACATTTTCTCCAGAAGGCCTCACAGCAACAAAAACTTAATAATTGATGCTAATGTGGAAAAAAAATTGAGAGAAAGAGAGACAGTGGGAGCAAATCAATTAATAGGACTTTGTGGGAGCTTATGGAGATGAAAACCGCTGTTGGTTTTATGCTAGTCACTCGATTCTGTTATATACGTTTGTAGCCCTGCACATCTCTCTTTTTTACCCTTTGGGAAATTTTGTAATTGAAATGATAAGTGCATAATTTAATTGTAACTTTAAAGACTTTCTCTCTCTCCCTCTCCCTCTTTCTATCTATCTATTCCTATTCCTAGATTTGGATTGCTGATGTAAATCATCTGTTTCCAGCACAAGTCCGTGTGATTTATTTTTATTTTTTCCCAAAAAATATCTAATTCAAGTTGATCTTCAGAGATTATTCGTCAGCATCCATAGGTAAGTAATACAAAGATTAAAAGTCAACACATGGGCACAAGTTTTGGCTCTGGTTGTGGCTCCTGGTTTTATTTCACACCTTTTGTTTTTCTTTTTTTGTGGGGAAACTCTCATTTGGATGTGAATTGGCCTCTCCCACCTTCCTGTAACTGTCTTGCAGAGTTACCCAGTCTTGTGTGAAATAAACCAGAACCCACTAAACCCCCCCACACCCCCACTTAATCCCTCAGTTTCACTACTTTTCTTGACATTTAGCAATGTGCAAACTATGCAGACGGAGCTCGCTTGTTTACAGGGTCATTAACGTTTTCTTGGAGTCTCAGCATCCAACAAATGTGGTGATTATGGTCCACAGAGGGGCTTCTGGTTCGAGAGAAGCAATAAGGGGTTCATTGCTGCCGCCGTCATCACAACGCGCTGGTGGCATTATAAAACTAACTGGCTATCTTTCCACTTATTCATCAGCCTTTGCTTAGCAGACTCAGCCCTTACTCGAGCTTTGCAAACCCCCGTGGAAATTAATGAGAGTAATTAATTGGCATTTACTGTATCTGACGTGGCCGTGGAAATGCCGCGCGTTCGCAAGTGCAGCCGTCCTCAGTCAGATGTTGTTAGTGGTCACCGGGATTGCTGAAATGCTGAAAGGGCCGCCGCATTCATATTGGCACCACACACACGCACGCTCACACGCACGCATTTATCTAGGGTATGCCATTGGGGAGACTTAAAAGGGTTGCAGAAAAATAAATTATGAAGAAGAAACGGAGGAGTGTTATGCTTGTCTTTTGGTCTATTTTAACACTTTACTGAAATCAGAGAAAAGAGGAGTAAAAAGAAAAAGTCTTGCTTTCAAACGTAGATCATTTATTTTGATAGAAAAGGTGATTTGACATTCAGTGTTTAGTTCTTTATCACCAGGTAGATTCTTTAGATCCTGGACATCATCAAAATGATCTGGTCTTTACCAAGTTGAAAACACATTTAAACCCAATCAGAAGTTCACTGTCGCTCTGCCGTTATTTATGGAACACAGATGAGGCCAAAATTGAAAAGCTGTGCATAAAAAAATCTAGGCTGCAACAAATGATTCAGTAGCTTGTACCGGCTTCAGTAGCAATCGCTCTCAGTAGTCATTTTCTATATTACATTATCAATCCATCATATGAGGGTGAAGGAAATTTAGCCCACTCTTCTAAATAACTTTTTTTTTCCTTAAAGAAACGGCAAGGGTATAGTTAGTTCCTCCACTTATTGCTTTTCCTTTTTGGCTTTATTATGAATAAAGAAATAGCAGCGGCTTATAGTTACAAAAGAACATTCGGACGCATGCTGCTTTAGTTCAGCTCAGTTTTGCATTTCTTCATCAATTGAAATCTGAAGGTCACGCTGACAAATGAAACTCATCACCATTCCTTCTCCAGCTACTTATCAGAAATTTCAAAAGCTGCCATTTAATTTTATTTTTTCTTTTTGTTGCTTGAACATGTCACAGAAGTGTTACAAAAGAGATTGTTGGTACTTATAATCTCTGGCAATAGGCCCGGCCACAGGGTTGTGACGTGCTCCTGCAGATATTCCATTGCAACTTCTTCAAGCGTCTGTTGCCAAGTCCTTTTATTGTTATTATCGCCGCGATAAAGCAGACAGCTGGCATTTATTTTCCTTTCTACTTTGCTATCCCCTCCTCTCTTTTCTCTCCCCCCCTTTTGTCTTTGTTTATCCGTTGCACTTGCGTGCAAACAAACCGCAACCCTCAGAAGCTCTTGAGATACGTCTCCATATGACGAGGTAACCTTGCAAGCACACAGACGCTGAGGCGAGTAGACGGTATGCAAATACAGACAGGGACTGAATTAATCAGCTGCCAGGAGGAAAATGTTAACAGTCCACTTATATTTGTTTAGGCTTCATCCTAACATTTCAAACTTGGAAAAAAAATGGACAGACTTTATGTTTTTGGTTTTAATTCAGACTTTAACTTTATACATGTGGTGTGTTGAAGATACAGAGAATAGAAAAATACTAACTCAAAAGCTTTTAAGCTTCTATTAAACCCTCATTTTTTTGTAAAGCTGCCTGCCTTATTTTTTTTTATTAACTTGGATCAGACAATGCTCTCCACCTCTCATCTCACTCTATAAGCCTTTAGGAATCATACTTTCTCTATGCTGTGTAGTTGGAGCCAAGGCTATTTAATCTATAGCAAGTCTAAATAAATTATTCATTTCAGAATTTTTTATTTATTTTTTTTTGAATAAATCTTAGCAGATGGATAACAGTCCTTTTAAATATCTTTGTTATATAACCCATGATAGTAGATGGTTTTTGAGAGGATTGTTATCACATACAATGACTTGTTCGATATGTTGCCCTTGAACTCACTGGTGTTTTTGTGAAGTTACAACCACAGATGTCAAATTAGTGATTTTATGTGGTAGACCAACACAAAATGGGAAGAGGGTTTTCAAAGTATTTTACAAAGTAAAGTTTGACAAATTTGGCTTTCATTTTTATTATCCGTCACTTGTTTGTTATGCTTCTAACAGCGCTGCACAACTAGAGACTGAAATTTCAGCTCGCTCAAAAAGATTTAATAAGGAGAATTGGTTAACATAAATTTTCATTTCTTAATTAGATATAGTTCATTGTAGAACATGATATTAAGTTAGATATCCAATATTTGTTATCCTGCTTTATGATGGATTTGAGGCACTATTATAGATGCATTATGTACTTGGAGAGTTTTGTTTTGTTAATGCCTAATATTCACCATAGAGATGAATGAAACAAGCATAGGAAGAGGGCCTTCCCGCATACTGCTGACAAAATGGGAGGTATTAAAAAGAAAATATGAATAAATAAAATGCTTGCAACAGATGAGTAAAAAAGGAAGGAACTCCATTTGGTGGAAAACTGAAAGCTCCTGGGATACGGGGATACTTTCCTCACATTACCTCAGACACTTATCCAAACAGGACGGAGCTGGAATTATGCAAACCATTAACCCCTAAATCCTTCATTCGGAGCTGTCCTGTTGTTAAACCACTTCGCTTATTAGGCATAGGAAAGAATTACGGTCTTGATGTTACAACAGCAAGTGCTCTACGTACAAAAAGTTTTTATTTTACAAAAGGAATAAAACAATCACTTTCTGGAGCGTCTTTAATTCTTTCTTGTAAGTAAAAAGCAGTACCTTCTTTTTTTTGTTTTACTTTAGATTTCAGTAATGATCATTACGCAGGGCAATTGCATTGAAAACTATGCTACATTTTTATAGCATTATTCAGAAAAAATAAAATAAAAATCATAATGTTCTGCTTCTCAGTTTTTCATTACTTCCTGTTGGTTTATCAGAGCAAATTGTATTGAAATGCATTAAAGATTTTAGTTGTAATCAGAATGTGAAATAGTTTAAGGTGTGTGAATGGAGATATGAGGCAATTTATTAATACAGTTCTGTCTCGGGGTTATGTTATTAATAATGAAACTGTCGCTGTTTATGTTTTGCACAGCAACGCATATTTGTCATGGGCTTGACAGGTCATAGCTGAATAATAAAATAGGTTGCAAGCAGGAAGCATGGCTCTCCCTGCTATCTTTACTTAGTTTTATCAACAGAACTCTGAGTTCCACAATATTTTGAAGGCACTGAATAATTCACAATTACATTAATGATACTTTCCATGTATGTATTGTTGCTCTGTTATTGCGCAAGACCTCGCCCCCCAGTAGTCACCCTAAATGATGCTGTTTACAATTTACCGCTCTCATAAATATTCAGCAACCACCGTATCTAGCTAAATATCATTTATGTCTTTGCATAAAGGAAATCATTTCCAAGGAGGAAATTGAAAGAGAAAACACTGGCCAGTATTCTTGTGCTGATAAGCCCTAGCTTGTCGTTTGTTCTGCCTATGATAGGAAATGAGCATGTGTTATTATAAAAGCTTTGGATACAGATGAGAGGATCCTGTGTTAGCGTTTTACCATTGAGCAACTTATCTTCAGTGCACACTCTCTTATTTTCAGTTTTCAGTTGTCGCGTCTGTGTTCTCACAGTACAAGTCGTGCACGTCGTCCTACACAGAGAGCCTTCGACATAAACCAGCAGCATTTATTTGAAGAAAATTCCTCTTTTGTTGCAGGAAAATATCAGCAGGGTTGGGGGCAAATGATGGAAAAATCACATTAGTGTCTTGTTTATTCAAAATGGCCTGCAGCATGAGAAATCCTTCACTGTACTTAAATAATTTGCCAAATAGTTTTTACCTCATTTTTGTTGCTGGAAATAAAAATCTTAGGCTCATCGGACCATGAGATGGAAAAAACTGTGGAAAAAAAAAGCATGTTATACTTCCATCCCCAGTTCAATTTCTTAACTAAAATTAATGTCTCATGAATGAATTCAGCAGGCGTGAAGAGTTCTGTAGCGCAACTTTAAAAAAAATTACATCAAAACAAACCAGAGGATTCTGTCATTAAAATCTGCTTGCAGCTGCAGTGAACCAAGCCAAAATTTCGTCAGCATTTTTTTTCTTAGACATTAAATTAGGAAGTAGTGCGCATCTGACATCGTATCAGCCTGAATGCAAACATCACTGGAACTGAGTGAATCCCAGCTGAAGTCCAAACGTCTGCCTGTAACATTCAGTTTGTCCAAACATGTCATAAAATACTGCAGATGAGAGCTGCTCATGCTGCATTCAGGTGCAGCTGGGACACAGAGGTTGTCATAATATCAAAGCGAGATATGTTTCAAATCATGGGCAAAGTCTTTTTAAATAAAATCTCCACTCAAGTACATTTTAAATCAAATAACTTTAGAAATAACGACAAAATGAATGATTTACATCCGATCGAAGTACCAAAAACACATTTGTATTCATTTTTATTGAAGTGTAACAAAATAGTACTGTAACATGAATACTACCAAATATGGTAGTATTCATGTGTGTGTTTGTGTGTGTGTGTGTTTCCTCTGCTATTTAACTAAATTGGGCAAAGAGAGCATTAATCAGAGAAGCAATCAAAAGGCCCATGATTACTCAGGTGGGAGGATCTGACAAAATTGTATTTTCTTAAATAAATACATAAAAGTATCTAGTAATTTTGGAAACATTTTCCTATTCAGTTACACAGGAACTGCATTTAATTCTCGTCAGAAACTGATTTACTGTTTACTTAGCCAGAGCCACACATTCCGGTGGTGACAGAAAATGAAGCCTTTGAATGTAGAGACACACACTCGCACACACCTGAAAACAATGAATGGTTCTGAAAGGAGCTTAAGCATTGCTTTACCAAGAGAAGGTTTCTTTGAAGAACGCACTTCAAAACACAACTCTGCACATGGTGGGATAACCTCTTGTTCCCATTCAAAGCTCTCTGCACTTTGAGGTCTGCTAGGGAATGGGAACCAAAACAAGACTTAACACGGAATGGCATATTCAAGTCCAAGTGCGCTGCAACAGTAGATGCAGGAAACAGAAGCAGAAAGCAAGTGTAGTTCTTATCCACGACAAGATTAAGACGAGGAATCAAAGGATAAAAATAGAAATCTGATTAAGTGCATACAGCTTTAAAAAACTACAGAAAGTATCTGCAATCTATCAGTTTTGATTATAAATTTAGTCTCAAGGTAATAGCTTTTTATTTTTTTTTCTTTTTAAATGTTTTCTACACTTTTATTTAACCTAAATTTATCATATACAGAAAACAAAAATTTCCAAGTACCTGTAGTTTAGCATTTCCTCATCATCCATATTTGGATAGCAGTGAAACTCTTAGGATTTGGATTTGTTTGCCATAAATTGGACACACTATATGTATATCAATTTTATGGTCATGTTCATAATCTTGCATTTAGAACTTAATTATGTCAAATGAGTCATAATGTAAACTTCTCAACAAAATCCGCAAACTGCATTTTCTCGGGCTGTAAGGACATCAGTTGAGAATGTCACTGGGTTCTGTGTTACAAGTATATTTTCTGGATGAACTAAATTGTATGAAGGAAAACCTAGGTATTTCACAAAAGAACAAGATATATAATTTGCACATGATTATGTTTTCTATTCCTTTTGTGAGAACAAGGTCCCTATTTTGGAGCAGAATAAAAGAGTTCAAAAGTTGAGGCTGCTATACGTTTTGACTGAGGGACACGCTGCAAATGAGAAATTGCAGGTGATAAATTAACATCACCTTGTTACGGGGTATCAACATATAGTGAGAAAATATTCATTTTGGAGTGGGAACTTTGGTAAATACAAAATGTTCCCACTGAAAAAAGTCCAAGTTGTACTACTGAAGCAGTTTGGTGCACCAAATTATAGCGACATAAACACAGGAAGGAATCAATTGGAAACATGCTATTAGTTCAATAATGTGATTGATTAATGCATTTACTTGTAAATGAGACTAAGAATTAAGAGAAATGTCATTAATTAGTGGAGTCAGGGGTTTCTCACCTGACTGAGAGGCATTAAATTTATAACACAGAGTAATATCAAACTTCATTTAGTGAACATGTTCTCTCACTGTTTCAAATCACGAAATATCAATAAACAACCTGGGTATAAAATTATGTTTTTATTTCAATTTAAAGAAACTCAAAAACAAAAACATGTGAGAAACAAATTCATGAACCTCTAGCTGTCTGAAAAAGGTTGGACTGGAACACAATGCTGGTTTTGTATCAGTACAATTATCTTAAACGCACAAGCAAGTCCACTTCTAAATCATTAAAAAGGTTTTTAGTCTGGATTCCAATGCGACCGAGACGCTAAGCTACAAACTTAAGCAAATCATTCATAATCGAAAACTCAGGAGTTTGGTTGAAAAGATGCTCAACATTTTTTAGTCGTATCTAACATCTAAAATAAGAACCCAAACTATCAGAAGGAACAAGCTTAGAACAAGCAGATTTGGTTACATAAAGCATCCAAAACTCAAATACACTGGGATGAGGAGAAATAAATGAAAATAAGAAAGCAGTATAAGGAAAATGAAAAGCAGAGTCCAAACAACCAGGGATATGACAAGTTCAACTTTGAAGGCACATTTCAAGTCTAGTTTCTTCTTGCTTTTATGATCTGAGAAATACCGCATCTCACATTCTGAACAGGAAGCAATAATATTATGCATTTTTGTCATCATGATTGGATCATGACAATGCTCTGTAAACATATTTTTTTTATTTTAATCTGCTTTTTTTTATGTCTCTTCTTGTATGCAGTATTGTCTTTCTTCTTGAAAGGCACAATATTATGTTTTACTTTTTTCTGACTTGTTATGACTTTGAAAATGTCTGACATGGACCGAACATCAAATGTTAGCCACGCTTTTCGAGTTTCTGTCTGAAAAAAAGACACGTTTATCTTTTTTTATCACGAAAAAATCCCAAATAAATTGGACTGCACTTTGATGCACTTTAAAAAGGTGAAATTGCATTGATATGTTTTTCAGAGCACCGTATAGGAAGCCACACAAACACGTGAACATTCTTGAGCAAAGAAAACCTTCGCTGATGTAGCTCCAACTGACAAATGATGAGAGTTTACACCTTGGGAATATCTCCGCGGAGTCCTCAGCGGTGATGATTGAGAAGACACTTGGATTCCACAGACCTGCGCCGGCTTTGTTGTTTTCCTCCTGATTCATTACACCACTATTCCCATAACAGGATGTACGTGCTCTGCTTACAGCCATTTAAATGCAAAACTGCTCAGAGTAAAGTCCTAAACTTGTACGGCGTCTGCCTTAAGAGAGCAGCAAAAAGCATAAGTCTTGCAAATGTATCCGATCCCTTTGGAGTATGAAAGCATACAGTATGGTGAGATTAGCTGTTGGTATGTGTGTGAAAATTGTGGCATAATGAAAGAATAGATTTGGCAATGGCACTCAGCAGATAATGTTTATGGTACTGTGAGTACTTAGCTCCACTGATGTGGTGATAAGCCAGTTTTATTTGTCCGACGTAGAGAAAGATCACCGTCCACAATCTTTTTTGAATCTGGGTTGAGGGGGGTAATAAATGAAGAGCCCCTCATGCTCCATTACAGATGAACACTGGCCAAGAGTGGAACCCCCCCACACCCACAGATTTACAGGGCAGCTCTTACTCAAGTGTCTATAAATGAAAGCAGCGGGGTGAAAAACGTCCTCTTCTAAAATGCTGCTGCTTTAATGGCGTTGGACTTTTCTAGACTGTTTTACTGTGTAGAGGTTATGTGACATTTATTAAGGGGCTTGCAGCTAAAATTAACGGAGAGTGATTTCAAAGAATCCCAAACCGACATGTTTTCTGTTATCAGAGCTCAGCCCTACATTTTTTTGGCAGTTAAATCATATATTAAAACATACACTCAATAGCATTTATATGGGTACAGCTGTATGATTAACACAAATACTGGATTAGGCATTCAATCCAATGCACTTATGCATCTAAAATTTGCCTAAACAACTTGCTGAAATTCAAATCAAGCTTCAGAAGGAAGATTTAATCATCTGTGAATGTTTCTTTAACGTCAATGCATATTTAATGTGGAGTCAAAGTCTTGGCACCGCTGTCAGTCCTCCTTAACAAGTGTTAACTATGTTATGCAGCAAATAATGCAATAAGCTTCATGGAAAATAATGAGAAATTCGGAACCAAACCGGCCGATAAATTTTTGTTTTTTTTGATGCTGAAGTTAGTAAAACTAAAGGAAGTTGGAGATGATATGGGAATCTTATTTACCCCAGCAGCCATCTTTATAGGACCTTATTGATTGTTTTCTGTTCAACATCTCATAATGGTGTTTCCTTCATTTGCATCTAATATACCACTCTGGAAACCCTCGTATGAATGATAGTTCGGGATGTTGGCTAAATTGCGTTGTTATTTAGATTTCTCTCCAGTCTGCCGTGTTCATTAAGAGGACACATTACCTTTTCCCACTTCGCTGATGGAGGCCACATTTTCACTCTCAATAAAATTCTTCTTTGTTGTTTTCCCGCCGCCGACTCTATTAACTCGCTTCGCAAACAGCATTCTTCAACGCAAATGATTAATTGAGCAAGTGTCGACTTTCACTCACAATAATGAAAATTACCTCCATGCACATGCATACGGTTTTGTGATAAACCAGATTTATAAGAGAGACTAAAGCCAAATAATCTGAAGAAATAATGAGCACTTTGGCCTTTGTGCAAGCAAATAGTTTACGACACGAATCTACACAAGTTTTATTAATCTTGACGCTGTAGTCTTATTAACGTCACATAAGGAGGTTTTTTTATTTTATTTTGATAAACGAAACAGCCATCTGCATCCGTTGATTTTAATTCAACCTTGGTTGGAACAACCATATTTATGCAATTAATCGTTTTAAATCCATTAATTTTCATTGCATCAACACCCGTTGATGTGGCTGTTACTAAACTCGCATTGCATCAGCATAGATGGAATCACTGGAGTTGAGCCATAATAGTTATCACTTCTCATTAATCTGGATTCGACTCATGTGGTTCCGTCAATCCGGCTGTTCATCAATCTTTGAGCTCCTGCTATATTGCTATTCTTCTAGATTACAACTCACACCATTTACTTAAAGTTATTGAAGTTCCATCGAAATCACGTGAAGTTATTATTACTGTTATTATTTTAGATTTTTGCAGAAACATTTGCTCCAGTTTTTTCTCAGAATTGCAGCCAAAGTCGCACTCGATAACGTATTTAAGAGGCTTTTGCCCTCCAAAGTCTAGCATTACCATGTTTGCCTTAATGTAGTTTCTCTCATATCCTTGTGTCATTAGTTGAAGACTTAGTAATAAGCCATGTGATATATCCCCCGTAGCCGCTGAAATTGGCATGCAAATGAGAAATGGCACTAGGGGTGGAGGTTCTGTGCGTCTGAATTTATCTGAACTGATCAGAAACACAATTATGCCTTGCTCGCTCATAATAAACCACAGTTAAGTGGGTTGGAGAATTCATTTATTTACATTAACTCTGTCGTCGTTTGACAGTAATAGATGCCTTTCATGAATGAAGGATTTCGCCTGTCCCAGCTCTCTTGTTCTGGAGCCTTTTGAAGAAGAAGGGGAGGCTGGTGAGGTCGGGCTGTGGGGAGGCAGAGGCAAAACAATTGATTAATGAAAACTTTTAGAGAGATTGTATTGAGCGATTTGGAGAACGCTGCCAAGGAACAAATTACCAGTGGAAATTCAAAGCCTGTTGCCTTTCTTTTTTGCGCTTTGACTCGTTCGGTACGAACAACAAAACCTCTTGTCTTTGTTGTTGATTTACCAACAGAAGCAACATGAGGAAGAAAGACATTCCTTCTGGCATTCTAGTTCAGAGTCATTTCCATGCCGGAAAATTAACTAAATGTATGATGCTTTGCAAAAGTATGGCTTTTTTCCACGCTTTATTTTTATTATTTGTTTTTTTACAAGTGATGCCAAACTCTGACATGTGAAAGCACATAATTGGTTGGTGGAAAGAAAAATCAGATAATCAGATATTGACTGTGTTTGCACCTCATCTCAACTTTTTCTTTTTCTTTCTTTTTCTAACCATACTCAAATCGGTAGCTGTCATTTTCTGACACTTTGCATGAAAATGTGACATTGTTACAAGCAATTCCAAAGAAACACATTTAGATTTAAAGTTGCAAACTGACAAAATGTTTACTTTTAGTTTTACGTTTCCAAAGCCAAAACATCGAAAGCTACGTTTTTCTGGGCGATGAGGCGTTTTCCTCTCTTCTGGCCTTCTGTCACAGTCACACGCCAAACAACCGATCCAGGCACTCGGGCACATTGCCGCCTCACAGGCTGCCCCGAACTCGGCTCCAATCTCCGATTTGGATTAAAACATAATTGGGATTCATGAATCATTAATTCCCTCTTTCGCAGACATGACACGCAACGGCCCGTCAACTTGATGCACTACCAGCCTTGTGTATTTATTAAAGGGCCTTTCAGGTCTGGACATGCATTGCACTCTCCATATGGAGAGTGGCTGCATGCAGTGAATCCATGCACCAAAATCAAATATGCCTCGACATTGACTTATGAAATACTGTAATACTGGCTGAGCTAATGTATTGATCATTTATGGTGAAAAGCTAAAACATGGTGAATGATGCCTGATGTAATGGTTTCAGTTGACTGGTAAATGGTAAAAAAGCCTAGGATATGACTAGAATATTTTTTTTTCTACACTGTGATATATCTACAAGAAAACATTGAGTCTTTGGCCGTATTGCAGCCCTACGTTGGGTGGTGGGATAAAAAGGAGGTCCGTTCCTTCAACTGTACATGCCTGGAGCCAAAACTGTTCATCTATCTTTGAACTCTTGGAATTATTTTCTTTCCCTCCATTTTGAATAATATCTTGTAACTCCTAGAAGTATGGATTTCATAATTTCAAGGATCACAAATCGTTCTTAATCGCAAGTCTCCCGCTGCCATTTGGGAAAATTAACGGCATGGCAAATGAGTACAAAGGCAACTCACTGCAATGCAATAAACCCGAGTGTGAAAATGTAATATTTGCATAAATTACAGGTAACAGAATCTCTCATGGCTCTCGTACAACTGGACTGTGAAGATCATGAATACAAATTGTGTCGGGAATGTAGCATTTATCCTCAACTTCTTTAGTGTTTGCTTTTATGTCGCACTGTAACGCTTCATAGCAAGCAAATTTTAAAATAATAATAATAACGAGGTCATCACTATAATGCAAAAAAAAAAAAAAAAAATTGAAAGAAGCCCATTTTAAGGATGAGACAAGATTTCTCTCTTTGTCCGCTTCTTGTCTCTGATGAGGCACAGGCTGCATTACCTAGTGAATTAAATTCAGTACATGTTGAAGGTAGGGCTGTGAAGAGCGCCATATCTATGTAAATACTGACTCACATGCCCTCAAGCAAGCACTGGCCTGACTTCAGTTCATGAAGTAGGGCACAGGCGTCTTGGTGCATGCGAAGCAAATGATGTATTGGATGTGCAATGACAACATGCTCAATGCAGATAACGAGGTTCCTTCAAGGTGGCTGCATCTGGGTGAGAAGAGGAGTGGAGATGGAGTGCTCCCATGCGGGTGTCTCTGGCTGATTTTATAACGCGCTGGGAATGCAAATTGTCTCCGTTCAGGAAAGCAGAAACCATGTTTTTTTTTTAAGAACATATTAGCAAAAATACATCTTTTATGATCCAGAGCATGAGTTGTGACCTGGATTCTTAAATTTTGTCTTTAAACTTTCTGTAACCTCCGCAGCATTAGTCATCCGGCAAGATAAGATGCTGGAGCTGCTTTTTTTTTTCTCTCCATCTTTTTTTAAATTTTTTTTGTTACTAATACATACACCTATCATCTAACATGGACAAATTATGCATGCATATTTGAGAAGTTTTACTTCCCTGGGAGTATATCAGTATATTTTAGTCTTAAAACCTATAATTTGGAGCAAACTCTTAAAAGGTCCATAAAAGTCTTGAAATTTTGAATCATAGATAAATCGTAATCACTATTTTCATTGTTCTGATGTCTGTCAACAAAGAAAAAAAAAGGTGCTGCCTGCAGTTTTGTTAAAAAGATTATGCATTTAGGTCATGTGGAAGTAAATGGGAAAGGAAGTTTTTTTAAACAGTTTAAGAAATTAATGTCCTTAGATTTCTAAAAACAAAAAATAACCAAACAATCCTCCATATTAAGTCATGACCATCGATTTGATTTTTTTCTGTGTCTGAGCCAAATGAAGAGCTTCAGCGTGTTGCATTTGAGCGTTTACTTCCCTTTAATCAGCTCCTCTCCTCTTCATGTAGGTGAGTGTTTGGGCTGCTTTGTGCTGGATTTATTTGCTTTATATATTTGCATATGTATCAATCTATTGCAACCGACAAGCCTAAGAGGAAAAAAATGAAAAGGAAATATTTTCTAAAAAAAAAAAAACTTTTGAAATAATGTACTGTAGCTTTAAAGTTAAAGGTCCTTGAGATGTAAACATTTGCCAAGCAAAGCCTTTCAGTACCCTTTTAATTTGTATTCCTTTAAGACTTCAGCCTCTAAAGCGTTCCTGTTTATATTTTTCTCCTCTTTTTATCACTTATGCGCTATTAGAGTTTGCTTTTCATGCTGAAAAGTAAGTGCTTTACCAAAGCCTTTGGCCTGATGGATTGAACCTGCTGTGCTACACATGAAGGAATTCAGGTTGCTCTTGATTTTTGCCTTTTTTGACCTCATAGTTCCTTTAAAAACTTGTGCTCTGAAATACAGTTTTTGAACAAGAAAAAGATAAAAAAGCACATGACGGGATGTTTTTAGAGACTTAATATTTGGTGACGCAAATGGTGCATTTGGGTGCTGCAGATTAAAGAAGGGAAACCTTTTGATCCGTTTTAGTCTGAGGTAAACTGCTTCTTTTCTGTGACCACAGTAAGAATGTTTTATTTAATCTTCACTTGCAACTATTCCCTTTTTGATTCTGGGAGGAAATCTTTTGAATCTCAAAGTACGTTGAGTGGTCTTTTTAGGTTTCTTTGGAGACTTTTTTGTGATTAAAACTTCCAGCATGACATCAAATTTGTCAGTGGTGCACCGGAAATAGTGGCGACAAAGCTGCAAAATAAGCAGCTCAATCGCTGTTGGTGATGCTACACAGTTCAGCTCACTGAACATCTTAGAAGGGGACATTTTAAAACGAAACAGCAGAACGCGTAGTGTTGAAATGATGTGATCAGATACTTGCTGCTGGAAACGTCTGGGCAAAAACCAGCTTTGAACCATTATCTCACGCACATAGAAACTCCAAACTCTGGCGCCAGGCCTCTGATCGATACGAAGTGACATCCATGTCGTCTGTGTTTGCGGAGAGCCTGTCAGAAGCGCTGCCTCACCAGCACAGATGAGGTCACATGACGCGCTGACTTGTGGACAATTTGTCATTGCCAGATTGACGGGGTCACAGGGCACCGTGTTGAGCGGCCCACGCTCTCGCTTGTGCAGCTGGGATTGCCGAATGTCGCCCTGGTGAACACGAGTTCCTTGACAGGAAACAAGAAGCTGAATTTGCATGCTCTTTTTTTATTATTCTCCAACAGCAACAAGGCTTTGCTTTTATGCGGATGTTTGTTCATTGTCAAATTATTCCACCAAGTAGCAACCAATGTCCTGCGTGTGTTTAGGCCCCCATCTACAAAATATGCCTGATCTTGTGTTGTCCTGGATCTTTGTTCACTATTTCTCAATGTATAATTTTCTTTGCTTCAAATGTTATGCATTACTCTATTACATGAGTATTGTGTCTATCCAGCAACGATGGGACGTATCTTAGAGAATTTTTTGCAGCAGTTTAATTTCCCAAACCAGATTAATTTTTTTTTATATTTCTTTCTGCTATATTTCTTTCTGCTTACACCACAGGAGAAATTGATATGAACAAAGTACGCATTTTCCCGGTAGAGGAACTCCCCCCAATCAAACTCCCTTTCACTTATTTATTTATTTTTTCTTGCACCACAAAATGTCCCTCTCAGTGTTAAATGTGCCACTTCTCAGACTTGCTTCATTCTGTTGGGATATTTTATACATAATTAGAATTTACAAGGGTTCCCTAACACTAATTATTTCTTTCTACAAGAGCGCGTTAAGTGGAGCTTAATTTTCTAATGAATGGGACTGAAATGGATTCAAAATTTAAAACAGCTTTTTAAGGCTTGTGAAGCAACGGAAATGTGCAGAGTTTCAGAAGTGGCTTGGAGGATTAATTTCATCCAAATAAATTGATGTTTATTTTATTTATTTATTTTTAAACTGAGCTGCTGGAAAATTAGTTGCAAAGCGGCAGAAGACACTTTTATTTTTTTAAAGCGCTGGCTTTGATCATGTTGGCTACCGATGTCGGTCCAGGTTTTCACATCGAGGTGAATTTTCATCTAACTCCAAGAAACTTTGGATCTCCAAAGGTCGCCCACCCACTTGCAACACATCAATTCCCACTCATTGCTCCCCACTTAACCACCCAACCCTTGTTTGTCCTCTTGATCTACTCATCTTGTTGCAAACCTCCATGCAGCAACCGTCTTCCCAGGCGGTCAGTTCTCTCTTCCACCCAGGGAGGAAGTTGTCATCTAAATTGTAATTGTCACCGCTCAGGAAACCAAACAACAGAATCCCAGGTCTGGTCAAAGTAATGAACTTTGTCTTCTTATTCTTTTGTTTTCTTTCTTTTTTTTTGAGCTGTGAAGCTCAGTCGAGTTGTAGCAGAGAGCACAAATTGTTCCCTTTCAGAGAGAGAGGAGGTTGTTACTGCTAAGAATGTGGGATAAAACTTTTTTCAAAGCACCTCATTTCGTCCCCGCTTTTCCTCTGGCATGAGCTATCCTTTGTAGGTATTATTCGCTTGCAAGCCATAATGACTGAGGCATAAAACCTGCCTTTTTGGAAGACGGATTGAGTATAATTAAGGTCCATTTATGAGGTGCTTCATTATTAAGCTTTTGTCTTCTTTCTGGCACTGGTGGAAACAACTTGATTAAAAAAAAGAAAGAGCCTAAGCCAAACCTACAGTGGCTAGATGGAGGTGCAATCAATAACGCGTGACGCGTGTAAATGTTCACATTTCCATTTTGATGTATATATTATTTTAAAGCAGTGTTTTGACACTTGCCTCGCCGTAATAAAGGTTAAGATGACTGATAGCAGTTGGCGGCGATCGGAGTAAACATGTCCTTGGTGTCGTATATATGATTACTTATTGATCAGTTGTATATGGATAATGAGAGTCGAAGTTGTTTTGATTGAGGCGTGTAAAGAGCTTAAAGCATTAACAGTGACAGTGTATTAGGTGCTTCTCACTTTTGCCTTAGTTATACATTTTGTTTTGGCTGCACATGACTTGACTTGACTGCTTTTTTTATTATTATTATTAAAGAAACTTTCTCTGTGAAGTTGAGACGGTTTTGTGTGAAAATCCTGGTAGATCAACAGTTTCTACAAAACTTAAAGTCACGGAAATCTAGTTTCCTTCTCATGCTGATGCATGGCTTGAACTAGAACAATTAGTCTTCAACATGTCTAGACATCATAATGAGTTGAGTTGCCGATATGTCATTGGTTATTTAGCTTTTTTTCTCTCTCTTTCTCAAACAATCAAACTTGTTAAAAAATGTCCAAGCTGTAAATTCAAGTTTTTCTTTTTCTTTATCTTACTTACATAAGTTCTTCAATACTTTTCATGAGATACTTTTTATTTCATTCACTGAAGTTATTGAATTCAAATAAGTAATCAAGGACTTTTAGTGTGTCTCTGCTTTTGGCATTTAGATGAACAAAAAAAAACTAATTGTACATTTATGCCTTACAATTGACAAACCTCCAATGCCGTTGCACAGTTAATTAATTAAAAAAAAAAACTATATATATATTTAAAAAAAAATGTAGCCAAAGAAAAAAAAATTATTTATTAGTTGCGTTTGCTTAACTTTGATTTTGTGACTAACATGAGCCCAATATAAACCAATATGAAAATTTAATTTTAAAAAAATCCTTATTGCAATTTTTGGATAGAGGATATGTGAATATGATGCAGGTCAGGGAGGGATTGTGTCTCTTTCAATTAAGGCCGACTGCTGTTGCACAAGGTTATTTGTTGTCAGAACAACAGCAGTCAAAGCCAAACTTCTCTCCAAATTGCAAAAAGTCACGTTAGTCTTTTGTGAACCTCTGAAGTTGAATAAACCAACAGAACATTCTATCTCTTGTGGTTCTGGCAGTAATCCCCGCTGACTTCAAATGGGAAAAGTTTAGCCTCATTCAATGTCAGAAAGTGAGACATCAAATTGAAAATAATTGCCCAACTCAATTTTTTTTTAGCTTTGATAGAAACAAGTTCTAATAAAAGTGTTTTGGGGTTTATTGGCCGTTTCACGACGACCCCAAACAAATCCCCAACAGATCAAAGCCTCCTAATGAAGCCCTACGTCCATCTTGTTGGATCTGTCTGTTCATTCAGGATATCCCTCTCTAAAATCTGAGGTTTACCACTGATGAACATTTTAGAGGCAGCATACAAATGGATTTCAAGGCATGAGTGTCTTCTAACCTAATAGAATTAAACAAAAACTTAAGTGAAACCAAAAACAAGCTATCCTAATATTTTTATTGCCAAAAAATAATAAACTTTGACAATCAGGGATTAGAAATTCCTATAAATATCCATTGTTACTGTCAGAACATGATAGATAATCCTGGGAATTTTAACATTTGAGCTCCTCATTGAAATGCATTAAACTTTAAATGTCCAGGATCGCTTTCCAAAAGTAGCAAAAAATAATACGCTGTACCTTACAGTTGCAATAATGAGCAGAATACATGGGGAATAAGCCCAAATTTCTTCCCTGAGCAGACTGAGAACGTCGCTGGAAGCCTGAGCCATTTCCTTTCCATTTTTCTTGAGATTTATGATTACCTGTATGAATACGTATTTCATCAGGAACCATTTTTTTCAGCTCATCAGAGCTTGGAAAAGGCCTTGATTTGTGACTGGCTGCACATAATGACACCAGCGGAAGATGAAGTTGCATTTTCGCTGTCTGCCGGGCTCATTTGTCATCAAAATGGTGCCATTAACTAAATCTGGGCAGGTATCAGTCACCTGGCAAAGGCGCTTTCATTGTCTATGTGACGCTAATGCATCTATGTCTGTCTGATGTGTTTGTGGTTCAAAAGCAGGATGGAGTTCTGCTGGGTAAAAATGAAGAGACAAAGTGCTTTGGTCTTTAACTTTATAGAAAAAACATGCATTTTATAATTGTAGGTCTGGTATTGATGTTCCTGGTTATGAAATCCCACTTCACCACATCTCAAGAAAAACACACGTTGTTTCTATTATTAATTAATAACTCCCGCTGCATCTACCTCCACCGTTCTGCGGTATACTTCAGGTGCTCGCTCAAAGTTGAAACACCGTGCATCTCTGAATAAATCATGCCGGTTTTAAAAAGCGGGAGCAGCACTTGGCATTGCGCAATTTATCTTGTGCGGGTAGCGGGACGGTAGCACCGGACGGAATTATTCATGTAGCCATATGTGCCGGTTCTTTTCCTCCCCCAAAAAGACATCGGTATGATCTGTGCAGGTATCAGTCACTCGCTCGTGGCATTTTCATCTTCAGCGTGACAAGAGATTGTGTGGGTGTCACTCCAGACTGATGCATTAGGAGCGATTGCAGCTGGTCTCCGGCACTCACCAGCCAGTTTGGAAGGAGATCAATTTTAAGCAAATGCTAATTTTGTTTCCTTTAAGCTGCAAAGGGTTGAAGGAGGTCGTTTTGTTGCCCGGGGAAATGTCTCTGTAAATACAGCACCTACTGTGTGGTG
This sequence comes from Poeciliopsis prolifica, assembly GCF_027474105.1. Classification (NCBI taxonomy): domain Eukaryota; kingdom Metazoa; phylum Chordata; class Actinopteri; order Cyprinodontiformes; family Poeciliidae; genus Poeciliopsis; species Poeciliopsis prolifica. The sequence continues at coordinate 1,354,570 of NW_026562430.1, forward strand.
GAAACAGCGTTTGCATCACTTTTACTCTAATGTGAGAATTCATTTTTTGTCTTTTGCTCTCTTCCTGTTTGTTAGATCAGGATTTGTGACTTCAACTAAGGCCCGGAGAGCTTCAAAGCTTGGTCCGGTCTCTTTGTTGCCTTCTAGCATGAGTCGTCAATGAATTTTTGGTTGGCCAGCAACTCTAGTTCCATGTTTTCTCCAAACTATGCATACTATACATAGTATGCATAGTTTAATATGCATACTAAACTATGCATACTTTCCATAGTATGCATAGTTTCCATAGTTTCCATAGTATGCATAGTTTAGTATGCATAGTTTCCAAAAAAGTGGATAATCAAAGTTTATGGCTGTATATGTCAGAAGGAGATTTAAGTTCTACTCTGGTCAAGATGATCTAAATGAGACCATTTCCATTGGGTTTCTTGCTTTGGTGTTTAAGTTTTATTCTTTCTTTTCTCTCCACTTAGATTTCGTAACTATAAAAAATTAAGTTACATTAGGATTTCTATTTTTCTTATTATTTATAGTTTTAGCAGGAGTTTCAAGTGTGTTAGTTAGCAGAAAGTTTGTTCTCCCTTTCAAATTATAAATATAGGAAATAACTAAAAAGAAAAACATTCTCGTATGCATGAAAATTTATGAACATTTTAAATGGGGAAGGTCCTTCTGGTATTTTGGGAATCCAAAATGCCAGAATGTCCCTTCAACCTTCTAATTTTCTGTACCATAGTGAGTCATAATACAGCATAATAAATGTGTTTTTTTTTTTTTTTTACTTCTAATGAATGTGACTTGCACAAAATTCAGTTTTTCAGAAAATTTGAATATCACAGAAAATCAATACTCAATTTTTTATGTCTTAGTCTTTGGAGGGGGCATTAATGACCGTCTGCTGGAAGACTGTCAACTTCACAAATCTTTCCCATTATTGTGTAGGTCAAAAACATTTCTTTATGAAAGTGTTTTTGGTCTTAGATAATATTTGTATTTTCCGGCAGAGATGAATATTAGGTTTTTGTGAGCTATGAGCCATGATAATCCCAAAAGACACATTGCTCTTACACCCACCAGTTCCTCACCCTGCCTTTCTGTAGCTCCAGGGTGCAAACCGACACAGGGACTTGCCCGTCAGGGATAAGTGCATTGTCACCAGCCTCACTGTGGTGTAAACAGTGTGGTGACCAGTCTTAGGCTGACTGAAGGACAGGAGTGTCAACAAAACCACGTTTTTCTTAATCTGGCAAGCGTGTTGCTAAATATCACTGCATCCCTGCTATCATGCTGCCCCTTCGCTTGGGTATGATTAACTAAAGATGTTTGCGTCTGATATAAAAAGAGTCATTAGTGTTTAATAATGTTTCAGGGAACTCTGACTCACTCGGAGCAAAACAAGCAGTGTAATTTCCTTATAAAATTGTTTACATCTTCTTCTTTTTCTTCAGTCTGTGCTTGCAAAATGGATAATGAAGCATTTCAACTAACAGAGGTTATACAATCTGAGGAGGTAGATGACACACTTGGAGGAAATAAAAAGTCTTTGTAATTTGATTACATGGTTCAAGTAAGTAGGACGAGACTTTCCAGGGGTGATTAGAGGTGTTAATTTTGATTATTAGGATTTACTGCAAAGGGAAAAACTAATTTAGCTTCTCAGAAAATGTAAATATTTTCAGCACCAATAAAAAACAGCTAGTCAATGTAAGAACTGTGAAGTAAAGTCTAATTTGGAGTTAGTTGAAATTACACAACTAGTTGTTACTTATGATGTTTTGAAATACAACTAGTGTTTCAAAATAAACCTTTAAGAACCAACAGAGATGTGCATCAGACTATTGACGAGCTGGATTAAACTTTTTTTACATCCTGACTCAGGTTTTTTTTTACTTGTAAACCATAATCCTTTAATCCACAGAAATAAGCACTTGAAATATATCTCTCTGTTTGTAATTCACAAATAAGTCTCAGTGTTGGTACCTTCTTAAGCAGGTACCAACAAAAATTTCATTTTTCATTTGTGTAATTTATGGAGATGTTCACATGAGTGTCAGAAAGCTAATGAAGTTGTGGTGCAGCATTAAATACCAGCCAAGATACCAGGAATATTTCTAAACCCTCTGCAGCAAAACTTAAGACCAAATGTTTCTGCAGGACATGTGGTCCAATTTCTGGAAATATCAGAGAAAAAAAGGTGTGAGCAGAAAAGCCAGTAGCACAAAACAAGTCAGACATGATGCAAAGAGGCCAGTGTGGAAATCAATGTGTTTCCTTTGCACTGGTCAATAATGACAAATAAGACTCTTGGATAACCATTTTTGTGTGTGTGTGTTTTTATCATTACTTCACAGTTCTGATAGCATCCAGAGATCGGTGAGTGGAACTCTACTCACTGTAAAGTTAACCAGAAAAGAAAATAAAGACCGCAACTGCTGTATTCCTGTGTAACGTCACTTATTATTATTATTATTATTATTATTATTATTATTATTATTATTATTATTATTATTATTATTATTAATATTATTCTGTACCTGTCCGCAAGGGTTGCACAGGTTCCTCCACTCCACACAGTGTGAAGCCTGAACATTTGTATCCATGCAAACTAATCATTCAAACTGTGTTTATCTATTGAGCAAATATTTGTCTAGAAAACTAAAAAACACTATATAGTGTGGGCAACAAGTTTGAGTTTTAGGGTAGGACTAAAATCTGATTACATCCCAACAATAAGTTTTGACAACAAATTTAGCTGCCAATAAGGTTACAGTGTGTCTGTGTTCACAAACCTTTTCCTAAAAAGCAGAGTGATGCTTCATTATTTATTTCCGCCCTTGTTTTATCACCATTGCACCCAGCATCTACGCTCTAAATACAGCTCCAGCTCTTTAGATATGTGATACACAACCTGGAACCGTCTAAGTTGCACTTGCCATTTGGCTGAAAGGAAAGGAACTCATCTATTTTCTGCTTGGAGTATGTCTGCATCCAGACATCCATCATAGCTGGGGCTATTGTCTGTGAATGAGCGTGTGTGTGTGCTTGCTGGTTTTTTGTGTGCGTGCGTGCGTGTGTATGTGTGTGTGTGCTGTTGCCATCTTATCATCCCCCAACATCATAATATGGGCCAAAGCACATCCGTGAGTGTAATTGCACTTCTATCTGACTCCCCAGAAACCTCTTCCCCTTCATTCCCCCTGCTCGCTCGCAAGCACGGCGAAAGGCGCTTCCTCCACACTTGCGTGTGTGTGTGCTGCTAACTTTTTCTATGATGATATCACATCTGTGTCTGACATCTGTGTAATGGTAGTTTCCAGGCTGCGGGTATAGTGAGTGAGGTTCAGGGTGACACGGTGTCAGATATTTTATGGAGAGATCCCAACAAACAAAGGGAGATAGCGGCAGGCGGGAGATGGGGGCAGGGGAGTTGGTGTCAGAGCATGAGTCAATGAGTAAGAAAAAGCAATCCCCTCACTTTATGCCGTGATTGGCAGATACATGACCGCTTTTCTAGCTGTCATTTTCCTACGCCGCCTTGCTCTTCCTATCACACTTGGAGTGACGTTGGCCTTTATGGGATACTCCTCTGCATTATCATCACTAAAATGTATATCTGCGCTGTTGCTGCAGCCGTTAAGCAGTGTGTGGCCATGTCTTGCTTACGTAAGCAGACTTCCAGGATGCCGCCCGGATAATCAACTGGTTGTAAAGCCGCTCTCAACGTGCAAATATCATGTTCGATAGCTTCATAAAGAGAAAAGTATTTAAGCTCTTATCCATTTCTGTCATAATAACACAGCAGCGGTAGAGATCAGGGAACACACCGACCTTGATAGATATAATTTCTGTGATATTCAAATTCCATTACTGCAGTTTCCTTTTTTCTGCTGCGTTGCCCTTCAAGAAAAACTAAACTTTAAAACTCTGGAAATTATTTATTGCGAAATTGTTTACAAAGTTTGATATACCCCATTCTTCAAAATGACTGTCATGCAGGGAGCATCCGAGAAAGCATTGCACAGAGGTTTACATTGCTTTAATTCATGTTCTGCATAATTATTATTGATTATTATTGATCAGATGTTACATTGCTTCATTCACTGGATATTAATAAATATCCCAACTGTATTTATAGAATATTATCATGGCTTAATCACAATTAAAATCTGCTAGTGTAATTTTAGCATGGTAAGGTAAAACATGGAAGAAGTTGTTGCTAAACATAGCAAAACACTTCTTAAATATGTCTAGTGTGTCATAACTCAAACACTGTTTTACAAAGTTGGATTCCAAAGATACAGAAAGATTTTTTTGAGTTGCTTTAAAAAGCTGCTCAAGCAGGACTCCCATTTGGCTAGATCTGTGCCTTAAATGCTTTCAGGTTTTTAAAGAAACCTGAAAGCACAAATGCATAGATACTTTAAATCATGAGTTTTTCTTGCAGTGTTACCCTGTCCAGTACAATGTTGCTCTGATTGAGAGTTGAATTATTAAGAGACAGAAAACAAAGTTTCCTGAAGTTAAAGTATTGACATTTGTATGAATTGTATTGTTGTCTTCAGAAAAGAAGAAAAAAAATCACCTATTTTGGTCAAGTTTGTGTGCATAAACAAAAATTTTGACTCTGTTTTCAAAAGGTAACTGAACAAACATAATTTAGAGGAAATAAAAGAAAAGATAAAAAGAACAATATGTAAGTAGATGTTTAGTTTTTTGGATGAATAGATTGGGAGGTTTTCTGAGAGGTTTTGACTGGGCCGTTTCCTAAGGATAACTCATCGCTCAAAGGCCACATCTCCATTTTCTTGTGAATAAAACTGACAGATGGAGGACAACAGTCGTGTTGCGCTGCATGATAACGAGTGTGTACTTGAACGTCTGGGTATATGTGTTTGAGTCAGTGAGAGAGATAAAGGGAGCACCCGAAGGAGATGCAAAATTTTGTCAAGCATGTCTGAAAATCTTGATGTCTGTTGCAGAAAATGCAAGTCAGAGAGAGATCTGTCTTGTCCATGACCTCCTTTAAGTAATTAACATCTAAAACTTCTACAGCATATTACACGTTAGTGAAGGTATGTGTCTTTGACATGAAGCCAAACACCTGATTGATGCTCTGCTTGTACTCACTGCTCGGAGAATGCATGCAGCCCTCCACATGTCTTCAATGCAATTAGGTTAAATAATGATCCCACATAAATTCCCAGAGCAGGAAAAAGGCTCCCTTGCCCTTGTCGCCCCCTGATATATGGCTGAATCCTTCATGAATGGAGGCTGAGTAGAAGTTTGTTTCTGAACAGAGGGTAGAATTAGCAAAACAAAGAGCAAAGAAAATTGCTTAACAAACCGTATTGCATGTATCAGCAAAAAAAAAAAACAAAAAAAGAAAAGAAAATTGGCTCATGGTCAATTTGACTCCTAACGAATTTGTATCCCTTATTTGTACCAATACATTGCCATTTCATCCTTTCTCATTACTATTGTGACCCATAAACAAAGTACTGCACACCCATATACTTCAATCATGATGTAGAGGTTAAGATGTATTGTGTTCTTATTAATTATTAGCATAAGTGGCTGCAGAAAAACACCCGTAATTGAATGCATTCTGTACCATCTTTCAGCTACGTTCACATTAAGGTCATCTTAACCCAAACAAAATGCCTAAATGCATTGAGTACTCAGTAAAGTGGCCAGTGAGTTCAGGTATTTGTTGAACACATTAGTACAGGCCTCAAAATATTTGAACTTAAAAGCACCACTTCAACACCTTTAAAACCATAAGTCACCATTCAGTCCAAGTTTTCTTTGTCAAAATCACAAAAGCACTACGTCAGCAAGTTGGTTCTGGTACCAACATTTTTATGAGCTTAGTCTGGATCTTTGCAAGCGACAAATTTTGTATAGCTGCTGTCAAATCTTTCCATTTTTCCATCAGAAAAACTTGTTACAATTAACTTTTAACAGATAAGTAATGAGTGTATTTTTTGTGTTTTTACGTTTAAGAAAAAAAAAAAACCTCAAAGACATGAAAAAGTCCAAACATGTTTATTTAATGTTGATCTAATGAAATTTATCACAGCCCTAAATTTTGCCTTTGCCAGGATAAGGTTAAAGGTCAGAATCTGCTGCAGAAAATGTACCATTTGTACTTAAAGTGAATCAATGTATAAGGTAACACAGCTTTGCATCAAGCTTGTTTTTATATGTAAGCTCAATGCTGTTACCTCTTTAATGGCTTTATAAATTGGGTCACTTACGTATGTGCGGACCTATACATATTTATCCTTTTATCTATATCTGTCTCATCCAGAAATAGAAATTAGGTGCTTTCAAAATTGAGAACCCTGAGGTTGACGCTGTAGTTTGCCCAATGATTAATCCAGCTGCTTTACTTGCAGAGGGGCACTCACAATTTAAAGACCCCCCCCTCAACCCTCCATGAAAGGATTGCGATACAGGGAGAAGCTGATGAAGCGGGAAAAAAGGCAAAAAGAGACAGAAAGAGAGAGAGAGAGATAAAGCAGGAAAGAGAGATGGAGGACACGTAGAAAAAAAGAAAAAGGGGTGGGGGTAGAGAGACAGAGTAGATGCTGTGATGAGGTCGGTTACCGTGGCAACAAGAGGAGCCGCCTGTGCTATATATTGTTCCCCATGAGAGGAGAGGAAGGGAGAGCAAGTTTAAGATGGGAGGAGAGGAGGGGAAGAGAGAAGGGGCGAATTGAGGACAGAGTGCAGGACTATTGGGGAGGGGGGCCCAAAAAAATGATGGAAAAAAATAGAAAGGAGAAAACAAGACATAAAAGGAGAGACTCACACTGGCTGAGAGGGATAGCTATTACTGGGACAGTGAGGGTGTGAGGGGTGGGGGGGAGACTGGATTAAATAAGTCACGGTCTCTCCGGTACTTTATTTTCTGGACTGTTCATGTGATATAGCCTCATGCTGCCCTGGCTCATCCCTATTATGACAAATCTGTCTCGTTTCCGTATTATTAGGAGAGCCGCTAGCTTAGCGGGACAGCATAAAATGAGTTGCAGGTTAATGCCCTTGCTCTGCCCAAACACGCTCACGCTTATACAAACTGACATACGAGCGTACGCCGATGTAGACACGCCTGGCGGGATCAAGCGGACGGCTCCTAATTAGCGGTTTGTCTCTGAGCAGCGATATTAAAACGCTGGGAGAGAGACACCTTGCACTAAATTTAGCTTAAGACAAATGGGTATATCTGAGCCGCTCTGGTTTTAAGGCACATCAATAATGACCTTAAACATCAGACATTGCATTTGCTGCCTTGTCAAGGTTTGCCAAAAAACCGTGTCTTCGCAGTTGACCAGTTTTTTCTTTTGTCTGTTAGTGAATTAAAATATTCCGCCTTCACATCACAGCCACTTTCCCTTAAGAAAGAAGATGAAGGGGTCGGATTTTATTTCAAGGTAATTGCGTGTTATCAGATGCATTTAAGTGTGTCATCTGGAGGTGAATGGAGGACAAAGCTAACAATAGATGGAAAATGCATTCCAATGTATTTTTCCTTTCACTTTGTATTGCCCTCTCTTGCGTATGTCATGCCTCACTCTGTGGTCATCGGCTGAATTATTGAGCCTGCTCGACAGAACAGTGAATACAAAAATCAACACTGCATCACTCATTTGGAAACAAGCACACGAACAGTAGAGTCATGTTTTTTTCACTATATGTCAAATATCTGCAAAGATGTTCCTTGGATGCGAACTCTCATCCTTAAATCATTACTCACTATAGTTGAATATTATGGAAGAATTGATTTATGACAGTAACTCAATTTAAAATCTCAACCCACAATATAGTTTAACTGTTTAATTCAATTTATTCAAATGAATGTAATAAAAGTTCCAAATTCTGGTTTTATGGAGATAACAACACAGAAAACCAATAAATATAGGATTTTAATGGAGAGAAGACGGTCCTTGCATTTCATAGTATATGGGAAAAGTTTCCATAACACCTGCAGTGTTGACTCTGGTGTCTCTCACCATCCTCTTCATATCCAAATACTCTATTAAGTCCTACTATTCTCATGCAATGTAATCCAAATGAATGAAGGTCATAGAAACAGATTGTCATGACATTAATGTGGTCTTCTTATCTGTATTCTGGATGTAGTTTTGATTTGACATAGTTTTACTTACTTTTAGTACAGCAATTCTACTTTGGAACCTGACAGCAGCAATCCTCCCATATGAAATGCTGAAGACAGGAGACGCTGTCCCTTGTCCTCATTTTTGGCTTTGACCTTTTTTAACTTACCCTCCTCATAGAGAATGTCAGTTGCTGTCAAATGCACAACTGTCATGTTAGTAATTGCATATTTTTACAGGTTATGACTTGACCAAAGATATGCTAAATATGAATAAATCATTCGTGGCTGAAGTTGCGCGGTCTTCCTGTCTTGTCACACAACCTGTCCGATATGTGTTAATGGCCCTCTGTGACTGCTGCTACATAGCCATCTAACCTTTACATGTTAGCTGATGATGCTTGAGAAATTATTAAGAAAGGTAACTTTATCCAGCTATCTTGTTCAAACCAAATTGCAATAAAGTGTATAACGTCTTGAAACTGAGAAAAAGAGGCAAATCCCAGAAAGCCAAAGTGAGTCATGCATTTTGTAATGCCTACCAAACAAGGGCAGGAATGTGGGTCAGATATATAACAGGATTCAACGATAGCCTCCGAGATGTGGCGTATCATCAATCAGCATGGTGCGGTATGAGCTGCCAGAAGATGCAACACACCCCTTAGAATGCTAAAAAGCAAACAGAGAAAGTAAAAGATGCAAAAAAAGAGAAAAAGATGCATCAGTGCAATACAGAACAGCTGGACAATATTGCCGAATGTCTGTAAAGCAACAAATTGATGCAAATGTGTGCGTTGTTTCCCTCTCGTCTTTGAAGGAAAAACATTAAAATACTTTTTCCTTTTTCATCTGTTTGTTTTTTTCCCTCTTGAACACAATTGCTTCTAGGCACAGAAATGACATGATTTATCATTTAATGACTGCTCAGGTTTGGCTCATTTAACTCCTCATCTGTATGGAAAACCTCTTGGTTAGCAATATCACCGCTCATATAATCCATCATCCGTGGCCTGAAAGATAGGCAGCCATTGCTGTGCAGCGCTGGTCTGCTCTGGGCCATGCCTGAAATGCGAACGAGTTTAAAACCTTCGGATCATCCCAGGAATATTTCATTAATTCATCTATTATCATATTCTATATTGACTTTCGGACTGTACACTCAGTGCTTCCCCCACCCCCATTTGCACTGATGATGTATGCGTATGGCTTATCGGCATATTTGCTTTAGGATATCTTCAAGCATGAAGTCTGGTGGAACTGCTCTTTTAGTGCAAAACATTAGAAGAAGTGCAAATGCTGCCCCCTGAACCTTAAACACGACCAAGAGACGAGAATCAAAATGGAGAAAAACAATCCCTCGTTTTCCCGGGTCGATTCTTCATCCAAAGGAACATGGATCTTCCTACCAAAAAGTTTAATACAAATAGTTTGCTTCTGTCCTTGGATTACTTGTTAAGAAAATCAATGATCTCTTCAAAAACTTAGCTTTTGGTAAGTCATTGTTTTTGTCTTTGGATATGAACAAACATCCCTGTTCAATATTCGATCAGGTACAGACATCAAAAGTTTACAGCCCCACAAATCCCCTTTTTTGTGCTCTAGCTAGGACTTTATGTTTTCTATCTCTTTGTCTGCTCCATCATTCATTTCTTCCATCGTGGCACCACGAGCCCAATTTCCACCCCTGCCTCCGAGGTCACGACTTCTCCTCTCCCGATAGATCACACCACGGAATTATAAAGACGGTGTCACAACCTTCCTCGCCAAACCGTCAACAGTTAGAAGGAATATTAGCAGGAGGAACCTCAAACAAAATGCTGGCTGCCCTTAGTGGCTGGGTACACAAGTAATGTCGGCCATTTAAAGAGAGTATAATAGTGAAAAAAAGCTTGACGCGACCGTCTCTCTCCATCCTGACCCTTTAAACACATCCCTGCAGTGATTGCTTGATGCAAATGCAGAGCACCATACTCGTTCCACTTTGGTTTCCATTACACTGAGCAAAGATTGGTTGGCTTGTCGGAATAGGAAATGGCCTTTAATCATTTATGATGACCATGTCGAAGTCGGGTTTGCCCTGCAGTGGTCTGACTGTCCCTCTGTTAGTGACTTTCTGTTTCTGCCAACGATAGTCACTGTCTTCTTTTGTTTCTCACAGTTTAGTTAACTCTTAAGGGGGAAAAAAAGAAGGATTCACGTGCGAACCATCCAAATAAGTCTGAGTTCTCTTCTTAAGGGAAGGGAATAATGCTTGAGCCGTGTCAACATGACAGTCAGAAAAGAAGACTGTGTAAACATCTTGTCGCTGAACTTCTGGAATCTGAACAGGCGAGCGTTTTTGGAAGTGCTACTTATGAGCAATTGGGGAAGAAAGCCTTTAGGCACTTTCACTTTGGTTTCTTAAATGTTACAGCCAGGTGTGAGCATGCTAAGCCTATTCGGTGAGAAGCTCTCTGCTTTCCTCTCAAGCCAAAATCAAAGCGGGAGTCGGGCAGGTGGGAAAGCTGGGATTGCGAGTGGAGCGTTTTAGATATCACATGCAAAAGCTTCCTTTTTGACAACAGGCGGAGAAGGAAACTCGCATCTGTTCTCTCCACTGTCTCTTTCTCTTTCACACACACACACGCAGAGACTCAAATATTCCTAACACAATAACACAGTGGATGACATTGTTTTGCATGCCATTTGAGATTGTTTTCCTCCTGCCAAGTCAGACCGCCGTTTGACAATTTTTTATTTCCACATCTTTTTGTCTCCTCAATATTGACTTCATTTTATTTTTATTTTTATTTTTATTTTTTGGGGGGGACGGTGGGGGGGGGGGGGGGTTCTTAACGCTGAAGCCCCCGTCTTTCTTAACATGATGGCATTTCCATTACTGCGTTTTATCTTCCGTCTTCAGGAGCGGCAGTGCCAGAGACAGCGTGCCAGAAAGTGAGATCCTTGTGTGGCTGGGAAGCCGAGATACTCCACCAGTCTATGCGAATTTGAATGCAGGGCCGTAAGTGTTTCTCAGGATTTAAAATTAGATGTAGCTCTTTTTTAAATGTTTGTGATACTTTTTGAATTTCCCCTAATACCCATTAGTTCTTAGAGGAATAAGATCAAAACTAATCAGTGAGAAGTTAGTAAATTCTGAAAACTTTGAAAGACAAAATAAGGCAAACTTCTTAAGCTGACAAATGCATGTAAAAGGAAATTAGATCAACTAGATGACAATAGCTAAAAATCATAACAAATCTGCATTTGAAAAGCTATTTGTTTTATTTTTTATTTCAAGGTCTGTAGTTCAAAGTCTCAAAATAATCCAGTCAACGGTTTAAGTGCTTAAAAGACTTTACACTCGATCTTGGGTTCATATGTCCACCTTTACAAGACAGTAACAACAGTATCAATAAAAGACTGAAAAAGCCACCGCTTCAAAACAAAAACAAAAACTTTATTATATCCATAATTCACAAAGGTGGTAATACCATGATTGGGATTTGATTTGCTGTACCTTGGCGCGTCATTGATTGTGCGTATTCCCACATACAACGAAGGCCAGTAATTCCCTTTTGTCACACTGTATTCCAAGCATTTTGTTGCCACCAACTGGAAGCAGTTCTCAATAATTTATTGTCAACTGATGGCTTGTTTGGGTTTTCCGCAGCTTAGTTTATGGAGACGCCTTAGACTCAAGAGGTTTTCCTAGGTGAGAGAAAGGAAAGGGCAGTGGGAGGGCACAGGAATAAATAAGACAAGTAAGAGACGGTGTCGGTGAGCTGGGGAGAATCTCTGGTAGGAGCAGAGAGAGAGAGAGACACAGTGGGAAGAGAAGTGAGCGTCCTGTTCACCATGGAGCCCGGGGTCAATAAAGTGCAGTCTGGTTTGGAAGAACGAGCCCTGCTGCAATTTTTATGAGCGTTCCTTTCTCCCCAATCATAAGGGGGTGGCCTCTCATAACAGAAGGAAAACAACTAATCAATAATTGAGGAGAGCAGTAAACACCGTGTACACAGCAACTCTCCAAGGGAATTCCTTTGCTGTGAATATGTTTGCCTTGTGCATGCATGTCCATGCGTGCAAGTGTATTTATATATTCATTTGTTTTTTGCCCCATGCTGAGAAACAAGGGATACTTTATAGCATAATGCAAGAAAAGTATAGCCTGTCATATGCTGTGGTACTATTTGGGCATCAGTCATTCTCATAGATCCGGCTCCTTTTTAAAGACAACCCTTACTCATATGAATAGCATTTTTAAAATTAATGCCAGCTCATTCACAGAAGCCTCCCAACCCTGACTCTGTTGGCATTTGCAAAAGCAGTTTGTTTAAGGAGTCTCAGAACAAAGCCAGCCGAACGATTACGTCAAGATCTAAATGAAATCCTTTGTCTACGTTGGCTTGATGCGTTAAAGTCAGTTTGATGCGTGACACGGCATAGATAGCTCTCAGGGCTCCTTAAGAACCTCCAAGGGCATTCCTACATCCTGCAACATGCACAAGCTTTCATGTGGTAATGCAGCATCCTTTCTTTTCCACATAATCATTTTGAAACGGATTACATTGTCTTTGGAGCCATTTAAGCAGGATTTCAACCAGAGGAATGAGAGAAATTTAGTTCGATGACAGACTGCAGAGAGCTTTTCATGCGTCCAACATCTTTTGGTAAATGTTCAAGTGGCTTTTATCTATGGCAGCCTGTTGAACTTTTGAAAGATCCTTTTATAGTGTTTTTTTAAAGATAATGCTTCAGAGTGAGTGCTTGCCAAACTTAACCCATATTGAGCAGCTAAAGGGTTGATGGTACTGTCGCTCAAGGCATTTTTTGGAAGAAGGCGGACTGGGAGCTGCTCCATGACTTTGCTCCTTCAGACTACCCAGCAGCAATTAGCAAATACCTGCTGTGGTCTTCTGATCTGAGATAGAGCACAACAACTTAGCTTTTATTTAAAGTCCATGTTATGTAGGGCTCAGGTGAATGATAAGTTGTAAACTGCAACTGTTTGGTTCCCATGATTTCTTAACATATATAATATGACTAGATTACATATTCTGCAATGGGACTCTTTTATGGGTCAGTTAATGTATGCTGGACAACACACACAAGTCAACATGGTGGTGTGGAGATTAACTATTTTGGTCTTTTGTAATATTCAAAGTTTTTACTCTGATTAAAAAAAAAATTAAAAAATATATAATTACAGATATAAACAATTATTTCACTGAGATGCATTTGTGTATAGGTGGGCATGGACACAAAATGCTTGCAGGAACAAGCATTCTGGGTAACAACAGGAAAATGGGAGTGTTTAGTTGATGTGTCATTGTTTGTGGGCAAGCTATAAAAGCTGTGGAGCCGCAGCTTCGGGTCAGCTGAGCTTTGTTGGGGGGGATTAGTCGCCCATTGACAAAGTCACAGCCTCAAAATCGCTTTACCCTCTCTGGGGTTTTTTCTCGCTGCAGTGCAGAAACAGACACAGCAGCAGCAAGATGGTGTGTCTGTTTTGTTCAGGACCATTTCCGCTTGCACCCCTCATTTTCAGCTCAGCTGTGCTGGTTTGAAACGCCTGCTGTATGTAAAGCTCCCCAAATCCAAGTTTACTGTATTTGTTTTGAGTAGATTTCCAAAAAATAATAAATAAAAATAATAATCCACTCCCTGGAAAATAATCTGGGAAAACAGTTCTTATATATTTTGACCTCCCAAAAGTATAGACTCAAAAAGCATTTTCAAAACTAAAGATAGTTATGAGATGTATCCAATTAACTCTACAGATAAAGCGTTGCTAATGACCATGGCGAAAACAAAACAAACACCTCTCCACATAGGTCAGAGTTCAGTGTGTGGCATCGTTGGTTAAAGTTCCATGAAAAGCATACATGTGCGCTCACCACCGAGTAGCTCGGTTTTTGTGTGGAATAGGACCAGGAACTTGTCAATTAGCCGCCGAAAACAATCCCTCACTGCCGGTGGGGGTTTAGCAGCAAACTATGAGGGCAGAGCCAGTTGGAGGGAAATTGGACGCTCTGCTAGGCTACATGATGATGTTCAGGTGCGGCACAAAAATGCTCATTAATTCCTGGTACCTGCAGCTAGAGAGCTTTCCTGATGAGGCCAACATTTGAGGGTTTTGCATGAAATTTCCTCACGTGAAAACAGGAGAGTTGTAATCTCTGTTTGTGTTGTATATCTGCACATTCTGACTGCTGCTCTCAAAAAACTGGAGTTCTTCAAGTTTGTAAGGTTCTGCTTCAACCTCCCTGTTCTTGATTAACCTCAGTCATGGACTGTGTGCATTTACTGAGTATTTGGGGATTTGTTAGTGGTAATAGAGCAATGATTTCAAAGACAAATTTTCTTTGTGTTGAAAAAGAGACACACTCATTAGTGTGTCTTGTTCACACTCATAATGCTACAGAGTTGATCTTTCAACTCTGCAGCAGATTTGGTAAATCTGACTGTAAAACACATTAACAGTTTTAGCTGTTGTTTTACACAGCAGTTATGACTAGTAACTTTACTATTGTATGTTTATTTACAAGAAGAGGAAACTACCAGCAAGATTTCCAGTCAAAACAGCCCAAGGCAGGCAACAGCACTTTAGGGAGGCTGGGTTTGGTTCTTGCAGTGTTGGCCACTGATATATTATTGCCATTTCAAGTATGTGATGCAATAGCCTGGAACAGGTATTCTGTTGGACACAAAACATACAAACAGATTTGTAGATAAATTTTTAATCAGCAGGGTTGGGACATGGAGTCCAGAGATGGACGGAAGGAAGTAAATTTGTTTGTCCGTCCATCCATCCATCTGATTGCTGTCAGTTTCCTCATTCTGGGGATGAGAACAGAATATAAAAATATATATCCCCTCGGACATGTTCTATGAGTAGCTAATATAGTAGGCCGCCACAAGTCTCTATACTGTACAGTATTTTAGCAATTTTTGTTCAGAAGATGTCAACTTTTCTTCAAGCAATCGAATAGAAACTTAAGAAACCAATATTGACACAATGTAGGAATACTGCCTTCTCGTGGAGACAATGATGCATCACAAACAGGTGCCAAGAGGAGCCATTTTTAATTAAAAAAAAAGGTTATTTGACATGGACTAAGCTAATGCAAGCTAAATAATTTATTTCCTAAAATGTACTACATTGAAGTAAATCTAGCAATCATCCTGTCAGTATAGTTTGAGTCAGTCTAGAGCAACTAGAGGTCTGACCGTTGTTTTGCGACTGAGTTCTGCTACAATGGAGGCATAAAGTCCCTGGACGACTGAACAGGACCCCCTCCCCATGCTGGCATGAATAAAGGTCACTGTAGCTGTTTGACACTAGAGGAAGCAACAGGGGTTCCAGGACGGCCTGATAAGAGGACCACATTGGGCCCTCAGAAGAAAGGTAAAGGTCGCATTTGTACTATTAAGAACTTGGAGAGGTCACGAGGGATGGCATCCATCCTCATGAGACAAAACACAATTTTTTGAGGGAGTTTTTTTGTTGTTGCAAAAATAGGTGAAATGACTAGTAAAGTGTTTTTCTTATGTGCTTGAAGTGAGTTCTGCTTCTTGTGTTTTTCCTCTCTCATCTTTTTTTTTTTTTTTTTTTTAACCCAGAGACAGAATGAGTGATGAGAGCAAAAAAAAATGAATCTTTTCCCCTTCGTCTTCCTCTCACACTGTTTTGGTAATCTATCTGATGCCGCACAGAGTGGCTATACAAGGATGAATTAATTATGTTTCGGAAATGACTCATCTGCATGGAAACATAAAGTCAGCGAAGGGCAGCTGAAGTGGTAAAATACTTGAACTGCTCATAATCCATTAAACATGGGCATATATGGGTGTTTTTGGTCCGAAATGTTTGGAAATCATTCAAATTGAGAGGAGGCAGTTTCGACTTTCCAGATTTTCTCAGTTGTTACATGTTTCAGCTTGTCAAACAAACTTCAGTATTCGAAAGACGTAGCTTGAGTAAAATGATGAAGGGGATAAAGCTCTCCACATGAACGTCTCACATTTCCTCATTTCCTGGTATTTAAATTTGCTTGATCTGGAAAAAAAATGGTAGAAACCTGGAAATTGTACAACTCAGTTTTTTATTCTTTTTAAAACATATTTATTCCTCATGTTTAGATTGAATCTTTAAACCAAAGATGAGAATAAATCTACACAATTTAAGGAGGAAGAAAATAAGAGACTAAAACAACTCTTTTTTTTTTTTTTTTTGTCCTGCCAGTAAACACATTCTTGTTCCCACAGAGTGTTATTCATCCGTGTAAAGGTCGTCTACAGATGACCCTAATTGCTGGTTGGCCATTTAACTCTGGGAACAGGACAGTTGCATGAAATATTAATAGAAGCTCCTGGGATGTAGGAAAAGCAGCACAAGACAGCAGGAGACATTTATAATTAAGCAAGTGAGGATTCAAGAAGCGCACACACAATCACACACTCCCGTCTCTCTATACCTTCGATCCTTTTCCCCTTGTCTTTAAAACACTCTGAAGCAGGCATGGAAATGCACAGGGACACAAGTGTGTGCAGACGAAAGTGCAGCAGGCAGAGTTGAGAAAAGCCAAACTGTACAGTCAGGAGTCATTAACGCCCTCACAGCGTGCGACGAGCCCCTGGCCTGCACAGACACAATAGAGGTCAAGGGTCATAAATTATTTGAATGTTGTCCTCAGTGACAGTTTAATGTGGCTCAGTGTCCTTTGTGCTCACTGGGCTGTGATGAGGCAGCGGGGGCCTCCCTTCGGCTTCTTGTTTTTTGGGGGGTGGGGAAACGATCCATGCAGTCGACAAAGTTTATTCAACTTGAAGAGATTGCTATGATCTAAAGAAGAGGGACTTAGGCACATTTGTCATGTTGCTGTATATGTCGTAGACAGAAATCTGGTTTATGAGGTGTGTTTACCAGATGGTGCATGAGACCATGGTGCAAAGATAAAGTGCACAGAGAACAAAAGGGTTTTATTATAAGCCATATTGATATAAAAGAAATCTGTTGTAGCTACATTTGGCTCTGAAAATAAAGTAGGTATGTTTTCCTTTTACACTTTTTTTCCTCTTTATTTAAACAGCATTTTTGACTCCTTAAATGGTAAATACTCTGTGTTTTCTTTAGTTGTATTTCAAGTCTATTTGAGCTACTGTTGCATTTCTGCGCCTCTCTTGTTTGTGTAAGTCTCCTCTTACACAAACAAGACATTTTCCTCCACACGTTGGACGGTTTCTCTTTCTTGGACCGTTGTAAACCCAGGAGATGTTGTTGCGTGAAAATCCAAGTTGTTCAGTGGTTTCGGAACATACACAGACCAGCCTGTTTGGCGATAACAACTGCGAGCAAGCAGACGTTCTGGATTCAGCTCAGGTGGGGCTAATCCCCATGTAACGCCTGGCGTGAAGGTGAACGTCAACAGATGTGGCGGGAAAACACAAAACATTTAATCCTTTTTCGCTTAAACTACATAACAGTCAGTGGAGATATTTTCATGCAATTTGGCTCCAACGTCCGGATAACAGCTCAACTAGCAAAATAACAGTTTTGCATTAGTCTTTAAATAGGAAAGGTAGTTTATTGTTTATTTAATTTGATCAAAAATACATGTAGACTTTGACTCTATTAATTCATGGTGATTTTCTCATAATTTGTAGATATTTTCTGACGAAAAAGAATCATGACAGTGAGAAAAATGATTGATATATGTTTGACGACATAGCAGTGGAGCACATCATAGCACAGCGCTGAGTTCCTGCCTCTAAAGGTTTTAGGAGGATTCCAGTAGACACGACAAATTCAATCCCAATTTCTGTGTTAAACCCGAAGTCAACCATCTGTAAAGTGTCTCATTTAAATTCTTTGTTTCATAAGCCGCCGAATTGTTTGTCCGAAAGAGGCAGAAAAATGCGATCCCTGGAGCAAATGCAGCATGTGACAAAGCCGCATTCCAAAATCTGAGAAGAAAACATTCCAAAGGTTGTTGTAAATATAACATTTTATGCCACATTCTGTGCCACTTTGGATCTCAGGCTTTAGCGACAGCTCCGGTGAATCCCTTCTCTCGGCACTTGGTAAGAAGGACTATTATCATTTCTGTTTTGTTGTCTGAGTGCAGATTATGCCTTTAAACTCCGCTGCCAACAGGCTCGCTCCCTCTTACAAAGTTTGCGACTTTATTTGAAAAGAGAAATCAATCCTTGCGGAAAGGGGACAAAAAATAAAAAAATAAAATAATAATAATAATAAAAAAGAAATGAGCATGGTGCTGTATGTTCAGCCTGCAGGGCACAGAGCTGTGAAACACAACATATTAGCTTGTCAAAGTGGATGAAGTAATTTGTTTCTTTTTATTACAAGATTAAAAGCCTCGCAGTGAAGCTGTGCTGCACCAGCTAATGTGTTCATATCTTTTTTTTACATAAATGTAGCGCTGATATTTACGTGGACATATTTCTGCTCCTACTGTCTGCTGTTTGCTAGTTCTTGTGCACTTCTCCAACTGTATGCATGATTGATGTACTTATTATACATAAAGAGAGAAACTCAGATCTATTCTCGCCCATTATGCAAGTGTAATGAAACTATATCTCCACAGGCTTTTGCGGACAGTTTGCTCTCACTTCTCAGAGCGAGAGAGAGAGAAAAAATAAATAAAAATAATAAATAAAATGTATGTGCTGCTGAGATGAGCATATTCTGCATATTTACAGGAACTTGGCAATATCTCCCAGGATTTCAGGCAACATTCTACCCACCCACCCGCACCGAAACACACTCTTAGGATACAATTCAACTCAATGGTGATGGAAAAATATTGACTTTTTTATTTCTGGAAATGAGCAGTGAATGACTCCTTTAAATTTCTTCTGGAGGATTTAACTCCTGACTGCATAAATCAGTGGTTCAGACGTTTCTGCTGAACGTTTTTTTTTTTACTTTTTGATTATAAACAAAATTCAACATTTTCTGCTTCAAATCAGTCCAGAATTGTTTGCTAAATACCGCAATATGTGTTTTAATAATGATGATACTTTTCACAAATTTTATAAAATTCTGACATTTCCATGTATTTCTATCGTAGAGTAAGGAGTCACTTCAAAACATTAATGTTATTATCCTTAATGTTGGGATGTAGGTTTACCTGATAGTGGGAGGTCTTCTCTTTTCAGAGGATCTCTGTTGGAGATCTGCAGCTTCCACACCTGACAGCAATTCCCAGTAACTCCCTCCCTGGTTTGCGTAGGATGACCAGTTAGTGCCTGATGTCCACTAACTGGTCATCCTAGAAACAAACCAAACTGTGTTCCTAAGAACATCTTTTGAATTCAGCTGGAATTGCAAAAAAAAACTTCACAATTTTTCACATTTTCAGGAACTTTCATGGCCTAATAAAGCCACCAGTGCCGTCCCAAAAGGATTTGCTGGGAAGTAATGGGGAGAAATATGAGAAATTTGACTGGTATGAAAAAAATATGTCAGAATATACTGATTAGGATTTTAATTTGTTCGCAAATCCACTTAGGGGATAAGCGGCTCTCGGGAGGGGGTTTCATTCTGTTTGAATTATAACAAAGCTGAAAAATAATTTTAAGAAAAAAAATACATTCTCTGAGTCAGATTTTTTTTAATGTTAACTCTGGGTTTGTTTTGCTTTCAGTCACACTCTCTGTGTGTGGGTGTTCGCATTTAAACTTTGCATTCACACTAAGTCAAAGGACCAACTTTACCCAAAGTTCTGACCCACTTTGTGACTTCAGTTTGCACACTGGTAAACATATTTATGAACATGCAACTTTTGTATAATCAGCTCCCTGAGTTTCACCAGCTCAGGGTCATTTGCTTCATTGCCCTTCTCATTTCTATCTTGCAGAACAAAGCGGGTGATGAAGGGATAGATTAGGGCCCTCGGTTGCCTGTGGATGGATGTGTGCGTGTCCTCATCAGTATTTGTGGATGGGAGCCTTCAAAACTTTTCTCTTTTTTTTTCTTCTTTTTTTTTGTTGTTTTGTCTGCTTGTTCTCTCTTATGGACCTCTGAGCCTTGGGTTTGTGTCAGCCTTGGACCAAAAACATGAAATTTGCATTCTTTAATTAACATCCAAACGTTCACTGGTGGTTGTAATTCCAAAGTCGAGCCGGCGCCACTTTTGGAATCACAAAGAATAAAAAAAAAACAACAACAAACCCTGGAGGGAGATTTTCTGTTTAAAGCAGTGAAGAGCTGGACTTGATTGGTTGACATTTGGCTATACGAGTTGACAGTAAGAGTTAGAAGTGATTTTATTGGGATACAGAAAACAAAAAAACAACATAGATGTCTTGCCTCTAGGTTTTTAGTTTTGTTGGTGTTTGTTAAATAATAATAAAAAAAGACTTGTACTTCAGAATAAAGTGTCTCTGGTTTACAGAAGATTTGACTTCTCTGCCTGTGTTGTTCATCCTCTGTAATTACAAAAAGAACTGGAGTCACTGCAGTTCCAATTTAAATTCCTGAGCTTTGATCAAATGCTGGCATTTCAGTCTGTCTTTTCTGTCCAGAAGAAAACAAAACTTTTTAATTGCAATTTTTAGTAGAAAAGCTTTTGACAAATGGGGACACTTCCAACCAGGACAACAGTTATGTTTGTCTAAAATGATATTTTTTTCTTTTTTTACATTCTCGAACTAATCAGAAGATAATCAAAATGAGTTCAGAAAGTCATAGTTTCTAGAAAATCTGATAAATGTGGAAAATATCAACTATATTCTGTAAAACCTCTGTGCTCAGTTGAAAGTACTAACACGGAATCAAGGGTCAAAGTTGACAATCTGCATTTGTGCTAGCTCTAACAGGCCTGAGATAAAAGGGTAAACTGGGATTATGGGATATGTGCGAGGTTACATTGATCGATTGACAGGCTGTAGGTAACATTTTGAGGATGAAGCACAACAACTTCCTCTGCATGAAAAGCGTCAAAAGCCTTGAGATGGGAATAAAGGTTCTATGTTACATACTCTTTTATTTGTTTGCAAGAACGAAAACATCATCAAAACTTTTTATGTATTTATTTATTTCATTTCAAAATGTCCTAGCCAGACTGTGTAGATTTACAAAACAGTGCTCTACTTCTGGAAAGGAAGTACTGACTAACAAGGTCAGGATAGCCAACATAAATTATTTATTTATTTATTTTACTCTCAGAAATCCCAAAAAAGGAGACAACTAAAATTATACTGGAATTGCATAAATGTGGAACTCATATTTGCTCACCCTTCATTTTTACTCTGATGATAATAGCTTGTGGGTCCTGACCTTTGGCTGTTTCCTTTTCTCCATCAGATTCACTCTCAAGCTCTGCCATTATAAACATGCCCATGTTACTGAATATGTTCGCACTGAGCTTATTATCATCATTTGTCTTCCAGGGTTCAGCTTTGGGGCTAAGTCAGCTCAGTGCTGTCCGACATTATGAGCATGAGCGGATGTGACAACATGAGCACTGCATTTCCATTGGGTGACAATTTGCTTAAGCAAATAACTTCCAGTGCAGCAGTCGGGGCTCATTTGCATTAGTTTTAATTTTAAATAGTCCCGTGGGAATATAAATGCATTCTTGCAGCGGCAATGAAAGCAGCTAAACATGGCGTCTTTTCATTTCTGCACATCGAATCTTATTTGTACTGTAAATTCTCAGACCTTATGCTTGTCTTTCACAATTTCTGGTACTTTTTTTAAAGTAACAAACATTCCCAGACGGTCATATTGTGCTAAACAACGGCTTTCTCTGCATGTGATTTGTAATAGTTTTGCAAAGACGGACCAAGTGTCTTGCAAAAAGTTTTTGAAACATTTGTTTGGAAACCTCCAATTATCACTGTCTGTGTCCCAAACCTCAAATTACCACCAAACAAGCTAGGAATTCCAAATATTTATTTTTAATAAATAAATAAGAATGCAAAGTTATGTTGCCTGCTATTTATTAGGCATCTGACACACCGAGCTGTGAAAAACTGTTTGCGTCCTTACAGACTTCTTTTGTTTTTGTTTCTTTCCGTGAAACAGATGCTGCTGGGTGCGGCGGTGGCATAGGGGAACAGTGTGTGACCCAGGCACAGAGGCCTCTGTCCTCGATGCGATGGTCAACGATTCGAGTCCTGGCCCGTTGACCTTTGCAACATCACTTACCCCTCTCGCACAACCCGCTTTCCTCTCACTTCACTGTCAAATAAAATCCATTGGAGCCAAAATGAAAAAAAAGGAAAAAAAAAACAGTTACTCTATCTCTTCTTTTGGGCTCACATTTCCAGCTTTTTCCACGAAACATTATCTTTTTTCACCTTCTTAGTAGATTGACTTTACCAGAAAGTCGAGAAGGTTGAAGAAGCCTCTGGAGATGTTCCTTCAACCTGATTCTGAATCCCCTGGATGTGTCTTCACAGACATAATAAAACCCCTGTTTCACTTCTCCTTGACCTTTTCATTTTGCCCGGCTTGACCCAGATCTCCTCAGATCTACTCTTTATTAATTGACCTGCACCTTGCAGTCTTGGCCTTTTTTTTTTTCTATCTCGGACTAATTTCTGTTAAACCCAATTGGACCTACATATGCACCATGTCTGATTTCAGCTCTGATAATGATGTGTCATGTGGAGACGGGGTGAAACTTGGTTCCTTGTGCAGGTTTTCCCTCGGCTTCTGCTCTTTTTCTCCTCTCTGCCTTGTCTGCAAAATCAGGAAACACTCTGGATGCAGCATATTCCCACAAGGAATGCAGATTCCAGCTCCAAGGCACTTCTTGGCACAGCGTCGTGGTACATTGATATGTGGGTAGTAGCCTGC